>NC_138979.1:126390886-127590886 GCF_964341445.2 Mesoplodon mirus
GAGGATGACAAAGAAAACCAATTATACTGAAATAAAGTTATCAAAACATTTAAAAAGCAAATTTATATATACGCGATTTTATGATGATTTATTGTTAGTGAATTTAATACTTTAAATAATAAGATCTATGGACAAATCTGGCAGCTCCTGCAATTTTGAAGTCTTACGGAGTAATTAAATTTTGAATATCCGTAATAACCTTAATGTGTTATTACAGACAAAAAATCCTGTGATCTTCCTTGGTGGCACAGTCCCAGGTACTGATAGTCATCGTTTTGATTGCCTGCAGCCCTGAAAGGTGTTATAAACATAAAGATGTATTTTTTCCCATCCAAATTCATGGACCCCTATAGGATCCCTGCTTCCTGCAGTAGTGGCCTCCCCCAGTGCCCCATCAGGTGCCTAGCAGCCTGGCACTGAAGCCCTAGGCAGGGGAAAGAGAGGAGGAATGGGCCCAGTTGGTGGTGCCCGGATCTGACCCCACCACACATAGGACCACATTGAATTTCGTGAAGCACAGATGTCCTGCATGCCTTCCTCAATTCTGGCTCCTCCCCATGGCCCATCTACAAAACTCATGTCTGTATCGGTCAAGGCCATACACCTGGGACACATGCAAAGCGGAGAGCCCGGCAAAAGCAAAGCAGAACAAGCATGCAAATGCTCTTTGCATTATACGAGTCTGATTATAGACAGATACGTTTATAAGACGTACTATTCAAGAAATAAAATCTGGGGATTGGTAAGCTGTGAAAGTAACAAAGTCAAGATATTATCAAGGAGAACTTAGCTCACATTTAGTTAACTAGGGTTGCCAGATTGAGCAAATGAAAATACAAATATTACGTAGAACATACTTAGACTAGAAACTTGTTTATCTGAAATTCAGATTTAGCTGGTTCTGTATTTTAGCTGGAAATCCTGAATCAAGGTCTTGTCTAAGGCAAATAAATCCAAATGTAGATTATAATTAAGTAATGGGAAAGAACTTCTGCTTTTACTGGTCAAGTAATTTGAACTAAACTCAGAAGTGGCAAGTTTTCAGATCAAAGAGGATTTTCAGGATTGAAAGGGGAGTAAAGAGAAGGAAGGAATTCCGTGGCGGTCCAGTGGTTAGGACTTAACGCTTTCACTGCCGGGGCCTGGGTGGGGGAACTAAGATCTCTCAAGCTGAGTGATGCAGCCAAAAAAATAATTTAAAAAAAAGAAAGAGAGAGAAGAGAAGAAGTTAAGAGGTGAGGAGGAGGAGTGAGATGAGTAGAAGGCAGGAGGCAGTGCAGAGTTATCCTGGCTGAGAATCCAGGGCCAGTGGGCTTCTGGCAGGACCTTACTCAGTGACTTCTTCCCCTCTCTGTTCTGACTCCTTTGAAATGGATGAAGCCAACACAGCTTGGGCTTGGGCCTCATCCTCATAAGGCATAAATGAACCAAAGCTCAGGGAGGTTAAGCAGCTTGCTGATAGCTGTAGAGCTGTGGCTCAAATCCAGGGCTGACACACCAAAGACCTCATGCTCACCACCAGAGCCCACCACCTCTAGCCATTAATACCCCAGGATCTGCTTCTCCCTGCTCCTCTGTCGCCACCTCTCCTGTTTCCGACAGAGGACTGAAACTGTCAGGGCCAGTAGGTTTGTGTTGTATGTCAAAAGCCATGAAAGCCCCACTCTCTGGGGGCCTTTCCATTGTCCAAGCGAGAGCAGGTAAACGAACCAGCTAGAAAGCGCACTTCCTGAGAAGGAAAAAACAAGCTCAGTCTAGTTCCTTATTAGCAACAGCAATGGCAGCAACAACAAGCAGAGCCCCAGCATGACAGTATATCCCAGCCTTTCCTTTCGTCCCTGGTCATGGGAATTTAGACTTGGAGTTTTTAAGTTGAGGAGGGCACATTCAGACCCCAATATCTGCCTGGGGACCCAAGTGCTCTGAAATGACTCATCTCTCCCAGGCTGGTCCTACATCCCAGAAATGTCTGGGGTGCCGCATTCTAGAGGCCCGAGATAAAGAGCCTTTACACAAGAAGGTGTTATTTTATGAATTCTTTTTATGCTGCAGAGCGCAGGGGCAAAGGCAGCCACAGGCAAACTTCAGACACTCTCTTTGGAAGTCCAGACTTGCTATAAATCACCTGAGATGGTGATGCCATGTCAGCCCAGCCAGGGCCCTGCCACTCTCGCCAGGCAGCATGCCTGTGTTTAAAGCTGCTCCACTTCCCTGAGTGAAGTCTCAACCATCAACCCCTGGAAACCCGGGAGCCCACTATCCCATGTCGATATTCAGATATTTCCCCCCCCTTTTGTAAAGGTGTTTTCTCGTGCTTTATCAAAGTGGTATCAATAGATGATTTATATTTTGAACTCTGCTAAAAAGAGGATTATACCAGGACATTTAATTTTAGTTCAGAAAATACAGAAATTACTCCCATGTATGAAAAGCAGTGCTTTAAAATGAAAGAAAATAGTTCACTTCTCGCTGTCACAGCAGTAGCACTGGTAAGTACTTCTAAATTGCTCCACTTTCCTATTGTCTGAGGTCCTTGATAAGCATTCTGCATTTTAAGCTTTATCTATTTCTCATCATTAAAAAGCTCATTAGTTAGTCAGCATACTGGTATTTTCTTTACAGTTCATAAATTCAGATTATAACCTTGTGGGCTATAAATGGTGCCACTCATCAGATCATCCAAAACACTAGTGTGGAGACATTTAATGGGTAAAATTTTAAATTAGATTTCTACATTTAGAAGTCTCAATAAAATACCCAGACTGCCTAAAGTTTTTAATGAGAAACATAAAATTAATAGCATTTTATTGTATGACAGGACTCTGCTTCTCACTGAGCTATTGCAGTGATTAGATTAGATAGCCTGCTATCAACGCTGCCCATATAGTACTTAAATTAGGACATATGGACTTAGTGCACCCAAGCGTCAATTTTTTTTTTTTTTTATGGTGGTACGCGGGCCTCTCACTGTTGTGCCTCTCCCGTTGCGGAGCACAGGCTCCGGACGCGCAGGCTCAGTGGCCATGGCTCACGGGTCCAGCCACTCAGCGGCATGTGGAATCTTCCCGGACTGGGGCACGAACCCGTGTCCCCTGCATCGGCAGGCGGACTCTCAACCACTGCGCCACCAGGGAAGCCCCCAAGCATCAATTTTTGATGCCAAGTTCTTCTTTTCCCGATCTAACATAAGTACCATTTCCTGTTTCCACAGTGGTAAAGCTTTGCAGGGATGTCCCTTCTGATATGGCTTTATTGTGAAGTGAATGTATCTTCATTTGAACCCGGGATCCTGAACACTATTTGCACAGTCTATACACTAGAAACAGCCCACTAGTCACAGACTGACAAGTCACGGGTCAGATAAGAAACCAATGACCTCCACACCCAGGTAACCTCAAGATGTGGAGAGCCTTCCTAAGGATATGGCACAATGCTGGATATCTTGATCTGAGAGCAGTAATTGGGAGGAAGAGAAGAAAGTGGCAAAGTGTGTTGGAAAAGTGGAATCCATACACAAGACATTGTTCTGTCATCCTGGCTTCAACAAAGGAGCAAATGCAATCTTACCAAACTATGTTCTAAACGGAAGCAGAGGAAACTAAGCGCCAATAAAAACTGGGAACGACACCAAATGAAAAAAGAACCAAGAGCAAGCATTTCTGAGGGTCCCTAGAAAACACAGACACACCCCACTACAGCCTCTTCTGTGTTAGTATTTTTTTTACCGTTGAAAAAATATTTATTCAAATATAACATGCACATATACACAAATTATAGTCATTTAGGCCGATGAATTTTCACAAATTGAACATCTTCAAGAAAACCAAAATTCGGATCATGAAACAACACTGCCAGCATCCCAGAATTCCACTTTGTCTACTTCTAGTCACTGTTCCAAAAATAAAACCCACTGTCCTGTCTTCTACCAGTATATGAGTTTACCTGTGTTGTAAATATATATACCGTGTTATGATTCTTTCCACTTGATATTTTGCCCTGGACTGAATACCGTTGATCTGAATGGACCCATTATACATTCATACTGCCATCTTTCCCCAAGGTGACCCACCCAACTTCCAATGCCTCTCTGGGTGTTGTAATAGTGAACTATCTCCTGGTGCAGAGGGTGAGAGAATGAGGCTGAAGGGTGATAGCAGAGCAGTTTGGAGGTGGGGGGCAAAGGTGGGCTTGGTTCTCCTTGCATATCTGTGAGGCGTGGCATTACCCAGTTAAATGCTCTAGGCTGGGTCTGAAGTCTCTTATGCTGGAGAACCTTAGGAATTATGCTTCCTGTCCTGTGCTGCACTTGACAAGTAGGCACGTTAAGTAAGTTTAGCAAAAACACGCTGGACTCTTTGCTCCACTTACAAAAACTATCTAGATTGAGGAGAGTGGTCTCTTTCCTGGCTACTTAGCCCCTTGCTCCTCCATTTTCTTTGTAGTGGCTTTTTACAATTTCCCTTTCCTCAGCCATCCCTGACCACAACGTAGCATCTGGTTCAGTAATTTTTATTCACTGAAGCCTTTTTTTTATTGGAGTATAATTGCCTTACAATGGTGTGTTAGTTTCTGCTTTATAACAAAGTGAATCAGTTATACGTATACATATGTTCCCATATCTCTTCCCTCTTGTGTCTCCCTCCCTCCCTCCCACCCTCCCTATCCCACCCCTCTAGGTGGGAAGCCTGTCTTTGAGAATCTTCCGTGATGCCCAACACCTGAGGTTGCATGGGCCCTTGCTCCTGAAGAAGCATATATGACTCATAGTTTTCTCAATACCAGCCTCGCCGTTCCCGCCTGCCCACCCCCGCACCTTCCATGTCCATACCCCCCTACCTTCCGCACTCCACTCTCTCACCCACACTGTGCACACACAGCCCCAAAACAACAGCATCAAGAGCACGATTCAGGAATTCTAGGTTCTATTCCCAACTCTACCAGGCCTGCCTCTAGGAACTTAAACTATTTTCTAACACCGTGTGTCTTGGCATCTGTAAATCAAAAAGATAATGACCTAAATACTAAATACTGTTTTAAGAAGCCAGAAGTGAAGAAAAAGTGCAGGTCATAGAGAAAGAAGGTGGTACTCATGCTCTAAGCCAGCATATTTCCTCCATGGAAGCTACAGCTGTTCTTAAAGTGAGACAAAGACAATCCTCTGGTGAGATGCCTCCTTCTTAGAACACATTTTCCCTTAAACATATTGCCATCATTCTGATGACCTTGCCGCACCACTGAAAACGTCATCCCTTTATCTTGACCGGCCTCTTGAGTTGAGGCAAACACCTTGAAATTTTTAGCAAAGCATTTTAATGCTTTGGCTCCAAATTTCCCTTGGTCCACTGTTTTTCAAGAGCTTTAGCTTGTGTGCTTGGCACACTTTATACAACAGATATACCGTTGGGGGTGGACAGTACATTTTTTTTTGTGGCTAGGATCCTGTTTAAGATACATGCAAGGAGCTCACTATATCAACAAACCAATTGGATGAATTATTTTGTAAAGCAAAAAATACAACGCATTTCTATTTTAAAGAGTAGAGTTTCTTAAGACAAGGCACACCTGAATACGCCCATCTCTTCTGCTGCCTGATCAGGAACACCTGCGACTATGTGAGGTCTCACCTTAGTTCAACTTGGTAGCAATTTGTTCTCTGGATGTTTGACTCCTGCCTGCTCAACTTTTCTGGGCAGACTCTGCTCATTCCAGTTTCCTCCCACTTAAACAAACAATACGTTGCTACGTTTTACCACCGCAAGTCTGGCCCCGGCCTCTGCCGTGCCTCACCTCCCTGACCTCTCCTTCTAAGCCAGGCCCTCCTCAGCCTCTGCAGCCCACAGCCTGTCCAAAGGCCCAATTCCCCAGGCTTATCCTCATCTCTGCAGAAGCCTTTCTGAGCCCTGACAATCACCTCGCACCCTACACAGACAAGGTCTCAGCACCTCTCAGGAATCCAGCTGCTGGGCTGCACCCCTCAGGCCTACAAGGCCTGTGCTTGTCCAGCTCCAAGACCAAAGAAAGAGCTCAGAGTCAGCGACAGGGACATCTGGGGTTTAACGGGCAGCAGGGGCTTACATGTCAGAAGCAGGTCCTGGAGCAACACCCCACTATGTGCGTCAGGCGGCAGGCAGGACATGGCGGCTGTGCTTGCTCCCAGGGCAGGGGGAGGTTACCAGTTAAGGGGATTGATATCAGGTTGGCTCATCGGTTACCAGGGAAACCAGCAGAGTGGCACGCCCCTCACCACCCCTTGATAAACACAGTGGAGAGCTCTGATCTAAAGCTAGAACAATCATCAGCTGGGGCAGGGGCAAGTAGGTAGGAAGGTCAGTCAGGTGAGTAGGGTGTAGGTGAAGCAGGCACTGGTTAAGCGGGGGGGATGTACAGAGAGCAAGGGAACAGCCATCTTGGGTGGCCTGACCATACACCAGCACTTTGCCTCTCCCATCACTGCATTTTATAATTCAGGGCTGCAGTGGGTGGTGCTTCTTGATGTAATTCAGAGTTTCTGTGGACAGCAATCTGTTTCACTCATTCACACAGTAAACCAGCATGCTACAGCCCAACGCCGTAATAAAGCACAGTACACATGATGATAGCTCTTAGCCAGGCCAAGCCTGCACTCTAAGAGGCAGCCCTCTTACTAAGAGGCTGAAAAGGCCCTCCAAACTCAGGAGCCTGGGAGAGAGGGACAGGACAAAGCCTGGCCTACACTGGCTCTGTGCATTAGTTAAGACACCTAGCATGGAAGGGCCAATACAGAGTTACTATCTATGAAAGCCACGGAGATCCACTGCCCCCGGCCCCCAATCTCCACCAGTCCTCAAGAGTCCAATTCCCTGACACTAAATGTGTGATGACTCACAACTGTAGAGAAACACAAATTTACCATATGTACATATTTCATTGGTGTGTGTGATAGGCAGAATAATGGCCCTCCAAAGATGTCCGTGTCCTAATCCCTGGAACCTGTGGATATGTTACCTTACACGGCAAAAGAGATGTTGTGATTAAGTCAAGGATTTGCGATGGGGAGAGTATCCTGGATTATCCAGGTGGGCCCAATGTCATCGCATAGGTCCTTAAAATTGGAGAATCTCTCCCAGCTGTGGTCAAAGGGAGACATGACTAAGGCTGGACAGTGAGAGGAGGAAATATTGCTGGCTCTGAAGGGTCACAAGCCAAGGAGTATGGGCAGACTCTAGAAGCTGGAAAAGGCAAGGAAAGGAATGCAGCCCTGGTGACACCTTGATTTTAGTCCAGTGAGACCCATTTCAGACTTCTGACCTCCAGAACTGTATGAAAATAAAATTGTATCATTTATATCCCTATGTCTGTGGTGATTTGTTGGCCAGCATAGGAAACGAGTACAATCTGGAATAGCAGTTTGCTAAAGTTGTGGCCACAGTTTATCTTACTTAAATGCTGTAAGAGCTTTCATCACATCTCTCCCTCCCAGAGGTTTTCTGGAAACAAATTACTCCCTTGCCATTTAATTTTTCTTTTTCTTTTTTCTTTCACACATAGGCTGAGGCTTCACCAGGCTTATTCCACTGGAAGGCTTTAGCGATATCATCCCAGAGTATAGTCCCTGACCAGAACAATCCACACAGTATGCCGCATTTTCTCCCTCAGTAAGGGGAGGAGGAGTGTGGAGGTTATTGTGTGAGGACAGTGAATGCATTAAGCAAAGACACACTCCAGGGAAGAAGAATGAAAAGAAGATGTTTTGACCGGCTTGACTATGGCACTTCAGCCCTGGAGTCGTTCCCTCGAGTCTAAATTGCCGCTGACTGGGCAGTTTTCCCTGTAAAAGCTTCGGGATGACCAAGTGTGCTGTGCTGGGGGAAGGCCCGAGGGGAGAAGACAATAGCTGTGAAAGAATCAGAGATCTTATCCCTATAACCATACCCTCCCCAACTATGAAAAGTTAAGATAAACCACCAAATGTGGCCTCAGAAAAATGCCTAGTCAAGCAGTTGTTTCGCCCCTGCCTGTTGAACATTTGGGTCGCCCAATGCAAATGTTAAAGCTGTGTTCAAACCATAAAAAATAAAAATAATAAGCTGTCAGAATAATTACTAAGAACATGCAAGGATTATACAAAGTAAACTGCAGCCTGCAAAAAAGAGAATTGCATGTTAGCTAATTGTTAATTTTAGCAATCGCTGTGGCTAATTACCACGGCTCACATTGACTATTAGCTTGATGCCCCAGCACCTGCTTTCTCCAATGAACAGATTTCTTCATCGCTAGCACAGGAGCAAAATGTGTAATTATTGGCCATCATTGGGGCGATTTTTCAGTGATTCTTTTGTGCGATGTGAATAAAGCATAATGACATATTTTATTAGAGGGCAAATAGCTGTTTGTTAATGGAAATGATTTGAAATCCAAAAAACTAGAAGCTAGGAGCATGTTTTCGGTATCAGCGTGAATTCAAATGTATTTTTCTTTTAACTCTTTATAAAAGGAGCATAGAAATCAAATCTAAACTGAGTATAATATATTTAATGATATGTACAAACACAGCATTGATTAATTACCTCAAATGCTTTCACTGGTACACCATTTATTTTGTTTCAGTCATGTGTTAAATTTTAGTATTTCATATTTAAATTCTTATTTCTTGGTCCGAGAGCCTTGGTGAAGCTGGCCTGCGTCACACCTCACTTCCTGCAGATCTCTCTTTTTATTGGTATACGTGGCACTTTCGGAGAACGCTCTGAAAACCCAGGCTCATTGCTTTGAGAGCTGGGCACACCAGCGTTCACTGAAGAGACAGGCATGAATTAGGTTATCAACAGCCAACTGTCAGTCACTGGGTGGATTGTACATTGTAAAGAAGGTGCCCTGAGGACAAGACTGGAGCTCTTTCAGGCTTGGGAATGACCTTCTTTTCTCTTTCATGACAAAATTGATAGATCTACTACAGAAACCTATCAAAGAATCAAAGTAATGTCCATCTTCATCTAAGGGATAGAAATGATCATATATGTGTGTGTGTGCATGTATATGTGCGTGTGTGTGTGTGTGTGTGTTTCTCTACTGGAAAACAGTACTTCCACTGGCAATGATGCAACATAGCAATAGGGTCTTTTCTTTCAACTTTGTCCCTGACAAGGTTCTCAAACCTCTGTCTACAGCCTCCATTTTCTTCTCCCACCCCCACCCCCGCCCCCGCCCAGTCTTTGTATTCTTATAATGGGATAATAGTTCTAAATACGGTGCTATGGAGTTGGAGTGTAAAATCCTCTGGAACTCTCAAATGCAAAAAAATCCATTTAAGAATGGATTAATGAAAATTAATACTAACATGATCAACATATCCCTGTTGTTTTGATCCAGCTCAGGGGTAAAAAGCTGGTTTGAAGACAGTGTTTATTTCCGCCACATATTTATACCTTATTTGTGTGTCTAACTCTGAACACTCTGTGCTGAAGTCTTCCTAAACCATGACACAAGAAAAGGCGCCTCTTGTTCTCCACAGCAAAGATTAAAGGGCTGTGCTTGAGACGTGTGTTTGCTGAGCTTTCGTCACTCCATTCCACTCAGGTTGGGTTATGAAAGTTGTGTATTTTCAAAGGTCACTGGAAGGCAAGCCCCTTCTGTCTTCTGAGTGTGGAGAACTGGCTCCTAATTGCCAGGCTTATTGTTTTATTACCACTGTTTACAAACAGGGAGAAACTCCCTTTCTTCCCACAAGCCTCCCCACTAGTTTAAGATGTAGATAAGTTTAGTATTCAGGTTCACTGTTTGACCCATTAAACTGGTATTGAGGTATAATTTGTGTGTTTTCCCAGTACCGTTGCACATAGAATGGGGTTCATTTCCACACGTTTGAATAAATTTATCCAGTTCAGTGAACCTGTTGTGAAGCTCAGCAAAACTCAGTAGGTGGCTTTAAAGTCCTGTAATTAGCCCATTACAGAAAATCTGTACTTTGGATTTTTGCACGTTGGTTAATAAGCATAACATGTTTCATATATAAATAACATTACATTAAATGATGTAATATAAAGGAATTAAAGGCCAATGGAGTTAAACAAAATACTTGAAAGAGACCTCAAATTAGCATGTTTAATTCCAACTCACTGCACAGGAAAAGCCTCTGGCTCTTACTGTACCAGTTCCCCAAGAGCTCAGGATACCGCGGGCAGTGAGCAAGGGGCCGGGCTCTCCGTTTGCGCGTCCTACCTGTCATCTGTCGACTTTGTGAAGCTTGGGATGGGTTTACATTTACCTCATTTCCTTTCGTTTCTGATCATGGACAAGGAGACGAGTTGAAGGGGTAGACAAAAAAAAAGAAAAGAAAAAAAGACTTCAGCCGAGCTGTGACTTCCTGGGATGGGATTTGTGTGAGCACCTCCTCCATGATGAATGGGGGGTGCAGGGTGGGGGAGGGGACTGGCTGGCTCTTCCTTCCTCTCTGCTTGCTTTTCTCTCTCTCTCCCTCTCTCTCTCTTGCATCTGTTTGACAATCACTTCAGAATGAAGTGCTGTGCGAATGTCACGTAGACGGAATTTACCTTTAGAGTTTCAATCATTTTATCAGAAATTGTACTGCCAAACAAGCCTGTGTAATATTGCCTCACTCTGGCCTATTTGAAAAAGTTTTCCACCTTTCTATGGAATGAAGTTCTATTTCCATTTAAATACCACATGTAGTGTAACGGTACAGTAAACCTGCCCCTATGAATCAAGAACCAGTACAACACGAAGATGAAGTCGCTCTACAGTTATATAAAGATTATAACTGAAAAGAGTTGAACTACCACTCAGGGGAGAATGTAAGCTTCACGAAGGCAAGAACCCTGATGGTCTTATTTGCCTTTATATTCCTCTGCCCCAGCACAGTTCATCCATTCATTTATTCATCCACTGTTTATCAAGCATCTTCTGCATACCAGGCACTGCAACAGGTTTTGGAGATGGTAAATAAAAGAAACTCTGAAGAAAGAAACTGGCTAATTGGCCAAAAATCAACCCTCCAAAATGAATGCATCAAATGGTCGATTACTGAATCACTAATTTGTCAGATTTACCAAATGTAACTATCAAAAACAAGTTTAACTATACAATTTACAAGAATTTTTACAGGATGGTCTTAGTCAGTTTTTGCTTTTTATAGCAGCATTTTGAAGAACTATAATTTGTCAAAAGCTATGGATAGTTTACTCTTCTTATGGATAAATTTTATATTCATGAAATATTTCATATGTTACCCCAAATTTTAGTTATTTTTCTTAGAAATATTCAGTCTGAAACAGATTTCTTTTTTAAAGTCATTTACAGTTTTGTCAACTCTTTAGCACTTAAAGGATTATTTTTTACCATTTTTCTAAGAGAATAATGGCCTCAGTATATGATGTTGTTGCTTCATTATTTCCTATTATTATATTTCCTTATAATAATTATTACATTTCCTTCATTTTTTATTTTACCTATCTTTTTAGCATTTTTAGAATTTTTAACTAATCTTTTAAATTATTTTTGTAAATTTTAGTTTTATGGTAATATGTAAGTCAAATTTAAACTTTTGTCATTCATTTAATCATGCCAACCCCTCATGAGCCTCCTTACTTCCTTAATGTATCATTGAATACATTTGCCCTTTTATTTCAAATTTTTTGGTGCACTATAATTATGTAAAAGTACCTCAATTTCTCCTTGCTAGAAAATAAAAATTGAATCTTCGGCTACTTCTAATTTCTGTAATTGTCTAATATTTTCAAATTATAACCATGATTAATTAATATTCTTTTTACAATTGCTTGGTGGCATGGTGGACTTTTGTTTCTGGCAATTAAATTTTTAAATTACAGCATTATACATGGAATGAGATTGTTTCAACTGACCTAGTTTCCCCATCTTTCTGAATGCCACTTAGGATTTCTCTTTAAGCATTTTTACATTCTTTCACCAATGCCTCAAATGGCATATCAGCCTTGATTTTATGTGACTAGCAGTTAGCGTCTAAAATCCCTGTGTTTCATGTTAATTTAGTTACTCTGAATCCCTCTTTAGCAATTTCATACTTAAGGGAATGAATGTCAGAATTAGGGTTCTAATCTTTAAGTTTTGGTTACTGGTTACTAAATACCCTTTCCTGAATATTTAATATATACTCTAAAAGGCTAAACCATTCTATGATCCTTGGCTGTTAACAATCAAACTTTCCTTAAAATGCTTTATGAAGACAAAATTAAAACCAATGAACTAAACCTTCATAGACATCATCAAAAGCTGTTAAAACATTCTCTTTAATACAATTTGCAGTATAATTTATAACAGCAAAATAATCCACTCTGTTAAACTGGTACATTGCTAAGTGCAGCAGTCACTCTGAAAACTGGATTTCAGCAAATTATTTTTGCTGAAATCCAGTGACTCAGAGATAAAAATATTAAAAAATAAAAGTAAAATAACATGGCCCCTGCCCTCATGGAGCTTACAGATGAGAGAGACAGGCCTGAATCAAGGAATCCCATTTCCCAGGTTAATGATAACATGAGGGCCTATCCTGGGGGAACTGGCCTCATTAGGGAGGCCAGGTCTGGAAAGAGAAAATTAACTAGGCGAAGCTGGGGGATATTGGCCTCCCTGGAAGAGAGAAAAGCATGTGCAAGTCCCAGGCCTACCGCGTGGATACATAAGAGGCCCCTACAACTGTCGAATGAATGAAAGATCTGTTGTTCGAGACTTCAGATTCGCTGAGCCCTCCCTCAGAAGATGATCCTCCTTGAAGCTTAGGGGTCCCTTGACCTGCCTCCTGCAGAGTGCCTGGGAGGCCTGCCCAGCTAAGACCAGCAGGGGCACAGGTGCTCCCTCTCACCCACACAGGGACAGCTTCTCTGCCCCTCACCCCACCCTCGGTCCTGTCTCAAAGTTTTCCTAGAACAAGTTTTCCTTGTTGAAGGAGAACAGGAAACTTTCTGGCAGTAGCTGAAGGCACTGTCAGCCATCACCAGCTCTCCAAAGACAGCATTCCTGGAGAATGTTATTAATAAGCTTCATCCTAAATAACCCCACAGAACGTCAGCTCTCAGAGCACTTGCCTACATTTCAGACTTGTTTTCTTAGAATTTACTTCTCTGATGAGGAACACAAGAATCTCTTTGGATGTGGTCTAAAATTCAGAGCCCAGGAGCTCACCCTAAACCCACAGAATCAGAATTTTAGGGGAAAGGATCTGGGCCTATTCATTTTAACAATCCCCCCAACCCCAGGTAATTTTACATCCTAAAATTTGAGAACCACTAGTATAAATGCTGAATAAATAAAACCTGAAGAAAATATTCTGGCAGGGTTTATCAGATGGGTTTTTACCTTTTTCTTTGAGTAAATGTTTGGTTTTTCTCTCACCTTTGTGTCGGAAAATTTGTATTGGATGAAGGGCATTGCTGTTCTTTCTCTCCTAACACCAAGCAGAAGGTTTCTCCAGGACCTCTGTTCTGGCTCCATGTATCAGCATGGATTTGCCTTGCAAACACTGGGGCTTGGGGTATCCCAGGCTGACAGCCACAGCTCCCAGGTGGGCTAGGGGATCATCTCTTTCACACCTAAACCCACCTCCCTGGTATAAACCCATTTCCATGCTCAGCTGTGTGACAGCACCTTCCCTACAAGTGAAGAGAAACGTTTGTCTTTACTCAGCCTCCTTTCATTTCCTAACTGCACCCCAAACCGCCCATACCATATAGAATTAGGTAGAAATGGGATTGTCAGTAAATTATTTTCGGTTGAAGGTGGGTGTTTTTGCTGGACACACAGAGCATCATTGTCTAGAGCCCCTAGAGTTGGGTTTGCTCTGGGTAAGCAGTTCCCACAAAAGTGTACAAATAACCCCTGAGTTCAACTGTTCCATGGGAAGTTCACTGAGGAGAGGGGGTGAAGAAAACTGTGAAGCTGGAAAAAAGGAAGAAGAAGGATTAAGACCTCAGATCATGGATGTAAACAGACCTGAGTCCTGCTTCTGCTCTTTCCCAGAATCGTAGTATAACTGGGAAAGACATCCAACCGCTCAGCGCAGTTCCCTCCCAGTGATGTGTGGGTAATAATAGCTTCTCCCTCATGTCTGGTTGTGAGGCTCAAATGAGACAACGTTTATAAAGTCCTCAGTACATCTCCTGGCACACAACCCTCAAAAAATGTCAGCTTTTATCATTTTTTAAAATAAACTATTTCTGCTTGATAACCTGAACAGCAAATAGGCATGCAGGAAAGAGGCCAGGGTTGATTAGAGTTTATCTTTAACCAGACAAGGGGACAAAGTGAGAAATCCCATGATGTCACCCATTTTGCACACAACTTTTTTTGCCATAGGAGGAGGGGGACTGTTGGAATCTGGTCATTTCTCAAGGAATGAGGCACAACAGAAGCACAATGGACTTTCTGTATGTGTACCTGAAGGGTTTTGGATTCTATGTTTGGAACTCTTTGCCATCATAATGATGGATCAATGACCAGAATCCTCTTGGTAAAATTTATTCACTCGAGATATTTATTGAATACTCACAATGCGTAAGGCACTAGAATTGGTTCAGACTGGATCCTACTCCCAAGATGCCTACAGTTAAGCAGGGGTGATGAAATGTATATAAACAACTGAGAGGTAGAGAGACAAATTGCTTTCATAGTTCAGAAGAGGGAGAGATTCCTTCTCAGAAGGACGGTAGAGAAAGCTTCATGGAGGAGAGAACATTCGACTTAGGCCTTGAACCAGGAAAAGGAATTGGACAACCAGATTCGGGAGTGAGGAGATCCCCAAAGAGAAGGGCCACCCTCAGTAAAAGCGGGATGTAGGAGAACAGATATGGAAAATGGGGAGTCATCTAGTTTGAGTGAACTACAATGAGGCCCTCTTCGTTGAAGTTTCCCAAGAAAACTAGGAGTTTACTTGGGAGTTTCCTTGGGAAACAGGAAAAGAAAGTTTCTTTCTTAATGTAGACACTTAAAACAGGAAACATCCCCTACATAGGTATTCTACTCAATTTTTGAAAGAGAAAGGTTATTTCTTGGTAAATATTCCGGGTGAAAATATTGTCACTAGATTTTTATGGCAATGATATAAAACCTCCAATGATGCAGAGACTAACAGTTCAACATACAACAGATCTTCACTATTTGTGCCATCCTTTTTTTTCTTTCTTTTTTAAATTAACTATAAAGACCCGTTTACCTCTCAGGACGTGGTGAAGATTTGTTAGTTGATCACAATGACAGGAAATAGCTTATGAAAAGAATTATCCAGCAGTGCGCTCAGCGGTCCCCCAGATCTGTCTCTTGCTTCAACAGTGTTTGGACAGAACAGACCTAGGTACGCCCCTTGCTCCAGACTCTGACCACCCTCCAACCTTTTTTCCAGTTGCAACCTTCGGAATCAGCCATCAGCTATCCTAGGCCACCGGGACCAGCCAACACTGTTTTTTTGTTTGTTTTGCGGTACGCGGGCCTCTCACTGTTGTGGCCTCTCCGGTTGCAGAGCACAGGCTCCGGACACGCAGGCTCAGCGGCCATGGCTCACGGGCCCAGCCGCTCCGCGGCATGTGGGATCTTCCCGGACCGGGGCACGAACCCGTATCTCCTGCATCGGCAGGCGGACTCTCAACCACTGCGCCACCAGGGAAGCCCGCCAACACCGTTTTTTGAGCTTAGCTCCTTATTACTGATCAACCATAAGCTCCCAGATCATCAGAATTATTCCACCGATGTGGAGGCCGAAATCAACCACCCGGTTAACATGCACCTGTGGGGCCTCCCACACCTACCTCTCTCTGGGCGTCTATTTCCACCTCGACGATGTGGCTCTGGAGGGCGTGGGCCATTGTTTCCACGAATTGGCCAAGGAGAAGCGCAAGGGCGCCAAGCGTCTCTTGAAAATGCAAAACCAGGGCTGCGGAGGCGCAGAAACCACCTCAAGATGAGTGGGGTAAAACCCAGGACGCTGTGGAAGCCGGCATTCTCAGGGAGAAGAACCTGAACCCGCCCCTTTTGGATCTGCATGCCCTGGGTTCTGTCCACGCAGAGCCCCAACTCTATGACTTCCTGGAGAGCCACTTCCTAGAAGAGCAGGTGAAACTCATCAAGTAAATGGGCGGCCACGTGACCAACCTCCGCAGGCTGGCTGCTCCCCGGGCGGGGCTGGGCGAGTATCTCTTCGAAAGGCTCACCCTCAAGCACGACTAGGAGCCTCCGAAGCCCAGCCGCCTTTGAGGAGCCCCTCTGGTGTCAGGGCTTCTGCCTGAAGCCCCGCTCTGCAGCCACCAGGCAGCTTTTTAACCACCCTGGGGCCCTCTCCCAAGTCTTGGAGCAAATGGAAACAATTAAGCTTTTTGCAGAAAAAAAAGAAAAATTAGCCAGGTGATCACCATGACCAGAGCATTTTTAATAACAGTTAATAACGAAAACGCAGTTGACATTCTCTCTGTTCTCACACACCAATATCTTTACTTATACAGTTATTTATACAACACTTGCCTGTACCACACAAAGACAGGAATGAAATCTTACCCTTAGTCCACCACATTCTCCTTCTTTGGAAAGTCTCAGGAGGAACATTTCAGGAAGGGATAATTAGAAAAGTGTTATAACTCACATTCTTGGGTTTACTGTGAATCATTTCAAATGGTAAAACTCTAATTGTGACTTCTTATTCTATCGGTTAAAAAAAATCATGAGGAGCTAAAATAGGACAGAAATCACGTACAATTCTTTCTGGGCAGTGGCTATGCAGTTTGTTAAAGTTCTTAGGCATGAGCACTGGGCAAAGGCAGTAATACAATGACCCAGCACCCTCCCTGCGGCTTGTTGTGAGGGAGTGTAGCAAACAAGCCTTGTTTGTAGAGTGACAGAGGACTGCTATCTGCTTGCTATGCGAGAACATCATTTACCCAGATTAGTCTAACAGTAACGAGCTGGGGCTGTTTCCAACTCTGCAGTGTCAAAGGCTGGATTTAACAGATGAGCTGTGTCATTTGCTAATGAGTTGCCGTCATTAGAGCATTTGGCAGAGGAATTTTGGGTGTCACTCGATGGTCTGAATAAAAAGTTGCATGTGCTTAGGTCTCAGGTAAAAAAATAATTAGGATAGACTGTTCTTTCATTTCGCTAAAAAATAATCCCAAAACATAATTTTAAAGACTAAAAAAAGTTCTTGAGCTAGAAAAGTTGCCTAGGAAAAAATAAAATGCTTGAAACAAGATATGTAAAATACATATAATTAGAGTATGCCAGTAAAATGTGTGAAGGACAGTAATGAGAAGAAAGGACTTAAAAGTGTGGGAAGAGAACATGTAAGAGACCTGCTAAAGTAGTTACCTCTGGTCAGAGAACTTTGCATGGTGGTCAGTGGGTGAAAGGAAATTTCTTCTTTGACTGTTTGAATAGTTAGCCTTTAAACGACTATGTATTACCTTAAAATTAAAAAAAAAAATAACGTTCAACATGTTAGTCAAGCGTTCTTAGTATCTGTAGTGTTTGCTTTATTATTATTATTGTTATTCACTCTGAGCTTACCGCAAATCAATTTTTTCACGTTGTTGCATTACAAATAAGTGAAAAAATAAATACATAAAACCCCATGAGAAAGCAGTTGGGGTGGGGAGGGCTGAGGGAGATTAAAACAAAGCACTTCATTGCTCTGACTTTTACTCATTCCTTTCTTATATTCTACATTCTAAACCTCATAGAATCTCTCTGCAGACTTCATAATTTCAGTTTTACCCAACTCATCCACCTTACAATTATGAATATATGGACATAATTAACTGAA
The DNA here is from genome assembly GCF_964341445.2 of Mesoplodon mirus. NCBI lineage: Eukaryota > Metazoa > Chordata > Mammalia > Artiodactyla > Ziphiidae > Mesoplodon > Mesoplodon mirus. The sequence goes on from NC_138979.1 coordinate 126,408,660, forward strand.
TCACTTGGAGAGAAGAAAAAAAATACCCTAGTTAAGGCTAATTGGATCAATCATGAACGCCTGGAAGAATGCATTTCAATAAGGTGAAAAACTTTGGATAAAAATTTAATGAAGTTTCCAATTGCATTTGACCACAGAGAACATTGATAAACGTTCATTCCATGCAGATTATTAAATTGTATTGATTTAGAAACTCAAAGTCGCAACACCGCCATTGCCTCCAGAGGAGACCTGATTGCACTTATATGTCACATTCATAAAAAACATGATGCACTAATTGGGAGTCTCCCGCCATCTGCACACTGCTTCCAGGCGCACATGAAATGATCAATGGGAAAGCAGGGTCAGTCCAGGCAGACTGTGAGTGAAATTAAAATAATAAAATGTCTAAACATTTAACTGCAAATAGGAAATCTTTATACCCACCCACACCCTATTCTGTAGCATAAAGCTAAGGCACAATTATTCATATACCTCAAGTAATTTGCAGGCTCCATACAAAATCTCATTTAAAATAAGAAATTGCTATTTCTGCACATTTATTCTACCAAATGCCAGCTAATTGCTGCAATGGCCATTATAAAGAATAATTTTCGCTTAGTGAAAAAAAAAAAGGAATGAAGAGAACATTTTCTGGTTTTGTTCCACTGCGAAGGCTCTATTCAGTGAATACTGAATGCACAGCGTTTCACTGCTACATTTATTATGCTGAGAGGTCAAGTATTACACAGCATCTTGTATTACGCTTTGCATGCTAAGTATTTCACTTCACAAATTGACCCTCCGGTGTACTTACTACATAATGCTTTAAAAACCCAGCTAAAACGCAGGACAATTAGCAATACTTTCACTCCCGGTTAACAATGGGAACACCAATGTAGGTGATTGCATTTACAGTGTAGCTTTCTTCACAAAACATTTTTGACACATTAAGGTACTTTGGAATTGTGCAGTACCAGTCCTCTCTTGTGAATGGCTTTCCAGCATTTGCAGAGAGAAACAGTTACTGTATGTTAACGCTTAATTGAAAAGAATTCAGCCACGGCCTATGAAGCACCAATTAGGGTGATATTATATCATAAAAAGCTGTAATATCCATTTTCAGACTTGTGCATCAGCCAATACAAAGTAGGACACAATTAAAAAGGTATACAGTTTAAACTCTTGAAACTGTTAAATTTAATTAGGAGTTCAGTATGGGGGGAAAAAAGTGGGGGCATCGTACAGAGAAAAGGAAGTTTGATGCAGAGCTGGAGGACCCGAACATGCTAGACACACAGGAGGACCACAGAAGATGGTCTTTTCTATTTAAAACACCTTTCGTTTGTAAGTAGAAGGTCTTTGCTTTGCCCCAGCGACCAGTTTCTGAGGTCCGATGAATATTCATGCTGGTCACCAGGAAGTGCTGCTTTCCAGTAATTCTGGCGTCTGCCGATGCCTGCGAGGGAGAGAGGCAAAACCTGCTCTGGGCCAGGGAAGTGGAAACACGGTATTGATGGTCTCTTGCTCGCACAGATCAAACACAATTAAAAGGGAGTTAACTGCATTGCTTTCCACGAAGAAAGTCACAGATAATTGTGAAATAAAACGGACATGGCCAGATTGGTATAAGTGTCTTGGCAGGCTTGGCTCCAAATGTAATGTTTAAATACAGGAACCTGCATGAAATCCCACTTTGAGGTGACAGCCGGCAGGTAATTATCAGTAAAACAACATTATCAAAGTTCTCGTGCATAGCATGTTTGACTGACTGGAGTGCTTCTCCTTACAAATCCCACTAATATCCATTTCAATCTGCTTTAATATGTTCACAAGCTGGGGCTTATTCTGAATTCCACTGGGTAAATGAGGACAGCACACTGAATTTGCATCCTATACATATTTCTTTCATTTATAGAGGGTTTCCAGAGTAATTTTTAAAGGAAACTGCTAACATCCAGAATCCAAAAAAATTCCTCCCCTGTAACTAGAAGGAAAATAGAAAGCAGCTCATTTACCCATTTATTCCATTTGAAGCTATACAACAGGTCTATGAAAATGGTCTTTATTATGTCTGAAAAAGAAAAAAGTTATTTTAATAATTTGTCAGTGATAATGTAATTTTCTAAGGTTTCAAGGTGTTGAAATGAAAAGTTAATTTATTATTTTTTTAAGTTTGTGTTTGAAAAATGCAAGTGAAAAAGTCCTCATCTCTGATTTGAGAAGGTCTCTCTTCAATCCACGAAGTTACTCCAGGCCTTTTTAAAGTTCCACCTCTTTCCCATCCAACAAATAAGCAGAACTGAAGTGACATTTTATTGATGAGATAAGTTTGGGATGATCTAAAACTAGATATTCCATGCTCCCTTCTTTCTCAACCAACTCTTCGTGACCTTTAAAAAATCAGCAAACAGAAAAGAGGTGTCTCATTAGAAATCCAAGGTTACCTCCCCCTGCCAAACCCACAGTCAGCCCCAGATAATTCAGAAGACACAGTATTGGATATTGGAGCAATATCTGATACTCACCTTGGTTTCTAATGCTTTGAATTAAATTAAGACATTAATAAAATATTGATAGGTATTGTGGAAGTCTGCAGTAAGGTGACATTAAATTGTACAGGCTAGTTTTGTTTTATTGGTTGTACATGTAACAAGAGACATATTTTTACTAGAAGATACTGCCTTTGAAAGCTGGGTCAGTCAGCAGATTCTAAGATAGTACTAGTATGAAGATATTTTCTCTTTTAATGAAAATGGAACCAAAATGATGAATGTGATTAACATAAGAGGAATTTTAAGGGATATGATAATGCTCAAGCAATTGCATAGCAATTTTACACTGAACAATCTAGATTCTAGACCTTTTTATCCAACCCATCTTCTGTGTTAGATCCCCCTTCCTAAGTGAACAAGATGGGGAGGTTCAGTTTGTATGTTTTACTGACAATTCAGTAGTTTGTTGTATTAAGATCCTTCTGAGATGACAAGAGATTTTACAAATGTTTTCCTAAGTTCATTTCTGACTAATGGTATTTCTGAAATTCTCACCCTCTGAGGGGGCTGAAAGAATTAATCATCCCGTGTGGTCTGGAACTGATTTGATGATGAAAATTGCTGCTGAGGTATTGAAGATCTATTTTTATTTTTTTCTTCAGGAAGAGAAATGTCTCTTCCTCCACTAATCAGTTCTATCAAAAAGATACCAAATGGTTTAGGCATCTGTACCTCACGTTTCCTTTCATTGTAGTGTTTTATCTTCTTTGTACCCAGAGTTCACTCCGCCCTACTGCTCAAGAAATAATCAAATTTTCATTCACTATAAATACCCATCGACACCATGGAAGTAGTAGAAGTAGAACTACACCAGTTAACTTGGAGACATCTTCCTGAGGTATTTCCCAGTGAAAGGGGTATATAATATGATCTATTTTTCAAAAAACATGGCCCCCAAAACCCATTCATGGGAATTTATATATATTATTGTGTACATATATATGCTTACACAGGATTATATGAACATAGATTAAAAATATGCAAAGATAGAAGCTAGTTTGAAAACAAGGATTGTGGTACAGGTGGGGGTAGAAGGAAGAGAGATGAGGAGGGAAGAAGTTTACAAAAGGAGACTCAAGGAAGCTGCTGAACCTGGTTGCAGCCTAGAAATTTTAATAATAATACAGGAGTCTTGCTGTAGCTACTAAGTGACTGTTTTTCTTTAATTGCAGGCTTTGTTACCTCTGCAAACCATTTTCAGCCTCTTGTCAACCATATTGGAAAGAGATACCTTAAAACAATTATTTTTTAAAATTGTTAAAAAACTATTTTCAAAAATTTGAAGCTTCCATTCTTAAGTGCAGATATTTAGGTGTCTCTCAAGGTTGCCCAACATTTCAAAGTAGTGGAGATGCCAGAAAAGGAACTCATAGATTTCTGATTTCCATCACTTAGCCCTTACTATTGGCCTAAACTTCCACCGCCAAAGTGGTGAGATAGAGGGAACACATGACTGAGACTAGTGTCAGCTCTTCAAGCACAGCTTAGTGACCTGAGGCTACTTTCTCTCCCTACAGCCTGGTGTTCTCATGTATTCTCTAATATATGACCTCAGAGAAGCATATTCTTATACTTAAGAGCACTCCTAAAAATGTGTAGTTATATTCTTACGTGTTTGATTATTTGTTTAATTGACCGTGTCCTCCACTAAAACATAATCTCTATACAGATAGGACAGTATATATTACCCCAACACCCAGCATAGTAGCTAACACATTTCATAAAAATTTACTGATTTAATTGATGAGTGAACACATAAAATGAGGAAAGTGATCTCAAGGTATCCTCCCAACTTTTATAGTGTATGATCCTCTAAATGCAAGAGACTTTGATTTTTAAAATTAGGCCATAACTCTGTCATTCTGTCCAAACATCACCTAGTAGATTAAGTGCCTAAGTGAGCTTGGCTCTGTCCTGCATAGTTGCTCTGAAAAAAAAGAAAAAAATTAGACCTATTCACCATAGCCCCAATCTCTGTCGGGGTCTTCAAGATGCCATTTTATCCACAGCTTTGCATCTTAGCAGAACTACAATTCATACAAGATAGATATTTGTTGTGTGTCCTAAAAAATCTTCAACCTCCCTTGCTATTTTGTTTCTGGATCTTAAAATTCTAACAATAATCAAAGAATTACTAGAAGGAAGGAATTCATAGAAGGAAGAGGACTTAGAATTGTCTAGTTTGGTGATTTTCAAACTATATTTTAGCAGTGAGACCCTATTTTTCAAAAAGAAATTGTCTACAGAAACTCAGTATTTCTATGTGTTAATTTATATCTATGTAAATAGATATAAATTTTGGAATGAAGGAAGAGAGAGAGAGAAAAGAAAGAGAGAGAGAGAAAGGAAGGAAGGAAAAGAGGAAGGAGGGGAAAAAATGCTCTGTCCAGGTTGAAGTGAGAAAGGGAACTGCAGAGCCCTCCCCTGCAGCTTTGCCTCCACCTTCACGTTTGGGCTGCTGCTCCACGACCCTCTCTGCCCTCTCCACCTGCCCTGCTGGTCCATAATGACCCTTAGGTACCATTAAGACCAGACATTACAAATACTTTGAAAGTCACCAGTTTGAACGAACATCTCCTTTTAACAAACAAGGAAACTAAGACTTGATGACCAAGTCACATTCTTCTTTAGGGTTCCAAATCCTTCTTTCTAAAAGTAAACCCATTTTTTTGTTTCTTGTTAGTAGATTACTCTGTATAGTTTTCTCCAAGATAATTTTATATGACTCCAGATCATCATTGCTCAGCATATTCTTCCTTTACTTAAACCACAATTTAATTTTACTCATATAATTTTTATTTCAATGAAACAATTTTTGAAAATATAAAAACCTCATACGCACTGCTTTCCTGTTACAAAAATATAAAATTTGTTTTAAAATAAAAAATAATATTGACCATTATAATCACAAATCTAAATTTGTCTCATGTTTATGATGAAGATACAGAGGAGAATTAAAATAATTAACATTGTCAAATGAAACAAAGATCTCCTTATCCAAATGGAGAGGATGTAGATATGGTTACTTAACATAAAGCAAAAGCAATGTCTACCAAAGCACAGATGTGAAGTTATTGATCTGGATTTGGCACAATGACAAACTACTCTCAAATATTCCCCTTCCCAATTAAGGTGTCTCTCTTGAACTGATTGAAAGCTGTTTGATAAGTATACTTTTTTCAAGATGGTGTGCTCAGTTGGGGGTCTTTTTATTAAACTGAAATTCCATCATTACCTTCGACTAGCACCAGCTGCTGTATAAATTCTGTATTGATGTAGACCTCCACTGGTATTCTAAATATTGCAGGTGAATCTCTGACTCCAAAATCCTCAGTCATGCAGTATGAATAATTAACATCTGATAAATGCGGAATAGAAAGAGCTCTCATTAGAAGACACAGTAGTAGGTTCATAATCCCATCTCAGCTCCTCAGAACACTGAACCAAACAGGACTTTAGGTGTGGCATTTCAACATCTCTCCACTTCCTAATATTTCCCTATGCCTGATCAGAAATTAGGACACAAGATGATATGTCTTAATTTTGCAGCAAAGTTAAAGACAGAATCCAAGATTTAGAACGGTCCAACTAATGTTTACTTGAGCATTCTAATTGCAGACAAATTCCCAAGGATTTTGGGCTCATAACAGCCATAATTGTTCACCCTTCTAAATAGTTTACAGTTCATCATTACTTTAACACAAAAGAGAAACTTTTGTATTCATGAATCTAATATTATATCTATGAGATATATGGTAATAATGCAGCACAAAAGAGTTTTAGGAAAGTTCCTTGTAATGTTGAATTTTTAAAAATATCTACTTTATATGCCAGGGGTACCTAGTAAGACTTTTCCTAAAAATAGTTGGTATGTTCAGGAGATAAGTTTTAAATCATGATAAACTTGAATCCATGAAATAATAAAATATATTAAAATGAAACATGCCATCACAGTACAGTGGTCGAGAGCAGAATGTTCTGGAGTTCAATTTCTGAGCCTCAGTTTCCTCATCAATAAAATGGGAATAATATTAATATCAGGCTCATGGGGTTACTTCAAGCACTGAGAGAGTACATGCATGGTAGCTAGCATAGCACAGTATATTCATGATTATGTGATTCATGCACAGGAAACATAATTAGTAAAATAAAGTTGAAAAAAGTTTAGATCTAATATGGATGGAGAGAGGACTTACAAACAAAATAATTTAAAGTATCAATCCATAATTTGTGGGGTTTTTTGATGTCTAATTTCTTTTTTCTTTTTACTGAAATATACTTCATTTACAATATTAGTTTCAGATGTACTGCATAGTGATTCAGTATTTTTATAGATTATACTCTATTAAAAGTTATTACAAGATAATGGCTATAATTCCCTGTGCTGTACAATATATCCTTGTTGCTATAATTTGTGTTTTACTAGCTGATCATTCTGAGAGTAAACAGTAAAATAAATTGCATTACTATTATTCACCAAACACCTGCCATAACTTGTAACTCCCCGTCAGCGGATGAATATTTGGTGATAATTACCTCTTAGTTAGTCAGTGGTAAGGATGACTGCATACCCAGATAATCAAAAAACTTATTTTCAGACCATAAGTTCGTATTAGCATGAAGCCAACGTGGGGGGGGGAAGCTTTTTAAAGTTCTTTCTCATTTACTTCTACTATACTCATAGCTGAAACACAGTAAAAACAGATACAGATTAGACTCAGGAAGAACAAGAAAACTAGGTAAAGGGATCAGTTGCTTCACAGGAAAAGCACCTGCCCAAGAATGAAGTCAGTGCCTTTCTTTTAGTGAATATTCTTCTTAACAACACCTTGGCTTCTGATGACCCCTTTCGTTGTGACTAGTCACTGGAAGCAGCAGGAAAGCACCATTCCTGGACTTGGCACAGAAGCAGCAAGACAGGTAGGGGTTTTGCTTTTCCCTCTCCCTTGGGCCTGTTCTGGGTAGACAGGCGTATTAGCTTTAATGCCAGTGATACTGTGCTAATGTATTTGTCCACATGTGTCACCAGACCTCTTCAGGAGTAACTTATAGCATGTCTCTTGTCATGGCCAGGAATGGAAGGACCAAAACAATTAAAGGAATAATAATAAGCGCTCACTAAATGTTTTTTGTTGCTATCAGTGTTATTTTTATCTTCGGTGGGAATGAGGCAGACAAGGGAGGATTTGTTCCTAGCATCTAGACTGGGCTCTCTCGTGTCAGGGAGGGCGGCACTCATAGGACACCTGCAGCAGAGGGTGGTAAGAGGAGGCCCAGACCCATGAGCACAGTACCTGAAGCTGATGATGACAGACAGGCAGCAGATGGTGTCTGGGAGGGCTGACAGCCACGGTCAGGGCCTGTGCTTTCCAAACACAACTCCAGGCTGACAGGAGAACTGGTAAGCTCTTCAAACCAGTGCCACCCGTCACCCCTGCTGATGAAGGGCAGGAGTAGTCTGGGACCTGAGGCTGGGAGACAGAAAGGTGACGTGGGAAAGGTAGGTCAAGAGGGAAAGGGGAGAGGAAGTTAAAGGCCAAGCAGGTGATGGTTACAGTACATTTCTGAGAGCAGCCACTTGGTATTATGCACCGGAAGAGAGAAGTAGGTTACAACAGAGACTTTTAGGGGGAATGAGCAGGCTACACATGTGGTCCAAGTGAGCGCTGGGTGTCCCAGCCAGTCCCCACTGATCTCTTCCCCCTAAGTCTATGTAATAAATGTCCTTTGGTCTTGATCCTTTAAATGTGATTGCCCTAGACACACTTGGAGGTCCATCCATGATGTAGTTTTAACAGTTTCTGTCTGATTCTGGTGAATCTTAAGGATGCCTGCCTGTATGGGTATGTCTCGCTTAGACGGTAAACTTTTAGAATGTAAGGATCAAATCTATACAATTCCCTCTGAACAGTGTGTAACACTATAGACAAATAGATGATTAATATTTTTAAGATGAAAGAAGATGATGCTACTAACAAAATATAAAAGATGAATGAGATTCATAAAGCCCCCTTTTTCTGGTGATAATATCAACAGGACTTGAAAAGATAGTACTTTTCAAGTACTAAAAAGATAGTCCTGTGAGAAAACAGCAGTATCACTTCCAATCCTTAATATGAAACTAGCTTTCTATTCCCCTTAAAATGTTTACTGTTGTAATCTCACTTCTAGAAGCCTAGTGTAGAGAAATAGTCAGCAATATGAACAAAGATTTGTTTGTAAACACATGAGCACCTAGATGCTAACTACAGAAAAATGGCCAAGTGAAGCTTGGTACATCTGTAAGATGGGAATATCTAGCAGTCATCAAAAATCATAGTTAATAATAATAACAGAAAAATGCTCACATTAAAATAGCAAGTGAAAAGAGCACATACAGTATGTTTTCAACTGTGTTTTTCTAAAGCATAGAAATATTGGAGAGAAATACACCAAAATGCTACAAAAAAAAAAAGAAAAGGAAAGAAAGAAAATGTAGAGAATTCCCTGGCAGTCCGGTAGTTAGGACATGGTACTTTCACTGCCGGGACCTGGCTTCAATCTCTGGTTGGGGAACTAAGATCCCACAAGCCACCTGGCGCAGCCAAAAAAAAAAAAAAAAAGGTAGGAGACTGAGAGGAGAGGAGGTGACAGCAGAGGAATGACTTGAAGGCAAGCAGTGAGGAAACAGATACTAGGTAAAGGGAAACTAAATTTTTTAACACCTACTCTGTGCTGATCCAGCTTTAGAGTCACATGTCTAGCCACTCAATGGACATCCCACAGCTTCTTTGAACCTCAAATTCAATATGTTCAAAGATGTACTCATCTTCCCCCCAAACTACTCTAGTTTCATGTGCTCTATGTTGGTAAACGGCACCACCACCAAAGCCAGAAACATTTGAACTTTAACCAGGTCTTTCCTCTCTCCCTCACCCCCAAAGCACTCTCCCTTGCCCCCTATAGCACTACATTCAGTTGAGATGCTACCACGGCTCACCTGTATCACCATCCCTCTGCTGCCCCACCACCATCTCTAATCTATCCTTTGGAATGCAGTCCGAGGAATCTTTCTAATATGCAAGTCTAGTTATGTCAGTCCTCCTTAAGACTTTTCCATGGATTTCTACTGTCCCTAAAATAAAGTCTAAACTTCTTAATGTGGCTTGCAAGATCCTCTTCAAGCTTCGTTTTCAACACATGCCCTTCTGCACACCACAGCCCAGCCATACTTCCTGCTCTTCCTCGACTGTAGGTGCTCTCTTTGCTCTCTGGGTGTTTGCAGTGCTTGAAACACCATCTCCTAGCTTTCTGGTTAGATCATTCCAAACCTTTAGATCTCAGCTTATAATTACTTCCCCAAGTTCAGGTTAACATCCTTCTTACGGGCATCCATGTACTGTAAATGCTCTCAGAACTGACCTCCACATAACCAACTCACTTGATACACATCATTTCCCCTGTAAAACATAGTGACTATAGCCCTGGCCTCACCACTGATCAAACATGGTAAACTACTCTCTAGTACACCCATCTAACTCTGCTGCCACTAGTTGAATTGAATTGTACGCCTAACAAGAGCCAGATGTGTTCGTTCCAAACTTATACCTGTTTTATTTGTTGTTATATTATTCAATGACATATTATGTAAATTCATAAAATATGAGTACAGAAGGAAAGTTGTTTTTCTATGAAAAATAATGTAGAAAGACACAAATGTGAGATGCTAAAAAAATGCTGTCACTTTATATGTGTATGTAAAATCTGTAAATGAGAAAAATCATAAATCTAAACAGACTCTCAGATAGATTTTCAGGTATTTAAGTTATTTTTTTTACTTTTATTTTTATTTTATATTGGACTATAGTTGATTAACAGTGTTGTCAGGTATTTAAGTTCTTGTCCCAATTTAAAGAAACTAAAACTGGAAATCAAAATATATATGTTATGGGAGTAGTTTATGCCAGGAAGATGACCTGGGACTTCAGTTATTGGACATATACCTAAAGAAAAGTCCTTAGCCCTATTTCAAAAGGTTGGCAAAAATAAGGTACATTTAGGGCTTCCCTGGTGGTGCAGTGGTTGAGAGTCCGCCTGCCGATGCAGGGGACACGGGTTCGTGCCCCGGTCCAGGAAGATCCCACATGCCGCGGAGCGGCTGGGCCCGTGAGCCATGGCCACTGAGCCTGCACGTCCGGAGCCTGGGCTCCACAACGGGAGAGGCCACAGCAGTGAGAGGCCCGCGTATAGCAAAAAATAAAAATAAAAATAAATAATAATAAGGTACATTTATATGCTTTTTTTAAATTGAGGTGAAATTCACATAACATACAATTAACCATTTTAAAGTATACAATTCAGTGGCACTTAGTGCATTCACAATGTTGCACAACCACCACCTCTCTCTCGTTTCAAAACTTTCTCATCACCCCAGAAAAACCCTGTACCCTTTCAGTAATCACTCCCTGATCCCCTTCTCCTGTCCCCTGGAAACCTCTAATCTGCTTAAGTTGAAATAGAACATTTAATGCACATAGATCATATTTTTTATAATTCTCTACTTTACTGACTTGTTGGATTAATCTATTAACTATTGATCCAACTCAAGGTGGAAAAATGTGCTTTCCTTACAGTTCTGTATTATTATTTATTTAGCTGCCTCTCCCCAGTCCCCAGGCACTGAGTGCTTGGCAGGCAGTATCCATGTTTGAGCTGTTCTCCATGGGTCTGCAGCACCTGGCACAATGTCTGGCACAAAACGTACTCCAGATTTGTGGGGTTAATTCACATTACCAAGAAGTTAATTAATTTGTTCAAGAACATATAGCTAGTACATGGTGAGTCACAATTTAAACCTAAGTCTCTCACAGAGCACCAAGCAGAAAATGGGGCCTGTTTGGGAGGTGAATTTAGACAGCAATCATGCTAGAGTTGATACTGAGGAGGGCTTACCTTTGCCCAGTGTTGTTCTAAGCCCTTTCCAAGTATTACGTTGTCTAATCCTCCAACAACCCTACAAGATAAATAGTACCATTAGCCCAGAAATTCTGGAGTGGGAGACAGAGAGGCCTAAGCCCAATCCAAGAATCACAGAAAACTAGAGGAAGGTTGTGAGTACAGGAGTAGTTTAGTCAAATACCAGGAAAGGACCATCATTTTATCACTTTAGTAACAAGTTTTAGGACTGGTTTTAGGGAAGAAGACGTTAGGTAAGATGGCTGAGATGGAGCCTTCTCTAGAGTTTGCCCTCATACACATATATACACTCACACACATACACATACATGCACAGGTCTTGGGTTGTGTCTCACATGTGCTTGGTTAAATAATTCTTGTGGAAGATGCCACTTTTATGCTTTTTGCTCTGTTGAGTACCACTGCATCTTGCAGGTACAGTCACATCTACTGTACACTGGAGGATAGAATTAGGGATGATTGTCTCCTTTTTGCTTATCCATATTCTCTAGTTTTCTGTAACACATATATATTGATCATGAAGTTAAAAATGAAGTAAAATTAAGCAAGGATAAATATTCTTCAATCAGAGTTGGTACCCAGTGCCCTGATGGCTCAGTCCTCCTGAAATGTTCACCCTTCTTGAGCATAGGATGGAAGTGCTAAAAGGGAATCAGGGGACCTCTGGTCCCATCTGTTCTTTTGCTCTCTCTGCTTTATCTCTCAGCAGATGGATACACTCAACACCTCATGAAAGATTCCTCTGTGCATCAAAGACTCCAACCTGTAATGTTAAATAGTAATAACAATAACAACAGCAACAGACACAATAATAATGTGTCTGAGGCTTGTACAAAATAAATAGGTTGGTTGTTGAATGAGTATTGACACAAAATAGAAGGCTTTAAACAAAATGTTTCTTAGACTGTCGCTCCATTATCCATTTTTCAATGTGATGCCACATACATAAATTATACTCTAAAAATCCCACTTGTCACCATATACAAAAATAAACTAAAAATGGATTAAATACCTAAATGTAAGAGCTGAAACCATAAAACTCCTAGAAGAGAACATAAGTGGAACAGTCTTTGACATAAATCGTAGCAATATTTTTTTGGCTGTGTCTCCTCAGTCAAGGGACAGAAAAGCAAAAATAAACAAATGGGACCTAATTAAACCTAAAAGCTTTTGCACAGCAAAGGGAACCATTGACAGAACAAAAAGACAGCCTACAGAATGGGAGAAAACATTTGCAAATGATATGACTAACAAGGGGTTAATATCCAAAATACATAAACAGCTCATAGAACTCAGTATTAAAAAAATCTCAATTAAAAAATGTGCAGGGCCTCCCTGGTGGCGCAGTGGTTGAGAATCCGCCTGCCGGTGCAGGGGATACGGGTTCGTGCCCCGGTCTGGGAGGATCCCATATGCCGCGGAGCGGCTGGGCCCGTGAGCCATGGCCGCTGGGCCTGCGCATCCGGAGCCTGTGCTCCGCAACGGGAGAGGCCACAACAGTGAGAGGCCCGCGTACCGCAAAAAAAAAAAAAAAAAAAAAAAAAAAAAAATGTGCAGAAGACCTGAATAAACATTTTTCCAAAGAAGACGTACAAATGGCCAATAGGCACATGAAAAGATGCTCAACATTGCTAATTATTAGAGAAATGCAAATCAGAACAAAAATATCACCTAACACCTGTAAGAATGGCTATCATCAAAACATCTACAGATAACAAATGTTAGAGAGGATGTGAAGAAAAGGGAACCCTCCTACACTGTTGTTGGGGATATAAATTGGTGCAGCTACTATGGAAAACAGTACGGAGGCTCCTCAAAAAATAAAATAAGAGCTACCATATGATCCAGCAATTCTACTCCTGGGTATATATCTGGAAAAAATGAAAACTCTAATTTGAAAAGATACATGTACCCCAATATTCATAGCAGCACTATTTACAATAGCCAAGATATAGAAGCAACCCAAATTCCCATCAACAGATGAATGGATAAAGAAGATGTGGTATATGTACTTGCAATAGACTATTACTCTGCCATAAAAAAAATGAAATTCTGCCATTTGCAACAACATGGATGGACCTAGAGAATATTGCTTAGTGAAATAAGTTAGATAGAGAAAAACAAATACTGTTTGATATCACATATATGTGGAATCTAAAAAATAATACAAATGAATGTATATGCAAAACAGAAACAGACATACAGATATAGAAAACAAGCTAATGTTTACCAAAGAGGAGAGGGAAGGGGGAGGGACAAATTAGAGGTATGGGATTAAGATGTACAAACTAGTATGTATAAAATAGATAAGCAACAAGGATATATTGTATGGCACAGGAGATTATACCTATTATCTTGTAATAACTTTTAATGGAGTATAACTTTAAAATACTGAATCACTATGCTATACACCTGAAACTAACATATATTTTATATCAACTATACTTCAATTTTTTTTTTTTTTTTTTTTTTTTTGCGGTACGCTGGCCTCTCACTGCTGTGGCCTCTCCCGTCGTGGAGCACAGGCTCCGGATGTGCAGGCTCAGCGGCCATGGCTCACAGGCCCAGCCGCTCCACGGCATGTGGGATCTTCCCGGACCAGGGCACGAACCCGTGTCCCCTGCATTGGCAGGCGGACTCTCAACCACTGCGCCACCAGGGAAGCCCTATACTTCAATTTTTTAAAATCCCATTTTTAGACACAAAAGATTTTAGTAAGCTTTCTTCTAAAAGCATATGGAATTGGGTTTGTTTTTTCTTCTTTCCCAAACCATATAAGAACTATACTCTTGTGCATATAAATCCTGTGATCCGAGTAGGTATTAACATTTTTAGGGTCTGAATTAAAATCTCTCTTTAATAAATGACTTCCTGTAATGTCTCTTTATGTCTTGGCCGTCATCTTCATCATCATCATCATCACTACAAACATCTAGATTGGACTTGAAGTTTACAAATCATTTTTATACACAGTATCTCTCTCCATAGTTCACCATCTCTCCCTCCATTCATCGGTTTATTTAATTGCTTCCCCGCCCCCTGCCCCAACCCATATCATTTAGTCTCTCAGTTGGTCTCAAATCAGTCCTGTGGTAAAGGATCTGAAAAATCCTGGTGACTTGGGAACAATGATTATGGTCACTTCATTTCTCCACTATCCCCATTTTTATTGAGAAGGAAACTCAGGTTCATGGAGGCTGAAGGACTTGCTTAGGATCTCACAGCTGGTTCAGGTACAGAGCCAGGTCTCAATCTCAAATCTGACAGCCCTCCATCTGTTGTTCTTTATTCTACCACACTGCTGTTCATTTCCTTAGCTGCTGGATTTTAATAGTGGTGGCATTTGGCTTGACCTAGAAATTTTAAAATTAAACCTTTGAGTAGCTACCTTTACCACAACCCCTAGAAACCAACCCAGGTGTACAAACTTAGTCTGAAAGGAACCCTCCTATCTTATTCCATATCTGCCCACCCTTTTAAATCTAGCACTAAACCTTGAGGACTTGCCTTTGAAAAATCAAAATTGGCAGACAGAGAGAGAAAAGAAAGTAGGTTTTAGTGTTTTCTCTGTATTACAACTGGTGGGAAGGCAACGATGTCTCTCTCCAATCACTGATGTTTAAAAAATTCTTTGAAAATATGCAGTATGAACAAAATGTTCTACTAGGAAGATGCAAGGTTAGGCAATAGAGGGTGAGGGAAGTACACAATAAGAGAACCAAGACTATGGTGCTAGATTGAAGTTCTGGATTTGGGGGTTTCAAACCTGTGAGGCATCTTGCCTCAGAGAGTAAGCACATCAGAGCTACAGCATATGTCTGCCTAAGTATGTCGCATGCAATGTTTGGGACATATTTATACTAAAAATTCTTCATTGTTTACCTGAAATTAAATGTAACTGGGCATCTTGTATTTATCTGGGCACCCTACCCAGGCGCTGATCCCTAGGGCAGCCTTGGGCCAGGTGCAGAGAATGCTTGTTTGGAGACATTCCTGATAAGCCAAGAGCTAGAGCTGAGCTGATATGAGACATCTGAATTAAGTCCTTGGTTGTATATATACATCTATTTTGTGTGTTTCCTCATCCTCTTGGGCCTTTTGTCTTTGATTGAAAGTCTCTGTAAACTGTGCCTGAATACCATGGCGTTAATCACAAACCTCCTGAAGTATTTTCATATTGTGTGTAATAAATGCCCATATACTTAGGATTTCAAGTAAGAAATACTCACCACAATATTTAGTGAAAATTACAAAGGGAGTACAAATTAAGCATCGTTTGGTTAAAGTGTATATTTTAAGTCTTATTTAATTTCCCCATGTTCTTACATGTGTGTTTGTATGACTGTCGTGCCAAGACTTTCACTGATAAAGTATTTCAATTAGCTGCTAAAAGAAACACATTTACGGAGTTACAACTGATGTACATTTGGGCTAAATACCTATAATCAAAGTTGTTTCTCACCTGAGTCCCTCTTACTGATGCTATGTAACAAGTAGCCCTGATTGCTGGCAATAGCTGCTTAACATGTTCACACTTGTGTGGGAATCGCATAAAAATGGTGAGTCACGAGTACTTTGAAAAAGAACCTGATACTAGGTTTAGGCTGAATACATTATATGGTCACTTTATCATATCTGGAAGCCTTGTTCCCAGGTCACCAGGATTATTCAGATCCTTTACCACAGGACTGATTTGAGACCAACTGAGAGACTAAATGATATGGGTCGGGGGAGCGATTAAATAAACTGGTGAATGGAAAGTGCTGAGTCACCTACCTTCATGCTCACCCTCCTCCATGTTTCCAGCCTTGCCACTAGCTCCCTGGGTAACCAGGGCTTATCACTTGGGTGTAGTCCTATGGATAAAAATGGCTAAAATGAGCCAAAAAGGTAGGAGCAGCAGCAGCAGTAGCAGCTGTAGAAGTGAGGAGATTCAGTGCAGAAACATACAAGGAAGTAAAATCCCCCTCATCCACCAGCAGTCTTTTCTGTCCCTGTGTGGTTTGTGTGATGCTTATATCACTCTTCAGCAATCTCCTAACACTGTCTTTTATTATTATGAAATTATTATCAACATTTTTTTCTCACAAGCTATTTATTCTCTACCTCCTTTTTTCATAACCTCATAATCTCAGTTCATGGAAGTGACCAAAGAATTCTCAAGACCTAATTCTATCCTATTATTTTTCCCCAAATCACCTTAATGTGGTGTTCTGAGAAATTTAGGGAACACATCCTTGTCAAAGAAAAGTAGCATTTCTGCATAAGACCTTTATTTAAAAGTTAAAGAAGAAAATTTCCACATTGCTCAATTTCATGACTTAAGCAGGTCAACTCAAGATATGGGCAAATCATGCCTTTCCTACAAAGCCATCACGGGAAACCTGAGGTGGCCACTCTGAACTGCCTGGCCTATAGGACGTTTAAAGAATGAAATCTACTCCATGTCTTACATATGTCCTGTTTATAAGAAATCTTATCTCTGAGAACTTTGCAGGGAACCTTCCTCCTAGCTCTGCTGAAAATAATTTCAGTGAGATAGTGGGTCTAAGAATATAGTATGAAAAACTCAGTGGTCTCTAAAAAGGCTTCTTTCTCTTGTTCAGTCTCCTTGTCCAGTCCCACGTAATGATCTTTATCCCAAATCAATGCAGCTAAGCACTCCCAAATACCTCAGAGAATACAGAGCTTTGAGAGGGGGGAGTTTTATCTTACAGTGTAAATTTACTTAATATAATTTTTGAATAGACAATACATTCACATTGTTCAAAAACTAAAATGACATAAAAAGGCATGCATTGAGAAGCTGTGCTTCACCCCCTTTTCCCATCCACCCCACTAATCCCTGATGCCCCCTAGAGGTGAGCACTTGCATTCGTTTCTTTTGGGGTCTTACAATGTTTTTATGCATATACAAGCAAACATTAATTTTCCTATATTTCCTATCTCATTTTCCTATATTTCATATACAAAAGGCAACATATACTATACACGTTCTGCAGCTTGCTTCTTTCATAGAGAAATATATCCTAGAGATCACTTCCTATCAATACATAGAGAGCGTTTATTAAAACCACATAAAGTGTCCTTGCCGACAGACACTCAAAATGTTCCTTAACATCACAAACAACACTGCAGTGAACAATTGGTCTACGTGTCCTTTTGTACATATACAGATATATCTGTAGGATACATTTCCAGAAGTGGGACTTCATAGAACTTTTATTAAATACCTCAGTCTTAACACTTATCAAAGAGTAGCCTGTACTTTAGTTTGTGCTGTCTCGTCACTATTTTATGAGGTTCTGGAAGGCATGAACTCTGTTTCATTCATCTTTGCATCCACAGCCCCTACATAGCACCTAGCATGTTAATGCTGAATACAAACTAAACTTCCTTGTGTGACTATAACCTTGAGAAGATTTAAAGTAACCCTCAACTTAAAAGGCTGAAATCTAGGGTGTAAATTAAGAGGCACTTCCAAGTTTCTATTTAAGGATAAAAATGGGACTCATGAGATAACCAGGCCAAATGAAAATATTGAATAAGGAGTAGAAGTTTCAAGGATGAGGATGTCTCTTCAAATCCAATGATTGGGACACGTCATGTAAATGTTCTGGGTTTTTTGAACACAGAGAAGCTGAATAGTAAAATGGAGAGGAAGCCTGGAGGACTCCTACCTGATGAAGATCAGCCATGAGTGACTGAGAACAGCACTTCCTTAGAAGCCTGGCCCAAGTTGGGAAAAAAAGGTTAACCACACACCTGGATAAGAATCTGAGCAGATAAAGAAACTATACTCCAATAAAAAATAATTAAAAAAAAAAAGAATCTGAGCAGAAAGAGAGGTTGTGCGAGAATGTGTGTGTGTGTGTGTGTCTCACATGGTCCTAATTCTCCTCCATCTCCATTCTCATAATAGCCTGTGGGAATGACTCCTGATCTGCTCTGCAGCCCTCACATTTGCCAGGAAGACTGCTAGCAAGTCATGGTGAAAACTCAGACCCGGTCCTAAACTGAGGCAGCTGTACTTCCCAGCTGGTTCCCTCACCGTCCCAGGGCTGCCCCCATCCAGCCATCGCTGCTACCCTAGCACATAGGCCACAGAAGAGTTCTCTTTCTCCACTAGGCCATCAGAAATCACCCCAGATGCCACTGAACTATGTTAAGCCAAGCCTGAAGAGATAGAATAGCAGGCGGATGTGTCACACACAGAACTCACCTCAGCGCCTGTTGAAATACCTGCCTCTCAATCGTAAAGTAAATTGATACAACCTCTTTTGTTGTATCAATAATATGACAGTATCATTCAAAAACTGTAAATGTGTTTTTACCTGGCAATTTCACGTCAAGCAATTAATTCTACAAATACATTTATAAAAGTACACAAAATACATGTTTGTTGCAGTATTATTTGAAAAAGCAAAAAGTCTTAAAAACTCTAAATATTAATCAATATGGGGATCATTATATCCATACTATCTTATTATCTGATACCCTGTGCAGCTGCTAGAAGAATGAAATAGACCCATGTATAAGGCAATATGTGGCCAAAATATATTGCTCAGTGAATAAAAATAAGTTTCAAATAGTAAGTATATGTGTGATGTTATTTGAGATTTAAAAGAGGATGCACTTGCTTATGAATAAAAATGTCTGTTAAAATATATGAGAGGGAGTTCCCTAGTGGTCCAGTGGTTAGGAATCAGCGCTTTCACTCCTGGGGCCGGGTTCAATCCCTGGTCGCGGAACTAAGATCCCACAAGACGCCAGCGTGGCCAAAAAAAATTTATATATATATATGGGATTGAGGGGTTAGGGGAAAAGAAAGGAAGGTTTTTTAACTTTATATCCTGTTTGTATTGCTTTTATAATTAAAAAGTTCACTCACAGCCAATCTATTATTTCTTAGGTTTCTATGGTGTATAGATTATATGGTGTTTAGTGATTATTTTTGACATTTTGGTTATAGTGAATAACCACCACTTTAAAGATCCTCCAAAAGAGTTCCTTATGGCTGAGGGAAGAGCTATGGTTGATCTTGTGGATCACAAACGCTACTGCAACTTTATGGACATACACTCAAAACCCAACTCATGCAGAGAGGTTAATAAAATTTCCTGTGATTATAAAAATCAGTGTGTTGAACCTTCAGACTATTGATGAGGTTATCGATAATTTTAATATCACTCTTGACCACCCCCAAACTTACACTTGACACTTACCTGCACACATCTTTCAAGGAATGCATTTTAGTATTTATATTGTATTTGCAGCAAGATTTCCCATGAAGTAGACTTTAAAAATTATGAAAAAAATTGTATCACATTTTACAAGATCAGGGAGAAGTGAAGAAGAAAAGATGCTCCCATATTATGCAAGTGTCCTGTTGCTAAAGAATAGATTACTCAGGGCAGACTTAAACCAAGTGGTAGATTCTGATTTTAGGTTTTCGAATCCTGATCAGCTGAGCCACTCAGTCGGTTAATGTGTCTGATTCTGAAGAAAGAAAACCTGAGACAAGAAGCAAGGAAAAGAGAAAATGTCAAAGCAAGAAAAAAAAATTGGCAATACAATTGGCAGTAGACCGACGTATAGGTTCCCTTGAGGCAAGGCTTTAATCAAGAAGTTTGAAAGTAGCAAAATTTCATTTGGAACATCAATTTCAGAGTCACCTACCTTTTCCAAGATTTCCTGTTGCTAAAATGATGATATCTTTGGTTACTAATCTAACCAAGTTTTCCAGTGTCAAAAGTTTTAGCAATGCCTTTCTCTCTGCAACACAGAAAAAAAAAGTTGTGGGGTATACAACATTAATTTTAATGCCTTATATGATTCCTTTTCTCTCTGGAATAGTATTCTGTGTTTGCAAATGTAGAGAAACCTACATTCTCTTGGTACTAAGATGGTAGGTCTAGACTAGAAGCTAATAGACAAACATACCAAGCAAATAGACAATTTATCTTGCTGTAATTATAACCGGGTCTTGTTTATGGAAGTAATCCAAGCCTGAAATTCATAAACAATCTTAAGAGATCTTCAGAACCAAAGCATACTTTTGAGGTTAGCCCCAAAACTTTTGAGAACTTCCATTTTACGACTGAATGCTAAAGCACAATAACGCTTGAGATAAGGAAAAGAGAGGTTAAAAGACCAGCAATTGAGGAAGAAATAACAGAAATTAAGGGAAAAATAAAGAAAGCAGTAAATGTATGAATAATTGTACCTTTATTTGCCTAATTCACTTATTACCAAGCAATTAATCCTCAATTGCAAAAATGAGTGTAACTGTTTAAGAAATGTTTGCTTCCACAAAGTAAATAGGTTCTAAGCATGTTTGGTAATTTTAAATATATGTTGTTGTATTTTGTGTTTTAAGGCACTGGCCTCCGATATTTAGATCCAGGAATCTAGAACTGAATTATCTTGTCAACTAATATTAAGTCCAAATGCACATTGCCCCAATTTTTGAAATGATATGGGTGAAAGTATATTTTTGAACTCAATTAGCCAGATAACTTGCACATAAATATCCAACCAAAGTCCACAGAGTTGGGAATGCCTCTCCAAATTCGTTTTGGTATACAGTGTTTTCTCCTTTGAACCACTAATCACGTTTATTATGTGCAGTTTCTATAATACAAGTCTATTTGCCCCAAAGTCTTAGCATCATAGAACCCTCTCATCAGAATATTGGTTAGATTCCCTAGTGTGAATCACTTATCCAGTTGCTTGCCTGATTATTCATATGTTTTTGAGATTTGTGAAATGTGGCAGATAAACAGGTTTATGCTGTGTGCAGCTTGGAGGGCAGCCAATGTCTGTCTGACTATACAGTGTATTGACTCTCCTGCCTCAAATCTCTCTCCCATACAGAGAAGCTGTATTTTAAGACTAAAATCAGTGTAAAATGCAATCCAGTAATGTCACTGCAGAAAACAGCAGGTGCTCATCCACTCATTTGTGGTGATTCTTGCAGTGAAGAAAGTTAATCAATGATTCACCCAATGGACAAAGAAACGTCACAGTGAATATTTGAAAAAGTCAAACGCGGGAAAGGAATATTCTCATCTAAAAATGTGCTCTTATTTTCGAAAAGAAAACCTTCCACAAGAAAATCAGGAATTTTGTTGAAGTGCTCTGATTGTACCTGCAGTAAGCAATAGCATGTTCCCTTCTCCCTGCTTTTCCTGTTTTATTGCTTTTGTGTTGTACTTCTAAAATAAATATCAATAAATCATTGCAGTTAGATACTCTAATATAGAGAGAAATGTACTTGACACCCTACAGTCATTACAATTGGAGGGGACTCTGATTAGGATGCTTTACTTAATTAAGTGATATCGTCTAAAGAGAGTTCTTCCCTCCATTTTCTGTTTAACAGTCTTATAAAACACCAACACAGGAAATTCATTCTGTTGTTTGCTTTCCTTATTGTAAATGGTTTCTTCTCATTCATAGTTTACAGAAGATGTTGTGTTAATGAAATGGCTAATAAGCCAAAGACTGTGGTTCAGCTATACACACAGCCTTTTTCAAATCAGCCCAAACCACACTAGACTTGAGAACATTTTCTCTCTCAGCCCTAGAAATGTCTTTTAAAATTTATTTTTACAACATCTGTAACCTAAAATTAAGATGATCCACAGGAAATTTTTTTTCTGAGAAATCGTGCTTCATCTAGTTTATGTATGGTTCAGCAGAGACCTTAAAAATCTGTTTCTTTGGAAAAATAGAGAAAATGGGCAAAGAATAAGCAATCCTTATGCATAAGATGCTATTTGTGAGGCACTTTAATTTTACTGAAAGAAGTCATTAAATTTGGATTGCCAATACAAATATGATTATATATGTTTTCTAAATAAAATGTTATTATGTTGCAACTGAACTCATCCATTTATTGTTTGTTTACCTAATGCTCAAACACATGTTTTATTCATAGATGTCTGGGAGAAAAAAATTTTGCTTGATAATCACACCAAGCATATTTAACAAAAGCGATTCTCCTTTTATTAGTGAACAAGTTTAAGCAGAATGATTTCATTTTTTTTTTCCATTTGGTTAATTCAGACTTGCAGAATCCTTGGTATACAGCTTTTGTTTCTCCCCATGCTGCCTTTTATGCCTTTAATGTATGCATGCCTATCCACTGATGGGAAAATATCATTTCCTGCAAGTCTTCCTTTTTCCTTCTTGACTATCCTCTCAGTTGATTTCTGGTTTTGGTTAGTTAGTTTTCACTAGTTAGTTCTGTCAAATCATGTACATGACAGACAAACTGAAGCCAAGTAAACAGTTCACTATCCTGTTGGAGATTTTAAACTCTCTTTCATTAAAGTGAATTTGAATTCTAAATATATTTACTCATTCCTTTGAAGATAAATACTTTTATTTTAAAATAAATTAAAATTGATAGAAAGTCAAGAAAGGGAAGATTTATTAATATCTATGGAATTGTTTTCATTAAAAAATAAAACATTTTAACAAATGTTTTTACATTTAGCAACTTTCCATTGAAAAGCAACATAAGAGTAAACACTCTCTTAAATGAACTCAATCAGTTTACAATAGATTTTTTTTGCCTTAACACAACATGCAGCTAAAATCATTTAATGATCTTAAATTTTTAAATTCATTTGAGTCTCAAAATATAAATATGAATATTAATGAAGCATATGTAAGGGGCTTTTAATTAACTGCTAACCTATCAAAAGAACTTTAAACCATTGTTAGGAACATGAAATTCCTGGCTTGGTCATTTTTCAAGCAAAATAATAATAGCAGTAATAATAATCCATAACTGATAAATGAGTTAATTAATGTTATATGACTCTAAGGTTTTTGTTTTTGTTTTTAATTGCATAAAACTAGTCCTTCATAAAACCAGTCCAGCATAAAACAACTACCTGAAAACATTCTGAAGTTACATAGGTTTTCTTAACTCCCAAATTAAATCAGCTCTACCATAGAAAACCATAGAAAAACAGTAAATGTGCCCCCTGGACATGTTACCCAAAATGAACTCCAGAAGTTGCTTGCAATTGCTTTTATTTTTTTTAAGAATGTTCTTTATTAAAGATTAACTTTATATTAGTTCTAAAGTTCATTAGATATTAGTTATTTTCTAATCTGTAATGCAGATAATTTTTATAACCAAAAGCTTAGTTAGCCTACTTTCTATTAAACGAACTTCTTTATAGATTTTCTTTAAGCTCTTCATTTAAAAAGGTGTCTTTGTCCTGAAACTAAACATATGACATTCTTGTCCCCTAGGAAAATGTTTAAAGAATTGAATAACAGCAAGTAAAGAGATTTTATTCCATTCTCCTGCATTTGTTTACTTCTTTAAAAATAATTTTTAAAAATAAAGAACGTGGCTTTTTTCTTAAGACTTCAAGATGAATGAGAATTGCATCTAATGAAGTACCACTGAAGTTAGAGTAGCTGCTGAATCATTATCTGGCAGAAGAATGTGAGTCCCATTTTACGCGAACCAATTATTTTTATCAAATGACTTTTCTATTTAAATTGTTTTCTTTAAAAAAATAGTGATGTTAGAGATACGCAGAGTTATTTTAATATGAATTTTAGAGCATTATTACTCTAATTCCTATAAACCAAACTAACTGCAACACAGCCCATTTCAGGCTGTTATTTATTGAAACTGCTTTTCATGGAGCAGTGAACATTTGTAGCAACTGCTCCAATCCTGACAGGTAAATGGATCAGATTTTTAAAATGTTACAAATATTACTATGCATTTAATAGGCTCTATAGTCAGAAAAAAAATTTACATCCTAACAGTCTTTTCTGTACTTGTAAGATGAGCATTCTAAAGTATTTGCCATTAAAGCTATTTGTCTCCGTAAAGCAATAGAAAGAGTAAATTTCCTAGAGAGAACCCAGCTAAGAGACACCCTCCTGCAATGAAGTAGATCAAATCTGTGACAAGAAGAGTACAAAGAAAAAAGTTTGGTTCTGAAGAGAAGATAGTTCTTTGAAACTATTATTTTTTTCTTCCTACAGAAATATACAATGAGTGCTCAACAAAGAAAATATTCAGCAGAAAGCTTTTTTGGGGAGCAGAGAGAGAAAAAATCATCTTGTGTGATATGATAGGAGAAAACATAGAGATTAAAACAAAACAAACAAACAAAACCCAAAAATGGTCAAAAGCAGGCTGTATTTGTTTTCTTCTAAAGCACGTCTCTTTTCCGCAAGAGATGACTGCAGTCTGAAGAGTAAATTACTGCCGTCAGCGAGTTGTACTTTATAAATATAGGAGACCGGATCATCTACTCGTTTGGAAGACAATTCTCTTATTAATAGCACCAGTTTCAGAGCTATTTTTGCCTCTAAAAAAGGCACCTGCTAGACATTCACAAATTAACTTCTATAAGGGAGAAAAACGTATAAGCTATTGTCAAGATGTACATATTTCTGATTCAAGTTAAACATTTTTAACAAGCCATCTTATGAATCTGTTTTGAAGCACCTCAGTGGCCCAGAGGGAGCTCTACCTTTAATGTGAGAAGACAACAAAGCATCTGTCTCACTCACACACACACACACACATACACACACACACACAATAACATTATAAAATAAAATCAAATATAGGATGCAGGGGGCAAAGAAAAGGAAAACAAATGTTGTTTATAATGAACAAACTATGAACTTCATGAAAATATGGCAAAAGCCCTATTTTTGCCCTCGTAGAACAATTCCTGATGTATAATAAATGAAACTAAAGTAAAACTTCTGAGTAGAACCAAACATTGAATAAACTGTAGAAATATAATAGTGTTAAGTATTGTGTATTCTTTTAAGACATATATGATATAAATGTTAATGCAATTAACTTAGTTCAGTATCCTGTTAATGATGTAGGACTTCATTATTTGTAATTAATCACTTAAAATATAATGGCTCAACAGTCCAGGAAAAGCCCGGTTATCTTTCAAAAGTACAGTAATCATACATAAATCATATAAAAACTCAAATTCATGCTTTAAGTTTTATTTTCAAAATTTGATATTTTTTTTCTCATGTTCAAACACATAAAATTAAAACCAAAAAAATGTAACTAAGATTATCCCCCTAAAACATATAGAAAAACATGTGGGGATTTTCAAAATCTTACTTTCATAACAATGACCTAAAAATAATTATTGAAAAAAGCAATTGAAATACATCATATATTTTAATGACTCAAATATTTATTTCTAGTCCTTTTTGCATCAAGGCTGTGGGAAATTCGTATTATGAAGATCAGATGGTGCACTGATGTGAGAAATGTTGCAAAGCATCCTGTTGATTGGTTCTAATTAACTGCAATGCTCTTGTGTTCTCAGTTTTAGCCAGCACACACTACACAATGCCTTTTATTTTGCTTTGAATGGATTTTTACTTAAAAACAGCTGATCTCAATATCAAAAGCATTTTGGCTTTTTTTATCTCTTAAAATTTTCTTGCAATATTTTCTTTTCAATTTTAAAAGATAAATTTGAAAATATTTCTAAAGCATAAAGTATAATCAGTTAAATTAACAGCACTCGTGTGGTCTTTCACATGTATTTTGCATGTTCTATAGTACGTGATTACATTCTCAAACCACATTTCAATTCCTCTTTAAAAGTTATACATCTGAGTGATGGTTTAAGCAGGAAATTCTGAAAAGCAATTTAGAGCATGCTGCTAATTTTTTTTTTTCGTAATCAGTCTACTAAATAGAACAGAACTAAAACGTGGGATCACAAGGAATGGGAAGGATTCCAGAATTTAAAGTATTAAATAAAATTCTTTACACTCACCTTTCTCTGATGACTTAAACTCAAGCAGCCCTGCCAGAGAGAAGTCATGAATTTTCATCAACTTCACACATGTCATACATTTAAAAACATTTTGATTTGCCCTGGGACCCCTGCACGTCTCTGAAGCACAGAAACAGTGCTGTGCTGTTTTGTAGGTACAAACCCTATGAACTCCCAGAGCTCTGGAAGATATATTACTAATGTAAACAGGCCCTTAAATGAAAAAAAAGAGCAATAACAGAAAGTTTCCAAGGAAATGAGGAATTTAAAATAAGGAAAGTATTATTAGAAGCAGTACATTTTCTATCATTTTAAGGGCCACGATTTTATCCATACATTAGTTTTCTGACAATATACAATTATCTGACCCGAGAAACAAATCATTTTGGAAAGGAAAGTCCACAACCTAAAAATTAGAGCTAAATTATCAACTTAACCTAGTAGACGTTGAAAGTGATTAAATAGTCATCTTTTTGTTCATATGAGGATAAAAAGTGACTCATTTGAGCAGAAAGGCCACAGTTTCAAAACGGCTACCAATATCCCGCTACTTCCAGGAGGAAGGCTAATTGTGTTAAAAGTAGTGCAATAAAAACAGAATTTTGGGGGTTCCCTGGTGGCGCAGTGGTTGAGAGTCCGCCTGCCGATGCAGGAGATACGGGTTCTTGCCCCAGTCCGGGAGGATCCCACATGCCACGGAGCGGCTGGGCCCGTGAGCCATGGCCGCTGAGCCTGCGTGTCCGGAGCCTGTGCTCCGCAACGGGAGAGGCCACAACAGTGAGAGGCACGCATACCGCAAAAAAAACAAAAAACAAACAAACAAAAAAAACAGAATTTTGCCCTAAATAACACATCTGGAATTATCTTCCAAATATTTCTGTCTCTCTTAAAATTGTGAAAAAACATTCAGATGAAGTAAGAAATAAACATTAGGAGAGGTTAGTAAGCGCAAACAGAGTCACAAGTCATAGAACAATATAAATAAAGTGGCATTACAAACAACTTATGCTGTGCCCCTCACTTTATGACTAAGAAAACTGAGACCCAAAGAGGTAAAGTGACACCCCCAACGTCTTACAAAGACTAGGAGGTAAAGCTAAACTGGAGACACAATTGGTAGCACAATTTCTACAACCCCACCCAGTCTTCCAACACAGTAACAGAAATGGCAGCTCAGATGGATGCCAATCACACAACTAAGTAAAACAATGAGCAACATATCCTTGACCCTAAAAGGTATACACAGGGCATACAAAATTAACCAACGACCTTTACCCAGTGTCAATAGTCATTTTTCTTTAAAAGATGCCTCTTTGGAAGCTATCTTTATGCCTTTATTCTTGCCAGGGTTTGAGGATTTGTATCTATTTAGTGAAAGGTAGTTCTCTTTAGCACTCGTACCAAGCAGGCAGGTAAAAACAACCACCATATATTCTCACTGTCGCCAATTTGTCCCCACTTCCAATCCATTGTCCAGTCTGCTGACAACATGGTCTTTCTAAAATGCACATCTGATTATGTTTGAATTTTTTCTATGGCTTTCCATGTGCTACAAGATAAATCTACAGTTCTTAGTCTGGCCTTCAAGGGTCTTCAAAACATTTAGCCAGTACCACCCCTTCAGTTTCACTCCTAACCCTCTCTTTACACTTTCTGCTTCGAGACTACAAACTGAGTATGACTCCCTAAACACAGTATGCTCCTCATTGCCTCCAGACCTTTGCACATGCTGCTTCCTCCACCTGGAATGCCTGACAAACTCTGCTCTTCCTTCAAAAGTCAGGGCATTACTTTTTCTCCTCCTGCCAAATATACACGCTTCTTCCCATGGGATACTGCTGCATTTTGCACAGAGCTCACATTACTCCACTCATTGCATTGAACTCTGCCTATACACATGACTGTTTGCCCAAACACATTGTTTCTGAGGTCAGAGGCACTGCTTTTTCTCCATGCCTAGTACTTTGCCTGGTGTAAGCACACAGTGAATGTTTACTGACTGAATGAAAAAAATCAATAAATAGACCACCATATTTTTTTCCTTATCACAAAATCTTTAAGTCTTAGGGTGATATCCCCTAGTTCTTCTATATAATGTCTAAACTGGATGTACACTGACAACAGGATATTTGTGTCAACCTCTGTTTTTGGTTTCTATCAACTGTTTGCTCTAAGCACAATTTTATAATCACCCTCTCACCGTAGAAAGTTGACTTTGGCATGAAGGTGGTGATGAAATTCCAACTCCTATCTAACTGGGAATCAAGAGGAGAATGCTTGGGTAAAGAGTGGGTCACCATTATTCCAGACATGGTATAGAACAGTTGGTAAAGAACAGTTCCTTTTGTGACTCTGTTTCTCATTAGAAACACAAGTTGAAGGATAACCTGTAACCCACTAAAAATGTAAATGCTTGTTTGGATATAAACTGGAAGTAATATCAGTATCTTCATGCCAAGTGAGTGCTTTAAAAGAGGATTTTTAGTCTGAAACAAATGGAATTTAGATTTAAGGGTCAGCTTATTTGGGGTTCTATTATGGTTTAACTCCTTCCAGTTTTCCTCATCTTGCTGAGAAAATGCTGCCGACATGCAAATGTCTTCTAGGACAGCTCAGCTGAAGCGGGGGATGTCCTTGGTACACAAACACACATTTTCCTCTTGAAATAATACCCTCACAGTCATTGATGAAAGGCTCCATATTCAAAATAGAGAAGAATTTGCCAGTACAGTCTTCCCTTAACATGTATATCATCTTGAGCAGGCCCCAAATCAATGAAGACAAGCTCTAGTAGCTGCTCGGGCCAATAAAAGTCACAGGGCCTCCCAACTCTGAAGCTACTTCCAATCTTTTGATTATCCCTCCCCGAATGACATCACTCCAAGGTTCCACTTTGCCCCAAAGCTACAGTCCCTACACAAATGTGAGGGGTGCTCACTAAAGAAAGAAGTGGGGAATACAGCAATAGTAGCCATTGCACCTGCATCATGGATTCCTCTTGGCCATCAACGACCTTCCACAGAGCAGCCCTCTGCAGCATTATTATTAAAAATCAACACGATTTCTGGTAGGTGAGACCACACTGGCACTTTCCTATCCCCACCCTTTAACGAATGATAGGATTTGTGACCTCCTGGTCCCCTCACCACTTCAGAAGATGGCTACCCTTTAGAATTTTAAAGGTCTTGAATGGCGGGTGTGCCATAGAAAGTTTAAATCTGGAATGTAAAAAAGAGATTAACTCTGTGGATTTTCCAAGTCATTAATTTTTAGGGTTCATTTTGTGCTACATCTAAGCTTTGGGGGGTTTTGTTTGTTTTAAACATTAGAGCATTACCTAAAACAGTATTCATTTGAATAGGCAGAGAAATGTGAGTCAGAGATTCCTCTCTTGTTAACTGACATAGAATGGGGACACTTTTCTGTCATTCTGAGTCAAACCCACATAGAACTTTAACAATTTTTTGTTCACATTTTTGAAAAGAAAAATGTTAATAATACTCCTTTATCTTTACATTTTCATATATCAGAAAAAACTAGTCAGGGAAATAGTGAGTTTCATAAATTTATTCATTCAGCAAACTTACTGAACAACTATTATGCGCCAGTCACTACACAGGTATTGACTAACAGCAGATATACAAAAGGAAAATAAAACAATATGGTTGTTTACAGCTCTAAATTTAAGAATGTAAAATGTGACTACTATCAAATCACAGAGGCTTGAAATCTCCTTTTGTCCACTTGATATCTGTTTTCTTGAGAGAAAAACTTCTCTGGCAGGAAGTGTTAGTCAAGATGGAAAATGTTCATCAGCATAAATTCCAACTTTTAACTTAAAAAGCAAGAAAAAATCTATCTACGTCTTCAACTTGGGTGGGACCAGTTGAAAGTTCCTCATAAACTTATAAAAAGACATAGTCTTTGGTTTTCTTGAGGGTCTGAAATGAATCCATTACATTAAAATGGCTCTTAGTAGCAAGAGCAAGTAATGATTTGCATTATAAGCTAATAAAATGGGGGATTAGGCATATCGGTACAGTAAGATCTTTTTTATTCACTTTTATAGAGATTCTCTCCCTATTCCTGCTTAAATGAACTTGGAAGATTGTTCACCATTCAGTATTGTTTAAATTATAAGGCTGGTCTGTCATCTGGTTTTTAAATATTTTTCCCCTTTGGTAATGTAGATGAGTAATGTCTATCTCCATTCTTTAAGAATACGGTAATGTAATGATAGTCTAATTTGGAAAAAAAATAGTTTTTTAAATATCTTACATCTAGAGACCACCTGACATATTAGAAATATAATATTCTTCCAAAAATACACTTTTCTAGCCATCCTGAACACTCATACTTCAATGAATTGTACTTTTCTTTCCTGTTCAAAAAGTGCTATAAGTCCTCTCACACAAACAAATCCCCTGGAGAAGACTTCATTATGAAGTCAGTTTACTTCTCATGGTACCCACTGGTAAAAATGATGGCTTTATCGTCAGTCATGATAGTTCATTCTAGATCCCAGAGCCACTTCCAATGTAAGAGTATGAGAAAATGGCCTATCCTGCCTACAAAGGGAACTTAGAAAGTCTTGTTTCACGCTTATGATTCTTTCATGTTATATACTCCTAGATTTTACATCTTCAAGGAAAGAATGCTAATACTAGTGAGAGATGTATTTTGCTTTTGCAGTGTTCTTGTATGCCAAATACCTGCTTGTTTCAGTTTAAGATAGGAAAAAATTATTTTTATATATTTCAATTCCACATTTCCCTGAAAGTTGAGTACCTAAATCTTATAAAATTAGTACCAATTTCTCTATTAAAGCAAATGTGAACAGCCAGAGGTTTGTTCTATGGACAGGAAGTGATAATCCTCCAGATTTCATTAAAAGCTCTTAATTTTTCCCTACTCCTATCTGATAAGGGACACTTCTCCTGATTGTTGCTCCCTGTTAGCAATGAAAATCGTATTTCTGTTTGTGGCAGTTTTCAAAACTGGAGCTATCAAGTAATGCACTTACAACTTACTATCCAAAGAAACTGCTTGAGGGTTCCCGTACCTAAGTCACTTCTTATCATTCCCCTCCCTGACCTTCCTATGAGTGAATTCCCCAGAGTAATTTATTACATATATGAAGTGAAGAATTTAGAAACAGGGCTGATAGGTGGATCCGCCTGCTGCCACTAAAGTTTTCCGGTACCTTCTAGCTACTGCAGGCTTACAGGACTGATTCACCCCTCTCCTTGTCTCCTGGCAGCTAAATGGGAATATTGGAGAGCTGCCAGAAGGGTAGGTAGCCAACCTGCTTGCCCTTGATTGCGCCTGCCAGCTTTTTAATAACAGAAGTAGGGTCAAGTAAGTGAAATCACAAACTGAGGAGAGTATTCTGAGTGCAAAGGCAGTTAATGTCCTTCCTAAGCCTCAGATGGCGGGCAACCCTTGGCAGAGTAATCTATGATTTGTGGCACCTGACCCTTCCACTGCGACTGTTATCTGTGTATTCACTAGAAACATATTTACAGAATCTCTCCATTAGCAAAGATGCCTTGTGTGTGATTACCCAATTGTCATGGTTGCACTAGGATTTTGATACAGTCCCTATTCACAAATGAAAAACTGCACTAAACTGCACACAGGAGTCATTTAGAGCAGCGATCCTCAATCAATAGATCAAGACTTCTCCTGGTAGATCTCAAAGAGATTATCACAGTCTTGCTCCCCCTTCCTCCCCATCCCCAAGACCACATTCCCACTTCCCCCCATCCAACGGCAAGACAGAATCTCCTTTATTCCTTTGAACCCTTAAGAATTCTTAATAAAGTTAAGAATAATTAGCTATAAGAATTATCCAAAGAGATGAGCCTCTTTAAAATAGACCCCACCGCAGAAAATACTGGAAGAGAACACCACTTGCTTAAAGCAGCTAGCACTGCTCACATTTATATAAGTAGTGTCAGCAAAGTACTTTCTCCTCATTTAAAATGTTTTAGTTACAAAGGCAGAATTAGGTTGTAGGCTGGCTTCCTTCCTGTGGAATCAAGTACAAAGAACATCTTAATTTTTTTTTTCTGCCTGAGACAAGTGACAATGAGAGCACTTGCTATTAAAAAGTTTATTGGGAAGTTTCAAAAGTGGTATCTCCCTCTTCCCCCCGCAAATATATGGCATTGAGGTCCTCCATGCTAGAAATTTTTTGTTTACATCGTTGGCTCGCTCGATAGTGCTAAGAAAGGTGAAGCAGTCAGGGAACCGAATCAGACTCACTGGGAGCAAATAAGTGGTTGTGAATCAAAGTAGAAAAATCCCGATAACCCGGAGTCATTGTCATGTGTCTCCCAAATGAGATGTTCTGAGGAAATAAAGTGACAAAGTCGCATTGGATAAATAAACGAAGGCGATAAAGTCACCACAGATCAAGAAATGCTACGAAGGTGACCTGATTTGACAGTTAGTAACTGCAGGTGACCCTTTGGAAACCGCGGCGGGGTGAAATGCCCTGCGAATCGCTGAGAGCCTGACGGCCCGGCAGGGGGACGCCCGGAGCCCCGCGCTCTGGGCCGGGGCCCGGCGAGGAGAGGCTGGAGGCCGCCCCGGGCGCTTCGGGCCTAGACATTGGCCTCAGCCAGGCCGCGAGGCCCCACGCCCGCCGGGCCGGTAGAGGCGCGGAGGAGACCACCCTCCCTCCCCCCACGTCCTGGCGCCGAGGGACCGCAGTGGGTCCCGGGGGCAGCTCCGGACCCACGCGGCGGTCGCAGTAAGCGCGCCGCCTCGCAGTCGCCGTGCGGCCGAGCGGGCGCCGGGCGCCTTAGAAGCGCCTGCTCCGCCGCGGGAAGCCGGACCCCCGACCCGACCAGCGCCGGCTGCACGGAGCTCACGCGGTGACCAGCCCGCCAGCCAGAGAGGGTGGGCAAGCTCCGCGCTCCAGCGGGACGGAGGAGCCCAGTCGGGGACTTGGGGACGCCGGAGTTTGGGCGCCCCTGGAAGCAGGGAGTCATCTCCAAGCGGTTCTTCCCAGGCGACCTGAATTCAGTCCCCGAGAAGATGCTCCGGGCATTAGCGTGGCCACAGGGGAAGAAAGAAGAGTTATTTAAATGGGGGAGGGGCGGGCGGGAGGACTGGGAGGAAACCGTACCGAAAAGAAATCCCCATCGCCACCAAAACCGTTTCTAAGAAGTCCTGAGGTTTTACGCCTGGAAATTTCACTTTAAAAGCTGGAGGAAAAAATGTATATATATATTCCACTACTTTTAACTGAAGTAAACAATGTGCAACAAATCCTAACTCAAATATGATTGCAGTGAGATTAGGGTCTAATTGCTTAGAGTTCAGGTGGAATCTGCGGGCTAAATCCTACAGGGCCAATCTGAATTTCACAATCATTCTGTCAAAAGGAGAGCGATGAGAGCCCACACGCTTCCTAACAAGTCATTTTTAACAGTTACAAGCTTCGCACAAAGACCACACAGGGCGTCTAAGAGATGCAAATCTAATCCCTGGTCATTCTACAGGCCTTCAACAAAGATGTGCTAAACCCTAATAGAAAAGAAATCAGTTCTCTGTCACCAGCCCCTGGTAAAAATCTATTAGAGAATGGATAGAGCCGCATCTACAACAGTTGCTGCAAAGGTTAAGGACAAGTACAAATAAGAGGGACCCAGTTTTGTTTTCCGTGTGAAATATCGGGAGAAGCTAACCCCAAATGAGTGACGGGATTCGATCCGTGGCTTCGCATTCATTTGAATGCTAGAAAAAAAACTAAACACGTACATTAAGACTTTTGAAGACTCCGTTTCTGAATTTAGGAGAGATGAAACGAATTCCCCCCAAACTTGGACATCTTTGCCTCCGAAATTAATGAAGAACATTAACGGGGGAGGGAGGCCGAGCGCGCGGGTCCAGGAGGGAGGACCTGGGAGTCTGGAGCCGGCTTGCCTGCCTTTGCTCTGCGGTGCCTCATCCTTCCCGGAAAAAGCCCCGACGGCGGAGTCGCCGAGGGGCCGGGGACCGAGATGCGGGACGCCTCTGGCCGCTGGGGCCGAGCGGTGGGCGCCAACGGCGGGAAGGCTAGGCGGCCGCCCTCCGCCCCGACGGGCCGCTGCTCGGCCTGGGTCCCTCTCCTCGGCCTCACGGGTGGGGAGGGGAGCCTATGCCTCAATGGCGGGGAAGAGTCTCAAATGTGCCCTTCCGCGGTCACCAACCACATGAGGTCCTCACTAAGAGTGTCATGCTAGGGTATTAAAAGGGTTAATATGTTGCAGCTAAAATATATCACAGTGTGCACGAGACCCTTCAAAAAGGAAGGGCCCCGGGGATTCAGACCCCTGGGAGAAGGCTGCAAGCAGGCTGGGCGAGGGTAGGAGGGGATGACTGGTCGGTCGTTGAAAGTTGGGGGGCGGGGATTTCCTCCCCCTCTTCCCAGGGGCAGAGACCCCGGCGGCGGGGCAAGCCCTGGCCTCCTCCCGGGCCGCGGCTCAGAGGCTGCGAGCGCCCCACAGAGCCGGGCGGGCCCGGGGAGGGCGTGAGGAGCGCGCCCGGCTCTGCGAAGGGATCTCCAGCACCGACGCGGTTCTGCCCGCAGCGCGTCCTCCAGGGTCGCGGGGAACCGGCCGCCCCCTGGGGACCCGCCTTCCACCAGAGGAAGCGGCTCAGGACCCGAAGGTGAGGGCTGCGGGGCGGGCTCGGCTCCGAGTCCCAGCGGAATCGCCCTGCCTTTTTCCCAGGCGGCTGGGACTCCCTCCACGTGGCGCCTCCTTCGAGGCCGCGCCGACAGGGACGAAAGGGGGCGCTGTCCAACAGTCAGGGTCGGCAAAGACCAATCTTTCTAAAGTCCCTTCTCCAACTGCAGAGAGGAGGGTTGGGGGCACTTGTGTGAAGGAACGGGTTTTTGTATGTTTCCACGGAAGTTTCCAGAAGCCACTATTTCCTCACCGGGTGGTTCCGCCCTCTACCACCATCCTCCCCCCGCCGCCATCAGGTTCCCAGGAATTCGCTCCTCCCCGGGGTAAAAAGCCCGGAGCTGGCCAGGCTGGAATTTGGGAGGCGAACTCCAGTCCCTGGTCCCTCAGCTCCATAACCCTTTAACTGGCTCTGGCAGTAAGTCCCTTTTCTTAAGGTCTGGCAGGAGGGAAGGAAGGGGTGGCTAGATTCGCCCCTCAGCTCAAAGACGGACCACCATACACAGACATGTTTCCTCTTCAGCCCGTTCTCTGCCTGCCCAGGCCAGGCGTACGCCTTAGGTCGGGGCTGTATTCCTTCCTTCCCATCTACTGACATTAATTGAATTTCCCTGCGCTGCTGCCCCTCTTTGCTTTCCTCATTTTTCTCGCTAGTCCTCTGATAGGCTGACCTTGGCGGTTCTCTGGTCTTCTTACCCCCCAACTGGCCTCCCATATGGGCCTTGCTGGCTTTCATTCTCTATGGCTTAGCGCATCCACTTTATCTGCTTTTCCTTTTAGTTCTGACGTTAGGAAAATGATACCGAATTGCCTACAAAGTAATACTGCAGCTATGAGGCTGGAATTGGACAAGTAAGCAAGTAAAATGTAGGCATTGAAATGAAAAAATAGAAAATGAGGAGGATGAGGAAACAAATGAAAAGTAGATAATGAAGTCACTTCGGGCTATAAATACAAGAATATGATGCTTCCGCAGGTGATCTTTGGGTCCTAATGAGGGTCTCCCCCATCAGCCTTGGGAGTCAGGGACAGAACTTCCTGAGTAAGGCAGGTTGAAGTTTCTTCCCCCAGACTAGGATTGCTGCTGAAGGCGGGCCAGCAATCCTAAACCTGTGAATGCTTGGTCCCCAGAGAGGTCCACGAGGGTGGGAAGGAATCAGCACAATTCAACCGGCACTCCTAGAAATGGTTATGTAGTCACCATATCGCTATGGGGCTGTCAGGTGGCTGAAACTTCCTGCCTGGGAGCCTGCTCTGGCTCTCTGATTCTTTGCGGGACACATTCCTGTGCACCCCCTCTGACTACCCAGACGAGCCTAGGCTGGGGCCCTGCCCTCAGGTGGACGAGCTAGCTCCCCTACACCCTAGCAGATTGGGTCCTACTGGTCCAGCCTCACCCTCACCTCCTGTCAGTTGTTGGAGTTCTGTCCTCCAGCTTTGCAGAAATAGGGAGTGTGGAGGCTCCCCGTTGTAGGAGGCCTGACCTGCTCCCACCCCTTGGCTCAGGGTGGACCTGTGCCTCAGGACCACTCTTGCTTATCCACAAAACGGGTCCTAGAGAGGAAAACAAACTAGAGAGTTTACAGCTGGTGTGTGTATGCGTGAAGGATGTCTTTAGATCTTTGTGGTCCCTGTAATTTGACATCTGTTAAAAAGAACACCAGGGCTTTTAGGATGAGTTTTGCAGAAAAGTGAGTAAGCCAGCAGGAGCTGTGCAGCATCTCCCCCACTTGCCCCCGCTCCATCTATTGGTTCTCCTGAGATCTTCCCAGAGGCGAAAATGCTTTGCAAGGACGTCCAAAACCACAACAACTGCCTAAGAGGCACTAACTTGAGGAGGTTAATAAAGTATCTCCTTTCGAAATAAAAACGGAATCGACATTAAGCACATGCTATTATTAGATTGAGTTTCAGCCTACTAGAAAGTTCGTTTGATGTTGGTATCTGGACAGAGACGGAATCTCTTTTCCTTAGGAACACTCATCAGGGAAAACAGCAGCAGTTCGCTGGCTTTGTTTGATTTTATTTGTTCAAAGAAAGGTTGTGTTTTAAGGTCGTTTAAAAAATCCCTTCAGGTTAGGGTTTGGATCATCGTCGTGACCCAGTGAACTAATATATTCACTATATAATCTGAGGTCAAAATTCACGGGAAATTTCTTCTCAGCCACACACCAGACTCCTTGGGGAGGTTTCCAGAAGGGGCTGGGGGCCGGGTGGGCAGGCAGCGCGGAGCGGAGGTTGCTCCTTTCCCCAGCTAGGAACCGGGTGGAGAGTCACCGCTGGTTTGGGGGTGGTGGGGGATGAGGCTGGGTGGAAGGAGAAACTGAGGCCTCGGGCTGGGCGCTGGGGGGTGGGGAGGCCGCAGGTGGGCGGGGGGAGGCCTCGGACCCGGGTTAGAGGGGAGGCCGAGGGGGTGGGGAGAGCTGAGGCCGCCGGCGGGAATGGGGAGGTCGCGGTCAGTTGCTTCTCTTGATCCTGGAAACCAAAACTTTCTATGAGAGACCTTAAAATAGATCGAGGTTTTAAGTGCCCACACTTTAGCTGAGACCCCTGACAGCCAATATGAAACCGCGAGGCCGGGAGGGGGTCTCAGGCCTCTGGCGGTGAGGCTGGAGGCCGCGGAGCAGCCCCCTGGGCTTCGGTGGCAGCTCACCGCCCCCGCCCCGCAGACTCCCCGCTGGCCCCCGCCGCACCCGCGCAGGGCTTCGCGGCTCTAACCCTCGAATTTTAGCCCCAGACAACCTCTTCTGGCGGCCCTAACTTTAAAAACAAGCTTGAATTTTTCATCAAATCTTTTATCCGTGTACTCTTCACTAAATAACTGTTAACCAGCACCTGGGAAAAGAACTAACACGGTTTCTCTCACCTTTCTTGCCGGCTTTTTCCCCCTCCAATCATTGAGTCTCGATTTTCTAAGCAATTAAGTTATATATTCAACAGGAATATTCAATTGAAAATACATCGGGACTGAAGGTTGATGCATAAGGTCTGAGGCTAGAAGAAAATATTTAGTGCTTGCCTGCAGATTCTGTCACCCATCATCTGCTCGGAAAACGCTCTGAATCTTTCAGCGTGTCCAGCTCTTATGATTGCAAATGGCCCTGTTTTCAAATGGAAATAAGACTTGCAAACTGATTATGTGTATTGAATCGGAATCACTTGCTAGATCCTCTTGTTTAAAATGTATTGAAAAAAGGATGGTGGCTGCAGACCTCTGTAACCAGCTCCCTCTCTTCTCAGGGAGGTCATCTATTTTGCAACTTTTTGCCATTTGAGCATGTTTAAGCTGGATAATTACATTGCCACTGTGTTACTGGCCCAGCGCAAAGACATGGTACGCACGCTTCCTCCCATGCTGCCCCCCAGCCCTCCTTACTAGCATCACCCCTAAACACCAGACACCATACACTCACTCATCCACCCGGCCCCAACGCTTCGACCCAAAGACCAGCTCTAACCGGGGAGACTCAGCTGTCACAAACAACAACAGAACCTCACACACTTCCACTGGGCACAGTTGTTCCTCTCCTCTCCCCT
The DNA here is from genome assembly GCF_964341445.2 of Mesoplodon mirus. Taxonomy (NCBI): domain Eukaryota; kingdom Metazoa; phylum Chordata; class Mammalia; order Artiodactyla; family Ziphiidae; genus Mesoplodon; species Mesoplodon mirus. The sequence continues at coordinate 126,447,177 of NC_138979.1, forward strand.
CTCCTCTTTTCCACTCTCCTCTCTTTTCCTCTCTTGTCTTACCAGTGAACAGAACCACAAACACACAAACCCCCAGCTTCCACAGACACCCAACCAACAGAATCTAAGTATTCAGCCATGTCGAGAATTTTCAACAACTAATTTGGGGTTGGCGTGGCATTGTAGTTGTTAAAAAACAGTTCACACTGGAAGGTTAATGTCAACTGTTACGGATGCATGATGGTCCTTGTATGGCACCATCCTTGTCAAAGATTTTCTCTTTACCCCCCATCCTGTGCTAGATTATGGCTGTGGGTAAGTTGGCTTTTGTTAAATATTTCCAACGGCTCTCCCATTTGATTTCAACATGAAGCCAAAGTGACATGCAGACAGCTATCTGAGTTTTACCAGCTGCGTGAGTTGTAGGTATGATACACTGCAGCACTTCCAAAATTTACTACACTCTGGCGCCAGCCTCAGCAGTCCTGCCAGGGAGCAGTAACCAACATTTCGGTGACTATTGCAGGTTGGTGAGTAGTAATGAACTGGCTACAACTTCTGTTTGCCCTGGCCAGAGGCAGGGATGTATGCTCTGTGCACACCCGTGGTGCAAGCGTTTCAATTCTATCTGAAGCACATTCACAAGGGAAGGAAGACACCATCACTGGCCAGAACCACCGACCCCCTTAGACTCCACCCAGAAAACAGTGCCTTGCAGACCTCAAGGCACCATTGAGTGGCCAGAAGGGGAAAGAGAGGTTTAATCCTCTAGGCTTCAGAGTCTCCTCTGAAAAAGCCTGTCTGAAAAAGTCTGTTTAGAAACCTGGTGCTCTGCGGGCACCTGAAGGGACCCTAAATTGCGGTGTTCCCTCTATACACATAGCCAGATTTGTTAAACCGTTGACCTGGTCTCCTAGGTTAGAGGAGCCAGCTCTTAGTCGTCTTTGCGTCATTAAGGTAATTCCCAGGTTTACATCTGCGAGGCCCGCACTCAGCCTTGTGTGTGCCTGTGAGATCAGGTAAATCAGTCACACTCAGACCGAATAAACCCTTGTTTTCCTAGAGCTTTGGACACCTTCACACAGCAACACTGGGAGGGAGAATTCTAGGTAAGGTGGAGGCCAGGCCGTTCTGGGTGATTTTCCACAGAATTGCTCCAGGACATAGCAACTGGAAAAGGGTATCCAAGTACACTTTTCAGGCCCCGACATCTTTTGTAGAAATGACATTGTCAACAATCACCAGAAACCCTAGAAATGCAATGTTTAACACTCCACCAACAGCCTGGCATTACTGACAATTTCATGTAGCAATCAAAGACAGGATCCCGGAAAATGTACAAAATGCGGGGAAGGAAGAGAGAAAGTTTGTCTTTTTCTTGTTGTCAGACTACACTGAGACCTGCCCTTTTATTTCCACTACTCTGTGAAGGCCAGAATAGGGGGGACACTTGCTACAAACAAGGGGCAGCAACACTTCCATTTGTTTTTGTTAGCTGGAAACGGTGTTCATACTAACGAGTTCTACTAGTGGGTAATGTAGGTGCAGCACATGACAATTTTTGTTGTAGATTGCTTCAAGAAGTCTCATCTACAGCTGTGTGTCTCAGGCAACAAGTTCATTTTCTTTAAGGACAAATTTTAATATTTTCCCCAAACATAATTAGTTCTCTAGAGTTTCATATGAAAATAAATTAATATTCCAATTTAAAGTGGGAAAAACTAAAGAAGGTTTTCGTTTACTTGATTTTCTTAAGGAAAACTCGGTTTCATGTGACATCTTACTTGAGGCAGTAAATGCATTCAACTTTCTGGCATCTAACAGGTTCTGTAAGATCCCCTACTAAGAGAATCCTATATTAATTTTTTTTTCTTTTTGACTATCTTAATAAAATAGATATATTAGATACATATGTGTATGTATTTCTATAATACACACACAGACAGGTGTCTGTATGCAACCACTTACACCTACATACAGAGTGGGCAGAATCAGATGTGAATATTGTATTGGAAAAAAGAGCCCTCTTTAACAAAGCCTTTTATTGCTTGTGATTTTTTTTTATGTTGGTTCTCATTTCAAGCAGAACATTAATGGTGACCAATTTACATTGCAGTGTCCTGCAAATAACTAAAAAAGAAATAAAACAGGAAAGTCAATTTAAATCTCACCCTTTCCAAAACTTTGTTACAACTCAACTAATAACAAACATCTTACACGTTTAGGAAGCAGAGACAAAATGGGAGACATTATCAAATGAGGATCCTGGGGCTGTGCCTAGATGCCCTCCAAGTAGGGCATTAGGTCACTATCAGAGAGAAGTACAGCCAGCCACTTCAGCTGTGGCTTCAGATGAGGCAGAAGCTGTGCTCTCGAGATGCTGAGCCTGCCCCTCCTCCGTTTCTTTGAGAACCATCAAGGAAAGTTTAGAAATACAACTACATGGAGGGGAGGTGACATTCAGACCTTGGCTCTCCCCTTCAATAAAAAATTCTTTCCTCTACTCCCATCAACACCCAATTCCTTCAGCCACTTGGATGGAGAAGCTTGCCACAGAAGGTGATTGGGGGATAGGATGCTTCTTCCTGAAGCTACTGGCCAAAGAGGCACCAGGAAACTTTCTGTGCTCCAAGTTGAGGCATAAGACCAAATTGGGCCCCACAGAGGGTGGCCCGAAGTCACAGAACACAATTGCACAACCACAAGCACACCAGTCAGGAAGGCAGGGAGGGCCAGAGGAAGGTGGTTCCCAGCATCTCCTAATAGGAACCGATCAAGGAACACATTCAGGCTCATCGCTCCCAATACTCAAGTCTGTTGCTTTCCATCCATTATAAAAGACAGCAGCATTTGAAACAAACAAGCCAGCAAACCATGCCTAAGAGCCATACCATCTTAGATTCACATTTCCCAACCGGCTTTCTAGTTCTCCGCAAACAATATCCTCCATCACCTGGCTCCCCACTCCACACACGCACCAATAATTGGGGGGGGGGGAGAGCGATGTCTAGAGAGATTGGGGACGTTAGATCAGAAGTCAAGGCAGCTTCTCACAGCTCTCTTGTTTAAAGAAAATGAATGTCTGCCTGGCTTGCTTTTAGTTCAGGAAAGGGGTCAGTCTTTATCAGCATGGTTCACACAGATCCTGGATTTCCACCCCCCACCCTTATCTTAAATTGACCCGCTTTTAAGATAAAGCCATAATAGAGAAAGCATTGACCTTACCTGGTCCCTAATGAGTTGGAAGTCAGAAAACCCCGCTCTCCTTTCCTCTTATCCCGGGTCGCCTGAGAAGAGACTCGCGCTACCTTTTGTGCACTCGCGCCCGGAGAAAGCCCCTCACCGGCGCCCAAACGCCCGCGAGCGCGCTCGGAGAGTGTGCGGCCTCTGAAGTATGAGAATTCTTCCCTGAGGTCTCAAAATCGGGGACCTCAAGGCCAGACCTAGGCCTACCCCTGCCCCAGGACGATTAAAATCCCCTGGAAGGCTCCCGAGACAGTCTTGCCCTTAGAAAGGCCAAGCCCTAAGCAGTGGGAAGAAGAGCTGCCTCCTGCGAGGCCCTTGGACTGGAGCGCGCGGGGCCGCCCCCGCCTCCAGGAGTAAGTGCCCTGAGCGCTTCTCGCCGAGCCGGCTCCGGCCTGCCTCTGATTTCGCTCGTGGGCCCCCAGCTACTTCCTACCGTGCCGGCCCGGTCCCAGAGCCGGTGCCCTGGCTGGTGACGCATCCCCTGCCCCCACCCACCTCCTGGGCTTGAGGACTGCAGCTGTACCCGCTTCTGTTTCTGTTGGGGGCGGCGGCAGCCCGGGCTCCCTTCTTTCCGGCTCGGAGCATCTCTTTCCCGATCTTGTCGCCTTCCATAAGCCCGGCCCAGTCCCTGGCCCGGCCAGCTGAGAGGGCAGCTTTCCTGCCTCTCCGACCCACAGCTCCGGGTTCCCAGGCTGGGGCGGGGTTGGGGAGCCGCTTTGGGATGCTAAACATCAAACAAGCCAAGCCTGGGGTTTCAGGCCCTGAAGCCACTAGAGCCGCTCTCCAAGGCTCTCGAGAAAGTCCTCGTGTTTACATGGCGGGGTTGGAGGTGGGGAAGAGGAGGAAGGGGGTGGGGATGCTGTCTGCAAAATCTCCCCCACTTCCCGAAGCCATCGGGGCCTAGGGATGGATGGGGTGCTTAGGTGGCGGCGTTCAGCTGCTCCTGGACCTCGGGGCGAACTGCACTGCCCCCGCGCGTGGAGAAGCTTCTGGCTCTTCCAGGCACTTCAGCGTCAGGGACATCACCAGAAGTCTTTCTCCATCAGAGGAGACCAGAACCTCCCTGGGCCAGAGATGCTGAAGACTTAGGGGAGGTCCACTGCTGGAGAAGACAAAGATCGCAGAGGCTGACCGGGATGTGGGGATGAAGTGTGTCTCCGTCTTTGGTCTTTCGCTGCACCCAGCGCGCACCCTTTTCCCTACCAGGACGCTTCAGATTGCCTTCCAGGGCCGCTTCCTGCAGCTACAGCGATGTGCGGCCAGGGACCGGAGCTGGTGGACCCCGTGTGATGGATGGAGAGAAGGGCCCAAGGCCCTGTTTGTCTCGGTCCCATCTGCAGACCCGGCTGAATTCACCTTTTCTCGGGACCAGTAAACAGACTTCAAAATTAAGCCAACTCTAGACGGCAGGGTGAAGAATGTATTTGGTAGAAACTCCAACCAGTGCAAGGGTGTTAAGACTGAGGGTACCACAGCTCACTAAAATTGCTACTCTCCGGGGCCGGGGCCGATCCGGGCGAGATGGGTTGGGGGGACAGCCCCCCTGGCCATTGTCAGGCACCTCCCGCCCAGCCCCTCCCTTGTGTTGGGCATGGGGGCAGATGGAGCGGAAGCTCCCACCCCACAGAATTCAGACCTTAGCATTAACATCTCCCCTGCCAAGCCGGGCCTGAGCTGGGTGACTTAACTACCTACACACACTGTCCCAGGACCACTGCTGCCCATTCCAATACAAGTGTTCAGACTTCCCGGGTTTTTTCTTGTTTTCCAAAACGTGAGGCCTGCTGAGACTTCCCCCAGCTAGCACACTCTCTAGATCTAACCAACTGCCCTCTCGAAATCTCCGAGTCTCTTTTAGATACTGAAAACAGTATCTCAGCAGCCAGACCCGAGGGAGGAAGTCCGTCCTAGTCCCCAGTCAGGGCGCCACGGAGAAGAGGCCCCAGGAAGTCAACAGAGAGGACTGCTGGTGCCAGCACACACCCACTCCGCGCCCACCCCCTCATTTTCCTTACACATTTCTGGGGGGTGAGGGTGGAGGTCTGGGAAGAGAGAGATGGAGTCAGAATGAGCTGCAAAGAAGAGGAAGAAAAGGTGGTGACAGGCAAGAAGGGAAAAAAGAAAGTTGAAATTCCAGGCGATAAATGAGTACATGCCAAATACGAATCAATCCTCCACAATCAAACACTTTCAGGCCTAGAGAAAAGTGCTGGGAGGGGCATCTGTCCACAACCCACCCGGCCACTTTTCCTGTAGGTTTGTCAGAGGTGACACGGAAGGGGCAACAGCCCATCAAGGGACGACAATTTCTCTCTGTCCACAACCACTCCTTCTTCCTCGCCTCCCTGGGGCAATTAAGACTTCCCCAACAGCTATATCTGGGTACCAAAGAGACCAAGAAATTCAAGGTAGCGAGAGAGGTCAAAGTTTTTTGTTTGTTTGTTTGTTTTGTTTTCTGTTTTTGCTGGGATGGGGGCGGGGGAGCGCGGGGAGAGGTGGGGAGTTGGAGACGGGAGAAAGATTCCTTACTACAAAGATTTAGGAGACCAGGAGCCCAGAGACGGAAACCTTGGACCAAAGAACAGAAAGGCCAGCTTCCAAAAGTCCTGCCAGGGGTGTCCCCGAGGCCAGCAGCTCAGTCGGACACCTCCCAAGGCCGGAGGAGCCATGAGAAGCCGTCGGCCAGCCTGTGCGGGGATAACTGTTTTAGAGCAGAAACGAAACCCCTAACAACTTCCTCGCTTTTGAAAACAGCCTCCCACTGAATTCTAGTCCCAAGGAGGCTCCGCCGAGGATTAGAAATAAAGAATTAACGTTGAAATCTACAGGCATGATCCATCTAGTAAAAATAATCGTTCATTCAGGGTTATTTAAAATGAATGTCCGAGGCCGGCTGCTTTAAAACACTGGCTCAGCTGTATAAGATCACGGTAGATACTTCTGAGGTTTTAAGAAACAGAAGCCTGGCTTTGAAAACTAGTCCTTTGGTCTCTTTCTCTTCTTTTCTCCCTTTCCTCCTGGTGGAAGGAGTTTAGCTTTTCTACTCTCTATTGCCAAGTCCCAGGACTGCTCAAGGTTTGGTTCTACTTAATTCAGAGGCAGAACAAAACTCCCTCTTCCCGTGGGGCAAAGACTCTGCGCCCGGCCTCCTTAACTGGTTCAGGATCCTTTGAGCCCCCAAACAATTCGAATCTCATCAGGCCAATGTTGAGCCACACCCCCTACCACCAAAAAAGCCAAATCAAAACCAAACAAAAGATGGGTTTTTTAATCAGAAAAAGAATCTTTTTAATTTGTATAATTTATTAGAAGCTTCTTAGGAACTATACTTAAGCCAGATATCTACATAAGTTACAACAGAAAAAGACTGACGCTGCAAATACCAAACTGCCAAATAATATACACAGATTTGTCAAGGCCCATAAAAAATATGATGGGCTGGGGACGGGGACTGGTTTTTTGTTTTTGTTTTTTACAACAAAATGTACAGATTACTAAAACTAAGCATTTAGTCCAACTTTTGACAGCGTTTTACAGCTACAAGTTCACATCAAACATAAAACAATTTTAACCAGGGCCTGTCTCAGCTGAGCCTGGGTGGCCAGAGGGGGCCAGGAGGGGGCATTTCCTTTGTGTCAGTGGCAAACGGAATCTGTCGAGGAGTCTTTTCCTCTCCCCAGCCCCCGTCGCCCCTTCAAAGAAATCCTGGTATTTACAGGCAAGTCCACTTTGCTGGCACAGTGTACCCAGAGTGAAGTTTTCGATCTTTAGAGTCCAGAGGCATGTCAGCGTAGAGCCCTCTCCAAACTGCGCCCCACCCGAGCGTGGGAAACCCATCGGAATCACCCAAAAGACATCCCCAGAGCGGTTCTTGTTATGTCCTTCTCGGTTTAAGACTCCTTAAAGAATTGGATCGCTTGGTTGTTTTATTTTCTTTTAAAAAAAAAAATCCTGCAAATTTTAGAAAAAGAAAAGAAAAGAAAAGAAATACGTCCAGCAGTTTGGTCGTTGTGTTTTTTCCCTTGGTCTTATCGGGACAGGTTCTTCAGAAAAGTCGAAGCGCACGGTGTAGTGGGTGGTTGGTGGTGTGTAGCGGGCAGTAGGGGAAGCGATGAGGCAGAGCGCTGGGCTAGGCCCGGCCCGGCGTCCTCTCACCAGGTCCGACCATATAGCAAGGTGGAGCAGGACATGGTGCCGTAGTCCGAGCCCGAGGAGTTCAGGTGGGACAGGCTGGAGACCTGGCCCTGCAGCGCCGCGGGACTGGTGGCGTGGTGCGCCAGGTCCGGAGACTGGCCCGCGCTGCCCGGCTGGTGGCCCGGGTGCGCGCCGAGGCCGGGGCCGCCGCTGCCCACTGAGATAGCTGCTGCCGCCGCCTGAGCGGCCTGCGCTTGCTGCTGCGCCTGCTGCTGCGCGTGGCCTTGCAGGCTGGCGGCGCCCGGCGCAGGGGCGCCCGCCTGGCAGGGTTTGCCGTCTTTCACGAGGACCGGCACAGCCACGCGGCGCGGTGACTGCTGCTGCGCTTGCTGCTGCTGGCACCCGGCGCCCCCGCCGCCGCTATCCTGCTGCAGTTGCTGCTGTGCCGCCTTGTCCTTGGCTTGGCGCTTCATCTTGTAGCGGTGGTTCTGGAACCAGATCTTGACCTGCGTGGGCGTCAGGTGGATCATGCTGGCCAGGTGCTCGCGCTCGGGCGCGGACAGGTACTTCTGTTGTTTGAAGCGTCGCTCCAGCTCGTACACCTGCGCCTGGGAGAAGAGCACCCGGCGCTTCCGGCGCGGTGCGCTTGGTAGTGGGGCCATGTTCTTGCTCACGTCCCCCAGAGAGCCCAGGCCGCCCATGCCGCTCATGTTCATGCCGCTCGCCGGGCCCATGAAGCGGGAGACTGTAAGCGACAAACGCACAGCGTCGGCAGGGGCCGGGCCAGACCACCTCTGCGTTCTGCGCGCTTGGCCGGCCCGGCCCCTGCCCCGACGGCGCACTCCTCACCTAGGCCGCCTCCACCCTGAGAGGCCCAGCCGCGGGATCGCCAGCGCCTGCCCCAGGCCGTGCCGTCGAGGGGTTTACTGCAGAGCTCCCCGCCTCAACCCCGGCTACCTCCCTCAGTCTCGGTGCTTCACCCAAAAAGCAGAGCGGAGAAAGACTGTTCCTCCTGTTCCTTTCGTGCCCAGCCCACCAGATTCGTTCGGTTAGTGGGCCACGGGCAGCAAACTGGGCCCAGGCCAGGAACTGGGGTCTAGCTGTAGGCTCCAGCTTTGGGAGCTTAGGAGAGGAAGGTGTTCGCTTTCGAAAAGCTAGAGACCCCGAGACCCCAGACTCTTTGCCTCTTGGCCGCTCTCTCCGGTCAGCCCCAATGAGGGCACTTGTTCGGCCCATTTAGAACCCCCTCTGGAGCCACAAGCCCTCCCTCCAGCCTAGACTGGAGAGTGGGCCAGGCCAGGGGCCTGAGCGCATCATCCCAGCAGGGCAACCTCCCTCCCGGCCAGGCCGCGCCTCTCCGCGCTCTGCTCATCCCGGCTCTCTTAGTTAGGGGGCCACCTCCCTCCGCATTCCGAGGTCTCCCGCGCGGAGCAGAGCGGCCACTTGGCCGCATCTGGCAGACGCCAAATACCAGCTCCTGCCCTCAGGACCCCAGAGCTCCCAAGTGCCTCTTCTTGGACCCCTCAGCTCAACAAGGGAAGACTCCCCAGCTCCTGCGCCCGACTCGTTGGCGCCACTGCCCGGCCGCCCACCCTGATGATGCCCAGCGCGCAGCCGGCAGGCGCCGCGCCTTCCCGGCGGCTCTCCCCGCGCCTCCGGCGCTCAACCCGCGGCCCTGCAGTGGGGCGGCCTCACTTACTGGCCGGGAAGCGCGGGTCCGGGTTGGCGCCGTACCATCCGGGGCCCGAAGTGCTGTTCCGCATGGTGTCCTGGTACGGCGGCAGCTCGCTCATGTTGCCCAGGTTGCCGTTGCAGTAGCCCCCCACGGCGGAGTGCGAGAGCTGGGGCACCCCCGCAGCCGTCATGTGGTAGGCGGCAGTGACGGCGCCGTGGTGCCCCACGGCGTGCTGCTGCATGGCGGCGGCCGGCGGTGCCGCCTGGCCCTGCCTGTAAGCCGCCAGCGGAGCCCCGAGGCCGCCGCCCTCCATGCCCACTTTCTTGTAGCTTTCCTCCAGGGGACTCAAGATGTCAGACACTGAGAACGGAGTCGTGTGCTTTGGACTCATCGACATGATTCGGCGGCGGCTGGAGGAGGAAGGAAGAGGAGGAAAAAAAAGGGAGAGGGGGAAGGCGAAGCCTCGCTGCTTTTTTTTTTTCTCCCTTTGCCAAATATTCTGGTGTTACCTTAACGCCGATCTTGTTGGATGTACACGTAACCGAGTGGACCGAGTCCGCCTTAATTGGCTTGAGTGGAGGCTCGGGGGCTGCCTCGCGTTTGTTTTAGCCCGGCGCCAGGTTTTAGGCAGCCACCAGAGGCGGGGCGTAAGCGCTAAAGCAACAAGACAATAGAAGCCTACATCTTGCCCGAGATAATTAGCTTACATGCTGATGACAAGGTAAACACCTTTAAGTTTCACTTGTCAGGATTTTTAGGTCTCAAAGAGGGAGAGAGAGAGAGAGAGAGACAGAGAGAGAGACAGAGAGAGAGAGGCAGAGACGCGACCCAAAGCATTTCTTTTCCCCTCCCCCGGAACCCCTACCCCCATTTTTGTGGGGTGCGGTGGCGCGCGGAGGTGGGGGGGAGGCGGGGGGGAGGGAAAGGAGGAGGGAACCGAGAGAGGGGAGGGCAAGAGGTGGGATGGGGAGTAGCCGAGGAGGAGGGATGTTGGGGAGGAAGGAAGGTGAACGCCGCTTTGCAACCAACTTGCGGAGTTACAAAGTGAACCACTTTCCAGTTCGGTCGGGGTTCCCCGGGCAGGGACGGGGAGTGGGCCGAGGGGCGGGTGGGTTTTCACCTGAGCCTGCCGGGGCTGGTCCTCCCTCCCGCCGCGGCCTCCCAGCCCCGCGCCTTCCCACTGCCTCCGGACCACATCTGGCTTCGCAGCGCCGAGCCCCAGTCGCCACCAAAGGAGCTCGGGAGTCAGGGGACGAACCCTGGGGCTCCACTGTTGGTCTGCGTGTCTGTCAGTCTGTCTGCCTCTTCTGCCGCCGTCAGAAGGACACCTCTGCTCCCCGCCCCCTTTCCCCCTTCCCGAGAGAGAATCCCAGCGGGCGGAGGAGGCGCTGAGCAGGGGATCGGCTGCCGCCGAGAGGCTGTCCCAGATCCCCGCGCCGCCCTCCCCCCAGCTCAGGGTCTTCCCAGAGTGCTAGGGCCCCCTGCTTCACGCCCCCCCCAACCCACACTCGGCTACCCTTCCCCACCCCCATCCCCTGCTAAGGCAAGGACACCGCTGGCCGCCCGAGCTGAGAAGCTGGGGGGATTAACGCGAAGGGCCATCGCTGAAGTTGCTCCACCTCGAACAAACCTGGTGTCCCCGACCCTCGCCCATCGCCCGGACACGCGGGGTTCTGGGACTGGAGCTGACTTTCCGAGGACATCACAGCCCCAGCACCCGAGCCCAGGGTCACGCTGTTTTCCCCCCTGATGCTTCAGGGAGGGCTCGGGCAGGGAGCGTCGTGAGTGCCCGCCCGCCTGTTGCCGGGTGGAACTGAGCCTGAACCCCGGCGGGACGAGCTGGCCGGGAGGGGGCGAGTCCCCGGGCGTGAGCAGCCGAGCGGGCGGGAGGCTGGGTTGAGGCTTGCCTCCACCCGGAGCTCAGCCATGCAAAAGTGCACTTGCTCCCCCGGCAGTAACCAAATATCTTTGTTTAAAGCGCCGGCATAAATGGCCAGTCGCTTTGTGGCCACTCTGGATACTAGTAGGTGAGGATCATTCTGCTTCAGTTGGGCGCCTCTCATCCGGGTGGCAAGAAACTGCTTAGGAGGAAGTGGGTTTCCTGTCTGCGCGTTCTCAGGCTTCAAGTGTGAGCCCCGCGTCTTGAGGGTCCTTGGGCGCCTGGAGAGGAGAAACTGTGGGCTGTGCTCCCCAGCCCGGCCGGAGGCATCCGCTGCGCTGCTCCGGCCAGGCCCGGGCCTCCAGCAGAGTGGACTACGGAGCCGAGCCCTGTGCGGTGCAGATCCGGAGACCCACTCCGACTTTTCCCCTTGGATATTAAACGTTTTGTTGTTGTTTTGTTTTCTCTTTAGCTGTTTTAGCCTCCTCTCCGCGCCGGGGGCTGGGAGGGAGGAGTGCTCTTAGGTCGGGCAGGGGCCTCCAAGACACTGCGGGGGCCGGTTAAGGAGGCTTCTCGATTTTGGTTTTGTTTTCACATTTTCTTTCCCCTCCTTGTAGAGGAGCTCCCGATGATGAACGGGCTCTTTCGAACGATTTAATTCAGCAGGTTAGGCGCCTTTTCCATTAATAGCAATCGTTGTAGGGAAAGTTGTTTTGTTCATTGGCTTTTTATTTCAAGATTTCAATCCTCCCCTTGAGAAGTGCTCGGCACTCCCTCAATACAAAGCCAACTTACATACTACATTCAGTTTCCTCACCACCTATGCCCCTTAAGAGGGGAGAGAAAGCCCAGGGCACGCCCATCTCCTGCCTACTGCACGGGCCCATGTTTCTGGGCCCGCTTGTTGGCTTTCGGGCAGGCAAACCTGTGTATGAGCGCCGAGATGCACTCATCGGTCGTGCTTCGAAAGACGGGCGCCAGGTCGCTCATTGCCTTCCTTCCAAGGGACTTCTCTGGGGGGCGCTCTCAGGAAGGACTCAGACCCCCATCAACTGCGCCTTGGTCAATGCGATGCCTAAGTCCTGGGAGCGAGGAGGGAAGAGGACAACGCTGGGCTCAAGTGAACGGACAAAGGACAAAACTGAGGAGAGCGGACAAAACTGAATACAGATCTTGTTTGCAGTTGGGCCCCCAGCCCGGGGCCTGCGTCTCATCTGGGGTCTTAATGCCAAGGCGGGATGGGTCTCCCAATCTCCCATCTTCTTTCTCTCTCTCCCTCTCCATTATTTTATATTATTAGTAAATGTAAGAAACACTCAGTGTAGAACGCTGTACGTCTCTCCCAGTCTCAGTGCCATTTAGAAATAGAGGTAATTCTTCACACGGTTTTTGCAAGATTCAAATAAAATCGGGCACATGAAAGTGCTTTGAAAGCTTTGGAAATACTTCAAGTTCGGTGCCAGCGCTCGAGATTTCTGTATTGTTATTATTAGCAAATCCCTCTTCCTCGCGTTAAAGCCCTGAATCTGAGTGAAGGGAAGAGTTGGGTGAATCTTCCGCAGTCCTTGAGCCATGCCTCCTCGGCCTTGGTCCCTCGGAAGCTTTCAGCTCCGAAGCAGGCACGTGGCTGGCAGCTCCCCGCCCCCAGCCCAGGCTTGCGGACGGGACGAGGACCCGGAGCCACGCAGGCAGCTGGCAGGCGTTGGGTTGGGGCCCTGAGCAGCAGCGGGAGCTCGAAGTAGGGGGGGGTGGAGGGCAAGGGCTCCTGCTGCACGCCCCCTCCCCTCCGCAACCAAGATTGTGCTCCATGCTCCCCCAGCACGGCACGCGCCAGCACCTGCTCTCCTCTGGACCTCGTCTGGGCCACTGTTGCACCTTGAGGCCCCTGCCCCTGCGCCTCTTCCGCTTCTGCCCCTTCACACACGCACCGCTCCGCACCTTTTCCCAGATGCGCTGCACTGCCAAGAATAAGCCCGAAGACCAAAGCACCTTTTGGGGAAAAGGTGGCTACCCGTATCTCCGGGCTGGTCCAAGCAAAGGCCTTGAGAGTCCCTCTCCTGGGTCCAACACCTCTTCCGGACCAAAGTGTCCTTTCTTCTAGCCACCCCCTCCCCACCCACCCACCGCCGACTCATCTTAAATGGGGCAGACCCCAGTTAAACCAGTAGTTTCTCCATGATTGCAGGGGATTCTTGGGAAGCCCAAGTCCACCCTATGGGGCCCGTGCATCTTTCCTTAGCTGTCAGCCAGCTCGCTCCCGGGCGAGGTGGCGCGGTGGGGCGGCCGCAGAGCGAGGTACAGCTCAGGCCTCTCAAGGAGTTTTCCCGGGCACGGTCTCCCACACCCGCCTCAATCTCGGCCACGCTCTGCTTTGCTGGCTGTGGCTTGGCACGGAATCTAGGAGCCCGGGAGGTGCAGGCCCAGGCCGGGTCCGAGACACGCGGAGCTGTCATCAGCCTTTGCTCACCACCCTCCCGGCCAAAGGGAAATGACCTTCTTTCCCTTCTGGACCACTTCTTTGAGAACTTAGAAGGCTCATACGGAAGGCTAATTCGGGGCTATAGCTCGGACCAGGTGGGGGATGATGAAATGGGAAAGCCTATCTTCTCCCCTCCCCCCATTTTTCTAATTCCCTTTATGGTCCTTCACACTCTCTAGGGAAGGGAGCGACCTGTTTCCTGGTGGTGTTATTTTGCTCTGAGTTATTGCAATTTGTGATTCATTCAACAAATATTTATTAAGTGTGGGATCTGTGCCAGGCGCCGAGCTAGGCTTGAAAATTCAGCCTTAAATAAGCTAGATGAGGCTCCTACCTACGTGAAGCTTACAAATTAGCAACAAATCTCTCAGATAATATGTAGCTTGTGACAAATGTTAACTTCAGGCTTCAACCGAGATAGAGAGGGTCGTAATGAAGGTTTGTGTGTTTATGCACCATTTCCTGATCTTCAAGAGGTCAGGGGTTGTGGGCAAGGCTCTTGAATGTAAGTCAGAAGTCCCGGTTCCAGCCCCAGCTTTGCCACTTTTCAGCCACGTCGTATAGCTCTTGTGGACGCCTGTCACAGTCTGGAGCCGCTACCCTTACGGCCAGAGTAAACTAGGGTGTTATTTTCAGCCCTCCCTACCCCCGCCTCCAAGAGCTAGTCCTTGCTTTATTTATCCTCGAATCCTCCATTGCCTCAAGAAATGTTGAATTAAGGAAACAAAGTCTCTTAGCACCTGTTTCCTGGGCTGCAAAAATGATCCTAACCTGTCCGGTGTACCTCCCAGGTTGTGCTAGGGATGTACATGAGTTTGTAAATCATAAAATTCGCTAGCACATGGAAGGGGTTATTACTTCTGGCTCTGTATCTTGCGTTTATAGAAACTGTGAATCCAGGCCTCTTACTCTGCATGAAGCTCTTTGCCCCCTCGGAGGCTCCCGCGCCCAGGCCAGAGGCAGGCGAGTCTTCCTCAGCCAGGCGCAGACTCCTGAGCCAGGCTGAGCTGGGTTTCCGGGTGCCTTCGAGGCAACCCCGCCCAGGGAGCAGAAAGCAGGAACGCAGCTGGGCGCTGGGGGTCGCTGGTCTCCAATCCCGAGATGCAAGGAACTGAGAGAGTACCCGGAGCCCCCTCTGGAGGGCGTCTTCCTCTCCCTGAAGGATCTCACAGGACCCCTCTGTGCCCTTTTCCCAGGCACCAAAATTGAGAACCTCTCGAGAAGCGAAGCCCCAGGGAATACAGTCTGGCAGCTTTCCGGAGGAGGATTTCGCAGACGCGGGGCAAAGAAGAGATTTGGAGATTCCTCTAACTGCTCTCCATCTCACCTTGATCATCTAGGGTCTTTGAGGGTGGCCTTTCTTTGGGGGATGCTCTCCTCAAACCGTGGCCTCTGGGCAGGTCCTGAGAGCAGGACCGAGGAGAGGGATGACACTAGGACGTCCCGGCGCAGCTCCTGTGCAGCCCTCTCCCTGCACTCCACTCGGGACTCTGGGGTTGGAATGAGAGGCGAGATTGCGCATGTGAAGGCCAGCATCCTCCAGGAAAAGAGGAGACTCCCACCCTCAGCTCTTTGGTGTCAAAGAAACGTGTCCTGTCAGGTCAAGCCCTCCAGAAGTCGACACCTGTGGTCTTGAAACCCTCCTATTTTCATGTCACACAGCCTAGATTCAACTCATCCCAAGTTATAGTCAGAACCCTTACCCTCTCCACTAACTCCAGAGGCGCCCCCTGGCAGGAAGGGGCTTTGGGTAAGGAGAGAATTTGGGGACTGGGTTACAAAGCAGAGAGAAGGGGGACTCGGCGCTAGCAGCACCCTTTGAAATGGGGAAAACCGAGATTTGGTGGGTGGGAAGCGGGGGACGCGGGCCTGCAGCTGCTCGGAGACTCAGCAAGGCCGATGTGGGGCGACGCAGGAGACAGATGCAGGATCCGAGCCTGAGCTTCACAGCGAATCGGCTTCTGTTTCTTCCCAGTTCTTCATTACTGTTAAAATTAAGAGCCTCTAAACAGGCGAGAGAGTGCATAGTGGCGATTCCACCATGCTCAGGACAGATACGGGAAGCCCCCATGCTAAGGAGTAGCGGCACCCGCGCAGGCGCCCTGGGGCGCGGGCAGCTTGCAGGAAAGTTTTGTAGCTGCTGCTGAGACCTGAGGCCTAAAAGACAGATTCGGGAAGGATCCTTGTGGCGGCACCGCTGTTTCGCCCCAGGGTCCGTATGCGGCCGCATTCAGCTTTAGACCGCCGAAACCCGCAGCTTTTTCTACCTTCTATCTTTCAGCAAACCACAGCCCCAGCAGTGTGCTCCCATGGGTTTTCAGCGTTCGCGTTTCCCGCGGAAGTCAGCAACAGCGCTGGGCTTTCTTCCTCTGCTCCTTTCTCCTCTCCAACCTCCCACCATTCCCCCGCCCCCAACACTTGGCCCGGGCAGTTTCAGGTAGCCGCAGTTCCAACCCCAGGAGCTCTCTGGGAGATGTCTGCAGCTCTGGGGTTTCCGGGACGTGACCACGGCTAGCTTCCCCTTCGCGGCCCAGGACTCTGTCGCTGACAGCTGCAGATCGAGACTATCCGCAGCGCCCTCTTCCGGCCATCTGGAGAACTGCACCCTCAGGGCGGTCCTGGAGAAGCTTTAATTAGTTCCCCGGGCGACGGGTCCTGGGTCCTGTCCGTAGTGGTTCGTCCGCCACGAATTTGTCCATCTAACTATTCACCGTATTATCCATCCGGCCACATATCTACTTGCCAAACCCATTGCAATATAGGTTATAATGGACTCTTGGGATCACCCAGCCTCACACACCCACTATTTGAAAGGGCCACGGAAGGTGCTGTGATACCTAAAGCCCTCTTCTAATTATGCTTCGCCTTGGAATCTAGTTATGAAAGTTCTCCCCACATGCATGACGGCAATTGTACTCGTATTTGGTAGCCAGTGAAGCAGCTTGTACTTCCTGCATATCCGAAACCTGCAGAAAGCAGTGGCCCTACTTGCTCAACATGAGAAGGCTCTACTCGATGTTGCAGCTGTCGGTGCTGGAGCAAGAATACTTCTGAGACTAGCTATACTAGGGTGGGCACCCCACAGTCTTCTAATCTCTGGCACCAACTCACCCATCCATCCCCAATTATTCTCCCCTCCTTGGACTCCTGTCAAGACTGGATCCTCTCCATCTCGTCCCATGTACCTAAATTACTCTGCTTTTGTTCTTTTCCACTTCACCAGAATATCATTATTTGCATCCCCATAATTCAGTCACACCCTTCTTTTTATTTTTTTTATTTTTTATTTTTAAATTTTTTTTTCACACCCTTCTTTTTAAAAAGCCCAAGTGGAATATTACTCAGCCATAAAAAGAAACAAAATGGAGTTATTTGTAGTGAGGTGGATGGACCTAGAGTCTGTCATACAGAGTGAAGTAAGTCAGAAAGAGAAAGACAACTACCGTATGCTAACACATATATATGGAATCTAAGAAAAAAAAGAAACGGTCATGAAGAACCTAGCGGCAAGATGGGAATAAAGACACAGACCTACTAGAGAACGGACTTGAGGATATGGGGAGGGGGAAGGGTAAGCTGTGACAAAGTGAGAGAGTGGCATGGACACATATACACTACCAAACGTAAAACAGATAGCTAGTGGGAAACAACCGCATAGCATAGGGAGATCAGCTTGGTGCTTTGTGACCACCTAGAGGGGTGGGATAGGGAGGGTGGGAGGGAGGGAGATGCAAGAGGGAAGAGATATGGGAACATATGTATAGGTATAACTGATTCACTTTGTTATAAAGTGAATATCTCCAGATATCTCCAGATATCTCCCTATCTCCAGATACAGAAACTAACACACCATTGTAAAGCAGTTATACTCCAATAAAGATGTTAAAAAAATAATAATAAAAAAATAAATAAAAAGCCCAAGTGCCTCATCCAGCAACTAAACATCAGATACACAGTAGGAGCTCAACACATTTGTAGAATGAATGGACAAATCTTTATTGCACTTCTCTGTCGCACTAATAAGACAATTTACCCTAGCTGAATGATTTCCTAATTGTTTCATATGCATTTGTATTCTCTTTTCATCTAGACTGTAGGGTCCTTGGTGCCAAACACTTAACATGTCCCTAGAAACATGTCCCTAGATACATGTCCCCGTGTGCTGCAGCATTTGATACTGTTAATCAACTCTTTTCAAAATTCTCTCATTGGTTTCAGAATCATCACTCAGTAATGGTTCTTCTCCTCTGTCTCTGGCCATTTCTTCTCCATTGCTGGACTTTCCTCCCCAACTATATACCCATCTCCATGGTTTCAACTGCCACTGATTGCTGATGGTTCCCAAATATGTGCCTCCAGCCAATCTCTCTCCAGAGCTTCAGACCTATGCTTCCAATTGTTTACGTCCTCATGTGAATGTCCACCAAACATAACATATCCCAGTCTGAACTCATAACACTGCTGTGACTTGCTTCACCTTCTGTGTTCTTGATCTAGGTGAGTGGCATGAACATATCCACACCCCTCCCCCGACCCAACTACCCCCAAAAGCTTGTGTTAGTCTTCTTAGGCTGCCATAACAAATACCATAGACTGAGTGGCTTAAACAACAGAAATTAATTTTCTCACAGTTCTGGAAGCTGCAAAGTCCAAGATCAAGGTCCTGCAGGGCTCAGTTTCAGGGGAAGATGATTTCTGGCTTGCACACAGTTCCTCCTCACCATGTCTTCACATGATAAAGAGAGATTTCTATTTCTTCCTCATCTCATAAGCCTACAGTCCTATTGGGTTAGCGCCCACCTGTACAACCTCATTAACATACTTAACATTAATTACCTCCTAAATACCCTATCTCCAGATACAGTCACATTGAAGGTTAGGGGTTCAACATATGAATTTGGGGGAGCAAAATTCAGTCTAAAGCAGCTTCCAAGCCAGATATCTGAGTATCAGATATCTGATAAGACCAGCTGGTCATAAAGCCATATCAATTCCACATCTTAGATGTCTCCCAGATCCAGCCCCACTTCTTCATAACCAGTTCTTCTCTCCTTTCACTGTCTTCGTCAATGCGGTATATCACCTATTGCCTAATCACTTAGTTCTTGTTTCTACCATTAGGCTTTCTCTAGTCTAGTCCGTGATCCTGTCCACAGGACAGACTCCCACCTATCTCTTCAAATTTCTCCCTGCCTTCCTACCTTCCCCTTTACACTCTAGCCCCCCTAAACTTCTCACAATTTTATTCATTTTATATAGATTTATTGAAGTATAACTGACATACAATAAACTGCACATGTATTCAGCATCAAATTAAATGTTCTGATGCATGTATACACCCATGAAACCATAATCACAATCGAGATAATAAACACGTATAACACCCCAAAAGTTTCTCATGACGCTTAGGGTAAGCCCTCTCTCTTATTCCTCTCTGTACTCATCCTGATTACTAGGCAATCAGACTAGTGGCTTTCAGTCCCTATAGACTAGTTATCATTCTCTAGAATTACACATAAATGGAATCAAACAGTATGCACTCTATTTTATCTGGCTTTTTGTACTTCGCATAATTATTTTGAGATTCATCAATGTTGTCACATGCATCTATAGGTTGGTTTATTATTATTGTTGTTGTTATCATTGCTGAATAGTACTCAATCGTATGGATATACCAAATGTGCTTTATCCATTCACCTGTGGATGAACATTTGGGTTATTTCCAGTTTGGGGCTATTACAAGTAAAGATGCTATAAGCATTTATGTTATACATAATGCTTTCATTTGTCTTGGGTAAATACCTAGGAGCTGAATAGCTGGGTGAGATGTTACATGTATGGCTATCAAAGCATTCAATCTTTTGTCTTAAGCATGATGTTAGCCATAGGCTTTATGTAGATGGCCATTTAACAGTTTGAAGGAGTTCCCTTCTATTCCTGTTTACTGGAGAGTTTATGTCAGGAATAGATGTTGGATTTTGTCCAGTGCTTTTACTGCATCTCTTGAGACATGACCACTTGATTTTTCAATTTTGGTCTGTTAATTTGTTGCATTACATTAATTGATTTTTTAAAATTTATTTATTTTATTTATTATTATGTTGGGTCTTCGCTGCGGCGTGCGGGCTTTTCTCTAGTTGCGGCGAGCGGGGGCTACTCTTCATTGTGGTGCACCAGCTTCTCACTGCGGTGGCTTCTCTTGTTGCGGAGCATGGGCTCTAGGCATGTGGGCTTCAGTAGTTGTGGCACACAGGCTCAGTAGTTGTGGCTCACAGGATCTAGAGTGCAGGCTCAGTAGTTGTGGCACATGAGCTTAGTTGCTCCGCGGCATGTCGGATTTCCCAGACCAGGGCTCAAACCCATGTCCCCTGCATTGGCAGGCGGATTTGCAACCACTGAGCCACCAGGGAAGCCCACATTAATTGATTTTTGAATGTTAAACCAATCTGGCCTTTCTGAGATAAACTCTACTTGGTCATCATTTGTTACTCATTTTATATACGTTGTTGTATTTAATTTGTTAAAGGTTACTTAAGAACTTTTGTATCTATGTTCATGAGCACGTTAATCTGTAATTTTCTTTCTTGTAATGGCTTTGTCTATTTCTGGTATCAGAGGCTGGCTATACAGAATGAGTTGAGAAATATTCCTACCTCTTCAGTTTTCTGGAAGAGTTTGTGAAAAATTTGTATGTCTTCGGCAAATGCTTGAATGTCTGGTAGACTTTGCCAGTGAAGCCATCTGGCCTGGAGTTTCCTTTCTGGAAAGATTATATATTTATGAATATAGATATTCAGATTATCTATTTTTTCCTGAGTGAGCTTTGGTAGTTTGTGTCTTTCAATGAATTTGTCCATTTCATCTTAGTTGTTGAAATAAAAGTATTCATATAAGCTATATCCTTATTATCCTTTTAATACCTGTAGGGTCTAGAGTTACGGCATCAACTCTTCTATTGTTGATATCAGTAACTTGTATCTTGACTCTTTTTTTTGAGAAGTCTAGCTAGAGATTTATCAATTTTATTGATCTCTTCAAAGACTCAACTTTTGGTTTCATTGATTTTCTTGTATTGATTTTTTGCTTTCCACTTCAATGATTTCTCTTCCCATCTTTATTATTTCTTTTATTCTGCTAACAGTGTGCTTAATTTGCACTTCTTTTTTTAGTTTTTTTAACATGGAAAATGAGGTCACTGATTTGAGACTATATGAGTTTCCTGTGGTTGCTGTAACAAATCACTAAAAACTTGGAGGCTTAACACAGAAACTTATACTCTCACAGTTCTGGAGGCCCGAAGTTGGAAATCAAGGTGTCAGCAGGTTTGCATTCTTTCCGGGTCTCTAGGGGAGATTCCGTTCCTTGCCTCTTCCAGCTTCTGATGGCCATTGGCATTCCTTGGCTTGTCAATACATTACTCCAATCTCTGTCTCCGTTTCACATGGTCTTTCCTTCTGTGTGTGTTTCTCTTTGCCACTCTCTTATAAAGATGCTTGTGATGGCATGTACAGCTTACCTGGATAATGACGATATCCTCATCTCAAGATCCTTAATGATAACTGCAAAGACTCTTTTTCCAAATAAGGTAACATTCACACGGTCTTGGGGCTAGGATGTGGACATATCTTTTTGGAAGTCACAATTCAGCACACTATAGAGAACTTCTTTTCTAAATAGGCATTTAGTGCTACAAATTTCCCTTATAAGCACTGCTTTAGCTGTATCCTGTACGTTTTGATAGGTTGTGTTTTCACTTTTATTTGCAAATCAGTTAA
Organism: Mesoplodon mirus; assembly: GCF_964341445.2. Taxonomy (NCBI): domain Eukaryota; kingdom Metazoa; phylum Chordata; class Mammalia; order Artiodactyla; family Ziphiidae; genus Mesoplodon; species Mesoplodon mirus. The sequence continues at coordinate 126,468,344 of NC_138979.1, forward strand.
AATATTTTCTAATTTGTTTTGAATTCTTTTTGACTCTTGGGTTACACAGATTTATGTTTTTTAATTTCCAGAAGTTTGGGGATTTCCCAGACATCTTGCCGTTATTGATTTCTCTTGTGATGTATTGTGATTCTGTCGTACTCTTGATTCTACTGTGATCAGAGTACTTACTGTACTTACTTTGTGCGACTCAAATATTTTTATTGAGACTTGTTTAATAGCTCAGAATATGGTTTCTCTTGGTAAATCTATGAGTACATTTGAAAAGAATTTTTACTCTGCTAAAGCTGAGTGGAGTGTTCTATAAATGTCAATTAGGGCAACTTTCTTCATAGTGTTATTCAAGTCTTCTGTGCTCTTATTGTTATTCTGTCTACTTGTTCTATCAAATGTTGAGAGAGAGATATTGAAATCTTCAACTATAATTGTAGGTTTCTCTATTTCTTCTTACAGGTATATCAGCTTTTGCTTCGTGTATTTTGAAGCTCTGTTACTAGGTTCATAAACATTTTGGATTGTTATGTCCTCTTGAATTCAACACTTTACCCTTATGAAATGACTCCTTTTATTTCTGGTATTATTCCATGTTCTGATCTCTTCTTTTTCTGATATTAATATTGCTTTACTTTGATTAGTATTAGCATCATACATCTATTTTCTTTCTTTTACTTTTAGCCTATTTGTGTCTTTATAGTTAATGTGGTTTCTTGTAAGCAGCATATAGTTGGGTCTTGCTTTTAGTCCAACTCTACAATTTTTGCCTTTAATTGGGATATTTAGAGCAGTTGCATTTAATGTGATTATTGCTATTGTTGGGGCTAAATTGACCATCTTACTATTTGTATTCTATTTGAGACTGTTCCTTTGTTCCCCTTTCCCTCTTTTTTGGTCTTCTTTTGTATTAAATGAGTATTCTCTATGATTCCATTTTACCTCCTTCTTTTGGCTTATTAGCTATATTTTTTTGTTGTGTTATTTCAGTAGTGGCTTTAAGATTTAATTTAACTTATTGCAGTTTACCTTCAAATGATGTACCACTTTATGTGTAGTATAAGAACCTCACAAATGCATACTTCCAACTCTTTGCCTTCTGTCCTTTGTACTATTGTTGTCATACATTTTATTTCTAAATATATTATAACCTCCACAGTAAATGTTTTGTACCTTTGCTTTACACAGTCAGTTATCTTTTAATGAAATTTAAATACTAAGGGAAAAAGACTTTTCTATTTCACACATAGTTACTATTTCCAGTGCTCTTCAGTAGATCCATATTTCCACCTGGTATTACTTTCCTTCTGCCTAAAGAATTTATTTTAAATATTTTTTTGTAGTGCAGATCTGATGGTGATAAATTCTTTCAGCTTTTGCATATCTGAAAGTCTTTATTTTAATCTCCATTTTTCAAAGATAGTTTCATTGGGTACAGAATTATAGGTGTTCAGTATTTTTTTTTTCTTGCAATATTTTAAAGATGTTGTTCCACTGTCTTCTGGCTTACATTGTTACCAGGGACAGCACAAAGTGAGAAGCATTGAGACGGCTTCACCTCTTCCCCAACAAACTCTAAAAATTCCCTCCAGCCTCTGATATGGAAAGTTTATTTTTTTTATTTTTTTTTTTTTTATTTTTTTTTTTTTTTGCTGTATGCGGGCCTCTCACTGTTGTGGCCTCTCCCGTTGCGGAGCACAGGCTCCGGACGCACAGGCTCAGCGGCCATGGCTCACGGGCCCAGCCGCTCCGCGGCACACGGGACCCTCCCAGACCGGGGCACGAACCCGCATCCCCTGCATCGGCAGGCGGACTCTCAACCACTGCGCCACCAGGGAGGCCCATGGAAAGTTTATTTTTATTACCTTGTGTAAGTACAGTTTCAAGGCCCTGCTTACCATCTGCCTGAAGGCACACAAGATTGTCACCTCTCACTGTATCCTATATGAAAATTATAGAACTACCACTGATTGCTCCCAGAACAGCAGGCAGTATATTTATAAATGGAGATATCAGAGTTAGACATTCTATAATCATTAGTTTAAGCCCTTTCCGGGATGTAATCGTCATTATCATGGTTATTCTTCTCTTGACTAAGCCTCTTATAGATTATCCATCAAGTTGCATTCTTTTGGGAAAATGAGCAGGAAACTATAAGTTTTCAAAAGGTTCCCTTGTGTTTAAGTTGAAGTTGTTCATTGAAACCTTGCCCCCTTTAAAAACAAGGTATTGGGAGAAGATAGATTGAATCCAAACCAATCATCAGAAATGAATTTGCCTGGGTCTTTTGAGAACAAAGCTTGGGGAATACTCTTAGATAAAGGGAAAGTCTGGGACCCTCCCTTCTGACATGTCCTAGGAAATGTTCCAGGCATTTTCGCATTCATATTACAAAAGAAGGGTTCCCAATTTTTATAGATGAGGAAACCAAGACTCAAAAAGGTTAAGCAAATTGCTGAAGATTACATAGCTACTAAGTAGTAGAACTAAGTTTTGATTGTCAGCATGGCCTATTCCAAAACACAAGAGAAGTCATAGCCTAGAAAAACAGGGAGGTTTTGTGTTTTTTTTAATATCTTTATTGGAGTATAATTGCTTTACAATGGTGTGTTAGTTTCTGCTTTATAACAAAGTGAATCAGCTATATATATATATATATATATATATATATATATATTCCCATATCTCCTCCCTCTTGCATCTCCCTCCCATCCTCCCTATCCCACCCCTCTAGGTGGTCACAAAGCACTGAGCTGATCTCCCTGTGCTATGTGGCTGCTTCCCACTAGCTATCTATTTTACATTTGGTAGTGTATATATGTCCATGCCACTCTCTCACTTTGTCCCAGCTTACCCTCCCCCTCCCCGTGTCCTCAAGTACATTCTCTACGTCTGTATCTTTATTCCTGTCCTGCCCCTAGATTCACCAGAACCATTTTTTATTTTTAGATTCCATATATATGTGTTAGCATATGGTATTTGTTTTTCTCTTTCTGACTTACTTCACTCTGTATGACAGACTCTAGGTCCATCCACCTCACTACAAATAACTCCATTTCATTTCTTTTTATGGCTGAGTAATATTCCATTGTATATATGTGCCACATCTTCTTTATCCATTCATCTGTCGATGAACACTAGGTTGCTTCCATGTCCTGGCTGTTGTAAATAGAGCTGCAATGAACATTGTGGTACATGACTCTTTGAATTATGGTTTTCTCAGGGTATATACCCAGTAGTGGGGTTGTTGGGTCGTATGGTAGTTCTACTTTTAGTTTTTTAAGGAACCTCCATACTGTTCTTCATAGTGGCTGTATCAATTTACATTCCCACCAACAGCGTAAAAGGGTTCCCTTTTCTCCACACCCTCTCCAGCACTTACTGTTTGTAGACCTTTTATTTTTTTCATTTGTCCTTTTTTTTTTTGCGGTACGCGGGTCTCTCACTGTTGTGGCCTCTCCCGTTGTGGAGCACAGGCTCTGGACGTGCAGGCTCAGCGGCCATGGCTCACGGGCCCAGCCGCTCTGCAGCATGTGGGATCTTCCCGGACTGGGGCACGAACCCGTGTCCCCTGCATTGGCAGGCGGACTCTCAACCACTGCGCCACCAGGGAAGCCCTTGTAGACCTTTTGATGATGGCCATTCTGACCGGTGTGAGGTGATATCTCATTGTAGTTTTGATTTGCATGTCTCTAATGATTAGTGATGTTGAGCATCCTTTCATGTGTTTGTTGGCAATCTCTATATCTTCTTTGGAGAAAGGTCTATTTAGGTCTTCTGCCCATTTTTGGATTGGGTTGACAAACAGGGAGTTTTAAGAATTCTCTACCTGCTCCCCATTCACATCTTCTAATTTTGTAGTTATTTTGACAGCAGGATAGTTTGAATGTCCACTCACTGCTTAGAGAGTTTCTCTGTATTACCATTTTTGTCTAGTTCAGTAGTTCTCAAATTTTAATGCACAAAAACATTACTGTATCAAATTATACACACAAATTTTGTCAGCATTTTATAGGATTTTCTAGGGTAATTTTGATATTATTGGACCTTTACTTTAAGTATTATCACATTTAAAACCTAACAACCGAGTACCACACTGTATTCTTTCCACTCTACTACAATGTTCTCTGATTTTTAACAGACAGGTTCCAGTCCCTTTAGGAAACTGTAGTAACAAGGAACACATTGTGGGGAAGAGTATAGTTATCATGTTTTGCAGGACTTTACTTTCACGGTTAAAAGGAGTGCGACTAATGTACCTAAAGAGTTTAAATTCTTTTTTGCAGTGAAGATGACTTTTAAAGGATAAAGTTAAGAACAACAGTTTATCTAAGACAGCAGCTCTAAAACTTTAGAGTATAAAAGAATCACCTTAAAAGCTTGTTTAGGCGGAGATCACCTTCCTTCCCACGGATACGCCAGAAATACAGCTACACGTGGAACAACTCCTACAGAACACCTACTGAACGCTGGCAGAAGACCCCAGACTTCCCAAAAGGCAAGAAACTCCCCATATACCTGGGTAGGGCAAAGCGGAGAGATCCCCACACAGAGGATCGGTGCCGAGCGGAACTCACCAGCCCGAGAGGCTTGTCTGCTCGCCCGCCGGGGCGCGCAGCGCTGGAAGCTGAGGCTCGGGCTTCAGTCAGAGCGCAGGGAGAGGACTGGGGCTGGCGGCAAGAACTCAGCCTGTAGGGGGCTAATGTGCCACAGCTAGCCGGGAGGGAGTCCGGGAAAACTCTGGAGCTGCCGAAGAGGCAACAGACTTTTTCTTCCCTCTTGGTTTCCTGGTGCGCGAGGAGAGGGGATTAAGAGCGCTGCTTAAAGGGGCTCCACAGACGGGCACGAGTCGCGACTCAAAGCGCGGAGCCCAGTGACGGGCGTGGGACGCTGGGGCTGCTGCTGCCGCCGCCAAGAAGCCTGTGTGTGAGCACAGGTCACTGTCCACACCGCCCTTCCGGGAGCCTGTGCAGCCCGCCACTGCCAGGGTCCCGGGATCCAGGGGCGGCTTCCCTGGGAGATCGCACGGCGCGCCTCAGGCTGGTGCAACGTCACGCCGACCTCTGCCGCTGCAGGCTCGCCCCGCACTCCGTGCCCCTCCCTCCCGCCCGACCTGAGTGAGCAAGAGTCCCCGAAGAGGCTGCTCCTTTAACCCTGTCCTGTCTGAGCAAAGAACAGACGCCCTCCGGCGACCTACACACAGAGGCGGGGCCAAATCCAAAGCTGAGACCCAGGAGCTGTGAGAACAAAGAAGAGAAAGGGAAACCTCTCCCAGCAGCCTCAGAAGCAGCGGATTAAAGCTCCACAATCAACTTGATGTACCCTGCATCTGTGGAATACATGAATAGACAACACATCATCCCAAATTGAGGAGCCAGGAGTCAGTGCTGTGCCTCTGAGGTGGGAGAGCCAACTTCAGGACACTGGTCCACAAGAGACCTCCCAGCTCCACATAATATCAAACGGCAAAAATCTTCCAGAGATCTCCATCTCAACACCAGCACCCAGCTTCACTCAACGACCAGCAAGCTACAGTGCTGGACACCCTAAGCCAAACAACTATCAAGACAGGAACACAACGCCACCCATTAGCAGAGAGGTGGCCTAAAATCATAAAAAGTCCGCAGACACCCCAAAACACACCAACAGACGTGGACCTGCCCACCAGAAAGACAAGATCCAGCCTCATCCACCAGAACACAGGCACTAGTCCCCTCCACCAGGAAGCCTACACAACCCACTAAACCAACCTTAGCCACTGGGGACAGACACCAAAAACAACGGGAACTACGAACCTGCAGCCTGCAAAAAGGAGACCCCAAACACAGTAACATAAGCAAAATGAGAAGACAGAAAAACACACAGCAGGAGAAGGAGCAAGATAAAAACCCACCAGATCTAACAAATGAAGAGGTAATAGGCAGTCTACCTGAAAAAGAATTCAGAATAATGATGGTAAAGATGATCCAAGATTCTATTTCCCAGATCCAAAATCTTGGAAATAGAATAGACAAAATGCAAGAAATAGTTAACAAGGACCTAGAAGAACTAAAGATGAATCAAGCATCGATTAAAAACACAATACATGAAATAAAAAATACTCTAGATGGGATCAATAGCAGAATAACTGAGGCAGAAGAACGGATAAGTGAGGTGGAAGATAAAATAGTGGAAATAACTGCTGCAGAGCAAAATAAAGAAAAAAGAATGAAAAGAACAGAGGACAGTCTCAGAGACCTCTGGGACAACATTAAACGCACCAACATTCGAATTATAGGGGTTCCAGAAGAAGAAGAGAAAAAGAAAGGGACTGAGAAAATATTTGAAGAGATTATAGTTGAAAACTTCCCTAATATGGGAAAGGAAATAGTTAATCAAGTCCAGGAGGCACAGAGAGTCCCATACAGAATAAATCCAAGGAGAAATACGCCAAGACACATATTAATCAAACTGTCAAAAATTAAACACAAAGAAATCATATTAAAAGCAGCAAGGCAAAAACAACAAATAACACACAAGGGAATCCCCATCAGGATAACAGCTGATCTCTCAGCAGAAACTCTACAAGCCAGAAGGGAGTGGCAGGACATAATTAAAGTGATGAAGGAGAAAAACCTGCAACCAAGATTACTCTACCCAGCAAGGATCTCATTCAGATTTGATGGAGAAATTAAAACGTTTACAGACAAGCAAAAGCTGAGAGAGTTCAGCACCACCAAACCAGCTTTACAACAAATGCTAAAGGAACTTCTCTAGGCAAGAAACACAACAGAAGTAAAAGACCTACAATAATGAACCCAAAACAATTAAGAAAATGGGAATAGGAACATACATATCGATAATTACCTTAAATGTAAATGGACTAAATGCTCCCACCAAAAGACACAGAGTGGCTGAATGGATACAAAAACAAGACCCATATATATGCTGTCTACAAGAGACCCACTTCAGACCTAGAGACACATACAGACTGAAAGTAAGGGGATGGAAAAAGATATTCCATGCAAATGGAAACCAAAAGAAAGCTGGAGTAGCAATTCTCATATCAGACAAAATAGACTTTAAAATAAAGACTACTAGAAGAGACAAAGAAGGACACTACATAATGATCAAGGGATCGATCCAAGAAGAAGATATAACAATTGTAAATATTTATGCACCCAACATAGGAGCACCTCAATACATAAGGCAAATACTAACAGCCATAAAAGGAGAAATCGACAGTAACACACTCATAGTAGGGGACTTTAACACCCCACTTTCACCAATGGACAGATCATCCAAAATGAAAATAAATAAGGAAACACAAGCTTTAAATGATACATTAAACAAGATGGACTTAATTGATATTTATAGGACATTCCATCCAAAAACAACAGAATACACATTTTTCTCAAGTGCTCATGGAACATTCTCCAGGATAGATCATATCTTGGGTCACAAATCAAGCCTTGGTAAATTTAGGAAAATTGAAATTGTATCAGGTATCTTTTCCGACCACAATGCTATGAGACTAGATATCAATTACAGGAAAAGAGCTGTAAAAAATACAAACACATGGAGGCTAAACAATACACTACTTAATAACGAAGTGATCACTGAAGAAATCAAAGAGGAAATTAAAAAATACCTAGAAACAAATGACAATGGAGACACGACGACCCAAAACCTATGGGATGCAGCAAAAGCAGTTCTAAGAGGGAAGTTTATAGCAATACAATCCCACCTTAAGAAACAGGAAACATCTCGAATAAACAACCTAACCTTGCACCTAAAGCAATTAGAGAAAGAAGAACAAAAACATCCCAAAGTTAGCAGAAGGAAAGAAATCATAAAAATCAGATCAGAAATAAATGAAAAAGAAATGAAGGAAACGATAGCAAAGATCAATCAAACTAAAACCTGGTTCTTTGAGAAGATAAACAAAATTGATAAACCATTAGCCAGACTCATCAAGAAAAAAAGAGAGAAGACTCAAATCAATAGAATTAGAAATGAAAAAGGAGAAGTAACAACTGACACTGCAGAAATACAAAAGATCATGAGAGATTACTAGAAGCAACTCTATGCCAATAAAATGGACAACCTGGAAGAAATGGACAAATTCTTAGAAATGCACAAGCTGCCGAGACTGAATCAGGAAGAAATAGAAAATATGAACAGACCAATCACAAGCACTGAAATTGAAACTGTGATAAAAAATCTTCCAACAAACAAAAGCCCGGGACCAGATGGCTTCACAGGCGAATTCTATCAAGCATTTAGAGAAGAGCTAACACCTATCCTTCTGAAACTCTTCCAAAATATAGCAGAGGGAGGAACACTCCCAAACTCATTCTACGAGGCCACCATCACCTTGATACCAAAACCAGAGAAGGATGTCACAAAGAAAGAAAACTACAGGCCAATATTACTGATGAACATAGATGCAAAAATCCTCAACAAAATACTAGCAAACAGAATCCAACAGCACATTAAAAGGATCATACACCATGATCAAGTGGGGTTTATTCCAGGAATGCAAGGATTCTTCAATATATGCAAATCAATCAACGTGATACACCATATTAACAAATTGAAGGAGAAAAACCATATGATCATCTCAATAGATGCAGAGAAAGCTTTCGACAAAATTCAACACGCATTTATGATAAAAACCCTGCAGAAAGTAGGCATAGAGGGAACTTTCCTCAACATAATAAAGGCCATATATGACAAACCCACAGCCAACATCGTCCTCAATGGTGAAAAACTGAAACCATTTCCACTAAGATCAGGAACAAGACAAGGTTGCCCACTCTCACCACTCTTATTCAACCTAGTTTTGGAAGTTTTAGCCACAGCAATCAGAGAAGAAAAGGAAATAAAAGGAATCCAAATTGGAAAAGAAGAAGTAAAGCTGTCACTGTTTGCAGATGACATGATACTATACATAGAGAATCCTAAAGATGCTACCAGAAAACTACTAGAGCTAATCAATGAATTTGGTAAAGTTGCAGGATACAAAATTAATGCACAGAAATCTCTGGCATTCCTATATACTACTGATGAAAAATCTGAAAGTGAAATCAAGGAAACACTCCCATTTACCATTGCAACAAAAAGAATAAAATATCTAGGAATAAACCTACCTAAGGAGACAAAAGACCTGTATGCAGAAAATTATAAGACACTGATGAAAGAAATTACAGATGATACAAATAGATGGAGAGATGTACCATGTTCTTGGATTGGAAGAATCAACATTGTGAAAATGACTCTACTACCCAAAGCAATCTACAGATTCAATGCAATCCCTATCAAACTACCACTGGCATTTTTCACAGAACTAGAACAAAAAATTTCACAATTTGTATGGAAACACAAAAGACCCCGAATAGCCAAAGCAATCTTGAGAACGAAAAATGGAGCTGGAGGAATCAGGCTCCCTGACTTCAGACTATACTACAAAGCTACAGTAATCAAGACAGTATGGTACTGGCACAAAAACAGAAAGATAGATCAATGGAACAGGATAGAAAGCCCAGAGATTAAACCCACGGACATATGGTCACCTTATCTTTGATAAAGGAGGCAGGAATGTACAGTGGAGAAAGGACAGCCTCTTCAGTAAGTGGTGCTGGGAAAACTGGATAGGGACATGTAAAAGTATGAGATTAGATCACTCCCTACCACCATACACAAAAATAAGCTCAAAATGGATTAAAGACCTAAATGTAAGGCCAGACACTATCAAACTCTTAGAGGAAAACATAGGCAGAACACTCTATGACATAAATCACAGCAAGATCCTTTTTGACCCACCTCCTAGAGAAATGGAAATAAAGACAAAAATAAACACATGGGACCTAATGAAACTTAAAAGCTTTTGCACAGCAAAGGAAACCATAAACAAGACCAAAAGACAACCCTCAGAATGGGAGAAAATATTTGCAAATGAAGCAACTGACAAAGGATTAATCTCCATGATTTATAAGCAGCTCATGCAGCTCAATAACAAAAAAACAAACAACCCAATCCAAAAATGGGCAGAAGACCTAAATAGACATTTCTCCACAGAAGATATACAGACTGCCAACAAACACATGAAAGGATGCTCAACATCTTTACTCATTAGAGAAATGCAAATCAAAACTACATCTCACACCAGTCAGAATGGCCATCATCAAAAAATCTAGAAACAATAAATGCTGGAGAGGGTGTGGAAAAAAGGGAACACTCTTGCACTGCTGGTGGGAATGTGAATTGGTACAGCCACTATGGAGAACGGTATGGAGGTTCCTTAAAAAACTACAAATAGAACTACCATACGACCCAGCAGTCGCACTACTGGGCATATACCCTGAGAAAACCATAATTCAAAAAGAGACATGTACCAAAATGTTCATAGCAGCCCTATTTACAATAGCCCGGAGATGGAAACAACCTAAGTGTCCATCATCCGATGAATGGATAAAGAAGATGTGGCACATATATACAATGGAATATTACTCAGCCATAAAAAGAAATGAAATTGAGCTATTTGTAATGAGGTGGATGGACCTAGAGTCTGTCATACAGAGTGAAGTAAGTCAGAAAGAGAAAGACAAATACTGTATGCTAACACATATATATGGAATTTAAGAAAAAAAAATGTCATGAAGAACATAGGGGTAAGACAGGAATAAAGACACAGACCTACTAGAGAATGGACTTGAGGATATGGGGAGGGGGAAGGGTAAGCTGTGACAAAGTGAAAGAGTGGCATGGACATATATACACTACCAAACGTAAGATAGATAGCTAGTGGGAAGCAGCCGCATAGCACAGGGAGATCAGCTCGGTGCTTTGTGACCGCCTGGAGGGGTGGGATAGGGAGGTTGGGAGGGAGATGCAAAAGGGAGGGGATATGGAAACATATGTATATGTATAACTGATTAAATTTGTTATAAAGAAAAAAAAATAAAATTAAAAAAAAAAAAGCTTGTTTAAGTGTGTATTCTTTTTTCTTTTTTTTTCTTTTTTTTTTTTTGCGGTATGCGGGCCTCACTGTTGTGGCCTCTCTTGTTGTGGAGCACAGGCTCCGGACGCGCAGGCTCAGCGGCCATGGCTCACGGGCCCAGCCACTCCACAGCATGTGGGATCTTCCCAGACCAGGGCACGAACCCGTGTCCCCTGCATTGGCAGGCTGACTCTGAACCACTGCACCACCAGAGAAGCCCTAAGTGTGTATTCTTGAATGAGAGCTCTGATTCTGGTCATGGAAAGTAGCTTATAGCAGACTAAATCTTTCTCAGACAACAGTCAACTCTGGACAGTGCACACACACACAGACACACACACACACACAATTATTTGAAGGCTTTGGAAAATGATCAAAAGCAGGCAGAAACTGAAGGGGGTTCTAGTCTTTAATGGAACCATTCACTGGGTGAGAACTAAGTTTACCAGGCTATTTCACTGAGGGCACTACTCAGACCACACAAAAGTCAGATAGAAGATGAACAGAAAAGACTAGTGTTTTCAGCTTGAGGTATCATAGCATGAAGTTAGAGGCTGCAAAAATATCTGAAAAATTACGTTAGGGAAATCCCAGAACAGAGGAACCCTGTAGAGGGTTTGAGGTTGAGAGAGGGAAGACCCTAAATTTGCATTTAAATGCTATTCAAATCACAATCCAACTCTCAAAATGCTTATGCACAAGAGAGATTCCAAGGAGCTCAGCAGAAAACTGTACCTGGAAGAACGTAAAAGCAGGAGAGTTTGGAGTTTGATTCTCACCAAGTTAAATGGATTCAGTGAACACCTCTGGCTTTCCATCAAAAGAAAGTTTGCCTTGGAAAAAAGGGCAATGTCACAGGACTAAAAGATTGGCCTCCAAGGTAAGGGGCAAATATTTCAATAAATATGCCTAGTAACATGTAAAACCAATGCTCTGCAAGTTCCAGGGGGATCAGCTAGTAACTTAACTTCCTGGTAGAACAAAAACGAGTACTCTTCAAAGAAGATTAGCAGAAGATAAAGGAATCCAGAATCCAAAGACCCTAAAATGTATTATTCATAATGGCCAGATTATAATAAAAAATTGCTAGGCATGTGAAGACACAGGAGATAGTTCCCAAGGTCAAAAGAGAAAGCAGTTAATAGAAACAGAATTCTACATGACCAAAATGTTGGAATTACCAGAAAAGTACATTTAAAGAGGTAAATATATATAATAATATATATGTATATATTCAAAGACAAATTAAAATATTATATTGAAAATAGCTAAACAAAATGGGGAACTTTAGGGAAATAAATGCTATTTTATAAATCAAATGGAAATTCTGAAACTAAAGAGCTACAACATATGAAATGGGAAAAACAGTCACTGGATGAGCTGAAGAGAAGATTGGAGACAGAAGAAGAAAGGGACAAAGAACCTGAACACAGATCGATAGAAATTATCCAATCTGAAAAGCAGAGGAAAAAAGATTTTTTAAAAACACAGAGCTTCAGTGACCTGTGAGACAATATCAAGTGATAAAAAAAAACATAAAGCACAGATTCATTTTCATGCTCTATTAGATCATTAAACAAGCAGAGGTCAATTTTCCATTTTAAAAGTATTCTATCATTCAGTGAAGATTATTATTGCTATTGGCATGATCATCAAAATTTTTACTCTTGAATAAAGGTATTTCTTACCATTAGATTGGTTATAGCATTCAAGAGGTCCAATAACTCTGCCAACAGTATGGCAAGCACCTCACCAGCATAATCAGTCCATTAATTTATGGATGCCTTGATTAAGCTTCAACAAAACAACACACTTCTGAACAAAGTGTCTCAACAGAGTTTCTTCTACCTGTCTCACCAGCTAACCAAACACAGGTCATTATTGCTTGGCTTGACTTCTCCCTCCAGCAGAATATTTATAAGAGCCTTTGTTAAATAGCTGTATGTTCCTCTTTTTTCCAGGGGATTGGAGAGAGTGTTGTAAAAGAAAACCATATCGTCTTTTTTTTTCAACTTCCTTTAGTTGAATCTCATATTTTTGAAATTAATGAAATGCTTCTTTTACTAGTTTGTCTAGATCTACTTTTTGTCTTGAAAGTCTGGCTGAAGATTTCTTTCAAGTATGATGGGTACAGCCATTAATAACTCCACGATGATCTCTCTGTTCTTTGGCTAGTTGCTCTTTTCCAATATGTCTTCAAGAAGGAGAAAGAAATTCCTCTCATACATGATCATGTCTGACAAATTGGTTGCTATGGCAAATGCCTCTTAGGTGCAATGATACCATTTAGTGTCTTTTGCAGGGTCTGCAATGCTTGGTCAGAGAACCCAGTTGAAGTTCTATTCAAAGATTCATTGATCTGATGCCTGCTTAGTCAACGTCTTCCATGCTGTTGAGGCTGCAAAACATCCAACAGAAGTTGCTTAACTTCACTAGGCATGGGTTGAGTCTTGTTTTAACTGCTGAACTTTAACATCATGGTGCATGTAGCAGTAGAAAATACCTCTCATACATTTTTTAGCCAAGCTCATAGATCTTTCTTTTGTCACAATCAGTGTGACTACATGTAAGGGTTAAAGGCCCAAGCTTCAGAAGCATAGTGTAGGCTATACCAGATCTTGGTATTCTAGTCATCATTACACCTTTTAGTGAAAAAGAGACCCATTGTTGGACCTTGAAACAGCAGCAACATTAACTTGACAATTCTGTAATAATGATTTGATTTATCCCACAGGGCTTAATTATCAGATCTTAGAATATTAATACTTTTAAGAGGTTCATAAACTGAGAGGAACCTTAAGAAATTGGATGAAAAGGACAGGACTGCATCAGGTGAACTTGCAATTGCAAATTATTGATTCTAATTATAAGCATCACAAGCCAAACTTAATACTTGGCCTGGACTTTCTCTGCTCCAGCGCTTTCCAGCTCACTTTGTCCATGAGCCCACAACCTTACCATGTGCTCAAGCTGCTGCCTTGTCATTTGGCTCTTATTTATAGTTTCTATTTGTTCATTTATTATAAGCATATTAATTTATTACGAGCATATATCCTTGAGCATAGCTATAATAGTTGCATTAAAATCCTTGCCTGCTAATTTCAACATTTGGGTCATCCTAGGGTTGGTATCCACTGATTATCTTTTGTGTATGAGTCTCATTTTCTTTTTTCTTCATAGTAATGTTGGATTTTGTCCACTGTGAATGATTCATTGTAGAGGCTCTGTAGGCTTCTGAGTTTTATTTTCCACTGTGGACTCTCTCTAAGAAAAAAGCCATAAAAGTCTGAAACTCCTCCAACGATGTCCTCTTCATCCAAATGTTAACTCCCTTCTAGATTCTGCCTGCTTTTGTTACCCTCTGGGACTTTTAGGTAGTTGTTTTTATATTTTGTCTAGAATTTATAGTTATCTGTTGAACATTCGGTTAAATAGAAGCTATGTTGCCATTACAAGAAGCAGAGCCCCATTTTTTTTACTTTTGATCTATTTGTGACTTTATATAACTCTTTTTCTTGTAGACAGCATGTAGTTGGATCTTGCTTTTTTATCCAGACTGATGATTTCTGCTTTTTTTTTTTTTTTTTTTTTTTTGCAGTACGCCTCTCACTGTTGTGGCCTCTCCCATTGCAGAGCAAGGCTCCAGACGCGCAGGCTCAGCGGCCATGGCTCACGGGCCCAGCCGCTCTGCGGCATGTGGGATCTTCCCGGACCGGGGCATGAACCTGTGTCCCCTGCATCGGCAGGCAGACTCACAACCACTGCGCCACCAGGGAAGCCCTGATTTCTGCCTTTTTATTGGGATGTTTAGACCATATCTAGCTGAAGTAATTTTTAATATGTTTGGTTTAATTTTACCATACTGCTATTAGTCTAATACTTGTTCTCTCTATTCTTTGTTCTTTTCCCCCCCTCTTTTTTCAGCCTTCTTTTGGTAGTTGAGTATGTTTTAGTATTTCATTTTAAAATCACAATTGTTTTATCTATTTTAATTCTTTAAAAAATGGTTTCCCTAGAGTTCATAACTTATAAATAAGTTATAATGCATATTTAATTTACCATAGTTTACTTTCACATATTATAACACATCATACATAGTGTAAAGAACTTACAGCAACATAATTCAATTTTTTCTTTATGTTATTCCTGTGATTGTCATACATTTTACTTCCATATATTGTAAACAGTGTATTATTTAAAATATAAAATTTGGGCCTCCCTGGTGGCGCAGTGGTTGAGAGTCCGCCTGCCGATGCAGGGGATACGGGTTCGTGCCCCGGTCTGGGAGGATCCCATATGCCGCGGAGCGGCTGGGCCCGTGAGCCATGGCCGCTGGGCCTGCGCATCCGGAGCCTGTGCTCCACAACGGGGGAGGCCACAACAGTGAGAGGCCCGCATACCGCAAAAAAAAAAAAAAAAAAAATATATATATATATATATATATATATAAAATTTAAAACCAAGGAAATTATCTTTTATATATACTCATATGATTACCATTTCTGGAACTCTCTATTCTTTTGTGTAGGTCCTATTTTCCATCTAGTATTATTTTCCTTCAACGTGAAGAACTTCCTTTAACATTTTTTTGTAGTGTTAAGTCTGCTGGCAATGAGTCTGTCATTTTTTTATTGGTCTGAAAATGTTTTATTTTGCTTTCTTTTTTGAAGAAATTTTTGATATGGAATTATAGGTTGATAATCTCTTTTTAAACCATTTTATTGAGTTATAATTGTCATTACAAAAAAACTGTACATATTTAATGTATCCATTTAATGAAACAATTTCTTTCAGCATTTAAAAGATGTTATTCCATTGTTTTTTGCCTTGCATTAATTTTAATGAGAAGTCTCCTACTTAAGTGAGTTTATCTGATACATAGTCTTTTTTTTCCCTTTGTTTAAAAAAGGTGACCACAATTCCATCATCACACCTAATAAGATGAATACCTCCTTAGTACATCTAATACCCAGACCATATTCAAATTTCCTCAATTGTCTCAACAATTATTTCTTCAAGTACTTGTCTTATCTAGTCAGAAACCAAACCAGATCCACACATTGCCTTTAAGTAATATGTCCATAATGAACTGAACCAACCTCAAAGGAAACCAGATTAGTAATATGGAGAAAATATTTGAGAAGCTTGCTAAAATTACAAAGAAAAGGATTTAGAGATGAAAATGACAAGCAAGAAGCTAGTAATAGTGGAAGACAGAGCAGAGAGAGCCTACATATGGATGGTGCACTTGGAATGGAGGCAATAAAGCTATAACAATGAAAAAATAATTTTAATAAGCTAAATAAAGAACTGTATCTGCAGATGGAGAGGGTAAACTGAAAGTTAATGAAAATATACCAATACTCAAGCCAGGGATTCTTAACTTGATGTTCTCCATGGATGAGTTTCTGGTTGTTAATGAAATTTTTAAATCAGAGCAAAAAAATGTGTGATCATATTTAATCTACCACATCTTGACACTAAAAATTTTATTGGGATATATTAAGATCAGGGGTTCTTAATCTTTTTTGTAGGCCTTATATCCTTATAAGGATTTAAGTAAAATTATTCATTCTCTCCCCAGGAAACTGTACATATATTTACTATTTACCAAATGCCATATGATTTTGTTACAACAGCACCCCACTTCCAGGTATCAATTTTTCTTTTAGTTAAATATCACTGTATAAGAACTGAACAAAATTTTTTAAGATTTATATGGAAACACAAAAGACCCTGAATAGCCAAAACAATCTTGAGAAAGAAGAATGGAGCTGGAGGAATCACGCTCCCTGATCTCAGACTATACTACAAAGCTACAGTAATTAAAACAGAATGGTACTGGCACAAAAACAGACACATAGATCAATGGAACAGGATAGAAAGTCCAGAAATAAACCCATGAACTTGTGGTCAATTAAACTACAACAAAGGAGGCAAGAGTATACAATGGAGAAAAGACAGTCTCTTCAATAAGTAGTACTGGGAAAACTGGACAGCTACATGTAAACGAATGAAATTAGAACATTCTCTAACACCATATACAAAAATAAATTCAAAATGGATTAAAGACCTAAATAGTAAGACTGGATACTATAAACCTCCTAGAGGAAAACTTAGGCAAAACACTCTTTGACATAAATCACAGCAATATTTTCTTGGATCCGACTCCTAAAGCAATGCAAACAAAAGCAAAAATAAACAAATGGGACCTAATTAAACTTAAAAGCTTTTGCACAGCAAAGGAAACCATAAACAAACCAAAAAGACAACCTACAGAACGGGAGAAAATATTTGCAAACGATGTGACCTACCAGGGATTAATTTCCCAAAATATACAAACAGCTTATACAGCTCAATATCAAAAAACCAAACAACACAATCAAAAAATGGGCAGAAGACCTAAATAGACATTTCTCCAAGGAAGACATCCAGATGGCCAACAGGCACATGAAAAGATGCTCAACATTGTGAATTTTTAGAGAAATGCAAACCAAAACTACAAGGAGGTATCACTTCATACCAACGAGAATGGCCATCATCAAAAAGTTTAGTCTACAAATAACAAATGCTGGAGAGAAGGTGGAGACAAAGGAACCCTCTTACCCTGTTGGTGGGAATGTAAATTGGTGCAGCCACTATGGAGACAGTATGGAGGTTACTTACAAAACTAAAAATAGAACTATCATATGACCCAGCAATCCCACTCCTGGGCATATATCCAGAAGAGACAAAAACTATAATTCAAAAGGATACATGCACCCCAATATTCATAGCAGCACTGTTTACAATAGCCAAGATATGGAAGCAACCCAAATGCCCATCAACATATGAATAAATAAAGAAGATGTGATATATATATATATATGAATATTACTCAGCCATAAAAGAGAACGAAATAATGCCATTTGCAGCAACATGAATGGACCTAGAGATTATCACACTATGTGAAGTAAGTCAGACAGAAAAAGAAAAATATCATATGATATCATTTATATGTGGAATCTAAAAAAATGATACAAAGGAACTTATTTACAAAACAGAAATAGAGTCACAGAGGTAGAAAACAAACTTATAGTTACCAAAGGGTAAAGGAGGGGGAGGGATAAATTAGGGATTTGGAATTAACAGATACACACTATTATATATAAAATAGATAAATAACAAGGACCTACTGTAGATCACAGGGAACAATATTTAATACCTTATAATAACCTATAATGGAAAAGAATCTGAAAAAGTATATATATATATATATATATATATATATATATATATATATATATATATATATTCCAGCTTTATTGGAATGTAAAAAAAATATATTACTGTGTAATGAAATGTCCAAAACTTAGTGGATTAAAAAAACAGCAATTAATTATTTATCATGATTTTGTGGGTTGGCTGGGAAGTTCCTTGTTGGTTTCACGTGGGCTAAGTCAGTAAGAGGGCTGGCTGGACTGAAAGGGCACAAATCATCTCACTCTTATGTCAGACAGTTGGTTTAGATTGTTGGCTGGGGTACCTCAGTTTTCCTCTGTGGGGCCTCTCATCCTCTAATTCAGGGGTGGGCAAACTGTGACTAAATGGCTAAAGCCATTCCATAGCCTGTTTTTGTAAATACCACACTTATTGGAACACAGCCACACTCATCGTATACATGTTATCTATGGCTACTTTCACACTACAACGACAGAATTGAATAGTTACAACAGAGGCTAAATGGCCAACAAAGCCAAAAATATTTACTAAGGGGATCTTTACAGAAATCGTTTTTGGATTTCTGTTTTAGTTCACTAATCTTTAGATCATGGGTCGCCATATGGGAGGAACCTTATCCATATCTGAACTAGATGCAGATAATGAAATATTGCATCTGATGCTATAGTTCTGTCAAATTTTTGGAGGTCTTAGGAGGAGATAAGTGTCTTATGCATGGGGGAGGAATGTAAATAATTATGTGGCTAGAGGGTAAATATAGCCACAAATTCTTGGAAGCATCTTCCATCAAGAAGTGTCATCTATTTCCCTACCCCTTCAATCTGGGTGTGTCTTATAATGACCAATAGAACATGATGGAAGTGATGCTCTGTGAGTTCTGGAGCCTAGGCCTTAAGAGGGAACCCAGCCATGAAAAGAATCCAGTCTAATCTAATGGGGGAATGAGAGGCCACATGGAGGAAAACTGAGACTCCACAACTGACAGCCAGGACCAACTGCCAGACACAGGAGTAATGTCATTGTGCATCTTTCAGTCCAGCTGCCCATCCAGATGAATGCAGTTGTACAACAGTGCCACATGAAACCAGCAGAGAAACTGCCTAGCTCCCCTTATAGAATCATGACGAATAATAATTGGTTGCATCTTTAAGCTACTATATTTAACCAATAATAATTTGTTGCATCTTTAAGCTAAATATAAAATATTTGCTAAATATAAAACATAAACAAAAATTCTAGAAGTATCTAGATAGAATAATTAAGTTGTCTTTACAGAAATAAAAATCATGTTATTCCCAGATATAAAATATCAGAGTGATAGCTCCACAATTTAGTGGAAAATAGTAAATGTTAAAATGTAAAAAATTTTAAGAATGTATCTTAAAATCAATGAAACACAGCAAGTCTGTGAAAAGCAGGATCCACTCAGCTCTGAGAATATAAGAAGTAAATGTTTAAGGACTTTCTCCCTGGGGTCTTGTAATTTGAATATCAGGATATTCTTGTTGTCTAAGAGAAACATACATGCCCCTGTTAACTTAGGGACATATAAGATAAAAAATAAAAATGTATTCTTTAAGGATGATGAACAGCTTCAAAGCAGTATTGTGCATGCTGGCAAGATTTAAAGTTAAAGAAAATAAGAAAGGAAGTTTCATTGTGAATAAATTCTTCCTACATGCTTTATACAGTATATAATATTCTAAAAGCTAGCGATATTTTTAAAAGATGGCAATGAAATCTAACAGTTCTAATGGTTTTAATATTTTGCTTTTCGTTTTTGGACATTTAAGAATGTTTCTGTTTTCATTTTTTAAATGCCTCCAACACATCAAACAGATTATAAGTGATAAAGTAATAGTTAATATCAAGATTAATAAAGTTAAGAAAACTTGTTTTAGTCAATATAAAAGGTTTATTTGTAAACCCACTGAGTTTTTCTTAAAGGAGCATTGTATTAGAGACATATAATAAAAGCTTAATTAACCTGATGGTTTTGAGATAAACAATTAATTTTATTATCTTCCTACTTTAATAGTATTTTATTAAGGTAATTCTTGACAGTTCATTTTTAGACAGTCTCAAACACGGTGCCATATTTTTGTTTTGAGAAATTTTATATCATACTGGTACATAGCTCTGTGAGAACATTCCTTGTTTGAACCAGAAATATAGCCCATCAATTATTAATTCTTAGCCTGCAAAAGTATCAAAAACTGAAAACATTATACAAAACCATAAAGGTATTGTATCAGTCAAAATACATTATGCAGTGGTAACAAGCAACCCCCATAACTCAGGGGCTTAAAACATGATCAGCAGGGGGCTCTGCTCATTGTAATCACTCAGGGATCCAGGCTATGAGCAGGCATGTCCCTGACATAGCCCATCTCCATGCCAGAGGACAATTAAGTACTGGGCTGAGAAGTATCACAATTCGTTTCAGCTCACATTTCACAGGCCAGAACTAGACACATGACCACACCAAACCAGAAAGGGGCCAGGATGGACATTCCTAACATATTTCAAGAAGTGTGGAAATATTTGATGAACAGCATTAACGAGTACAACAGACATTCTTTCCTGTAGGCTTGGGATAGAACTTCAACTTAAAAACACAGCTCTTACTTCATTCAGGCCCAGTTCTACTCCATCAGGGACAGATGAATAGTAGAGACTGTGGAACCCCAACAGAGTTGCTGGAAGACTGTAGCGAAAAGCAACTCAGATCTGTACATGGCAGACAAAACATTCAGTCACAAAGCTTACTCATCACTTTGACTCCTACTTTTCTCCTGGAATAAAAATGGGGATAAAACTTAAGGCTATAGAGGATGAGCTTTAAAGACTTTGGCCTGGATGTTAATTCACCAGATTGATTAACCAGAGACCTAGCTTTTCCGATGGTAAGCAGAATTCTGAAAGCTTAACACAATGAATGCATAAGACAAAGCAATGAGAGTTTCCTGGTGGTTCATTGTTTTATTTCATTGCCCTTATCCTTCTCACTTCCTTAAGTTTTTTATCCTTTGCTTCTGCCATCCTGCCTCCCCAGACTCCAGAGAATTTCTCCCTCTCCCAGATATACCAGCTAAAACTCTCATCAGTGAAGCCAGAAGGAAAGTAGGCTACAGGGGATGAGGGTGGTCTGTAGAGAGAGGCACCATGACCATTTACATGGTAGGGCAGTCAGAGCCAATAAAAGACTCCAGGTCCACTATTTGCCTGTATAGCACTTTTGTATAAATTGGAAAAAGACACTTACTTCCTCCTTCTTCCAGAATAGATGTAGCTTCATATTCAAGGTACAGAAAATTCTTGTGACTCTGCAATGGGAAAGAAAGGGTTAATAACAAGTCTATGAGTCAACTCTCTGTGTTCAAATAAGGTGGGATACAGTTACGCACAGAGTTGTCTAAGTTCATTCTCAGTGGATTACTTAATCACTTTGAGCCCCAGTTTCCATATGTGTAAAATGGGAATAATAATATCTTGGTTTGGAAAGCTGCTGTGATGATAAAATGAGATAATATGTGTGAAACTTCTTATCTTCATATCCTTCAGGCACCATAGTAAGAATTCAATAAAATGTTAGTTTTTCCTTTCTTTTTTTCCCAGAGAAGCCCTAATGCTAATGCTGCAGCAGCTGGGCCCATTGTCTTTAGGAATGCAAGAGATCCTTAAGAGGGAGGAGACACCACTTAAATGACCTTCAAACCGATTCCTCCAGGCACTCTAAACCCGTTAAAGTGGTTGTTTTTCAGGGTCATCCTTGTGGGAACCATGACTCAACAAAATGTATCCAGTTGGTTTGCTATTGCCTGAAACATCTTTAACAAGAGATATTTGTTTTATGAATAGCAGGGTAAAGGTAGAAAGATGTAGAGATAGACCTACTCAATATTGGAAACAATGCCAGACTAGTCTAATGACCTTGAGCAAGTCACTTATTCTTTTCTTTTATGTAGAGTAAAACCCACTCTTTTTGGCACACAGTTCTATAAGTTTTGACAAAGTATGTATAGTCATGTAACCACCACTAGAACCAAGAAGTGGTACAGTTTTGTTGTCTCAAAGACTCTCTTGTGCTGCTCTTTTGCAGTCAACCCTTGTCACCCCTGGCCTCTGGCAACAAAGGATCTGTTTTCTGTCCCTATAACTTTACCTTTTCCAGAATTCCATATAAATGGAATCATATAATATATAGCTTTTTGAGTGTGGCTTCATTTACTTAGCATAGTGTGTTTGAAATTTATCTATTTCGTTGCATGTATCAGTAGTTCCTTTCTATTGTTGAGGAGCAGTCCACTGTATGGATGCACCATGATTTGTTTATTCATTCACCAGTTGAAAAGCATGTTGTTCTATGCCTGGGGGCTTTTGTTTTTGTTTTTGCAATTAGGAATAAAGCTACTAAATGCATGCAAATAGACTTTTTGTGTATGAACATGTGTTCATTTCTCTTAGGTAAATCTCTAGGTGTGGGATTGCATGCTGAATCATATGATAGGTTTATGTTTAGCTCCATAAGAAATTGCCAAGTTGTTTTCCAGAGTGCCTGTACCATCTTGGATTCCCACCATCAGCATGTGAGAGTTCCATTTGCTCTGTAACCTTGCCAACAACTCTTCAAACCTCAGTTTCTAATCTTTGCAATGGGAAGAATAAATGAAAGAATATAGTGACAATAAAAGTGAAGAGTAGTGGGACTTCCCTAGTGGCACAGTGGTTAAGAATCCACCTGCCAATGCAGGGGACAAGGGTTCGAGCCCTAGTCCATGAAGATTCCACATGCCACGGAGCAACTAAGCCTGTGCCCCACAACCACTGAGCTTGTGCTCTAGAGCCTGCGAGCCACAACTACTAAGCCCGTGTGCCA
This sequence comes from Mesoplodon mirus, assembly GCF_964341445.2. NCBI lineage: Eukaryota > Metazoa > Chordata > Mammalia > Artiodactyla > Ziphiidae > Mesoplodon > Mesoplodon mirus. Next base: position 126,491,416 of record NC_138979.1, read on the forward strand.
CTACTGAAGCCCGCACGCCTAGAGCCTGTGATCTGCAACAAGAGAAGCCACCACAGTGAGAAGCCCACACACCACAACAAACAGTAGCCCCTGCTCGCCACAACTAGAGAAAGCCCACGTGCAGCAATGAAGACCCAATGCAGCCAAAAATAAATAAATAAAATAAATAAATTTATTAAAAAAAAAGTGAAGAGTAGTGGTAAAATGTTTTGAAACTTATAAAAGCACTATATATATGGAATCTAGAAAAATGGTACAGATGAACTGGTTTACAAGGCAGAAATAGAGACACAGATGTAGAGAACAAACATATGGACACCAAAGCGAGAACGGGGGCGAGTGTAGGATTAATTGGGAGATTGGGATTGACATATATACACTAATATTTATAAAATAGATAACTAATAAGAACTTGCTGTATAACACAGAGAACTCTACTTCGCTGTACAGTAGAAACTAACACAGCATTGTAAAACAAATATATCCCAATTTTTAAAAAAGTACTATATAAATATGTATAGATATATGGTGATTTTTTAAGGTAAGTAATTGGATGAATATATAAATATATGAATCAATTCCTACATAATTTTTTAATTTTAATAATTACAATCCAAAAAAGGTTAAAAGTAGTCAGTAGAAGATAAAAATCATCTATAATTCCATCACTCAAATTCAATTATTGATAGCGCTTGAAAGTAAATTTTTTAGTCTTTTATTCTCATAAATATTTTTACTTGATAGTAACTATAACTGACAAAGAATTTTATGTCTTTATCTTTCCAATTTACATTAAATCATAAGCATTTCAGAATGTTATTTCATGATATTAAAAACAATGACTGGGACTTCCCTGGTGGCACAGTGGTTAAGAATCTGCCTGTCAATGCCGGGGACACGGGTTCGAGCCCTGGTCCAGGAAGATCCCACATGCCGTGGAGCAACTAAGCCCATGCGCCACAACTATTGAGACTGTGCTCTAGAGCCCGTGCTCCGCAACAAGAGAAGCAGCCGCAATGAGAAGCCCTTGCACCGCAATAAAGAGTAGCCCCCGCTTGCCGCAACTAGAGAAAGCCTGCACGCAGCAACAAAGACCCAACACAGAAAAAAACTAAATAAATAAAAACAATGACTGTATAATATTCTGTAAAGGAAATAAACCTCTATTTAACCACTCCTTTCTGGATATTATTTTCCCATTCTCCTCAATTTTTTACTATTATAAAAAGTGTTGTAATAATCACATCCATGCCTACAGATTTTGGGTTTTGTTTTTTATAGTTTTTTTCCTTAGGATAGATTCTTAGAGGCAGGATTACTGGTTTTAAAGGATTTTTAATATTTTAGTGGATTCTAATGCATATTTGTAGATTGCTTTCCAAAACGTATCAATTTACGTTTGCTCCCAATAAAGCATGTTTCATCATACCTTGGCAATTGCTGGATGTTATAATTTTAAAACTTTAATAATATAAACAATTTAAATGATACTTTGTTATTTTAGTTTGTGTTTCTTTGATTATTAGTGAGGTTGGATATTGTGGTAGGCAGCCTGTAAGGTGGTCCCCAATGATCTCCACCTTCTGATAGTACTCATTCCCTTGTATAAGCTCCTCCTCATGAGGGTTGGCTGGACTTACTGACTTACTTAGTCTAATGAGAGAATATGGCAGATATGACGTGGTAGATATCTACCATAGAACAGGCTTCTTTCAGTTCAGGATAATTTGAATCAGCCCTTTTGTAACAAAAAATATATAAATTAAACTTTTTACCAAATTTTAGATAAAACTGTGAGTTTTTTAAAAGTCTGACTGCAGAAGCTGCCTACCTTTGGTGGATTGCTCCCTTGAGAAGCTGGAGAATTATTTGCTTGTGTTCTAAGTAAAAATTTAAAATAGACTGACTAACTCATAATTCAAATTATTGGAGGCCTGGTTTTAGCCATGGAAGCCTGACTACACGGTACTCGTCAGACCACAAAGTTTGGTTCAGGTTCAAGGATGGGCAAGAACAGTAACTTAGACTTGGTTCCGGTTTGCTTCTACTTTAAGTTACTCCTGAAGCAGTCGATAAGCATACGAAGTTTACGCACATGATAGAGATGCAAGTCGATAGATGTGGCTTCCCACTGTCTCCCTCACATCTCGGCGGGGGGACGCTCAAGCGTGATGCATCTTGTCAGCCTGCCCAGAGTCAGGTATTCCGCCCACCACACCCCCGCTGGAGAAGCGAGGACCTTTACACCTCCAGCCACACCAGCACACTGTTTCCCACCACACAGAGGGTTAGCTCAGCGACATCCACCATGCCTAACGTCTAAGTTCCAGGCCTTGAAGTTCTTTTTCCGAGGACGCTGGGGGCCATCCCCTTATTAATCCCTGTTCTTCTGTCCATCAAGTCTGTTGGGCAAATCTAGCCCTAGGCTACCCCATTCACCCGGTCCCACCCTGTCTGTCTCCCCCAGCTGACAGTGAGCAGCTTAAAGTGACCACAGATCGAGTCTTTTCCTGGACTCTCTTGGGATTCTTCTACCCATTTAATGTATATGAGAGTTTGCTTGTTAATTAAAAAACAATTCAGCAAGCACGTAGTGCTGTTCTTGTTGTTATACATAGTTATTTTAAGTTATCCCAGTTCTCACACTGATTTGGATAAATCTCTTCTTTGTACCTCAGCCTCTTCTGAAGGACTGGGAAAATCCGACTAGATTTTAATATTATGTGTAATTCTTAATCATTTGGAAAATAAAGTGAAACCAGTCTATGAACATTACTTGTTTTGAATTTCCTGTACATGAAGGATTATTGCAGTCGTTTCCTTTATAATCCAGTCCAATGGCACAGATTTTAATGGCCTCATCACATCCTAGATTCAGCAGAGTTAAGTGTTACTGAGTTTATTTTTGCAGCCAAAAACCCTGTTCGTTTGAATGACACTCTTTCCTCAAATCACATCCCTAAGTTCAGAAGCTCATTTCATTCACTGATCTTTTTATTTTTTTGTAACATTATTTAAATTTAACAAATTGCTGCATGTGATTTATTTTGAATTTAATTACAGAGCCAAACTGCCACATATAATTATGGATATAAGTAGCAGTCAATTCTTTACCCTGATGGCTTGAGAAAGGCTGAAAAGTGTAGCATAGTCTTTCTACATAATCTCCTATGAGGCTTCTCTCTCTGCCATTGAATCAGTGCTGACAAATAAAGTATCAGAATAGCAACTAATAAGAGGTCATGCTTTTGTGCTGAGCCCACCCCTCACTCCTCATTCATGATGATGCTAATGGGATGCTATTTAACACAGCTCAGGAAAATTCATAAAATCAGACTGCTTGGGAAGAACCTTTGATCCAACATGGACACATCGCAGCACTCCAGGGGTTAGTTTAAACTAAGTTGTAATATGACACACTTCCCTTTCTCATGGGTTAAACCTCTATCGTGCATTTTTATACTTTGGGGAAGAGACTCAGCAATTTGGAAAAGAACAGGCAAATATGAAGAAAACAACTGCCTCATTGATGATAAAACCAGTCTCAATTCTATACCATACAACTGTGGCTTCCAAAATGGACAAGTAATTTTCTGGGGTTCTTTACTCCATGAAAGGTCTGATATCTTCTTAACATTATATATATGGAGATTAGTTTATAGCTCTGAGACCTTGGGCAGGTTATATAACTTCTCTGAGTCTCAGTTTCTCTATTTGTATTTTAGAAATAGGATTGTTGTGTGGATTAATTGAATGTGTGTAAAGCACTTAGCACAGTGCCTGGTGCATAGTGATGGCCCGTAACGGCAGTTGTTATTATTAATTTATATTTGGCTTTCCTCTACTGCTTCTGTTTCACTTCAGATCCTGCAGGCAGACAAATAATATATGTTTAGGGACTGCTTATGTAGCCAAAATTTTGATATTGGCAGCAACTTTGTCCCAGTGGCTGTGGACCCTGGGGAACTCTGGCTCTGCTGACCCTAGTACTCCCACTCAGCAGCTGTCTGAGTTCAGGCTGCTATAACCAATACACCATAGGCTGGGTGGCTTAAACAACAGGTATTCGCTTCTCAGCCTCAGTTCTGGAGGCTGCAGTGTCCAACATCAAAGTGCTGACAGATCTGGCATCCAGTGAGGTCTGCTTCCTGGTCTGCAGATAGCCATCTTAGCATCATATCCTCACATGGCAGAGAGAGAGGAAGCAAGCTCTCTTGTGACCCATCTTATAAGGGCACTAATCCCATTCATGAATGCTCCACCCTCATGACCTAATTACCTCCCAAAGGCCCCACCTCCTAATACTATCACATTAGGGATTAGGGTTCAACATATGAATTTAGGGAGGACACATTCAGTCCACAACAGCAGCCCTATTTGGGGACAGCTCCTTCTCTAACCCTGCCTAGGTATTTTCCATAAAACAAGTAAACTTTCATAAGAGCTTAAATAAACATTTCATACATATAGGCATATTTAAAATTTATTAGGCAAATTTGCCAATTTAAAGAAACTAGGGAAGATTTCATAAAACAAATCAAAATTTTATACTTTAATAATTGTCTCTGCTCAGATTTTTTATGTATTTAATGCATATCTTTTAAAAGAAAATTTGAGATGTTCTTGGTTCTAAAGTAACAGGATATGTTTTAGAAGGCTACTCTAGAATGAATAAAAATAGAAAGTGAGTAATAAAAAATTAAAATTAAAAAAATAGAAAGTGACAAAAAGAGATGTGAAAAAGACAGGAAACTGGAATTAAGATGTATATGTTCAACAGAGGATCATATCTGTTGATTTTATTTTGTAAAACCACTTGAGATATAATTTTCATACCATAAATTTCTCATTGTAAATTATAACTCAAAAATTTTAGAATATTTACAGAGTTGTACAGCCATCACAACAATGCAATTTAGAACATTTTCATCAGCTCAGAAAGAAACCTCCTGTCCATTAGTAGTAACACCCCATTCCTCATCCTCATCAATCATTAATCTACTTTCTGTCTCTATAGATTTGTCTATTCTGGACATTTCATATGAATCGAACCATACAATATGTGATCTTTTGTATCTAGCTTCTTTCACGTATCATAATGTTTTTGACCTTTGTCCATGTTGGAACATGTATCATTGATTTTTTAAAAGAACAGTTTATAATTTTATTTTATATTCAGGTGAAACTTCTGATTTTAGTCTCTGCTGAGAAATGTAAGACATAAGATACAGTTACTTATAAAAGAATAACTTATAAAATCTGCACACTAGTGCATTTCAATCAAGCCCTAGTGACTTGTATAAAAAGGAGAAATAGTTTCAAACAGACAGTAGAATTACCATTAAAGGGTAAATAGGGTTGTTTGGCACTAACATTAGTTGAGAAAAAATACCCTGGAGAGAGAAATCAGAAAAGGTAAAGGACAGAGAATCTTTCATTGGAGAGTTAAAACAGAGCTTAGGGAAACGAAGTCCTCCTTGTGCGTGCTACATAGTGAAATCAATGCTGAGAGTTTCCAAGGACTCTTGAAAGAAATACGATGAATCAACAACTAATATAAGATGTAGCTACAATCTACCCAAGGAAGAATGATGGGCAAATATGTCAAGGGGACAACCCAATGTTCCTTTAAAAAAAATAAACTTTACCTTTTAGAGCAGTTTTAGATTCACAGCAAAATTGAGGGTAAGATCCAGAGATTTCCCATACACCCCCTGCCTCTACACTTAGTGCTTAGCCTTCCCCATTATCAACACCCCCCCATATGAGTGGTACATTTGTTAGAAGTGATAAACCTATACTGATACAATGACACATCATTAGCACCCAGAGTCCATAGCTTATATTAGGGTTCACAGTTGGTGCCCACTCATTCTATGTGTTTGAACAAATTTATTATGACATATATCTACCATTATTCTATCATACACAGTAGTTTCATTGTGTCCAAATTCATCTGTACTCTGCCTATTCATCTTTACCACCCCCCAACATCTGGCAACCACTAATCTTTTTAGTATCTCCATAGTTTTACCTTTTCCAGGAGGTCATAGAGTTGGAACCCTACAGTAGGTAGCCTTTTCAGATCGGCTTCTTTCACTTTGTAATACGCATTTAAGTTTTCTCCATATCTTTTCATGGCTTGATAGCTCATTTCTTTTTAACACTGAATTTTATTCCATTGTCTGGGCGTACCACAGTTTATCCACTAACCTACTGAAGGACAGACATCTTGATTGCTTCCCAGTTTTGGCAATTATGAATAAAGCTGCTATCAACATCTACATGCAGGTTTTGTGTGAACATAAGTTTTCAACTCCTTTGGGTAAACACCAAGAAGCTTGATTGCTGAATCATATGGTAAAACAATTTAATTTTGTCATGTTTTACATTTAGTACCTTCAGTGGCACTGTTTTCCTGCTTTTGGAATGAAGTGTCCAGCATTTTTGCACTGGGCCCTGCAAATTACGTAGCTGCCCTGCCAGGAACTCACTTAAGGGGCAAGGAACTGGGCTGGTGGCTAGGAGCCATACCTTGGTTGGAAGGGAACAAAAAGCTAAATAAAGGCCAGGCTTGGAAGTCATGATGCCTAAATGATGGATGTAGGAAGCAAAACTTGTGGGAGGTGAGCTGATGTGTGGACATGAACTTACAGGAGGGTTAATATTCCTGGGAACACAGCATCACATGGGTGGGGAGTCCTTTCTTTACTTTGAGGGTGTATTTTATTTCACTTTACTTTTTGCAACTAAAAGATTTTTTAAAAAGTTAACAAAGGTACACAAGGATAAATTATTCCCATTTTACAGATGAGGAAACTGAAAGTCACAGTTATTAAGTATGTATTTCAAGGTCAAGGTTAGAGAGTGACAAGTTTGGCCTTAATCCAAATATTGATGCCTGATTCAGTGGTATTTCTAACTGCCTCTTAGCACCATCCATTTTGTTTGCCACTGTTAATCATGATGTGTAACATTATTAGTTCCTGATAATCTTCCACTTGCCAGGTGGTTTGTCTATGATGTCATTTGATTCTCAGGCAATTCATTCAGATGGTTGGTTTTATACACATTTTATAAAGGAAGAAACTAGAATCAGAAAAGCTAAGTAATTTACCCAAGATCACACAACCAGTAAATCTGTCTGACTCCAAAATGCAAACTCTTTTTACTCCACCACAGCTGGGCTTCAATTTGATGATTCAAAGGGAGAAGGAATCTGTTTTAAAGTCTATAATAATGTATATGAATTTTTCAGATTTTTAAGAACAAACCTTCTCATAATTTTTTACTTACATTAATACTATTTAATATATGTTATCAAAAATTAAGTAGATAAAAACAGTAGAGACAGAAAATGGAATTTTTTTTTAACTCAAGGTAAAGATTTGGCATAGATTGATCTATCACTCAACTAGCTAGTTAGCTAGTTAGCTTCTAGCTAGTTGACAGCTAATGTGCACAGAGATGGGAAAATCAATGAACAAATATACTAAACTTGGTTATTGATCAGATAATTATCATTTGTTTTATATCTTCGCCTGTCACATATCCCTGTCAGTTAAGATGGCAATTTCATGCATATACTTTACTGATTTTTCTCTACAGGGACCCAGACTCAATATTTCACACAGTGCTGCCTATAATTAAAAGTATTAGAAATTCCTCAAGATGATAATGCTTCTTCATATTAAAGGCCTCTTCAAAGTTATGGCTCAATAATTTCACCTTTGTTTTTTTACTATTACTGCTATAGTTTGTCATAGCTTATAAAAGAGAAGATCTTTTGCAGGATGACCAACTGTCCAGTTGCCCAGGACTAAGGGATTCCCTGACATTCAGGACTTTTCAGTGCTAAAACCAGACAGGAGGAAATTTTAAAACAATAAAGTGTTGCATAATTGAGTATTGAATTTTTAAAATCTGGGCTCTAGACTCATTTTTGTCCGCAATTATCCATGTTATTTAGAATAAGATAATTTAACAATTCACCTAAAAAGTGAGAATATTAGTGTCTTTTATATCTTTTTTATAAGATATAAATATTTATTTTTTAAGGGAAAGAGAGGTTTCAACTAGCAACCTTATACAGAAGATTCTCCTAGCCCTGACCTCTCTTGCTACAATCTATACATTAAAAAGCGAAACACTGAAATTGGGGATTCCCAGTGATTACTGAGAATTAGTAAAAATAACCCTAGACAAATTTGAAAAATTTTTGCAGGGTGTGTGATAAAGACCTAACTTCATTTTCTTCTACATGGGAGATGATTTTTGCTGGGACCATATATTAAACTACTATTTTCTCACTGAATTGAAATGACACATTTATCATATGAACTTAGATCCATGGTTAACTTTCTAATGAGTTCTTTGCCTATTCTAGCTATGCATCATTATCATACTGTTTCCATTCAAGAAAGCAGGAGTCTTAGGATTGAAGCCAAGCAAAGATGGAATGTGGGAAGAGGTAAGAATGGCCAGAAAAAGGAAAGGGAGCCCTCAATTCCCTGCAGAGTGAACAGATAAGGACTGTGGTTTGGGTAATTACGGCTTTTGATGGCTAAAGAGGAAAACAAGCAGTATAAGGGCAGTGGGATCAGAAAGGAACCAAATATATCAGTAAACTCCATTTTAGGGAGCACGATTTAAGAGAGGTTAAAAAGGCCAACATCTCTCCTTTTTAATCTAATATAAGGATGCCAGGTTACCTAAACTTTATGGAGGCAGCTGTGTGTGGTTGTGTGTCAGCAAAGGGGTGGAGGGAGAATCAGCATTTCTCTTCTAGTCAAGAAAAGACTTGTCTTGACTTTAGTGCAGATGTTGGCCAAGCTGTATCATCTCTTAATAGACATAATACAACTTGAGACCATCATCCTTCCTGAAGAATGCTTCCTGGACTGCCTAGGGACCTAGGATATTCCGTTACTCATGTCAGACAACAAAAGTGTAGTGTTTTAAACCACTTTCACCGTCCTGTTAGTGTCCTGCTAAATAACATAAAACACTTGATAGCGGTGAACTGTGAACATCAATCAATATAATAATTAGTCCCTGAATTCTATATTATTCCATCCTGTAACACCTAGAGAATTTGCATGTTACTTTAAGTGGTCGTGTTAGCATCAAAATATGTGTAGAATCCTGAAATAGCTACACCATAGGGGAAAAAAAAAACCACCCACCTTACTAATAAGTTGTGCTCTGTGTCCTGCAGATGACAGCCCCCTCCACCAGGGGTCTCTAGCTCACTGACATTATCTGAATCTAACTCTTCTTTGGGATGTACAATACTACAATACTACAATACTAAACCCGTGCTGTCCAATATTATAGCCAAGAATAAATAATGAATAAATAAAATATAAAATTTTAAATTCAGCTCCTCAGTTGCACTAACGACATTTTTAGTGCTCAATATCCACACGTGGCTAGTGATTTCCATATGGGACAATACAGATAGCTAACACTGCAGAAAGTTCTAGTGGACAGTACTGTATGAAATCCTGTACGTATAATTCATCAATGTAGAAATACAAGTTCAGGATCACACTGTTAAAAGGACAAAGAGGCAGCACCTCTCCTGACAGCCCCAGCTAAGTCTTCAGTATGGTGTTTGAATTGTCCCTTTATCCAAGTGGGGTCCTGGGTGGATGATGAAAACATTCTTCATGTTCACATTCAACTTACTCTCCCTGCACAGCCAGCATATTCTATCTCTTTAATAATTCATAGAGGGCCTCCCTGGTGGCGCAGTGGTTGAGAGTCCGCCTGCCGATGCAGGGGATACGGGTTCGTGCCCCGGTCTGGGAGGATCCCATATGCCGCGGAGCGGCTGGGCCCGTGAGCCATGGCCGCTGGGCCTGCGCATCCGGAGCCTGTGCTCCGCAACGGGAGAGGCCACAACAGTGAGAGGCCCGCATACCGCAAAAAAAAAAAAAAAAAAAAAATAATAATAATTCATAGATATCACTCCATTTTTTTCTCTTACGGAGAATATCAGGGCCAGCAAATTGTAAGAAACAGTTGTGGCTAAAAAAAAAAAAAAAAAAAAAAAAAGTCCCCACCTCTGCCCTTAACAGCTAAACAGAGTTGCTGAACTTCTCTGGGCCTGCATATGCTCCTGCATAAAATGAGTGGGGTGACCAGATGTTCTCTAAGACCTAAGACACTCAAGTGCAGCAGGATTATAATGTGTAAAACTAATCTCTGGCCCATACAAGAGATTTCAATATGCTTAGACTGTGTGAGCAGCTTCTGCCACATGTCACAGATGAGTTTTAAAGTCACAGAATGGTGTGGCTTCAGAACCGTTTTGGTAAATAGCATTAGCTAAATGTTTAGACCATAGAAGGATAACTATTACTTTTAGTACAAATAGCATTTTTCCTTTTATTTAAGATGAGATTGTGACTTTAAGATAACTGTGACCTCAAGAGATGTTTATTCCATTCTTTATTGTGAATGTATCATGAGTACATTGCTAGTCAGTGAGAATACAGTATTTCAAAATAATCATGTACTTTATTCCAAGGATCTCAATGATAGACTTAATCTAATGTTGTGGTCATTAAAGAAATAATCGTTCCTAGGTGGCTCCCTGAATTATTCCTCTCTGTAAGATGCCACTCTTTTAATAGATAAAAGATATCACTCTTTTAATAGAAACATACACGGGCTCTATTCTTTGTTCTATACACTCATATTTTGAACAAGCGGTTCAAAAATTTTTTTATTTTAAAGAAAAACATGAGCTTCTTTTCAGGTTTAATGTTGCCACTTCTCTCAAACTCGAGATGAAAATATGTTCGTACCTGGAGTTTCTCTTGCAGGTGGCATTCAGCCTTCAGTGCATGGGCCAAACCCTCACCCATTTGTATGTAGTTCATTGCTTATCATGTCTATAATTCATAGTGGGTTGAATATGGGGAAAATCAGTGATAAAATGGAGTTTAAGGAGAGAAAATTGTGGGCAGGAGGAAGCAGTGATTAAAATGGAAATGGTGGTCAGGAGCTTCAGTTGTTTTCTCCAGGTGCTTTGTTGCCAGAAATTAAAAAAAAAAAAACTTTTCTATCAAACTCCACCTGAATTCTTTCAACTACAATGATGCAAAGAAAATACACGCTAATTATGAGCAGGAACATTATCTATTAATATGTTAATGAAGCAGGTTTGCTAATGGTGAAAGACCTGAATTTTAATAAAATTTTAAGAGCTTCTTGATTACGTGTTTGTTAGTCGATATGATCATTTAAAATTATCTCTAGGTGGCTTTACATGGAATAAAACCTACATTAGAACTGTATTCTAAACAGGCCTTAATGAAGCAGGTGAGGATACCATCTGTGACATAAACACTGTCAGCCAGAAATTCACTTCAAAAGAAATGTAAACTAGTTAACAAGAAACATGTTATCATACCTGCCAGTAACAGCTTTCAATGTAGGTAATTTATTTATGCATTTACTTGCTAATTTTTTCAAACATATTTGCTTATGAAAATAATGGTCGATTGAATTAATGGATACTGCCTTTTAATACTGGAAGGGTTATTTTTAATTAAAAAAAAAAACAATTCTAGTGTCCTGTTTTGACAACATCCCATACATAGATGAAAACTGTTTTAGCCACCCAAAACCAGACATTGAGGAAAAAACGGAGTCACCCAAAATCCAAAGTCAAACCAGAATCAGTATAGAAACCTCACTGACGTGTCTTTATGAATAGGAGAAATTGCGTTACCTGTTATCCAAGACGATTCTGGCATCAAAATGGCGGCTAATCCCCATCTGCCTCTCCAGAACGCAGGTGAAGGTGCTTGGCATCAATCTCCATTCGGCACATTGGAAGCCTGAGGACCCTGATTAGAGGTTGGGCCTGGATTACAAGCCAGGGCTTCTGAAGAGGGCGCGCCCGAGGAGGCCGCGTGGAGCCCAAGATGCACAGCCCCAGTTCGATTCGCCGGGGCGGAGCCGCCGGGAGTGTCTGAAGGGTGTGGGCCGTGGGCCTGGTTATATCGCTGGGGGGGTTGTGGTCTGGGTGTGGGCGGGGCCTGCGTCTTCCCACTGTGTCTGAGGCAGTGATGAAGCTATCAGTGAGGGAAGGCGAAAGTTAATCCTAGAATCCTCGAAAGGGCGGCTAAGAACCGCGTCTCAAGTGCTTGAAGCGCCCTTAACGCTGCATGGGCCAAGAATGAAGGAAAGCAAAGAGATTAGGTGGGTGGGATGAGGGAGAGCAGAGACCCCTTACTCTCCCCTTGTCCCTCGGAGACACTTTGAAGAGAGAATGCAGCGGAGAGGTTATTACAGGAAATCACTTCCTAAGAAGCAACCCCGTCTTAGAAACTGGAGGTGCTTCCTCCCGAGCAGAGTTCCTTTAGTAAATGTGGGGATTCAACCACATTTCTTAATTTCTCAGGGTCTGTATTGTGATGGTGTCAATGGAACACATTTCTGTGGTAGTTATTGGAAATTGATAATACTCTCCTAAGTTCTTGATAGGGTTTCTAATGAGATTTTCAAGGGTCTCTTTTAAGATTGATAAGAAACAATTCAAGAAGGCAATTGGCCATTTCCAGGGCTTCTAATTGGGCCCTGGGTGAGTTTCTTTGAGTGCATGCTGCCCTCTAGGGGTTGAAGCAGTTGGCATAGAGGAGGATTTCAGAGTTTTAAGAGCCTTATTTGTTTGAGGGAATGAAGTGCTTTCCTAGAGTTTTGATAAAAATGATTCACCCTTTTCATCCAATTGTATTTAACCTCTAGAAATATTTTATTTCACAGAAAGTATCACCTATTCTAAAGGCTATTCTAAATAAAGCAGTATTAGATTCAATATAGTACTTTCTCTTTTTTCAAGAGTCGGTATTTGCCATGATGTGGGGTACGTGGGGACAAAGAGAAAATGTATAGGCATTTTAAAACCATAATACTCCAATTCCTGATTATTCAGTGCAAAAGTCTCTTAGCCTTTACAGGTGGCTCCTCTCAGTAGGGCCTTCCACGTGCAGCCACATTAAACTCAGACTTCAATTTTACTGAGTTGTTAATGGCCAGAAGTCAAGAAACAGCAGAAACTCTATTTGAACCCAAGTTTTCCAATTCCAAAATCAGTGCATTTCTCATTTTGCCACCAGAGAAAATACAACTGGCTATTGCTTAACTTTTAAACAACTTGTAATATGACACTTTTCTTTTTATGCTCCTCTGATCTTGTACAATAATCATGGCTTTCGTTTTAAACGAAAGGATTTACAGATAGGTGAGTAAATATGTGACAACCATACATTTTATCATTTGGCAATACATTCATCCAAAACCTCAGTGTTGCTAACATAGCCTAGAAAGAAAACCAAATATGAAAATTAGTATTGTGGTATAGGCCAGGGGCCAGAGAGAAAGGCAGGTCCTAAAGACTTAGGGAGTGGGCCAGAGAAACTTAAAATAGCAATAGAAAACAAAACTAGAGGCACAGGGTAAATGATAAGAAAAATGGCATAAAATAGTTAAACAGTAGAATTCTGACCTCCTATAGCTGGGGTGCTTCATACATCACAGGAGGACCACTCAGAGAATCACAGGCCTTTCCAGGTGGGATATGCGCTCCCTCTCTGGGGGTTGCTCCCAACTGGACACTTCTCTCCCTTTCCCCTGCCTCACCACGCCTCCCACACTAAACACCACCACCAACAAAAAGGTCAGGGCAGGCTGTAAAACCATTCTTGCTGCTACAGATTCTGTGTTAGCGGAGGGGGAGTTTGTGGAGTGGAAAGCCACAGCACAGAGAAGGGTAATTCTCAGAGTTATAAACAGCTGCAGATGGCACTTTACACACAGTATGCCCTGTATACACACACACACACGAATAAATAATAGCATCACATCATAAATTTGAAAAGGACTTTACCAATTGGTTTTCTAACCCAATTACCTAAAATGCACAAATCCTCATCTGAGCTTCCCTACTAATCCTCTAAGTTTTAGCAGGTCCTTTTTTTTTTTTTTGCGATACGCGGGCCTCTCACTGTTGTGGCCCCTCCCACTGCGGAGCACAGGCTCTGGACGTGCAGGCTCAGCGGCCATGGCTCATGGGCCCAGCCGCTCCGCGACATGTGAGATCTTTCCAGACCGGGACATGAACCCGTGTCCCCTGCATCGGCAGGCGGACTCTCAACCGCTGCACCACCAGGGAAGCCCAGCAGGTCATTTAAAATTACATTCATTTAAATCTGCCTTCATCTTGAAATCCACTAGTCCTAGCTCTGGTGGTGCTGGTGAATTTGATAGCAAATATTTAGTCACTTACATCTTTCCAAACTTCTGGCTCAATATACATAATAGCAAGGAAGAACCCCACCCCACTCCCACTCTTGGTGACCACCCCCTGCCCCATTCCCACCATCTATTCCTAATATATTGTACAGAGTGCATACATACCAGCGTGGTTGCTTTTCTAATGATGGTGTTGATGTTATCAGTGATTTTCACTCTTTTTTCATAACTTCTGAAAATGACTCCTTGAAGTGGAAAAAAACAACGCTGACAAGGCTCTAAACAAAAGAAATCAAACTGTGTATGGTCCTCTTCTTTCACAAAAGGAACTACTACAGAGGGAGGGGAAAAAAATCTGTTGTTTAATGCTTGAAGTTGCCTTAGAAAGCAGTCTGGCATAACCTTTTCTTTTTTAAAAGGAGCTTCTTTAAACAACTAGGTATAAATTGATCTGCTAGTGTGTGTGTGTGTGTGTGTGTGTGTGTGTGTGTGTGTGTAGAGAAAGAGAGAGAGACACTCAATTGCTCACTTTCCCTGCTGTCTAACTTAATGCATCCGGCTACAATTGCAGCCAGTTCCTCTAGTCCAGACCTCAATCACATGGACCACAGCTACTCAACACCTCCCCACCCTCCTCCTCATCTCTTTTTCCTTGGTAGACATTTGAGTAACTTCTTTTTCTATAGAAAGGTTTCTTTAGCTTTGGGGATTTCTTTCTCAAATCTTTTATGAGCTTAATTATCTTTCTCTGGAAAACATGGCTTAAGTTATAGGTTCAGAAAAATAGAGATGTAATATTCATCACCTCTCTCTAATGCTGAAATTAAAGAGGACTCTCACAAGGTTTAAAATTTTTATTGTTTCTTAACAATAATGGGTTGCTCATGACTCACCTTCTTTTGTCAAGTATAGTCATCCCTGTCCTCATTTTAAACCAGCTTAAGATCACAGCACTCACTGTTACTGATGGATGGATTAACTTGTTTGGGCAAAAAGAACTAAGTGACCCCGAGTGAACTTACTGAGAAGAAATTTCCCAAGAAAATGCTGTACTTCCTCTTCCCTCTTCCCCTGGAGACCAGTTTGGTTCCAATTCAGGGTCAGGAATGAAGGTTTCCGATCTCCCCAACCGGTCATCTCAGCAGAAAAAGTGTTAGAAGCCTGGGGCACTTCTCAAACCAATGTCTCAGCTCAGATGCCTCAATTGAGGAGGAGCTCAATACTTAGAGCTCCTCCTTGCCCCACCCAGGCCTGGTCCCAGAGCGCTGCTGATTCATTCATCCATACACATTTACGTGGATTTCCTGAAAGACTATCATGTACCAAGCACCATACTAAGTGCTGGTACTACAGAGGTGAACACAATTTATATGGTCCCCCTCTTCATGCCAAGTGAAGAAGTAAGTAGGCAGTTATAGAAGTGTGGCTGGGGCTGTGATGGGGAAGCAGAGAGTGCCACGTGAAGACGGAGCAGGTCCCTGAAGCTGACCTATATTGGAGGACAGATAGGAAAAACCTCTCTGAGGAGGGTACACTTGAATCAAAGTCAGAAGGGTCCTCTGATGACAGAACAAGAAGGAATAAGTGTGAAGAACAAGAAAGAAGAGCTTGATGTCTTTAAAGAACTGGATGAATTAAGTATAATTGCCTATACTGTGTGTGGCGTGAGGTGAGGTGGGAGGATTTGGTGAGTGAGTACAGGGCATTAGAAGGCAGGAGTGGTTCACAGCAAGAAATGAGACTTTGAGGCTTCCCTGGTGGCGCAGTGGTTGAGAGTCCGCCTACCGATGCAGGGGACACGGGTTCGTGCCCCGGTCCGATAAGATCCCACATGCCGCGGAGCGGCTGGGCCCGTGCGCCATGGCCACTGAGCCTGCACGTCCGGAGCCTGTGCTCCGCAACAGGAGAGGCCACAACAGTGTGAGGCCCACGTACCTCAAAAAAAAAAAAAAAAAGAAAGAAAGAAATGAGACTTAATAATGGCTATATCCCATGTTAAGAAGTTCAGGCTTGATTCCACAAGTAGTGGGAAGCCACTGCAGGGTGTTAAGCAGATGAACGAACATGATCACACATGCATCATATAAACATCACTGCGAATACAGTGTGGAGGAAGAAAAGAAAAGCAAGATGCAAGGAGGAGACTGCAGGAACTCAGGTGAGAGAAGACGGTGGTCCATACATTGCAATGGCTCTGCTGCCTGGCCCCTGGACCCAGGACTGGACCAGAGTCTCCATGAATCACTATATCTCCCCTTTCTCATTCCCTGATGAAGAAAAATCACTGTGAGGTGGGTTGGTTTGTTATTGTCGTGTATTAATAACGTCTTTTATGATTTGTATTTTATGATGCTTTGATATCTTGGGGCCCTGTGGACAGAGGAAGGAAAGTCCCTCCCAGGGTTAGCGAATTCCTAGAGATAGCAAGCAACTTGCCTATGAGCATGCCTTCCATATGCAAACTAACCAATCCAGTGCCCATACTCCAAGCCACCTTCCCCATCTGACTTTTACACTCTAGGAGGCAACATTCCTCTGCTCTAATCACCCCACAGCCAGGTACTGGATGACTAGGGACCACCCCTATAGCCCAGAGCCCACTGAAATTATTCAAACTATGCAGGCCTATGATCAGCTGCCTACCCTGCCTTGCTCATTTCTTCCCACAAAAAATAAAAATAAAGGCCTTTGCTCATGCTTTCCCCTCACTCCTTCTGCCTCCTGACTGACCCTGGTGCTTCCCCATGTGGCCCTGTGTGGTGTGGCATGCCCTGCCTCCTTGGAAACAGTAATTAACAAACTATATTTTCAATAGCAATTGTCTCCTGTTCTGTTGTCCTCACCAAACCTGAATAAGAACAAAATCTCAGGTACATTTTAAAACAAGTTGCATTTCACCTAGGTTCTGGAGGAGAGTTAACAGTCTTTTGTGAATCTTAAATACAAGTAATATTAGATTTAGCAACCTGGAAATCATTGGAGGCCTTAATGTAAAGAGTTTCAGCAGAATGGTGCAGCAAAAGCTTATTAGACTAAGTTTACAGGAAACTGGGGGATTTCTCCTTTGGCCATGAAGAATTAGCGGCAATAGGAATTACCTTTCAACTGTAAACAACTATAAACTTGATAAAATAGATGAAACAATAGTCTTCAGACATTGGACAGTAGGTAGCGTAGGACTGTGTTCACTGAGAGAAGGGAAACAAATGAGATGAGCTTTAGGATTTCCTAGCTTACCGTTTGGAGCCGGCGTCAGGCCACACTGCAGGGGAGGGGAGCCCAAAGAACCTAACACTCCTACTGAGCTGAAGAGAATAAAATCAAAGTTTGTGGATACCAAGATGGCTAGAATTTATAAGGCAAAGTACTGAAAAGAAGAGTGCTTCACAGAGAAAAAGCTCTGAAGATCATTAGATGAGTCCTCTTGAGTCTTTGGCTGAGTACTGATTTGCACATAAATGAGAGAAAATTCCCCAAGGCTGGGAAGAGTAGCCAGAACAATTCCCAGAGATCACACAATGCTAGAAGGAGTTGTCCTGAACCAAAATGGAGAGATCCCATAACACATTGGTTAGAGTTCTCAGAAGGATCATGCCTTAGTGATGGAACTAAATTAGTTCCCTCCACCAAAAAAAGGCTGTTCTGGACTCAACCTAACAAAGCTTAAAATCAAGCCTCAAAAGGATCAAAATGATCTACAAGTACCTTAACTGGATGGTAGGGAAAAAATCAATAATCTTTAAAGGCATACAACAAAATCCAGTAGCAAATATAACAAATTCACAATTCTGAATCCAATTAAAAATTACCAGGACTTCAAAGAAGCAAATAAATAGGACCCATAAGCAGAATAAAAAGCAATTAATAGAGATGGAACCAAAAATGACGGAGATCATGGAATTCATAAACAAGGACCTTAAAACAAGTATTATAAATCTTACAAATATGCTCAAGGATTTCAAGAGAAATATAAATTTGATGAGGAAAGAAGGAAGATATATATATGTTTTAAAGACCCAAATAAAACTTCTGGAGATTAAAAAATATAATACTAGGAAAGATAAGTGAATTTGAAGACACTGAAAAAGAAACAAACCAACATGAAGCACAGAGAGAAAAAAAAAAGAACATTGAAAAAAAGAGAAACAAAATCTTAATGAGCTATGGGACTAATCAAAGTATCTAATATATCAGTAACTGGAGTCCCAGGAGAGGAGACTTAGGGAAGAGAAGGGGACATAAAATATAATTGAAGAAATAAGAACCAAAAAAATCCAAATTTGTTGAAAATTATAAACCCATATAACCAAAAAAGATCAAGAAACCCCAAAAGAATAAACATATTTAAACCACTGTAGGCACATCATAATCAAATTGTTGAAATCCAGTGATAAGGAGAAAAATCTTTAAAGCAGCCAAGGGAAAGAGGCATTACATAAAGAGGAATAAAGATAAAGAATGACAGCAGACTTATTATCAGAAACCATACAGGCCAGAAGACAACATAACAACATCTTTAAAGTGCTTAAAGAAAAAATCCTTCAACCCAGAACCCTATATCCAGTGAAAATATCTTCCAAACAAAAGGGTGATCTATAAGTTCAAAGTAATCCCAACCAAAATCCTAGCAGGCTTTAAAAAAAAAATACAAGTTGATAAGCTGACTCTAAAATGTACTTGAAAATGCAAATTACCTAGAATAGCCAAAACAATTTTGAGCCAACAAAAACAAAAGCAAAGTTTTAGGATTCACACTACCACACTTCATGACTTACTATAAAACTACAGTAATCAAAAGAGTGTGGTATTGATCTAAGTATAGATATAAATCAACTGATGTTTAACAAAGGTATCAAAGTAATTCAAAAGGAAAGGATAGTTTTTTTTTTTTTTTTTTTTTTTTTCTTTTTGCGGTATGCGGGCCTCTCTCTGTTGTGGCCTCTCCCGTTGCGGAGCACAGGCTCCGGATGCGCAGGCCCAGCGGCCATGGCTCACGGGCCCAGCCGCTCCGCGGCATATGGGATCCTCCCAGACCGGGGCACGAACCCGTATCCCCTGCATCGGCAGGCAGACTCTCAACCACTGCGCCACCAGGGAGGCCCTGGAAAGGATAGTTTTTAACAGTGGTGCTGGGACCATTCATCTATGGTAACAGTTGGGAATACAGAGTATAAGGAAACACTTATACTGATAAAGCAACTAAACATCTAGATGGAAAAAAATGAACCTTGACCCTTACCTCTCAACAAAAATTAACTTTAAATGAATCACAGACTTAAACTTAAGAGCTAAAAGTATGAAGCTTCTAGAAGAAAAGCTTCTAGAAAAAAAAATATTCATGACCTTGGGTTAATAAAGATTTCTTAGAGCAAATAAGCTTGAATCAAAAAAAAAAGAATCAATAGGGCTTCCCTGGTGGCGCAGTGGTTGAGAGTCCGCCTGCCGATGCAGGGGACACAGGTTTGTGCCCCGGTCCAGGAAGATCCCACATGCCGTGGAGCGGCTAGGCCCGTGAGCCATGGCCGCTGAGCCTGTGCGTCCGGAGCCTGTGCTCTGCAACGGGAAAGGCCACAACAGTGGGAGGCCCGTGTACTGCAAAAAAAAAAAAGAATCAATAGATTGGACTTCATCAAGTCTAAACTTTCATTCTTCAAAAAATATCATTAAAAAATAAAAGTGCAAGTCACTGACCAAAAGAAAACATTTGCAAAGCCCACATCTGATAGAATAGAGACTTCTGTCCAGAATACATGAAGAACTCTTATAACACAACAAGAAGACAAACAACCTGGTTTATTTTTTTAAGTGGGCAAAGGATTTGAAGAGCCACTTCACCAAAGAAGATATTTATGATGGCAAATAAGCACATGAAAAGATGTTCACCACCACGAGTCATTAAGTGAATGCAAATAAAAGCATCACGAGATACCTCCACAACTCACTAGAATGACTAAAATGTAAAAAGACTGACAAACCCGGTGCTGTTGAACATGTGGAGCAATTAGAACCCTCATTCTAGTTGTTACTGAGAATGCAAAGTGCTACAGCCCGTTTGGAAAATAGTTTGGCAGTTTCTTTTATGGTTCAATATATACTTTTATATGACTCAACAATTGAATTTGTAAGTATTTTCCCAAGGGAAATGAAGACTTGTAAATGTAAAATCAAAGACTTGTTCCTGAACAACAAGGTCCTACTGTGTAGCACAGGGAACTATATTCAATATCCTGTGATAAACCATAATGGAAAAGAATATGAAAGAGAATACATATATGTACAACTGAATCACTTCGCTGTACAGCTGAAATTAACATAACATTGTAAATCAACTATACTTCAATAAAATATATTTTTAAAAAGCCATTTTTTAAATAAATAGAGCCTTAAAAGGACTTGTTCATGAATGGTCATAACAGTTTTATTTGTAATAGTAAAAAATCGGTAGTGAATCATATGCCCATCAACTGGTAAACTGGTAAACAAATACTGTGATATATCAATATAGTGGAATAATACTCAGCAATTAAAAGAAAAAATATACATAGATCAATCACAAAGTATTATGCTAATTGAATGAAGTCTTACAAAAAGGCTGCATACTTTAGGATTACATTTATATAAAATTATAGAAAAGCAAAATAATCATTACAGAAAGCTGATCAGTGGTTCCCAGAGGTTGGAGGTGAGGGTGGGGAACTGACTACAAAGAGGCAGTGAGAACATTTTTGGAGTGATGGAAATGTTCTCTATCTTAATTGTGGTGGTTGTTACATGACTGTTTACATTTGTCAAAACTTGATGTCAAATAGGTAAATGTTATTGTATGCAAATTCTATCTCGATGATTATAACAAGAGTGAATGGAAGGAGAGAAACTGAAGATTGTGAGTTTAGGCAAGTGTCCTAAGAGTTTTGCTAAAACGGATAATAGTTGGCAAGGGAAGGAGGGTCAAGAGAAAATACTTTCATTGTTAACCTGGGGGAGATAGCAGCATGTTTGTATGCTGATGGGAATGATGCAGGAGAGAGAAAAAGATTGATAATGTAGAAGCAAGAGAACAAAATTACTGGCGTGATATTCTTGAGAAGATCAAAGCAGGGGCTGCTCATCTATGGTAACAGTAGGGAAGACACAGCATAAGAGAGCACTTGCTTTCAAGGCAATGATGTGGTGGCAGACGTCTATGGATGACCTCTCTTCTGGTTACTTCAGTTTTCACAGTGAAGCAGGAACCTGAGCGTAAGGACGAGGGAGGAGGTGGGAAGATGAAGAGAAACAAAATGGTATGAAACAGTCAAGGAGGATAATGGGAGGATGAATGGTCTAGAGACATCTAGCATGATGGCCTGGCAACATTAAGGGCTCATTTGAGGTTAATGGTCATAAATTTAAAGTCAGACCAGTCAATGTGGTTGTGTGTTTTTCTACAGCCATACTGTGCTGCCTGGGTACAGGTGCAGACCAGAAGGAGAGTTAGATTTAACAAGAGTTATAGTTTTGCCTTGTGTACAATGAAATGAGAGAAGGTCAAGGGGCTGAGGGTATGTTCAAAGGAATGATTATAATGATTGTTCATGGTAGGGTAAGGAGGGGAGTGAGGGCATCAAGGAACTGGACGATAGTGAAGGGTGGTAGGACCAATGGCTTGGAATAAAAAGCCTTAAAGATGTGCATACCACTTCGGTAAATGATCCATATTAGGAATTTACCCTTGAGAAATACTGAGGTAGATGCACAATGCCTGAAAGAAAGTTCATTTCAGTATTTTACATAACAGTAAAAATTATACTATGTATAATACAATTATATAAATATTGAGAATTGGTTAAATAAATTATGGTCCTAAGTTAAAAACAGGTTTTGTGTGATTGTGTGTTTACCTGTCAGGTAATGTGTGAGGCTATGCTGTGGATTTATCTGGAAGTTGGACTGAGAAACTTATAATCTGACACTTCAAATAACTGTTGTTTGTCCTTCCATTATTCTGATATCCAAATAAGTGGACTTCCTGGAATAATCAGTAATAAAGTAAATGAAAATGCAACTGGTCCTTGCAGAGGTTTTTTATCACCTACAGATGAGTCATGGCAGAAGAGTCTCCATAGGAATAACCTCACACTAAGCAGTTAAACACTGTGTCCTGATGATCACTGCTCATGGTGTCTTCAGATGCCCCCCTACCTGCCTGTAAATTTGGATGTTGACCATTCTCCCAAATGTCACCAAGAGCATGTGGCACAGGTACTGTTCAAAGTTATGTGAACAGGCATACTTCCTACTCTTCTGAAGACTGTGGTATAAAATATACTTTATGGTATCAAATATCACATTGTGATATTTCTTCTGAAAGTTTAAAGGAATAATGAACATTGTAAGCATGTATAACATGTGGTCATAAATTAAACATTTAAGAAGAACACAAATGTAGTAGATTGTATTATTATTCAAAATATCCACTTCCCTCCTGCTCAGTTGGTATTAAGCTTGATCATGTGACTTTGCTTTAGCCAATTAAATGCAAGAAGTGATATAGATCCTTTTCAACCAGAAGCTTTAACAGCCATGGTATGTCCTCTTTCTCCTCTGAAATGTCCTATATAGGGGATTGTTCCTTCTGCCTAGGTCTCAGGATGAAAATGAAATGGTGCAGGCTGCAGGGACATGGCACATAGATAAGAAACAAACCTTTGTAGCTTAAACACTGAGATGTTGGGCTTGTGTGTTTTGTAAACAAAACTTAGTCCTAGCTGACTGCTATGATAAACTAAAACAAACTGAACATAACATTGGATGCATGTCTGTAGAATGGAGTAGGGACTACGTTCATGCACTGCCAACTAGCAGGCGTTATTCATGCATTTAACACTCATGTTAATCAAGTGTGGTAGGTGGTATTAGCTCTAGATGATGGTCTAAGGGACTGAGGTGAAAAATAATTTTATACAATTAATGTGACAACCAACATTCAGTTCTCTCTTTCCACATCAAGGATTGCTCAATTCTCAAGTCCATGTTCTTTCCACTCTATCCTACTGCACTCAGAATGAAGGAGTCCTGAGTTTGTTGCAGCTGTACATAGGATGGACCCAGGTGACTTATATTCCAATCAGTTAGGGAAAGCTTTACAGACAAGGAAGGAGCTCTGCAACTGTAACCATGTGCAGAAAGAAAAAGAGGTAGTGACTTGTAGACTAGGGCATTTCTGAGCAAAACATTAGTCTAAAAAAAGTTCTAAGGCAGGAGGACGACGGCTGGATGATGAAGCACAGTGGGCTTCCCTGAGACAATAAGAGGGCTCAAAGCCTTAGTGTGCAAAGAGATGTGGGAAGCAAGGAGGTCTTGGTGAAGACCTCCTAGAAAGAGGATGAAGGAAAGTCTTCAATAAGTCATGAGGTTATGGGAAAGAAGAGCCTTGTTAAAGCAGCCATAGATAGCTATGTTCATAGGGGTAAGGGTCAATTTAAAGAGAATTAATTTGGATTTTTGGTAGACATTTTGGCTTTTGTCTTTATATGCAATGATGTGCTGTGCACAAATCTGTGCAGAATTGGGCCCTAGTCCCTAGTTGGTAAGAAGTTAGAGTTCTCACCATCCTGGGAATCCCCACACCTAGATGCCTAAGATTAGACAAGTTTTGCAGCCTCCCTCTGTTGTCTGAAAATTAGCTGGCTGAGGCATCATATAGTGGCAATGAAGGAAGAAAGTTAATGTTAAACTGCAAAAGTGCCTTTTCAGAGGGATTGGAGGCAACTAAAAATTCTAAAATCAATTGATAATTTCTCTACCTTCTAAGGCTTCACAGACATGGGTTTTGGGTAGTGGAGTTTTCAGAAGTCCATGATTTACCAGAAGCTGGTGAATTACATCTCCCCTGGAAACCGTATTGCCCTGTTTGAACTCATATCAAGTAAGAAACAGCCAGCTCCTCCTGTCTATGTCCTTTTGAACCACTTCACAGTCTGGTTTTTACCTTGTTAAAGGCAGAAATGGTATGATTCCCAGTGCATGACTCTTGGTACAGGAAACAATCTGAGGCTGCAAAGAAGAGGAAACTAAAGGATAGAGGACAATTGTTCTTTTCAAGCCAATATGATCTGGGTTCTCTTTGTGGTTGTAATTTACAGTGATACAAATGAGATGTATCCCTGCACTTTCAATAGCTTACCTCAATCTCCTAATCATCATATCACTACTATAATCATGAGAAACCAAATGTCATATGAAAATAAGTATCCTTAAGACCATAGCTTATTTATACATTCCTGTATTTTCCATATTATTTTACAAAGAAAATATTTTTAGATTGAGAATAACGAACTATCCATCCTACCTGGGTCTGACAAGTAAGACTATAAATTAGAGGTTTTCTTTCTCATTAAAAGAACTGAACATTTCCAAAATCTGCTTCTATCCCACTTATATGTATATTATATGCATGTATAGAATATTTACATATTTAAAGATAAAGGGACTGTTGTGGAATCAGGTTGCTCAACTGTTAGGCACACCTGAAGGAATCTGAGCACATGTTCACTTTCCTCTCAATCAGTGACAAGTTAGGTGAAGAAGATTCTTGTAATGTTTTCTGGAAAACAAAATTCTGGGAGCTCCATTTCATTCTGTTGGTTGCCTCTGCTCCCACACACCCCCAAACTGATAAAATGATTAACATTATCTAAGATAATATTTCATCCCCAAATATGGAAAATAAGAAAATCCTACTCTATCTCTACGTTTTGACTTGAGTTAAATACAAAACGTTCCCTACAGTGAATTAGGAGCACCGTTGAACACCTGGCCAGATAGATGACTGAATCCATCAGTGTGATTAGGCAGGAAAAACAGTTTCTCAGAAAAGCGTCACTTTCTCAGAAAAGCAGAAACTAAACCAGGTTTCTTTTGTCTTTTCCTGGTGTTTTGTGTCTCTTGCTCTGAATTTCAGTTTTGTTGTTAAAAAAAAACCCCAATGTTTCCTGTAATTTCACTGATACTTGTTTGACTGTCAGACCCTGATATGTTACAATGACTCAGGGTTGCCTCTGGTTGAGAATTTACCTCCCAAGAGGTAATTTAAACCTAAACAGATAACTTCTTTAGGAGGAAGCACTGCTTAAAACACTAGCGTTGAGCAAAGTGGGAGAAGATGGGTATAACAGACATCTCAGGTGAGAGATTCAAGGGCCCTTTTAATGGATTGTTGGGCACTTTAGTCTCTGGTTTAATTTGTGAACAGCCTCCACTCCTCTTCCTAGTGAATTCTGCCAAGTGTCCTGTCCAGCCCCTAGGAAAGGAGAAGGAGGGGGTAGATGGTACTGCAAGAAGAGAAAAGGGACGGTCCAGTTCAGAGCTTGTAGCTGGGGAAGTGCATTTGAAAACCTGCTGACTCATAAAGGACCACCCAGTCAGAATGCAAGGGGAAATGAAGCATGACCAAGGTCCCCTTAACATGTTCTTTCCATAACACCCTACTCACAGAAACTATACTGAAACTATGGCAGCTTTTGAAATTGCATGACCTAAATAAAGACCTAGGGATTTTTATTGGTCCATAGGGCAGGGTACTGAAGAGAATATGATCTTCTGCCTCTAAAATCTGATGTTACTTTTCTGGATAAACAACAGGAACTCTCTGCTAGACATACTTGGGAAAACTGAGAACCCCTATGCTTAAAATTTGGGGGAGGATGTGTGACTGTTTAATAGCCTAACTGATTCTTCCTGGTTAAAACACTGCTCTATGGATCAGCATTGAAGGGAATACTGTTCACATCTTCAGTGAGTTTATAGACTGAGTAACATGAACGTTGGGAATACAGGAGAAAGGGGAATGTCACATACCTTTGGTTATTAGTCTGGGCAGGGGCATTGGAGGGGAGTTAGGGGCAGAATTGGACTTCTGAAAATAAATCCACTCCCAGAAATGATGATGAGTGACCTGGAGGGATACAATTTCTCATGCAAATTTTGAATACTAAGTGATACAATCATATCCATAGAAATGATCATGCCCTGTGGTAGGGACAGTACTTCCTTAGCCTTCCAAAAGCTCTTTTGACTGTCTGTTATTCATTGAACAGATAACCTGCCTAGACTGGTTAACTGAAACACCCAAAACAGGTAAACATGGTTAACAAACAATTTAACCATGCCGAGTCCATAGTTATCCTGCCTGGGCATTCTATTCCGAAGTCTAAAACGTTTTAAAGGTAGTGAAGTGCGTGTGGGTTGAAGAGGCAACAATTAATTGTGTTAATGCAAGAGAATAATAAACAACTAAACACCATTGTTAGAAGGGAAGGTATAGGTTAAGCTGAGCTCAAATAACTTCCAACCCATCAGTAGCACATTATCTAAGATTCTAAAGTGCTAAATTGGTCAGATAAGAGATGTGCTAAGATGTAAGATCCTCTGAACAATGAAGAAAATTGAAGTGAAAATTGCTATCTCCACCCACAAGAGACTTAAGTGAGATGAAGTAAAAATGTTTACAATAGAAGAAGAGAGAAAATATGAAGAGGATGATATTTAATAATAAAGATAACACTAGAGACATAGGAAGGAAAAAGATGACTGGGGAAAGGGCTAGGGAAGCCAAAGTCATAAAGTTCCCCAGGGATCTGGGCCTTTCCCCAGGGATCTGGGCCTGGGGGTTGGGAAAGCTTAGAGGAGCTTATCAGAGTCAGCAGCAATCAAACGCTCAGTGGACAACTGGTGTCAACAAAGTGGCAGCAGATGCTTTTCTGGAAGAAGAATGGTGGAATGGTAGTCACAGGAAAATATTGTGACCTGCAGACAAGAGCTGTGTTTCATTGAGAGCTGAACAAGCATGCACACAAACAGACATAGGGGAAACACAGAGGCTGTGTCCAAAAGCTGGAGGTTTGGTAGATGGAGAAGGAGGGAGGGAGGAGAGAAGGGCAGAGAGAGACTAAGAGACACAAAGATGCTAAAAACATGTCTCTCTGCCAACAAACACATGAAAAGATGCTCAACATCACTAATCATTAGAGAAACGCAAATCAAAACTACAGTGAGGTATCACCTCACCCCAGTCAGAATGGCCATCATCAAAAAATCTAGAAACAATAAATGCTGGAGAGGGTGTGGAGAAAAGGGAACCCTCCTGCACTGTTGGTGGGAATGTAAATGGATACAGCCACTATGGAGAACAGTATGGAGGTTCCTTAAAAAACTAAGAAGAGAACTACCGTATGACCCAGCAATACCACTACTGGGCATATACCCTGAGAAAACCATAATTCAAAAACAGTCATCTACCACAATGTTCATTGCAGCTCTATTTACAATAGCCAGGACATGGATGCAACCTAAATGTCCATCGACAGGTGAATGGATAAAGATGTGGCACATATATACAAGGTAATATTACTCATAAAAAGGAACGAAATTGAGTTATTTGTAATGAGGTGGATGGACCTAGACTCTGCCATACAGAGTGAAGTAAGTCAGAAAGAGAAAATCAAATAGCGTATGCTAACACACATATATGGAATCTAAAAAAACAATACTGATGAACCTAGTGGCAGGGCAGGAATAAAGACACAGACATAGACAACGGACTTGAGGACACAGCAGGGAAGGGGAAGCTGGGACCAAGTGAGAGAGCAGCACTGACATATATACACCACCAAATGTAAAATGGATGGCTAGTGGGAAGCTGTTGCATAGCACAGGGAGATCAGCTCAGTGCTTTGTGACAACCTAGAGGGGTGGAATAGGGAAGGTGGCTCAAGAGGGAGGGGATATGGGGATATATGTATACATATAGCTGATTCACTTTGTTGGTTGTACAGAAGAAACTAACACAACATTGTAAAGCAATTATACTCCAATAAAGATATATATATATAAAAGAAAGCTGGAGTATCTATCTATACCACTATGAACATAAAGTTAGGAAGGATTCCTAGAAATAAAGGGAAATATTTCATAAGAATAAAGGGTCAATTTATCCAGAAGATATTTTTTTAAGATTTTTTTTTTGATGTGGACCATTTTTAAAGTTTTTATTGAACTTGTTACAATATTGTTTCTGTTTTGGTTTTTTGGCCCCGAGGCATGTGGGATCTTGCTCCCCAACCAGGGATTGAACCTGCACCCTCTGCATTGGAAGGTGAAGTCTTAACCACTGGACCACCAGGGACATCCCCAGAAGATATTTTTTAAAAATCTAAATTTATACAATCCTTTAATAACATTGCTCTAAAAAATCAAAACAAAACATGTCTCTTACAGAAGTGTCTATAAGGTAACCAAGACTGTCAACTGGGAGAAATAAAACAAAGAATGGGAAATAATTCCCACCATGTGGTTAAAGGCATGAGATCTAGAGCTAGACTGCTTGGGTTCAGATCATCTCTGTCACTTACTAGCTGTGTGATCCTGGACAAGTTACTTATAACCTCTCTGGCCTTCAGTTTTCTCATCTGTAAAGTGGTAACAGTAGTACCATCTTATGGGGTTGTTGTGAAGATCGAATGAGTTAATATAATTAAAAAATTTAGAATATTGCCTCATACTCAGGAACATCAATAATGTTAGCAACTACTGTGATATCCCGTTATCAGTTTCTGTGAGCGGCCTTAAGCCATGTACGGTACTTTTAGCATGCTTTCCCATCCTTCCAGACCATCCATAAGACAAGCTTATGATGGCTGGGTAGTATACGTGCTGTCGCCACATGAAGATTCCAATTGTCCGCTTTAATGGCAGTTTACAGGGCGGCTTAAATGTAGGCAGCCGAGGACAATGATAACATTCTGTGAGGTTTACAACTGCTTTGCACAAGTCACTCCTACACATTGAGCCTCAGTTTCTTATCTGCAAAATGGGTGTATTATATACGCCATGCATAAGGTTTCTGCGAGATCAGCTGTGAAAGTGCCTAGGACAATGCCTGGAACACAGTAAGTTTCAATAAAAGTTTACTGAGTGTGAATCTGCCTTGTGATATTGGTGATGGGTGACAGGTATGAAATAGTCTCATCTGGGGAGGGAGATTCTAACAGTTCTCACAGCTGCTGGGAGAGGCCTTGGGTTTAGCTTCTCTCATCAGAGCCCTGGAGGAACTGATCTTTTAGATCAGAAAGGAAGTTGACATTTATTATTTCTAGCTTATCACAGGTGTGAACAGAAGATAAATGACAGCCTGAGTCTCTAAAATGGGTGGGTGGTCATGGCAGTACATTAATAACTCTCCCCTATGGCTTTTCCTCTCTAAAGGAAGGAGCCTAAAGGAAAAGGAGCAAAAGGAAGTGGGTAACAGTGTAGACATGAGGGATCCTGATGCTAATGCCATAAGAAATGTCTGCCCTTCTCCTGCCCAGGACACAGGCTGGATTGCTATGGCTGTGACCACCTCTCTGGGAAGCAAAAAAATGGTCTTTCATATTGGTTAGACCTCTGGGTGAATTTGGTTGAGGACATGCTCTCCCAAAGAGCCTCCTGAGAAGAGTCTCTCCATAGTCCAGATCCCTTAGTCCTATGGGCCTCATATTTAATAGACTCTCCCTGCTTTGCATACCCAAAGTCCTACTTTCTCTGGAGCTCCAGGAAAGAAGAGGCCAGAAACTGAACAGGTGGTGATTTTGTACTTTCTCTCCAATAATATTCAGGTCTTTGTCACCACCAGTAGCAGAGAACGAGCTACAAATCTTTACCTTCATTCTTGGAGAAACACCCCTTCAGGAGGAAGAGCAAGGAAGAGCCAAGCCAGCTAACAGAAGGGACACATTCTGAGCCCGGACTTCTTCAGAAATCTTTCCCTCCTTTTCCTTCCCATCTGCTCTGCCAGGGCTAACTGGGAAGTCCCCAGGGCAGTTTCCAATATATGTCTTACAACATCCAGGCTCCCACACCAGCAATCATTTATTAGAAAGAGGTTTTATGATACAAATTTGATAATCTCCCAGGCACACTGGCACTGTTCTAATTGAAGTTGTAAGCCCATGAAATTCAAGCCCTTTGTCTTCCTGAAGGCCACAAGGTTTAAAAAGATACTATTGTCCACCCTAACACCCACTACATTGTCACCAGGGACTGATTAAACAGAGTCCTGAATCGGAACAGTGCGGATTTTGTCTAGGTCCTTTTCAGGGCTGACAATGCCCTTTTCAGCTCCCAAGACAAAAGGAGGTTTAAGGATCGAGATTCTTCTAAGATAACCGCATCCATATGGAAGGCAAGGTGGCCAGCAGCTGAGACCCAAACACCCCTCTCCCTTCCCCCTCTGCCCTCCTTTCTCTCTCCACCCCCCAAAATCCCAGGTGATAACACTGCCTCAGCTACCCACCCCCTACCTCCTCCTCCATTTCCTCCTGGGCCCAGAAAGCTAAAGCCCAAAAAAAGACCCAATGCCTACTCCTCATAGACCTCATCGAGCCCTTACTCCCTCCCCTGGATCTGATACCCAAGACTGCTCTTTTCACTCGACTCTCCCTTCAGTGGCTGGCAGAGAGGAAGGTCCTCACTTCTCTGAGAGAGTGACCACTGCACTGCATGGGAGGCCCTGCAGCTACTGATACCGAGGGGATCCCCAAGCGAAGAGCAGTTACAAACCCGAAGAGTAGAACACTAGGTCCCCCACCCGGGTGTACATTGGGATCCTGGGTGAAATGAGACCGACCAGCGGATCCCACACCTATGTCAGGCCCCCAGGGCTGTCCTCCCTCCGCTGGCAGCCCTGAACTGGGTCATTCCCCGCCGCCTTTTAATTTCTTCACCACGTCATCCACTCCCCATCCCACCCTGGCCGGGTGTTACACCAAGAGGCAGAAAATCACAGCTGCCAAGTGAGGCACGCGCAGGCTCCACTGGGGGTTACAAGATCCCCGCATACTCCTCGGATCCCTGAGACCTTGCTGCCGCACTCCGGAAACGAGTGGCTAGCAGTCAGGCCTGGGCTGCTCCCCGGCGCAGCACGCTCAGCCCGGGCCCCGCTGGCACTTCTCCGGAGAATCCTAAGGGAGCAGCTCATTACGCCCTCTCGTTATGCCCTGTCGTGGCCGACTCGGTTGACCTTTGGTGTTAGAAGCTCCAGCAGCTCCGGGAGCCCAGAGGGGCCTCCGTCTCGCTCCGGGGGCAGAGCCACCTCCCGCTAACAGGTACTCCAGAGGTGCCTCTGCTTTCCCTTCCCCCCTTCCCCCAGTATCTTCCTAAAGTCGTGTGGGGACTGCGATCTGCCCTTCGGCCCAGCTCGGAGTGGGCCTTAACTTGGCCGGTCAAGGAGTGGGCCGGCGCCCCGAACTCCGGTCGGGAGAGCACAGCTCCCACCTACGTTCCCGGCAGGCACGCAGGGGGACCCAACCCTACACATTTTATTCTCGCACCACAAAGAGGAAAAATACTCTATTTCTTTTAAAATACGTCGCTCCCCATACAAATAGCTATTTTTAAATGTACAAATAAGGTTCAAGCAATAAAATCTAGCTCTGGGTCTGGCGGTCGAGGGAAGAGGAGAGGGGATATCTTGGCGAGAGTTCCGGGTGCGCTGGCTGATGAGGGCGGGGCAGGGGACCCCCGCGTCGAAGGAGGAGGGGCCCGGGACGCGCTCCAAGTCTCCGCTCCAGCCCTGCTCCGGCCGCAGAGCGCACCCCAAGTCCGGCATAGCCCCAGATGCCCGCGCCCCGCGGCTGCCTCACCAGTTCCAGGAGACCAGGGCGGGGGGCGCTAAGTGCTGGTAGGCGGGGAAGAGGCCGAACGCCGAGCCGGGACTGAAGGCGGTGTAGCCTGGCAGAGGGCAGGCGGCTGCGGGGGGCGCGCCGCTCTTGTCCCGGGCGTCGGCCGTGCCCACTTCGCCGCTCCCGCCGCACGGTTGCCCGTCGCGCACCAGCACGGGCACCACCACGTGGCGCAGCAGGCCGGGCGCGGCGCGCACCTCGGCCGCCGCTGCCAAGTCGGGCGCCTCCGCGGCTCCCGGCGCGCGCGCGCGCTTCAGCTTGTAGCGATGGTTCTGGAACCAGATTTTGACCTGCGTGGGCGTGAGGCGCAGCACGCGCGCCAGCTGCTCGCGCTCTGGCGCTGACAGGTAGCGCTGCTGCCGGAAGCGCCGCTCCAACTCCAGCGTCTGCGCCTTGGAGAACAGCACCCGCCGCTTCTTCCTCTTCTCGGCGTCCGAGCCCGGAGACGCAGGCCGAGCGGACGGCCGCTGCGACGAGTCCCGCGGGCTGGCCTCTGGGCTGCTCTCGTCCGAGGCTAGGGACGCAAAGGAGACACGGCCTGGTGAGACGCCGGCCCCTCTGCGGGCCGGCCGTCTCTCGCGTGCGGGCGCCGACCCACTCGCCCGCGGCTTTTGGGATGAGGCCGTTTCCTTCCCTGGGCCCATATCTGAACACCCACCTCTCCGAATTCGATAACCTTTTACACCACAACCTGGGACCGCGCCCCCAAAGAAACCCACCCCGGGTTAAAACAACTCGGCCCTGGTCGCTGCGCTGGCAGACGCATTCACTGCAAGCTGCCTCACCAAAACGGGCCACTTCCAGGTCGACTGCACTGCGGTTTGCCGAGGTTTGCAAAGCCCTGAATCCAGGCTCGCCAGTACTGCCCATCCCAAACCGAGGCCGGGAGAACGTAGCCACTGTTTCAGGCACTTAAGGGCGGTGTCTTAAATATTTAAATATTCTGACCCCTAGAAACAGAAACCCAAATCCCGGGCGTTAGTGCCAGGCGCAGGGATCTGATCTCAAGATGTGCCAACTGGCATAGGGGTTCGAAGAGGACAGAGCCTCTGGGACCGACCGACACTGAGGAAACCCAGACCCTGGGCTGGGGGTTCCGCTTCCCAGCCCCGCGAGGGCCGGGGGCTTGGCTGTGCGCTCCCCACTTCCCTCGCCTCCACCCCTGCCGCCGTCCACCGCTCACTCACAGGGGTAGTGGCCGCGCTCCGATTCCAGCCAGGTGGCGTAGGGGCCGGGGGCGCGTAGCTCGGGCTCCCGCCTCCGCAGGTGCTGCGCGTCCTGCTCCGGTAAGTCCAGGAGCCTGCGCACGGTGAAGCCGAGGCGTCCAGAGGTAGCCATGGCCGAGGAGGGGAAGGAGGCGGGGGCAGGGCAGTCTGGGAACCGAGGGGCGGCCGGGGACGCCGCTCCTATGGGTGGGCGTGAGAGGCGCACGCCATGCACTGGCTGCCGAGATATTAGGGCATCTACCGTGGAACCCCTGTTTATATAAACAGCTCTTCCCACCCGGGCGAGGTCCGGGACTCCCGAGTGTCAAGTACCTGAATGCGTGCGGGACCAAAGCCCCGGCGAGCCCGGAAGGTGCCACCTCCGCCCCCCGCCCCGCCCCGTCCCCCGCCCCTCGGACGCCCCGTTACCTCCCAGAGGCGGCAGGAAGCAGCCCTCCGCATTAGCGATTCTGTCTGATTAGCCCAAAGTGGGGACAGATAATGGGGATTGTTGCCAAAGAATAACATCTTGGGTGGCGAGCGGTGGCCACCGACCGCCGGCCCCAGCTTCCTCCTCCTCCAGGGCTGACATCGGGCCTGGCCCCGCGGGGGCGCTGGGAAGGGTGGGGGCGGCATGGGTGGGTTTACGAGCACCCAGGAATTTATTCCCTGTTTGCTTTATTCCTCGAGCTTGTTTGCTGGAGCGTTCGTTTCCCGCAATTATCCGGAAAGTGGTTTACAAGACGGCGTTAAACTCTGGCGGGCTCTCTTTTTCTTTTTGGTTGGGCCCGTCTGAGGATTCAGAGGCGAGAAGTTTCAGGCGGGCACAGAGGAGTGGCTTGGCCCCGCTGGCGTCTGTGCCGAGGGTTTTGAAGGCCGCTAGGAACCTCCCACACCCCAAACGTCTCCCACAACTTCAGGGGTGCTGGGGAAGTGCTGGCAGCATCCGGGGGGCCCCAGCTCGGCGCCGGTTGCTCCAGACCAGCAAAATGGAGGCGGAATTAGGCCACACTCTTCTCCTCCCAAGTGCTAGCCTCGTTTTCCTCCTCCCGCCAGGTGGCTGGCCTTTGCGGGGCCAGGCCCCCCTCTAGGCCCCATGGGCGGCGGCGTTTCCAAGGGCGGCCTACGAGGGCGTCGCTGCCTCCTTGGCGTCGCCAGGTCCCCTGGCGCCCCTTGTGCGCCTGGGTTCCATGGCCTCAGCGTTAGGCTGGGGGCTGGAGACGCAGGCCTCGGGTGACTTGGGCTCTCTGCTCCGCCAAAGCTGCCCGGCCTGGTCTGGTAAGGGACCGATTGCCGGAATTAGGACTGCGCCCGCCGGGCAGAAAAGACTGCCCGGGGTTTCCCGACATCTTCTAGTTCCCCACCCGAAGAAATGACCCGGGTAGAAGGTGCCAGGAGCCGGTCAGGGCATGGATACGTTTTGTTGGCCCATGGCTTCGTGGTGGCCACGCCTCAGACGAGGGCTGAGAGAGCGCGCTTCCAGAGGCCTCCCCTCCTGCAGCCAGTGGTTCGGGTAGTAGGTTGTTTAATTTCGGTGAGGGCCGCAGCACTTGGGTGGCCGCCCCTGAAATCCTGGCTCCACCTGAGCCGAACTCGGACCTGGCTCCCGTGCAGTTGCTGCTGCCCCGCCCGACCCGGCGCACCCTCCCCAGCAGCCTCCCTGTCAAGCGTGCCCGAGGCGCCCGGGGCTGTGCTGCGCGCTGGGTGGTCGGGCGGAGGCAACCCCAATACAGGCCAACTGCTAGGCCGCGGACAAAGGGGAAATGGAGCTCGACGTCCCGGACCTGTTGGAAGCATTTGTTCCAGTCAAGATTTTGCATTTGTTCAGTGCGAAATAATGCGTGATTGACGCCCGCTCACAATGCGCTTTAGCGCTCCGGAATAAATCGGAGCTTGTCCTGTGTTGTCATGGTTTTCAATGGGGTTCAATGGGATTGGGAGCACGATCGACTCTGCTGGCCGTCTCTCCGCGGTCTCGGGAATAGATTTATTAGTTATGTCTTTTTTTTTTTTTTTTTTGCGGTACGCGGGCCTGTCACTGTTGTGGCCTCTCCCATTGCGGAGCACAGGCTCCGGACGCGCAGGCTCAGCGGCCAGGGCTCACGGGCCCAGCCGCTCCGCGGCATGTGGGATCTTCCCGGACCGGGACACGAACCAGTGTCCCCTGCATCGGCAGGCGGACCCTCAACCACTGCGCCACCAGGGAAGCCCTAGTTATGTCTTTTTAAAGAAGATTAAATTGAAATGACTTGGTTGTCCTCTCTGAGATGGGGCGGAGGAGGGAGCAGGAGGTAGATGGGGAACGGCAGAAGCCAGAAACCCGGTGCCCACAGTGCCCAGCACCCAAGCTCCAGCGTCCTAGAGTTGGGCAGGTTACAGACAGGCGCAGGGCCTCGTGGACTTCTCTCTGGATGGTGCCCGATGCCTGGCAACCTCTGCCAGCTCGTCCCCTGTGAGAGGTGGAAGGAAGGCACCGACAGAGACTGTCCTAGGCAAGTATTAGGACAGACTCCCAAATTTGGGACTGAACTTCGAGGCTGCCTCAGGTTAGAAGGAGCTCTGGCCTGGGAGTCACTTGGCATCCCCGCTCGGTCCCTAACTAGCTCTAATCACCTCATCACTCTGAGGCTCTTTTTTTTCATCTGAAACAGAAGAGATTTACTAACTTCTAAGGACCCTACCAGTTTTATGATTACATCTCTCTGGAATTTTTCTAAAACCATCTTCATTGTATTAACCAGCAGAGTTTGGTCTCCCTCTTCCCTCCCCTTCTAGACCTCTCATCCCCAGGACTCTGGCTCCACACTCTCCAGAATGTTCTAGAAGAGGATGTGACTGACATCTTTTGAGTTTCCGAAGGACCCTCCACAAGAGTGGTGAGGGGTAAATAATTTTGGAAAGAGAACCAAGTCGGGAGAAGCAAAAGAAGCGTCTTTCCTGGAATGACTGACCTCTCTTAGCCTTTTAATCTATTTAACATCCTAAGCCCACACTGATGTGTAGAAATAAGTAAATGGCACTCTTCAGTTCTTCAGCATCAAATATTTGCAGAGCTCTTCAGTATCAAATATTTGCTTTTACTCTTAGTATTTGGCTACCAAAGAGGAGATACATCCCCCATCTAGCAGTTGTGCTCTAGGAAGGACCTGTGTCTGGGATTAGCTCCAAATATTACTTCTGGCCTCACCTTCCCCAATCTGGGAACAGTGTTCCTGGGCCCCAGTCTGTGTTTTGAATGTCCCAGGGAAACTCTGTACCTTCTGGTTCTGGAAAGCACTGCAACTTCCCTGCTTCATCGTGGACTCTACCCTCGTCCAATCTTCCTCTCAACTCTGCTCTGGGACTGTACCTAAATTATCTCCAAGAGCTAGAGCCTGGGGACTCCAGGAGCTAGTTCCATTTAAACCATGCCTTCTGAAGAAATGCAGGAAAGAAGGCGGGAGAGCCAGAACTATTAGACAAAGGTGCTTTTTTAAAAAATTGCTTCTTCACATTGAATAAGCTCAAAGACATAGGAGGAGAAAATTATTTTGATGTTGAGTCAATAGAAAAAAGGTAGTCAAGATATTAAGTTTTATACACATTAGAAATATGCCTATGAATTGCCTCCAAATCACAGGTAAACATCTGACTGGATATTCTTTCCAGGTTTTAAAATATTGTTTGGTGCTCTGGACACTTGAACTTATTTTGAAACATAGCTTGTGAATATTATTATCTAATTAGATAAGTATTTGTTTCCCTGTAATTGGATGTAGTGTATCTCAATTCCAGTAAGAGTTTTTAATCTTAAGGCATCTGTGCCATAGTGAATATATTTAAGCAGTCTGCACTAATCACCCTTTCAAAAGTATTATCCAAGATGATCATCACTGCTGCGTGATTGAGAATTTAAGACTAGAAAATTCTGAAATAAAACTAAAGTATCTTGATTTTTTAAAAAATGATTGCATCTATATCTTGCATTCTGCTTTTAAATCCTTCCATTTTGGTTAAGTGTTTCACAAAATCCTGCAAATCTATACAGTCTTGAAGAGAGGCAACATTGCAAATTCCCCTTGATAGATGGAGGGCCCTCAACTGCCAGGACATTTTTCTTTGCCTCACAGCAACTGCTCTCCCCTTTTTTATCAGTATTCTGGTTAAAATAGCAAAAGGAAAATAAAAATGTGCTTTTGACATTTCCAAGAAGAAGTGAATGATCTTCATTGGCCTTAGGATGGAAAGAAAAGGCAGCATTTAAAATCAGACCTCTTTGCCTTTCCTTCTGAAAACTACTTGCCATGAATAAGTAAACATTTCCCTTTTAATGGTTAATAATCAATTGCTTGTCGGTGGTCCAGGCCTGGCTGCAATTCTTTCTTAGTTGTACTGATGATATATATACATGGGACAGGGAACAGCAATTACTTTCAGACTGGGAATTTAGTACATCTTTGAAATGGGCTTTAGATTTTATTGTTTAATGTCAAATGACAAGATTTGAAAGATGCCACCTTAAATTCCTTAAAATATTGACTTTACATGGACTTTTTTGTTGTTGTGCTTGATCTCTAGGAGAAAAGTTTTTCTGTCCAAATGTTTATCTAGTTGTTTAGTTATATACATTAAAAAAAATGTAGGGGTAAAATGGTTCAATGAATTAAAAAATAAATGTATTTAATTAAATATCTATAGTCTCCATTTCTTAAAGAGCTAGCAAGTAACTTTTTTATTTTTCAGCTAGTTTATTAGGTTATTAAATATGTCTGGTCTTTCCCATGCCTTTCCATGGTATAAGAGTAGCATGGAGTGTAAATTGTCAGAATAAAAATAATAATACACTTCGGGAAGGGTGCCAAGTCTTATTTGTCCAGAGCTGCACTTCTCATTTTTATCTAGTCTTTTCTTTTTAAAAAGGTAACAACTTATACTCCTTTGCTTGACTGATATAGTTATAATTTATACAATACAGAACCCTTACTGTGTTTAAGGGTCCAGGCCCTAAGTCACATTCAATGTCACACCCAGACACTGACAAAGTAGACTAACCCCAGG
The DNA here is from genome assembly GCF_964341445.2 of Mesoplodon mirus. NCBI lineage: Eukaryota > Metazoa > Chordata > Mammalia > Artiodactyla > Ziphiidae > Mesoplodon > Mesoplodon mirus. Next base: position 126,529,625 of record NC_138979.1, read on the forward strand.
AACATATTTTCTGATACTTGCCCCAGTACCTCACAGAGGCCTGCCTGCAGGGCATGCTTATAACCAGCAGCACTTCAGTTCAAGCCAGTTGTTATTATTTTTCCTTACATTATCCAAGCATTATCATGAGGTCTCTTTTTTAATATACCTTTACTTTGTCTGAGATTAGCTTTGGGATTTTAAAAGGGTTGCATTATTAAGATGAGATACTATTTGTTTTATTTGACAGCAATTTGAACACTAAATCAATTATTATTATGGAGGAGTATCTGTTAATATTTGCTGAAAACAAGGACCACAGTTTCTCAGAGGGCTAAAGAATCAAATACTCCATTTTCTTATCAGTGATAATGATACATTAGTAAGAAAATATCACTTTTTGTTTTATACATTTGAGAATGTTTACCGTGTGCACTCACCCTTGTTATCACATCCTGAGTCAGGACAGATTACCTAGAAGAAGCAAAGCTTAAGGAGAAACTTGAAGGCAGGCAGACTGTGATATCCCTAGGACTGAAGAAATTAGAGAGGAGAATGAAGAGGGCCTAAAGAGGAGAAAGAGAGTCTATTGTAATAGAAGGTGTTAGAAAAGAATGATTAAAAGGTGAAAGAGAAAGAGAGCCTGTGCTAGCTTAGAGCTATGGGTTCAATTTGATCTCATGAGCTCAAAGAGAAAAAAATGCCTGAACCAGAAAGTCCCAATCAATAGTGGCTTATATATTCTTCCCCAAAGTCTTTATATTTCTAAAAATTAATGACAATAGCTTCCAGTTTAAGATGAATGAATCCTGAGAATGTAATGTACAACGTGGAGACTATAGTTAACAGTACTGTTTTGCATATTTGAGGGTTACTAAGAGAATAGCTCTTAAAAGTTCTTACCTCAAGAAAAAAAAATCTGTAAGTGTGGTGATGGTTGTTAACTAAACTTATTCTGGTAGTTCTTTTGCAATATATACATATATCAAATCATTATGTTGTACACCTAAAACTAATACAATGTTATATGTCAATTATATATATTTTTAAATGACAATAGATAAATGTCAGCTTTTAAAGCATTTCAAGTTTTTCCAGATTCGATTTATGAAATGTTCCTTTGGAAAAAATCTTTTTCCTCTTCTAAGAGGAGGCAAAAGTGCACAACAGGAGCATGAAATGACAACCTCACAGGAATTTCCTCATGAAAAAAGGAAAAGAGCTATATATGTTTACTGCAGTCTCTGGAAATCCCTTAGCTAGCAAAGGTGGCTGTCTTTGTATTCTTGATTAAATGGGTATTTGCACTGAAGTCACATACCACACAAAGGAAACAAAACAAAATAAAAATGTCCTTCGTGTTCTGTTTTTCAATCATTTGTGTGAAGGAGGTTCTTGGCCTTTATCACTGTCAGTGAAAAGTTCTTCACTGGAAGGAGACATTCCACTCACCCTGCTTCTTGTACACAGGGAGCTTACCATGGAAACTACCTCTGGAGCCATCAGACAAATATACAAATGACAAAGCTCAATACTGGGCATTTTAGGTTTGGCTTTATCTCAACAACAGGATACGAGGAAGGGTGCTTAGAATTTCTTGAGAAATTTATTGCTCTATTTGTCTTTCTCTGAATCTTAAAACCCATAAATTGGACTTATTCAAGTTAGGAAACAACTAAGAAATGACTTTATCTAAGGGATTCTGATACTAAAATATGTATGCTGTATATTTAACATAACTATGTATAGTAAAGCTGCACTTTTTTACATGATTATTTAATGACGGCTTGAGTATCCCCAAGATAGGAACTTCATCTTTAATATATGTTTATATTTTTTAATTGCTTATGACCTTTAATTAACTGAAAGGAAAAAATTTCTTCTACTGAACAAGTTTTTTTTTTTGGTTGTTTAACAAGATCTATCCTGAACTGTTGTTGATTTATCCCTAAAATATAACATTTTGCTCTGTAATGTGGACCTGAAGAAATTTTTTAAAACAGTGCTTCACAAAAATTATATTGTATTTTTTAAAATTCCATCTGCTTGTCAAGTTCTCATTTAATTTAGAACCAATCCCAGGTCATTCCCTTACAGTTTCCATCAAGTCTGTTTCCAGCTTCCCTCAGTCCATGGTCCACGTGAACCAACTGTAAAGACCATCCGTGGCTGACGGTGTGTTTCCATTGCTTGTTTTCTTTACCAGCTCTTCACATCAAATCAAGGCAGTTCACAAAAACTAGCTTGATATATATTCCTGGATGGCTATGGCATCAGGAGCTGCACATTTCTTTGGATATGTAATTGGAACTCAGTTCTTGCCTTAGGCAATGGAGCAGGTGTGTGTTTGGGTGGTTTGTGGTGTGAGAAAGAAATGGATGTAGAGCACAGGGAACTCTGCTCAATACTCTGTAACAACCAAATTGGGAAAAGAATTTGAAAAAGAATAGATATGTGTATATGTATAACTGAAATAACTGAATCACTTTGTTGTACAAGTGAAACTAACACAACACTGTTAATCAACTATACTCCAATATAAAATAAAAAGTTAAAAAAAATAAAGTTAACTTCGAGAAAGAAAAGAAAAAAAAGACTGGATAGGACCACCGGAGGGAAAATAAAGAAATGGATGGCTACACATTGGATTTTAGTTACTTCTTTGGCTTTGGCTACTTTTTAAAAAAGAAAGAAGGAAAAAAAAAAAAACTTTTTTCCTTAAGCAAAAGGATTGGGCTGTAAAACAAATTTAGAGGGGGGAAATCAAAGAAATAATATTTATGCCTAAAGTTAGACATTCTATTTCTTACATATTATTAAAATGACTATTAAAAGTGATGAACTTTGTGAAACCTCAGATGCCAGAATGCAGGGGGTTATACAATACAATTGGCAGGTCACCTCTGCTGAATTTAGTCCTCCGGTTTCTTCTATAGTAAAAATAAAATAAAAGCCACCCAGGCTTCAGGAATTATCATCTTAATCATTTCTTTTATAGAACCACTAGGAAAAGTACATGAATATCTCTTTTTATCAGGTACACTCATTTTTCCATTATTGACATTTTCTATTATGCAAATCCTAGAGAAGCCAAATCCTAGAGATTTTCTATTATTCCAGTCCTAGTAGGTTCCTGATTCCCCCATCAGCTGATTGGTCACAAGAACATTCCCAAAGGGCAGGCAGCATAGAGGAGAAACTGCTTGAGTCTAAAAGTGAATCGAGATGTTTGCTGTGAATGGAGGTGGAAGCAGCTGGGCAAAGGGAGGAGAAAGTGAGAGTGAGTGCCTGTGTCAGCTTGGTGATCACCCATCTCCAACCAGCCCTGGCTTCTACCAGCTGGAGGTTGGTAAAGGGCAGGCCAGTGGCAGGCAGGGAGTGGGTTTTATCACCTCTGGAGCAGCACACGGGGACCTGTAGAGGAGAAAGGGTGGTTTTGTCCAGATGCCAATTAAGGGACCCAAAGGCCTGCAGCATTTCAAAAGTCCTTGTAGGGAACAGAGACTAATTTCTAGGAATCCTCTGTGATTTGTTTTTCAGCAGCATCTCAGTGACTAGCAGAGTGGGATTTCATCTTGTCTAAGTTGTATTTGTTTCCAAACCGCTTAACCATGGTAACTGGGGGCACCGACACTCTTTGCAAGTTGCATTTTTTGAAAAAGATAACTCACCCTAGCAAAGAACATGGATTGAAAACCAGTTAAAAGCCAGTGAGAACAAATGGGTCTTAAATCGAGGATGGAACAAAGGGAAGGTGGGGACACATCCCCTAATGTCAACAGGGAGAAAGCCGCACGTGCATAATGGGCAAGGGAGCGACCACCCAAGGGGATCCGAGTCACTTCCAGAGACAGACAGAGACCTGGAGCCAGAGGCCAGGCCAGCCACCCAGAGTCTTGCTCAGGAGGGAGCTGAGGTGGCCGGAATTGTCTTATTCCTGTTCCATGCCCCACGTTTACCCACAGCCAGTTTTCTTCCTCCAAATATAACCCAAAGGCAGGAGGTAGGCACTCTGGCAGCTGTGGTCAGCAGCCACGCTCCTGGTGGTCCAGAGGCCGTTAATGCGAGTGAGCACTAACTAGAGTCAATTGAATCACACAAATATATAACCCCTCCCGTTCCCCACCGAAAGGCTGCCCACCCAGTCAGCTTTATGATCATGCAAGGCCCTCAGGAGGCAGAAATTTTGTGAAAGTTGTAATCCACAAATATACAGTGGTCTATATCATGAGCACCAGGCACTGAGCTAGTGCTGAGGCTGATCTGGGCAAGCAGAAGGCCTAGTGCAGGAGAAGCAACCTGATTTTTCTTTCCAACATGCACCAGATTTGGGGGTTAGAGAGACAGAACCAGACCTGGGTTTGAAGTCTGGCTCTCCCAGTAAGACCTGAGTGACCCAGGTCAAGTATAATTTCTTGGTGCTTCCGTTTCCTCATCAGTAAAATGGAAGTGACAATTTCTTTGTGTGTTGTGATGACAGATACTTTGTGTGAAGTGCTCGGCACAGTGCTTACCCACAGTTAGTAGGTGCTCAATTAATAGTGGCAGTTATTGCTGTGATGATAATACATCTTGGGGAGGTGGGATACACGTGGAGAGGCTGGGTTTTAACCTCATATAGCCAATGGGAGCAGTCCTATAAGTTTAGGATCATCAGTCACAGAACTGAAGTGAACTTTATCTAGTTCACAGAAGAAGAAACTGAGGCACAGAGAGAGACTGGGTGACTTGCCCAGTGTCTCACAGAGTCTGCCTTGGAGCCCAGATTTTCCTCATCTAAGGTTCTTTCTACTTCAGCGCATCCTGCATTACTAGTCCCTGAAGTAGCTTTTCTTCTCCTAACAGTTAGGAAAAAACTGCCTAGAGAAGAGATTTCCTTAAGCTGAGCAGCATTACCCAGACCCTCCAGTTTCAGATTTTTGGCCTCAGGCCTACTTGCTGCTGTGGCTTTCACATCTCCGCTGGAGATGCAAAGGCTCTCATTGCACTTAATGGAAGGATAGAGGCTCAGCCTCCCAAGTCCTAATGTTGTCCTTGCTGGGTGCTTCTATAGCTGCCTCAGGTGTTTTCCCCCCAGTCTCTATGCTTCATTCTTCCCAGTGTGTGAATCCCTGAAGTAGCATTTGAGTCCTCTCAATTCAGCCAGAGCATCTTGTAGTAAAAATTCACTCTCTTCAGCACATGTGAAACACCATGTAAGAGAATCAGATGAATCAGAAACAAATGCATTTGCCGGGAGAGGACCAGAAACAGGGCAAATGTTGACTGCTTTAAGAAAGCAAAGGGAAATGCATTAAGATTTTTAAAAAGGGAGTGGGCGTAGAATTCTTCTCCTACTGGGAAAAACAGAGGAGAGAATGGCACTTCACAACAAGGCTATGTCTCTCACATCAGGCCCTTGGATTTCCCTGTGGGCCTGCGAGTGAACACGGTTGGGAAGACAAAGTTGTGTGTTGGACTCTGCAGGTCCTGCCTTCCTCATCTCTGGCTGCCTTACAGAGGTGGGACAGTCCTCACTCTGCAGAGAGGAGTGAGTTAGCCCCCAGAGTCCTCAAAACCCAGGCCACCCCACCCCAAGCTGTATGTCCTCCTGCCTTCTTTTCTTTTCTAAGCTCCTTTAGCTCTTACAGTCAACACCATCTGCTTTTCCTCTTAATTGCTTTCTGAACATTTCAGATGTGCTCATTTCATCTTCTTAATCTGATTGTCAGCCTCTTCAGGACAGGCACTGTACTCTGTAGTTCTTCTGTATTTTCAAAAGAAATACTTGCTTTTCTTGATCGACATAAGAATACATTGCTAACTATGAGACAACTGGACTTTTTAGGTTTAAAAACATTTCATTAGAAGGAACGTGTTTCTTCTTTGCCAAAGGTGTATCTAATCAGTTAATAATCTGAGTCAGGATTAATTTCCCACCCAACCAAAGTGATATAAAATCATTTACTCTTGAGGTATTGTGGAATGCCACAGGCCAGGGGTATGTCGGGAGAGGTCACCCTTATTTGACAGAACTGGTAGTGCTTCTGATCTCAGAACAGATTAAAAGGGATTTTACTGTTTGTATGAAAAGTTCTCTTTCCTTGGTCTGTATAAGACACAATAGATAACAGCTGATTCAAAACAGTTATACTCTAGTGTATAAATATGTAAACATGGGTAAGTATGTATTTAGACAATTTAAAAGTGTGTCTCATTTACCCAGTTATAAACAGCTGTCTGAGAGCAATTATGATTTATCATGTAAATGCTTATTTGCATAATTCAAAATATGAATATTATTTGCTCCATAAAGACTGTAAATAAAAGGCAACCTGAACTTTCTCATGCTTAGAGTTTTATGCTAAGTTTTTACCTTACAGGAGACAAAAGCATTTTGTTCAAAATGGCACTTAAGTTTGTTAATTCTAGCAGGTCCAGATAATAGCTAATTTAATAAGAAAAGAGCAAGAGTTTTAAAGTAAAGGTGAGTGGCTGAGAAATAATGAGAGAAGTCACACTACTCTGCTATTTTTACTCCTGAAAATTTACTATGTAGGGATGATGAACTGCCTTACAACTGTTTTCACTGAATATGAATGTTTAATGGTGAATTCTTTCATGGTATTTAGCATATTATTTTATGTACTACAATTTGATATATACATAATTTTTCAGTAATATATCATTATTTTTTAAGTGTAAGATTATTTAATGAGTATGCTTCCAAGTGGACTAAAGTTCATTTCTCCTTAAAATATAACTTCTACTTTTATGTGTACAAGTAATAAAATGTGGACATCAAAACTTCTGCTCAGGTATTGCCTGATATATTAGTTTTCTAGGGTTGCCATAACCAATTACCACAAACTCAGTGGTTTATAACAACAAAATTTTTTGCCTCCCCACTACCCTCAGAGAAAACTAATATGCAAAGTGATGTCTCTCAGCACTAAAGGATCCTAATATTATCTGAATTATCTATCCTTCCTTTAAGAGTGATTTGTATGTTGCATGGTTTTGACGTTATAGACAGTATATTATTTGAAAAACTGGGAATTCATATGTGACATATACTATATTATTATATAGTATATTCAAGGAATATTTATTGAGTTTCCATTATGTGAAGAACAATGTGATGAGAACTCTCTCTTAACCAGATTACTCAGTTAACCAGAACATCGCATTCTTCCACTATTTTTGACAAGGAAAACCTCATGATCTTTCCTTGATATTAAGCTTCTTTGCAAGGACCTTATTGCTATTATTGTACCACTAATTGTGGACAAATCTTCCCAGATGGATTAAGTCTCTCTCTGCAACTCTCCTTCAAGAGGAGGGGTCAACCCCTGCCTCCTTTATGCAATTCTTTTCATGCTTCCAGGAAGGAAGTGTGCCAAGCAGAGTGCTAAACATTTTATAAAAGGCAGCTCATTCAGATCTCATAGTCCTGGGAGTTATGTTTCATGACATTCCCATATTACAGATATCAATACTGATACTCGGATGGGGTCCAAGATCAAACAGCCGTTAAGTGACAGAACCAGGATACAAATCTGAACGTTACTGTCTCTAATGCTTGTACCTTTGCCGTACACCTTTGGAGGATGTCACAGTGTGCCTGGCTGCATGCTGTCACTTCCTTGGCTCTCTCACACTCCCAGACCTGTCCAGGAATGCTTTTTGTGCTGCTTCAGCTCTGCTGGTGTTGCCGTGTTTCTACAACTCTAATAAGTGGCTTCTCATTCCTAGGAGGATGCATTGCCCAAGTGGCTGGGTTAAGAACTTGGAAACTGGGGACTTCCCTGGTAGTGCAGTGGTTAAGAATCCGCCTGCCAATGCAGGGGACACGGGTTCGATCCCTGGTCCGGGAAGATCCCACATGCCGTGAGGCAACTAAGCCTGTGCGCCACAACTACCGAGCCTGCACTCTAGAGCCCGCGAGCCACAACTACTGAGCCCACGCACCACAACTACTGAAGCCGGCGCACCCTAGAGTCCATGCTCTGCAACAAGAGAAGCCACCGCAATGAGAAGCCCATGCACTGCAACGAAGAGTAGCCCCAGCTCGCTGCAATTAGAGAGAGCCTGTGCACAGCACAAAATTAAATAAATAAATAAAGTGGACAATAAGGTTTCTTATTTTTTTAAAAAAAGAACTTGGAAACTTACACTGATCAGGAGAGGGAAGAATAGATCATCTCTTAAAAGACCCTTATCATGGGCCCCCTGAAAAAAATCAAAGCAAGAGAAATCAGGGCACCACAGCAGTTCCGGTGCGAGAAAACAAGCCCTAGGATCCAAGCACAGGCACAGAAGTTGGTTATAGACTTCCTTGAACAAGACCAAAAATTTGAGTGAGATAATCAGAGCTGAGATGAAGTGGCAGGCAAGGGGCCTGTCCCAGCCCAGGGGCTGTCTAATGATACTCATCCGGTAGGAAAGGACTACTGAAAATATCTCATGCTTAAATTTGCAACTATCATGGCCCCAAAGCATTACACCTTCTCTCGCTTGTTTGGGTAAGAGCAATGGAATGGCTGTCATCTCCACCTTATGTCACTACCTCTCTTCTTACGTCTGTGTCCTGTCAGCCCAATTAGACAGCAAGCTTACTGAGGAAAGAGTCTTCCTCTCTTGCCCTCCTTGTGTTACCAACGGTAACCTCATCCAATCTCCAGTTCTTGACATTCAGAGAGGAGCATGTCTGATGAACATAAATAAATGGGAAATCCAGTCATTGACAAGCTGGCTGAATTTTAATTCTTCCAAGTTAAAAATTTTTCTTCTAAAAGGAAAGGCATGCTTTTCTCACACCGAATATCCCGTCACTCAATGAAAGATCCCATAGCCTTTATAATTTCTGTGGTGGCTCAGCTGCCACAAAATGCTAGGTGACTTGTTCAGGACCAATTCCAGTGTTAGGAGAAATATGCAGAATCATTATTTAGTGCTATTTATTTGAGATTCCTGCCTTTTTGTCAGAATCTACTTTTTTTTTTTTCTTTTTAGTTCCGGTTACTGAAAATCAAACCTGATGACGGAAGTCGGACCTCTCTGCTTCCAAAATCATACATACACACACAGGCTGAAAACAAATTCACTTCTATGCTTTGTTTTCTAATTATACTTTCTATTTCCAGTCAGAAAAAATGATCAATTCACATTTCATGGTGCCTATTAGTGGTGAAAAAGTTAGGTCATAAAAGTGCACCCAGGGGGCTTCCCTGGTGGCGCAGTGGTTGAGAGTCCGCCTGCCGATGCGGGGGACATGGGTTCGTGCCCCGGTCCGGGAAGATCCCACATGCCGCGGAGCGGCTGGGCCCGTGAGCCATGGCCGCTGAGCCTGCGCGTCCGGAGCCTGTGCTCCGCAATGGGAGAGGCCACAACAGTGAGAGGCCCGCGTACTGCAAAAAAAAAAAAAAAAAAAAAAAAGTGCACCCAGGCAGAGGAATTTCCACACTGGCATAAACAATCAACTTCTTTGGGTCCTAAACTGCTCCTAAGTTAAACAAGAATCAAGAAATCCAGTTTGAATCACCAACCTAGCTCAGTACTGTGTAAAAGTTATGACCTTTACCAGAAAACCAGGTATAGTAGGTCTTGCCTCTCTAATCACCGGTCAGTCCTGAAGTTACAGAAAGGGCCAGCTTGTACGGACCTGCTTCCTTGTGTCACCTTCAGCCATGCTTCAGTCTCATTTACCACTCACCCTAATATGTTTCAATTATTTATTTCCTTGCTAGTTCTCATACCATGCCTATGGGAGATGTTCGTTTTGCTATCTTATCTATAGATCACCTTCAAGGTAGGATTGTAAATCAGTTTTGATTGTTAAGTGTAGCATTCCAATTTTTTTTTAACATCTTTATTGGAGTATAATTGCTTTACAATGGTGTGTTAGTTTCTGCTTTATAACAAAGTGAATCAGCTATACATATACATATATCCCCATATCTCCTCCCTCTTGTGTCTCCCTCCCTCCCTCCCTATCTCACCCTCCCCATCCCACCCCTCTAGTTGGTGTAGCATTCCAATTTAAGGAGAATCGATCCTTTCCCCACTGAGGTTTGAGGTTTGCTAATGTATTACCACAGGTTTATTCATTCTGTTCCTTCAACTAACAAGCACTTAGAAATGCTTACTATGTGACAAAAGCTGTGTTAATTTCCAGAAAATTACATTTGCATAATGTTTTACAATTTCCAGAATGTAAAATCACTATTTCCTTTTATTTGTCTGCAGTTCTAGAAGCAGTGTTATCTCCAATTTTCAGATCATTAAAAAACTGAGGTTCAGATTCTAGGGCCTTTACAAGGGCAGGACAGTCATCCAAGGTAAAACTATGGAGAGTACAGAAGACTATCAGATGCCTCTCCTTGGCACTGTCCTGGAGATTTAATAATAAAAAATGACCCAGTCCCTGGCTTTGAGAAGCTAAATGTTTAATATACATGTGACCATAGAATTTGCATATAATTTATTATCCAAACAGGACATTTTTGAGAGGAAAAAGAGGCACTGTGATAATTATGCCAGGACAACCAGTGCAAACTGGGAACGATGGTATTCCCTTTCTCCCAGCCTGTCTGTCCAAGGAGAAAACAGTGCATCTCTGGAGACATATTTGCTCTTAAATTCCCAAGATCTGTTTCAGAAAAAAAAAATTTGTCTTTTTTTTTTTAATACACTCCCACTCCCAGGAATTTATTCTCTAACTAAATAGTTCGATGTTATTAAAAGAATTGTTCCCACTGGGTGGATGTTAATCATTAAAAGCCCCAAAAGGCAAGAAAGATACCTTCCTTTGGTTATTGACACGAAGCTAAGTGGAAGGGGTTGTGTTATTTGAGACTGTGTGCCTAGGATTGAGACTGCTTTTGTTGGTTCTCAGGTGGGAATCATGTCTCAGAGCTGGAAGGAACCCGAGGAGATTATCCATTCAGCCTCCTGCTTCCGACAGTTAACTCCGAACACCTCCATGGGAATTATGGCTGTCAGGGTAAAGTATGTCCCATCCAGAACGTTATAAAGGGCTTTCGTGCACTGACCCTTCTGCCAGTCTGACATTTCCCACCACTTCCTCATCTGGACTCGGTGCTTCTGCTGTGATGATGATGGTGGTGATGATATCTGACATCTCTGGAGCTCTAACGATGCACTGAGCAGTTTTCTTAGCACTTTACCTGTGTTATCTCAGTTGTTCTTCGCAGCCCTTTGAAGCAGTTTATATTAGTAGTATTTTTATAGATGAGGAATCTGAGGTACAGAGAAGTAAAGTAACTGTCCCAAGGTCACAAGTCTCCAAAGGTGACTCTACCGTGTGCAGTTCGCTTCAGGATGTTCCCTCTGTGTAGACTGTTGACATCTCAGGTCTTCTGTCTGGCACCCTCTTCGCCCTTGAAGATACAGTTTAAGTGCCATGTCTTCTTAAAAGCTGCCTGTGTCTGCAAAGGCTGAGTTCCATGTGCCTGGGCTGGGCTGCACACAGCCTGTGCAGACATCTACTGCAGCAGCATCCATCACTCTGTACCCCCTGCTGGCTTCCGTGACTGTCTCCCCCTCTACACGGAGAACAAATTGAGGCTAGAAACTCGGTCTTTTACCTCTGCTCTCGAGCACATGGCCCACTGTCTGTCACTTAGTAGGCTTTCAGATACATTTAACACAGTAAAATATACATAGTCAGAAAGCGGCTGACTTCCCTTTGCAGTGCCAGGGTGGGCATGTGGCTGACCCATATGGAGCACCAACAGTCTAAAGAAACATAGTCACAGAGGGGGCTGGGAGTCCAGTTTGCAATTTTAATTTAGAACTGGTGTTCGGCAGCAGCTACTTTAGACCATGGACTAGTCGAGACTGAACTGACGAAAAAAATGAGATACATTTTTTAGAAAAATACTCTAAAAAGTACTGTGAATTGGTAGGTGTGTCAGTTGGCATAACCTACCTGAAAAGCAACTGGATAAAATGTATCAAGGGCCTTAAAAATGTAAATAGGTTTTGATCCACTTCTAGGAATTTTTTTCAAGGAAAGATCAGAAATATATATAGAAATATGTACGCATAGGTATTATTTATTGCAACATTGCCTTAAAAAGTGGAAAGTTGGGATGGAACCTAGATGCCCAGGGTTAGGGGCATGGTTAAGAGCACTGTGTTACCATCAAAGGTGGGCCACAAGGAGCTGCTAGTATCGTGTACAAAGAATTTGTAATGACAAGGTAAAGGCTTATGATATGTTAAACAAGCAAACAAGAAATCTTAGAATACAAAACTCTGTAAACAGCATGATTTCAACAATGTAAGAAGTATATGAGAACTAGAAGGAAATATACTAAAACATTAGCAATGGTTTATCTCCAATTGGTGAAATTGGGTAATTTTTTTTTTTCTTTATAGGTTCCTTTACCTCCCAAGTTTTACACTTTGAGCATGTATTACTTTAATATTTAGGGGGGAAAATTAGGGTTTTTTTTAAAACACTGCGTGAGATATAACATGTTTTATAAATAAAGTTGAGAGATAACATGTAATTTCTTAATTAAATGACAAATATGCCTTTATCTCTAAAATTTAAAAAATGTTTAGAACTAGACAAATACCATTAAAATGGAGTTGTAATAAGTAGAAGCTGAATGGTTTCATGGGGAGAAAAAGCACTTTGGATGGCAGAAGATCTGGTTAATAGTATTTGTGTCAGAAATTGTATAACCCAGGAGAGTCATTTAACCTCTTAAGTTTCTTCATTTGTAAAAATGAATTGTTTGAATCAGATGATTTCCACGTTCCCTCCTGGCTCTAAAAAGCCTATGGCCTTTATCCATTGATTGATCCACTGTTTATCTCATATGTACAAAAATCCACATTTATGGGTGATTTGACTGCACTAGATGAGGTGCTGAGTGCAAATCCATGGAAACCTCCCCTTGTCAGCAGAAAGTTGGTGACTAATTCCTGAGATTAGAGTCAGTGTGGCTGTAAGGACCAGGGAGTAAAAAGGAGGAAAACGCGGTAGAGAAAGAATGGTGGGAAAGGCATGGAGGTGCTGGGAGAGGCCAGATGGGTTGAGGAGGAAGATTCCTGTTTTGACAGAGTCAGCGAGGGCTGCATGGTAGGCAGTCTGCCGTCTGGGTTGATTGATCAATGGTTGAGAGGCTGCCTGACAACTCACCAAAGGAAGAACAGGGGCTGGAGAAGGGGATGACCTTTCACCCTCAGTTTCCCAGCACAAATTCCCCGGGAGACCCAGTGTCTTATCACCCTGTGGAGTTAGAAGTGAATGACTGAAAACAAAGTTCCACCCAGGAGATGGACAGAGGGTAGGTTTTTGACTTGTGGTTAAAAACTAGTGAAAGACATGCTTTTAACCAGAAAGAAAGCAAGCATTGGCCCAAAATGTAAAAGAGGGGTAAAGAGAAAGGAGGACTACTGTGGAATTCAAAAGGCCTGTGTCCTAATCCTGGCTTTGCTGTGGTCTTGCTGGGTGGCCAGTGAGCCATTCACCCTTTCCTGCCTCACTTTCTCTCAGAAAATGGAGCCGGCAAGCCCTGTTCCCAGCATCATGGAGGGTGTTAGGAGAATCACAGATGCCAAGAGTGATGGTGCTGTGTAAATACAGTGTCCAAAGTCCTGTTTTTCTTTCTCCTTGGACCAAGTGAATCTGTCAGGAAGTAGAGGGGAAGAGACAGAGACAAAGTAACAGAGAAGAGAGGCTCAGTCTCTTCTCAGCCTAAGGGAGCAGCCCTCTAATTGCTGCTTAAAAAACAGCAGATGTTATATAATGGAAATCCTACAACCTAAACTGTGCCCCAAATTATCTAAGTTCTTCTGAGTCAAAGAGCATTGAAATTCTAGGGGAAACACTGAATACTTGGAACGCTCACATGACTTGTACGTGTGGCAAATAGTAATGCTATTTATTTCCTTCTAATGTTATTTTTATCTGCAACTGCTATTAGTCACTGTTGCATTTTGTTTTGCCTATAAAGCCTTCTAGTTTAGTGCTTTAAACGTTGGTGTAGCGCAGTCATATTTGATTAACACGGCCTCAAGGGTAGAGGCTATGTCTTCCGCTCCCCTTGTACTTTTAGAAGGGCAAAACAGATATTCAAGTTCATGTTTCACCTGAAACCCAGTGCTTCCCTTCCCATGACCGTTACTCCCAGCATCTGCATTTAGCTGTGCCCCTTCCGGTGCAGCAAGCCTGTCTGTCACTCCTGCATGACCCAGGCGTCGGCCAGGTGAAGGTGTTGGTGTATCATTTTAGGATTAATAATGGCAGCTCATTTCTATTTATGTATTTGATGGATTCTAATCCAGAAGCTCTGAAATCACATTGATGCTGTGCCAAGTACCTCCCATGAAGGAAGACCTCTGTCAGTCACCCAGCAGAGGAGATGAGTGCCCAAGTGTTTCTGATTTTACGGAGCCCTCTAATCCAATCACTTTCAGAGAGCTTTACTTCCCCTGAGCCCTGCATGGATTAATTCTACAAGAGCACCTTTTCCATTAAAGAAACTGATTGCAAACTTCCCTTCTAACTGTGAAAATGCCCATCTTCTCCAAGTAAACAGTTCTGGAAAGATACCTTCATTCTGCTTCAGTTAGTGGGCTGAGGAGAGTGGAGTTTCAACAGAAATTTAAGAAGTTAAAATTCAACACCCATCCTCACTCTCCGAGCAATGTGTGCCTAAGGTGAGTGCAGAAACTGCAAAATGACCTTGATCCCATCAGGCACTTTTCAAGGACCTCAATTATCTGGTTTTGACAACAACAAGAACAAAAATCCCTAAGTAAGGGAGCAGTGGGAATGATGAGTGTAAGCAGCCGTTGAGATGATCATTAAAAAGGAACAATTATCAAAAATTGAAAACAACCTAAATAGCCAACAATTGGAGAACTATTCATTTTAGTATATTTAATGCTGCAATGCTATGAATAATTAAAATCATGTTTTCTGAAGAACGTATAATGAGACGGAAAAATATTTACCACCTATGTGAGATGGAAAAAGCAGTATGCAAAATTGTATGTACAATTTTTTGAGAATCCCTAGTCCTAGAGAAAAGACTATGCCCTTACAAAAGGACAAAATGGATCTAAATTTACTAATATGGAAAGATTCCTAAAATCTGACATCACATCATGAAAGCACATTTCAAAACAATGTAGAGCACAATCCTACTTGGGAGGGATTTTGGATTAGGAAGGTTAAAGGGGACTTTAATCTCATCCGTATAATTTGAATATCTGTAACGAGAGTACATTTATTTATTATGAAATTTAAAATCATAGTTTTGAAATTTAAAGTGGGGGAAGAAAATGAGAAAAAGTACAGGAAGAAAATATTCCTTAAATGTTAATAGTTGGCTATCTCCAAATGGTGTGATTGTAGCTAATTGATGAAACTGAAGCCCTTGCAGGATAAATCACTCAACAACTGATCCAAGATTCAACCTTGGTTCTCTGTGACTCCAAAGTTCATGTTCTTTTCATTCCACATCACCTTTCCAGTTATGTGTCCTTAGGTGCTACTGAGTCAGATTACTGTTAGGGGAAAAGAAGGGATGAGCAGGCACTGGGAAATGGGGGGCTACCTTTATTCTTGAACTTTAAGGCTCCAAGTTCAGCAGTGAAAATCAGGCACCAGGCCAGTAAACCAGAGGCAGCAAAAGAGATGGAAATGGCGCCACCAGCTGCTCAACAAACCCCACAAAACCCAAAAAAACTACAGCTTCCTTGCAGCTGTGGCTCACAGCACAGTCTACTTAGGAGCTAACAGACAAGTTCCAGGATCCATCCCCAGAGATTGTGACCTAGCAGGTCCCGAGTGTGGCCCAGGAGTTCTGCATTTTCCCAAGTATCCCACGTGGTTCTTAGACCATTTCTTGAGAAACCCTACTCTAGAGATGTTATAGATCCAGAAAACAAATGCATGAAGTGCCACTCTCTCTCCATTCCCAACTTAGACCATCCTCTGAACCCTTTTTTCTTTCAGAACAGTCCCTTATGCCCATTTAAAGCTGATTCCACTGAGTTAAAATATTGGGTAGGGCACCAGGGTGAGGGGAGGGGGCAGGTGTGGCTGGGCTGAGGAGAACGGGGAGGGGTTGCTCAGTGAAGAGGAGGGGCAGGAGCCACATGAATGCTATGAAGTTTACAAATAAATAAAATGCTCTAATCTCTAGATATGACCCTGGCGAATGCTATGAAGTTTACAAATCAATAAAATGTTCTAATCTCTAGATATGACCCTGCCAAACAGATGACATAATAGAGTATGACCTGTTAAATAACTCATTGTCAGAGGATTATAACGAAAATAATTATAGCATCTAAAAAGTGAGCATCCAAGCCCTGATCATCAGCTTAGCCAAGAGAAAATGCCATTAGTCCACCAGGGTCAAGAAGGGCCGCAATAATAAGATTTCTTCCTCAAAGATTTGTCCAGATTGCTGCCGCTCCTGGAAATCAAAACAAAAGTCCTATGTTGCCACCTAGAGTCCAAAGCCTAGAAGTATGGGCTGAGGAAATTTGAATTGATCTGGTTCTTTGGAGAAATCTCTCTGTCCATGTTTAATTACCACCAGCTTCAGACTTAGGAATGCCCATCAGTCCTTTTTTTAACAGGACTTGAATATGTGTTTGAACTCAAGCCTCCAAATGACCAAAAAATTTCAGAATGGATTTCTAGAACCTTGATTAAATGTTAGAGAGAGCATGCCTGTGAGTGTGCGAGGGTGGGGGAACAGGCTTAACTGCCACTGTCTAACTAGATGGCTTGGGGAAAATCACTTTACCCCTCGGGGCCAAGTTCCTCTTAGGTAAAATAAGAGGACTGAACACACTTCACAATACTGCAAGCCTTTTAAGGCCTGAATTTCCATATTTCTTTAATAGTCTAGACTCTATTTAAACCCAGACTTCAGTCAAACCAAAAATTACATCCTGCCACCCCCATCTCCTTCAGTAGCACTTCTGAACGCTTCAGAGACAAAGACTCCAGGAATCTGTCTGGGGACAGACAGAGCTTTGCTCATGTTGATCTCCTGGATTTAGCCAGCATTCTGCTCTAGAGATCAAAGAGAGCTTGGAGGTGTCTCTTAGTGTCCTGCCTTGGAAGCGTCCATTGTTCTACCTGCCAGACTCATTCTCTCAGGATGAGTCCACCCTTCTACCCATCCTAGGCTTCATCCAGCCAGCCATCCCTGAGCTGGGTTGTTGTGTCGTGGATAAAGAGCCGTGGGGCTGGAAGGGTCTTGGTGCTCCGGCCGGGTGTCAAGCCTGAGCCTCGGAGGTGGCAGAGCTGAGTTCAGGACACTGGACCACCAGAGACCTCCCGGCTCCACGTAATATCAATCGGCAAGAGCTCTCCCAGAGATCTCCGTCTCAACGCTAAGACCGAGCTCCACTCAACAACCAGCAAGTTTCAGTGCTGGACACTCCATGCCAAACAACTAGCAAGAAAGGAACTCAACCCCACCCATTAGCAGAGAGGCTGCCTAAAATCATACTAAGCTCACAGACACCCCAAAACACACAACTGGACACGGTCCTGCCCACAAGAAAGACAAGATATGACCTCATCCACCAGAACACAGGCACCAGTCCCCTCCACCAGGAAGCCTACAAAACCGACTGAACCAGCTTTACCCAATAGGGGCAGACACCAGAAACAACGGAAACTACGAACCTGCAGCCTGCAAAAAGGAGACCTCAAACACAGTAAATTTAAGCACAGTGAGTAGACAGAGAAATAGCAGCAGATGAAGGAGCAAGGTAAAAACCCACCAGACTAAACAAATGAAGAGGAAATAGGCAGACTACCTGAAAAAGAATTCAGAGTAATGATAGTAAAGATGATCCAAAATCTTAGAAAAAGAATGGAGAAAATACAAGAAAAGTTTAACAAGGACCTAGAAGAACTAAAGAGCAAACAATGATGAACAACACAATAAATGAAATTAAAAATTCTCTAGAAGGAAACAATAGCAGAATAACGAAGGCAGAAGAACGGATAAGTGACCTGGAAGATAAAATAGTGGAAATAACTACCACAGAGCAGAATAAAGAAAAAAGAATGAAAAGAATTGAGGACAGTCTCAGAGACCTCTGGGACAACATTAAATGCACCAACATTCGAATTATATGGGTCCCACAAGAAGAAGAGAAAAAGAAAGGGACTGAGAAAATATTTGAAGAGATTATAGTTGAAAGCTTCCCTAATACGGGAAAGGAAATAATCAAGTCCAGGAAGCACAGAGAGTCCCATAAAGGATAAATCCAAGGAGAGAAACACACCAAGAAACATATTACTCAAACTATCAAAAATTAAATACAAGGAAAAAATATTAAAAGCACCAAGAGAAAAGCAACAAATAACATACAAGGGAATCCCCATAAGGTTAACAGCTGGTCTTTCAGCACAAACTCTGCAAGGCAGAAGGGACTGGCAGGACATATTTAAAGTGATGAAAGGGAATACCTACAACCAAGATTACTCTACACAGCAAGGATATCATTCAGATTCGATAGAGAAATTAAAACCTTTACAGACAAGCAAAAGCTAAGAGAATTCAGCACCACCAAACCAGCTTTACAACAAATGCTAAAGTAACTTCTCTATGCAGGAAACACAAGGGAAGGAAAAGACCTACAATAGCAAACCCAAAACAGTTAAGAAAATGGTAATAAGAACATACATATCGATAATTACCTTAAATGTAAATGGATTAAATGCTCCAACCAAAAGACATAGACTGGCTGAATGGATACAAAAACAAGACCCATATATATGCTGTCTACAACAGACCCACTTCAGACCTAGGGACACATACAGACTGAAAGTGAGGGGATGGAAATAGATATTCTATGCAAATGGAAATCAAAAGAAAGCTGGAATAGCAATTCTCATATCAGGCAAAATAGACTTTAAAATAAAGACTATTACAAGAGACAAAGAAGGACACTACATAATGATCAAGGGATCAATCCAAGAAGAAGATATAACAATTATAAATATTTATGCACCCAACATAGGAGCACCTGAATACATAAGGCAAATGCTAACAGACATAAAAGGGGAAATAGACAGTAACACAATAATAGTAGGGGACTTTTAACACCCCACTCTCACCAATGGACAGATCAACAAAAATGAAAATAAATAAGGAAAAACAAGCTTTAAATGACACATTAAACAAGATGGACTTAATTGATATATATAGGACATTTCATCCAAAAACAACGAATACACTTTCTTCTCAAGTGCTCATGGAACATTTTCCAGGATACATCATATCTTGGGTCACAAATCAAGCCTTGGTAAATTTAAGAAAATTGAAATCGTATCAAGTATCTCTTCCGACCACAATGCTATGAGACTAGATATCAATTACAGGAAAAAAAACTGTAAAAAATACAAACACATGGAGGCTAAATAATACACTACTAAATAACCAACAGATCACTGAAGAAATCCAAAAGGAAATCAAAAAATACCTAGAAACAAATGACAATGAAAACACGATGGCCCAAAACCTATGGGATGCAGCAAAAGCAGTTCTAAGAGGGAAGTATATAGCAATACAATCCTACCTCAAGAAACAAGAAAAGTCTCAAATAAACAACCTAATGTTACATCTAAAGCAGTTAGAGAAAGAAGAACAAAAAACCCCGAGCGGCATGGACATACATACACTACCAAACGTAAGGTAGATAACTAGTGGGAAGCAGCCGCATAGCACAGGGAGATCAGCTCGGTGCTTTGTGACCGCCTGGAGGGGTGGGATAGGGAGGGTGGGAGGGAGACGCAAAAGGGAGGGGATATGGGAACATATGTATATGTATAACTGATTAAATTTGTTATAAAGCAAAAAATTAAAAAAAAAAAAGAAGAATCACATAGGAAAAAAAAAAAAAGAACAAAAAACCCCCTAAAGTTAGCAGAAGGAAAGAAATCATAAAGATCAGATCAGAAATAAAGGAAAAAGAAATGAAGGAAACAATAGCAAAGATCAATAAAAGTAAAAGCTGATTCTTTGAGAAGATAAACAAAATTGATAAACCATTAGCCAGTCTCATCAAAAACAGAGAAGACTCAAATCAACAGAATTAGAAATGAAAAAGGAGAAGTAACAATTGACACTGCAGAAATACAAAGGATCATGAGAGATTACTACAAGCAACTATATGCCAATAAAATGGACAACCTGGAAGAAATGGACAAATTCTCAAAAAAGAACAAACTTCCAAGACTGAAGCAGGAAGAAATAGAAAATATTAACAGATCAATCACAAGCACTGAAACTGAAACTGTGATTTAAAAATCTTCCAACAAACAAAAGCCCAGGACCAGATGGATTCACAGGCGAATTCTATCAAACATTTAGAGAAGATCTAACACCTATCCTTCTCAAACTCTTCCAAAATATAGCAGAGGGAGGAACACTCCCTCATTCTACAAGGCCACCATCACTCTGATACCAAAAACAGACAAAGATGTCACAAAAAACGAAAACTACAGGCCAATATCACTGATGAACACAGATGTGAAAATCCTCAACAAAATACTAGCAAACAGAATCCAGCAGCACATTAAAAGGATCATACACCATGATCAAGTGGGGTTTATCCAGGAATGCAAGGATTCATCAATGTATGCAAATCAATCAATGTGATACACCATATTAACAAATTGAAGAATAAAAACCATATGATCATCTCAATAGATGCAGAAAAAGCTTTCAACAAAATTCAACAACGATTTATGAGAAAAACCCTCCAGAAAGTAGGCATAGAGGGAACTTACCTCAACATAATAAAGGCTATATATGACAAACCCACAGCCAACATCATTTTCAATGGTGAAAAACAAACCACTTCCACTAAGATCAGGAACAAGACAAGATTGCCCACTCTCACTACTATTATTCAACATAGTTTTGGAAGTTTTAGCCACAGCACTCAGAGAAGAAAAAGAACTAAAAGGAATCCAAATCAGAAGAAGTAAAACTGTCACTGTTTGCAGATGACATGACACTATACATAGAGAATCCTAAAGATGCTGCCAGAAAACTACTAGAGCTAATCAATGAATATGGTAAAGTAGCAGGGTACAAAATTAATGCACAGAAATCTCTTGCATTCCTATACACTAATGATGAAAAATCTGAAAGAGAAATTAAGGAAACAATTCCATTTACCATTGCAAGAGAAAGAATAGAATATATAGGAAGAAACCTACCTAAGGAGACAAAAGACCTGCATGCAGAAAACTATGACACTGATGAAAGAAACTGAAGATGATACAAACAGATGGAGAGATATAGCATGTTCTTGGATTGGAAGAATCAACATTGTGAAAATGACTATACTACCCAAACCAATCTACAGATTCAATGCAACCCCTATCAAACTACCAGTGGGGGCTTCCCTGGTGTCTCAGTGGTTGAGAATCTGCCTGCCAATGCAGGGGACACGGGTTCGAGCCCTGGTCTGGAAAGATCCCACTTGCCGCAGAGCAACTAGGCCTGTGAGCCACAACTACTGAGCACATCTGCAGCCTGTGCTCCGCGACAAGGGAGGCCGCGACAGTGAAAGGCCTGCGCACTGCGATGAAGAGTGGCCCCCACTCTCTGCAACTAGAGAAAGCCCTCACACAGAAACGAAGACCCAACACAGCCAAAAATAAATAAATTAATTAATTAAAAAAAAAAAACTACCAGTGGCATTTTTCACAGAACTAGAACAAAATATTTCACAATTTGTATGGAAACACAAAAGACCCCGAATAGCCAAAGCAATCTTGAGAAAGAAAAACGGAGGCAGAGGAATCAGGCTCCCTGACTTCAGACTATACTGCAAAGCTACAGTGATCAAGACAGTGTGGTACTGGCACAAAAACAGAAATATAGATCAGTGGAACAGGATAGAAAGCCCAGAGATAAACCCACGCACAAATGGTCACTTTATCTTTGATAAAAGTGTTAGGAGTAAACAATGGAGAAAAGAAAGCCTCTTCAATAAGTGGTGCTGGGAAAACTGGACAGCTACATGTAAAAGAATGAAATTAGAACACTCCTTAACACCATACACAAAAATAAACTCAAAATGGATTAAAGACCTAAATGTAAGGCCATACACTATAAAACTCCTAGAGGAAAACATAGGCATAACACTCTATGACATAAATCACAGCAAGATCCTTTTTGACCTAGAGAAATGGAAATAAAAACAAAAATAAACAAATGGGACCTAATGAAACTTAAAAACTTTTGCACAGCAAAGGGAACCATAAACAAGACAAAAAGACAACCCTCAGAATGGGAGAAAATATTTGCAAACGAAGCAACTGACCAAGGATTAATCTCCAAAATATACAAGCAGCTCATGCAGCTCAATATCAAGAAACAAACAACCCAACCCAAAAATGGGCAGAAGACCAAATAGACATTTCCCCAGAGGAGATATACAGATTGCTAACAAACACATGAAAGGATGCTCAACATCACTAATCATTAGAGAAATGCAAATCAAAACTACAATGAGGTATCACCTCACACCGTCAGAATGGCCATCATCAAAAGGTCTACAAACAATAAATGCTGGAGAGGGTGTGGAGAAAAGGGAACCCTTTTGCACTGTTGGTGGGAATGTAAAATGATACAGTTGCTATGGAGAGCAGTATGGAGGTTCCTTAAAAAACTGAAAATAGAACTACCATACGACCCAGCAATCCCACTACTGGGCATATACCCTGAAAAAAACATAATTCAAGGAGTCATGTGCCCCAATGTTCACTGCAGCACTATTTACAATAGCTAGGACATGGAAGCAATATAAGTGTCCATTGACAGATGAATGGATAAAGAAGATGTGGCACATATATACAATGGAATATTACTCAGCCATAAAAAGAAACAAAATTGAGTTATTTGTAGTGAGGTGGATGGACCTAGAGCCTGTCATACAGAGTGAAGTAAGTCAGAAAGAGAAAAACAAATACTGTATGCTAACACATATATATGGAATCTAAAAAAAGAAAACGGTTCTGAAGAACCTAGGGGCAGGACAGGAATAAAGACACACACATAGAGAATGGACTTGAGGACACGGGGAGAGGGAAGGATAAGCTGGCAAGAAGCGAGAGAGTGGTATTGCCATATATACACTACCAAATGTAAAACAGATAGCTAGTGGGAAGCAGCCTCATAGCACAGGGAGATCAGCTCGATGCTTTGTGACCACCTAGAGGGGTGGAATAGGGAGGGTGGGAAGGAGGGAGACTCAAGAGGGAGGGGATATGGGGATATATGTATACGTATAGTTGATTCACTTTGTTATACAGCAGAAACTAACAGAACACTGTAAAGCAATTATACTCCAATAAAGATGTTAAAAAAAATTGGCCATCATATGCAAAAAATGTCAGCACCCTCCTTTTTTTTTTTTTTTTTTTTGTTTGCAGTACGCGGGCCTCTCACTGTTGTGGCCTCTCCCGTTGCAGAACACAGGCTCTGGATGCGCAGGCTCAGCAGCCATGGCTCACGGGCCCAGCCGCTCCGCGGCATGTGGGATCTTCCCGGACCGGGACACGAACCCGTGTCCCCTGCATCGGCAGGTGGACTCTCAACCACTGCGCCACCAGGGAAGCCCGGTACCCTCCATTTTTTAATGTGACCTTCTTCATCATGGAAACCATACCTCTACTGTCCTTTACAGCTCTGCCTGAAATCTCCATGAATTTAATGCAAAAATCCCACCAAATGGGGGCGGGGCCTGCTTGAGATTTAGAACCTGGCAGATCCCCACAGTCCCAAGCACTTTTTTTTCTCTTTTTTGCAACATATTATTCATTCTTTCCATTCTTGTTTCATACATCTTCTGACGCAATTCAGTTCCATCCAACCGTTTACTCCAGAATTCTTTTCCAACTCTTCCTATTTATGGCTTTTGGCTGTTGGAAGTGAAACCCACATTATTTACTTGGAAGAAGGGGCCAATTTTTCGAGAGGATTCTCTGCTCCGTTACGTGTGTCTCCTCTGAGTAGACTGTACAGTGGCACCAGGGAGGACTATCTGTTCTAGTTTCTGGAGTCAATGCTTCTAAAAGTAATCTCAGGCTCTTTTCTTGTGTGACTTCCAAGAAACCTGTGAACCAAGACCTCCACTGAGCTGACAACATGAGAATCCTGCTACCAAACAGCCAAGGAAACACAGGGCCGCTGAGTGGACAGTCTGCAGCCAAGTCAGCAGAGGACCCCCGTTTTCAGTCTTGTTTGGAATTATAATTCAGTTCTGAATCATTCCAGAACTACAGGCAATCTCTGATCCTTGCAATCTGCTAGTTGGTGGGCTGTGCATAAAGGACAGCTTAGAGAAAAGTGGAAACAATGCCTCTTACCAGCTGTATCTTAACACCAGCAAAATCTCCATTAAAGGCAAGAACATTCCAGTTCAGTTGAGATTTTTACCCTGAGTGGGACTCCCGCTGTTGATAGAACAGGAAAGATATATTTCAAAATTTATGCCAGAAGT
Source organism: Mesoplodon mirus (assembly GCF_964341445.2). Lineage (NCBI taxonomy): Eukaryota > Metazoa > Chordata > Mammalia > Artiodactyla > Ziphiidae > Mesoplodon > Mesoplodon mirus. The sequence goes on from NC_138979.1 coordinate 126,554,126, forward strand.
TGAAGTGTTGATAGTGACCTATTATTATAAACTCAAATACTCCATGAAGCCAGTTCTAGGAACCTAGAGGTTATTCAATGGCCCTTTCAGGGTTACTGCTGCAGAGGAGACCCAAGACCCCTCCTCACTTGATCTACAGCCTTGTTCAAAGTCTAATCCACTCCAGAGTCCAGACCTCTGCAGGGTGTGAAGTGAGGCACAGTAGAGACTCCACAAAGCTTTTTAGGCACTACTGTATCAGGAAGTGGATGAAGCATTGGGGACAGATTTGCAGAGCTGCAAATGTTCTTCACTGTTCAGAGTCGTAAAGGAATTCCCAGTGGTTAATCTTAAGGGATTATTAATATTTGTTATAACTCTAAAGGGACTGTCCATAAATTTGGCTTTTCTAGTTACCCGTAAAGCAGCTACTGGAACAACCTAGCAACATAGCAGTTTCCATTGTTTAGCCAAGGCGCAGCATTCTTAAATCCCCAGGGAGCAGAGAATAGTAAATAACCTAGTCTGTTCAAAAGAACCTGCTCTCTGTTGCTGGCCATCTGCTCTGCTTTTAAGCTCCTGGAGCCCCACCCCGCCCCCACCAAACACCTGCCCCCTTTGCCCTGGCATGGTCCATGGGGCATCCTTCATTCTACCCACATAGACCATGATGACTGGGGAGGACCGAGTGGAGGAGTAATCAAACCACAGAGGCTCCAGAAGAGGTTCCATACACTCAGAAATAAAGGGTCAAATGAGAACCCTCTGTTTACTATATCTTCTCATTGTACATGACCTAAAAACTTGTCCCAAGTGTCAGGAAATGTAGGTTTGTAGCAGAATTGAGAAAGGAGGTAGAGATACCTTATGATGGGCATTAATGCTGCTCACTCATTTTTCTAAGCCCCTCTTCTTCCGCATGCTCAGGAGGACTGCCCCTTCTGACTCCCTCAAAGTAAGGGACCCTGTGACTTGCTTTGGCCAGTGAAATGTGAGAGGAAGTGAAGACTAGCATCCCTTCCATGTGGGAACATTTGAACCATGTGAAAATCCCCATGCCCCCCATCCCCTGCATGGAAGCACATGTCAATGTCACAATGCCACAAGACCAAAGTCACCTGGCATGTTGAACCAACATACAGAGAGCAGCTGCCTAGGGAATTAACTGAACCTACAAAGGACTTTACGTGAGTGAGAATTAAACCTTTGTTGTTTCAGCCACTGATTTTTTTGGCGTTGTTTGTTACTGCAGCGTATCCAGGCTTTCCTGCTGGTACATGCCTCTGTGCTACTGTAAATTCAGTCTTTTCAGTCTGCATGTCATTCTCCTTAACGAGGGAGACAGATGCAGTCAGAAGTTCATATTTCTCTCTGATCCCCATAAACATGACAACAACAAGCTATATATTTGGCCTACCCTGCCTTACTCTTTCTTGCTCTAAAACTAATTTCCTTACTCTAAACATTAATTTCCCTTTTAGCTATCTTTAGTACTTTTTGCAAGACTTGCCTCACTTGGGACATCAACTTTTCTAGCCCTGTCATTGCACGTCTGTGCCACTCTCCTAAGTTGTTTGTACTTAATATTATGTCTCCCCCCTTACCCCGCCCACACACATACTTTCCATCATTGGTGCATGTTGTTTTTCAGTCTGGACTTAGTTGGGTTTCTTTGTGAACTTCCCTTTATCCTTCCACACCAGGATGATGTAAAATTGCATTTTTGAGAGTTCTCAGCAGTCTTAAGTGGTCTTCCCCTCTAGAGCTTCTTGTGATGGAACTGTCTCTCTTGCCTTGTGCTTTAAAATCACAAGTCTACACAAGTTTCCACAAGTCTAAGACCATGGTTCCCCAACTGCGTGCTGGGGTACCCTGGACACTACAGCAAACTTACCAGGCTTGCTGCAAAATATTTTCAACTTCTGAGGAAAACACAAGGATACCCAACATCTATCAGACATCGTGTGAACTACTAGCTCAAGACTGTTTAGAATTTCACCATTATATCACATCACATTCCTTTGTGGACATCATATTTTTGCAAAGTTGGATTTTCAGTGGATACTGTAATAAAAAGCAAGTACCATGAAAAAAAAAATCAATATAGAACAGGAACGGAAGGTGGCAGTGTCCTATCTGATTCCAGAGTTTGAAAAGTTGTGCAGTGCCAAACAGATATACGCATTTAGTATTTGTCGGTTATTTAAGAATGAAATAAAAATATTGTCTTTTCTTTCAATTAATGTGTAATATGTTTACAAACAGCTACTAAGTTGTTAGAACAGAAATACTTCTGAAGGTTTTGGCCCTAAACATTTCTAATACATTAAACTGTTATATATTTCTTTTGGCCTAAGAGTACCATGAAAAAATTACTGAGACATCAAGGGCATCATGAACTGAGAAAATGTGGGAATCTCTGGCCTAGGAACACACACAACCATACTCAACATCTTGTTACAGCCTCGAAAAGACATGGTCCATTTTCTTCAACAAATGGTGCTGGGATAACTGGATATTCACATGAAAAAGAATGATGCTGGACCATTACCTCACAAACATTAACTCAAAATGGATCAAAGACCTAAAGTTAAAAGCTAAAACTATAAAACTCTCTGAAGAAAATGTAATGGTAAATCTTCATGACCTTAGATTTAGGAATGGTTTGTTAGATATGACACCAAAAGCACAAGCAAAATAAAAAAAAAAGATAAGTTGGACTTTGTCAAAATTTTGTGCATTAAAGGACACTATCAAGATAGTGAAAAGACAACCCACAGAATGAGAGAGAATATTTGCAAACCATATATCTGATAAGGGTCTGGCATCCAGAATATATAAACAGTTCCTACTACTCAGCAACAAAAAGACAAACAACCCAATTTAAAAATGGGGGCTTCCCTGGTGGCACAGTGGTTGAGAGTCCACCTGCCGATGCAGAGGACACGGGTTCGTGCCCTGGTCCGGTAAGATCCCACATGCCGCGGAGCAGCTAGGCCCTTGAGCCATGGCCGCTGAGCCTGCGCGTCCGGAGCCTGTGCTCTGCAACGGGAGAGGCCACAGCAGTGAGAGGCCCGCATACCGCAAAAAAAATAAATTAAAAAAAAAAAAAAAAAAAAATGGTCAGAGGACTTAATCAGACATTTCCCCCAAAATATACAAGTAGCCCACAAGCACATGAAAAGATGCTCAATATCATTAGTCATTAGGAAAATTCAAATCAAAACCCAGTGAAATACTACTTCACACCCACAGGTTGGCCATAATGAAAAACAGAAAATAACAAGTTTTGGCCAAGATATTGAGAAATTGGAACCCTCGTTCAATGGCTGGTAGGCATTTAAAATATGCAGCCGTGGTGGAACACAGTTAAGCATTCCCTCAACAAGTTAAACATAGAGTTACCAAGTGATCCAATAATTCTACTCCTAGATATATATCCAAAAGAAAACAAGTATTCAAACAAATACTTGTACACAAATATTCATAGTAGTACTATTCACATAATATTCACAAAAGCCATAAACAATGCAAATGTCCATCAACAGATGAATGGATAAACAAATATGGTGTATCCATACAGTGGTATATTATTCAGACATAGAAAGGAATGAAGTACTGACACATGATACGATATATATGAATCTTGAAAACATCATGTTATATGAAATAAGCCACACACAAAAGATCACATATTGTATGATTCCATTTATAGGAAATATCCAGAATAGCTATATCTATAAAGACACAAAGCAGTCCAGTGGTTGCCAGGGGCTGAGGAAGAAGGACTAGGAAGTGACTGCTTTATGGAAACAGGGTTTACTTCTGGGGTAATAAAAATTTCTTGTAACTAGATAGAGGTGATGGTTATACAATATCATGAGCGTATTAATTGCCACTGAATTGTACACTTTGAAATGGCTTAAGGTTAATTTTATGTTACATGAGTTTTATATGTCTCAATTACATACATATAGTATATGTGTATACATATATTTAAAAGCATGGTCTTATGCCAAGGTTTCTGTAACTTCTGCTCTGCTGGTGATTCCCACTTGCTGGTAGAATTAGTTAGGGTCATCTTATCTCAGTCATCCTTCTACCTTGTAGGACAGCGGTTCTTAACCTTTAGTTCACCTTCAGGGGGTCAAAGGATGCCTCAAAACTCTATATGAAATTTGGTGTCCATGTGTGAAGGGAGAAGGTGAACGGCAATGCAGTTGCCACAGAGGTCTCAGCCAGTCCCACTGGGAGTTGTGAAGCTGGGATGGTCTTCAGGTATACCACAGGGTCCAGCAGTGCTTATAAAGGAAGTTGGGCCCAGGCTGCTTCCAGGGAGAGGACAAAATCTTCTGCCAAGAGCAATTTCAGGGGAAGGACTCAAATGTGAGCTGGGGAATGAGTGCCTTGGTCCTGAAAGAGGGATCTGAGAGCACACACCCACATCCACAACAATTGTTACAGTAGGACATTAGTAGGACATTAGCACCATCTGGGTGTGGGAGATTCCAAATGCTATTTGCTTCTCTTGCCTGGGGCTTCTTGATTCTTGATCATCACTGGGAATCTCGACTTGGGTGATACTTCCTCCAGCTAAAGTTGCCCGACAACTTTCCTTTCAGCTCCCAGTTTCAGGTGCGTGTCTCTGTTGGGGTCTCCTCGCCCCTCCAGGTAGCCTTCTTGGGCTGAGCCCCTCTCAAGTGACCCAGTCCAGCTCCCTTGCAGAGACTTTCCTAGCATATTCTAGAAGTGGTCTCAAAAAAGTTTTTTTGATCTTGCTATCTAAATGTTACCAGAAGGAAAGATCAACTTTTCCAAACCAAATTCATTATCCTTGGCAGATGTGCTCTGTGTTTCGTGTGGCTTGTATCCAACAGTTCCCTACAACTGGTCAAATCATTTCACTATCTAAGAATATGATTTGCAACTAATTCATCTTGAAGTGTTTGACCAGAACCTACACTGCTTAAAATTAGAAATGCTACGTGTATTTTATTGAGATTTTTTTCAGTGTCCGTGGTGGGTGATTGCTAACATCTGCTTTGAAATTTTTCCAGACTAAAATCATTATGGCCTTACACTATAGCTTAGAACTTTGGATCTCGATTGCCTGTTCCTCAGTGCGTCAGAGCAGGCTCTGGGACTGTTTCTTAGGAGTATTTTTTACCCTGCCCATAGTTTGTCCCTCATCCCACTGCCATGCAGAGGTGGACTTCGGTTAGACTCTTTAATTTTCAAAGGATCTTAACTCTACTCTTAGCCAGTGACTGTCTTTTCCTTTCATTAACAATTCAAAATATTCACCCTTCAAATTCTTGCCAGAAATTACAATTTTGAACTCTCTGCTCTCCAACACTTATCAAAAATTTCAAGAACTATTTATGGGGGCTGGCTTGAAACGACATGCAAACATTCCTTTAAATAGTTAAAATTTTTACCTTAGGATTATAACAAACCATGTGAGTCTCATGCTTTTTGTAGAGGTGTAGATCTGTGCTTTAGCCTACACTGAGGGATTTTATAAGGAACTCACTTCTGAATTTATGGGGGCTGTGGTTGAGAAACCATCCACTTCATGACTGTGCTTCCTCTGTATGAGGTCTCTTGGGTGTAAGAAAAATATGTATTTCTCCTCATGACCTAGCTCGATGGTAGCTAGTGGAAAGTCTGAATCTTGAAACTAAGCATATCTTCCTTTTTACATTGAATTATCAAAAATTTCAAAGCCGAATTTGTGACTCATCCCTAGCAACTACCAGCACCTTAGGACAGGCATTTTCCTCACAACCTAGCTTGTTTGTAGCTGGTGGAAAGTATGAATCTTGAAACTCAGCATATCTTCTTCTTTACATTGAATTATCATAAAATTTCAAAGCCAAATTGTGTGACTCACCCATAGCAACTATCAAGATCTTCAGATATGCATTTCTTGGTATTGCTATTACTATTTTTCTGCCATTTCCTTGTCATAGGCTCCTTCAATTATTTATTTTTATCCTTTTATTTGTATATAATTTGCCTTAAATCCTTCATAGAACAAGGCTTGGTTATAAATAAAATGAAATAGCCATCTCAATTTCAGTTTGACCTCTTCCTTGCCCAACCACATATTTCATTTGATTTTTTTACAGCACTCTTTATCAAGCCTAATTAAATAATTAATAATAATGATGATAACAACTGTTGGTTGAGAAATTCTATATGCTAGATTCTTGACATGTTAATAAAGGTCTCATTTAATGTTTACAGCCACCTCCCAAGGCGGGTATTATTTCCCTATTTTACAGAAAAGGAAACCAAGACTCAGGAGGTTTGAAGTATTTGCTCAAAGCTAAGATCAGTAAGTGACAGATCCAGGACTGGAATACTCTGAAGCCCCTATTCTTTTCTCTGAGCTAGTCTGCCCACTCTGTGGGATGATGCTTTACTTTTCATGAGTCATCATTCTTTGGGTTTGAGCTGATACAATGACAGGTACCAAAAAAACAAACAAACAAAAAAACCAATGGTTCATTTCTCCAATGGGGATGGGAAAGTGAGGGTGGGTGTGATCTCTTAACCATTTAACATTATTGTCCTGCCTAGCGAAGTCAGTGAGCAGAGCTCCACCATCATTTTCTCTACCCTTTGAAGGAAGTGGAGGCTAGAGCTTAGACCAGAGGTGGAGATGGAAGTGGAAGAAGGAAGAGACAAGAGCTAAAGAGAAATGTTTTACTGGATCTCCAACATGGACTAAAGAAGGAGAAAGGAACTGGGGGTTGGGTTTTCATTAGCTTGTAAGACTAGTCAATTTGGCTAGATTTTAGTTGAGTAACAAGCAGAAACCTGTATTTTATTATTTTGATAAAGTAAGGTTTATTGAGGAATAGTTTATATACAATAAAATGTATGCTTTTAAGTGTACAGTTGGATGAGTTTTGATAAATGTGTACAGTCATGCAGCCACCATCATGATCAAGATGCAGAATATTTCCATCACCCCCCAAAATTTTCCTCCTGCTCCTTTGCAGTCAGTCTCTTCCTTCTGACCCCTTAACTGCTGGCAACTACATAGTACTGCCTTTTCTGGAATACCATATAAATGGAATTTTTCAGTATGTAGTCTTTTGTATCATCTTCTTTGACTTAGCACAATGCTTTTGGAATTCATCTATGTTGTTACATGTATCAATAGCTCATTCCTTCTTTTTGTTGAGTAGTATTCCATTGTGAATGGAAGTCACGTAAGTGGATGAGGTACCAAAACTCATTTACCCACTCACCAGTTTATGAACATTTGGTTTGTGGCTTTTATGAATAAAGCTGCTATGAACATTTGCCTGCAAGTGTTTGTGGGGAAATACCCAGGAATGGGATTGTTAGATTGTACGGTAAATAGAAGTTTGACTGTATAAGAAACTACCAAACTGTTTTTCAAAGTGGTCATAGCATTTTGCATTTACACCAGCAATGGCTGAGATTTTTAATGGTACCACATTCTGTGTACACTTGCTACTGTCAATCTTTTAAATTTTAGGCATTCTAGTGGGTATGAAGTAGTATCTTATTGTGATTTTAATTTGTTTCCCTAAACACTAGTGATGTTGAGCACCTCTTCATGTACTTATTTGCTATTCATATCTCTTCCTTGGGTAAAGTGTGTGTTAAAATCTTTGGCATTTTTTATGGGTAATTCATCTTTTAATTATTGACTTCTAAGTGCTCTATATTTTGGGGATACAAGTCCTTCAAAAGATAAGTTTTTGAAAATACTTCCTCCTAGTTTGTAGTTTTCCTTTTCTTTAGTGGTATCTTTTAAAAGGGCGTTTCTAATTTTAATGAAGTCATAATTTTTGCACTTAAATTTAGGGCTTTCATCCATTTCAAGTTGGTTTTTGTATATGCTACAAGGTAAGGGTTGAGATTCGTTTGTGTTTTTTGCATGTGGATGCCCAATTGTTCCAGTTGTCCAGCATCATTTTCTAAAATGTCAGTACTTTTTACATTCAATTACCTTAGCACCTTTGCCAAAATTCAACTCACTACATATGTGTGGATCTATTTCTAACTCTCTATTGATATGTGTATCCGTTCTTACACCAATACCATCCTGTCTTTATTACCATAACTTTATATTAAGTCTTGAACTCAAATATTATTAACCCCACATCTTTGTTCCTCTTTTTCAAAATTATTCTTGCTATTCTAGATCTTTTGCATTTCCATACAAATTTTAGAATCTGCTTTTCTAAAAAAGAGCAGCTTCCTGGGATATTCACTGAGATTTGTTCAATCTGTTGATCAATTTGGGGAAGAACTGATATCTCAACAATATTGAGAATTCCAATCCAAAAGCACAGTGTATAGGTCTATTTATATAGGTTTTCTCTGATTTTTCTCAGCAAGGTACAGGTATTGTACATAGTTTTTAAATTTATCTCTGAACATTTCTTTTTCATGCTATCATAAATTGTATATTTTACTTCAGCTTCCAATAACTCATTGATAATACAGAGAAATATAATTCATCTTTTATATTGACTTTGTGTTGTCTCAACTCACTAAACTCACATAGCAGTTCAGTAATTGTTATGATTCCTTGAGATTTTTTAATGTAGATAATCATATTACCTGCTAATAAAGATAGTTTTACTTTTTCCTTTCCAAGATATATGACTCATTTACTTTTCTTGCCTTATTACTGGCTAGGACTGCCAGGATGACTTTGACTAGAAGTGGTGAGAGTAGACATCCCCACTGTGTTCCCAGCCTTCAGGCTAAAGCATTCAGTCTTTTACCATTAAGTATCATGTTAACTGCAGGCTTTTGTTGATTACCTTTTTCAGGTTTGGATCTTTCCTTCTATTGCTAGTTTATATAAAGTTTCTATTATGAATGGATTTGGGACTTTATAAAATGCTTTTTTCCCCTGCATTGTTTCAGGTGATAATATGATTTTTCTTTTGGGCTTACTGATATGGTGAATTACATTGAATGATTTTCAAATGTTGAAGCAATCTTGTACTTCTGTGATAAATCTCCCTTTATTGATGGTCCTGATTATTATTTTTATATATGACTGAATTTGATTTACCAGTATTTTGTTAAGGATTTTACATATACGTTTATGAGGATTATTGTTCAGTAGTTTTCTTGTAATGTTCTTGTCTAGTTTAGGAATCAGGGTAATACTGGCTTAATAAAATGGGTTGGAACGTATTTGTTCCTCTTCTATTTTCTGGAAGAGCTTGTGAAACCTGCATTTTTTTTTTTTTTTTTTTTTTTTTTTTTGCAGTACGCAGGCCTCTCACTGTTTTGGCCTCTCCCATTGTGGAGCACAGGCTCCGGACACGCAGGCTCAGTGGCCATGGCTCACGGGCCCAGCCGCTCCGCAGCATGTGGGATCTTCCTGGACCAGGGAACGAACCCGTGTCCCCTGCATCGGCAGGCGGACTCTCAACCACTGCGCCACCAGGGAAACTCAAAACCTGCATTTTTAAACTCATCTGTTTCTATTCATTTTACCCCTGACCCTCTATCCTCACCTCAGGGTCTTTGTACATGATTATTTGAAGTACTTTAAAGCTGTCTTTATTGAATTAAGAAGGCAAGGATTTTCTACACACAGGAGAGGGTCAAAGGCCCTGAAAAGGCCAAGTGTGTATGTGTTCCTATGCTTCTTCCCAAGAATTATTGTACATGAGAGAAAAATAGGGAAGAGTGTTTTAAACCTCGAGGAAACTAACATAAGGCCCATGTGTCACAGCCTCACATGGACCATGGCTACTAATCAGAGGGGAAGGACATTATATCAAAATCCACTCCTTCAAACAAGCGAGGGTGAACAATGCCGAAGCAAAAACCTTCTCTCTAAGTGTGGTTCCCTCCACTCATATTACCCTCCAGAGCCTTCTGCCTTGAAATCCAAAACCTTCCAGTGAGCCCAAACCCTTCAGGCCTAGAACAAACCTACATTTGAACATGGGTTAAACACACAGGGCAGTTCTTTGAGAATCCGTATGTTTTTGCTAATGTCTCATAATCTGCCAGAAGGTAGACAAGTGACAGAAAGCCATCGAATAGGATGAAAAAGAAAGGGCCTCGTGCAAGCCTGTGATTTTACCCTCTTTCATCTTCCAGCCTTTCTCGCCTGGTGGGGAGGGGACTCCTGGAGGGTCTGGGCCCATCCGTTCCCTCTGGCATGGTGAGTGTGGCTCCCCTCTGCACACAGCAGTCTAGGTCCCAATCCTGGCCGATTTCCTCACTGCTCCCCAGGAAAGGCAGCCCTGTTCTTGGAGCTCTGGTTAGGGAAGGATAGCTGTATCAGTCAAGGTTCTTGCGGGAAACAGCTGGCACCCTCAAATGAGGATAATTGAGAGTTTAATAAGCACACTCTTTGCAAAGGTGTGGGCAGTAACGGACTAGTAATGACAGGGCTCCGTTATTGCTCCATGTCTGAAGGGAAGAGAGGAGGACCCAGTTTCCATAATCTGAATGGAGCAAGCTGTATGAAGAGGGTCTCCTGACAAGAGCTGCAACCCCAGGGGATGCGGGCCAGGGAATGATACCCTCACCTCAGTCTCCTACTGCTGTTCCACACCGGCCAAACCCCAAGGGAAAGCAGAGAACCAGGGAGCAGGTTGCTGTGGTCCACACAGATGAGCCTCGTCGGGTCCAGAGCAGGGAGGAGGAGGGTAAAGAGTGAATCCACATAGACACAGAGACATCCAGGGAGTATCTGTGTACCTGAGAGCCTTTCCTGTATTCTCAGCCCCTCATCACAGGGCCGATGTACTTATCCACGCCCTACATGACATCTCAGCCCTGGGAGGAAAAGCTTCACCGTCTTTGGAATGGAACCAGGGGCCTAGCACTGGGATCTGGCTCTTGCCGCTGGGCCACCAGGTGGGGCAGACTGGAAGGGGCGAGAGCCGTGCCCATTCCCTCCCCCAAAGAGAAGAATCAGGCCCCCGGAAAAGGCTAACTGGTTGTGAGCAAAGTTCAACGCTACTCATTCCTGTTATCCTCTGGCAGCCAGGGGCACTGAAAAGGAGGCAGAAGTCAGGAAAATTCCAAGAAACTTTTACTAAAAATAAAGTAAATAGCCATTTCTTACAAGATGCCCAGCCACTAATTAGCCACAGTACTTCTGTATGAGGAGAGGCCCTTTGGCTACAGAATATGAATTTTAAAACTACACTTCATCCAAAGTGGCAATTAAGGGCTTTATCCAATCATAATAAACCTTGGTCTTCCTTTCCTAAGCAAGCTCTGCATCTTGCTGCCAGAGCAAACCCATAAGCTCATTCCTGGTTTCCTTCTTAAAACAGAGCAGAGCCATGACACTCCACAGAGCAAATGTTCTTGGACTGCTCTCTCCAGGCTCCCCGTGTCACCGGAGCAGCTTCCAGGGCCCCTTCACAGTGTTGACATGGGTGCAGCCGGCCCCAAGTGTCCTTCAGCCCCTGGCCTCAGCCCAGACCCACAGGACACCTTCCACAAAGGCCATGCTGCCTGGTGGTGAAGGACACAGGCTTTGCGGTCACTGTCATGGTATTGGCAGGAACTGAGCAAGAACCTAGACTTTTCCTTCACGGCATTTATCAAAGTTTGTAATTTTACATATAACGGTGACAAACATTTTTATCCTGTGTGTATTCTCTGCCTCTTTCCCTCCCTCCACTCTGCCTCCTAAAGAAAATCATGGCCTTGTCCACTTGGCATACTCCTTTCTCTTCCATCTTGGGATCAGTGCAGGGAGCTGGGCGTGAAGCTAGAACAGGAGACACAGAGTGAAACGCTGGCAGGGCAGGGATGCAGTGGGTGAGAGGGGCAGTGTAAAAGCAGCAGAATTGGGGCCTGTGAAGCAAAAGCAGGTGAGGCGCTGCCAGGTGCTGGCCAGCTGCTGCCAGGCCAGAAGGAAGCCCCCTTGTGGCCAGATCTAACCCTTTCTCAAGTCAACCCAAATTTGGATTTTTGTATAAAATTTCTTGATTGTTGTAGGAGCCAAACAAGACAACCCACAGGCGGTGTGGCCCTACATGCCTGCCAGTGTGTGACTCCTGGACAAGAAGATGTCCATCAGAAAGGAGTAGGAATGAGGGTGAGGGGTGGGGTAAAAAGCTGGTTTTAAAGGGTCCTAAATCAGGAGTTGAGAGGGAATTAGGAGGAGCAGCTGCCAGTAGTGAGGAGGAATTTGAGAGTGGCTGAAATTGAGAGAGGTGATTTCAAAGATGTTTTGCTAGGCATTAAGAATGGACTCGCGCAGCCACTGTGGAAAACAGTACGGAGGTTCCTCAAAAAAATGAAAAACTGGGCTTCCCTGGTGGCACGGTGGTTGAGAGTCCGCCTGCTGATGCAGGGGACATGGGTTCGTGCCCCGGTCCGGGAAGATGCCATATGCCGTGGAGCCGCTGGGCCCGTGAGCCATGGCTGCTGAGCCTGCGCGTCCAGAGCCTGTGCTCCGCGACGGGAGGGGCCACAAGAGTGAGAGGCCCGCGTACCTCAAAAAAAAAAAAAAAGAAAGAAAAAAATGAAAAACTGAATTGACATATGATCCAGCAGTCCCACTACTGGGCATATATCTGTAAAAAACTGTAACTCGAAAAGTTACATGCACCCCTATGTTCACAGAAGGACTATTTACAATAGCTAAGACATGGAAACAACTATGTCATGTCCACTGACAGATGGATGGATAAAGATGTGGTACATAAATATGATGGAATATTACTCAGCCATGAAAAGAATGAAATAATGCCATTTGTAGCAATATGGATGGACCTAGAGATTATCATACTAAGTAAGCCAGAAAGAGAAAGACAAATACCATATGATATCACTTATATGTGGAATTTAAAATATGGCACAAATGAACTTATCTACGAAACAGAAACAGACTCACGGATATAGAGAACAGACTTGTGGTTGTCAAGGGAGAGGGATGGATTGGGAGTTTGGGATTAGCAGATGCAAACTATTATATATATGTATAACGGAATCACTTCGCTGTATGCCAGAAACTAAGACACATTGTAAATCAACTATACTTCAGTAAAGTAAATTTAAAATAAAACTGAAACCTTGGGCTAGTCATCTAGATGAGTGTAAGTTGCCTATAAAATGGGACTCCTAATAATATCTGCTTTAAATACCTTGGAGCTGTGAATTTCAAATATGATAAAATTATTTGAATCCTCAAAAAAAATAAAAAATGGACTCCCCACTTGGATGTTACCTCGAGAGACTGAATAAAGATTTTAATTCTTTGAGGTTATTCTTTGGTTGGCAGACTGTGTTGTGTTGAGCTGGCTCTACATCATGCAGGGTCACATGGCTGTAGGCCTTCCCTAAGGTAACTCACACCTGCATATTTGGGGCTGTGACCGCCATCACACTGTGAGCCACCTGAGGGCAGGATGAGGGTCTGTTAAGCTTCTCACAGTTTGCTGAGTGAACTCCTCTCCAGGCCTTAGACCTGGTTCCTTTTTCAAGAGGTACAAATTTAGTTCAAACTCACTTTCACTTTCTCCTGGGCCAATCAGCATAATCAAATGCTGATATAATAAGCAGGCTGGGGGAAGCTGAGCCATTCACCCATTAGCAAAGATAGAGTGGACTGCTCCAGAAGCTGCATCCTGGCTCCAGCTGGGCTGGTGTTCCAGTGACAGGAAATGGCCTGAAGAAAATATTTTGTGCCCCACTCTTTGGACCAATGTTCTCTGTCAGCTCTCCCAGAGGTTACTCACAGAGGGCAGGCTTTACTCTCCTCCCTTTACCCTTAGGAATTACATTAGTTATCTGTGCTGTGTAAAAAAACTACTCCAAAGCTTAGTGATCTAAAGCTACAAACAATTATTATCTGAGTTTCTAATTGTCAGGAATCCAGGAACAGCTTAGTGGGGTACCTCCGACTTAAGTTCTCTCACAAGGCTGTAGTCAAGGTGTCAGCTGGGGCTGCAGCCGTCTCAGTGCTCAACTTGGGGAGGATCCACTTCCAAGCTGGCTTTCCTGGCTGTTGGCCAGAAACATCACTTCCTGGCCAAGTGGGTCTCTCCATAGGGCAGCTCACAGCATGGCAGCAGGCTTCCTTCACAGCCAACCAGTGAGAGAACAAGTCTTTTGTGACCTAATCTCAGTAGTGACAGCCCATCAATTTTGCTCTATTTATTAGAAAAAATCACTAAGTTTATCCCACACTCAAGGGGAAGGGAATCCACAGGGCTTGAATGCCAGAAAGTAGGGATCCTTGGAAGTTTTAATCCAGCCTTGTTATTCAGGGTCCATAATGGGTACAAGCAGTGATGTAATGGTCATATCCCTCAGACGTAACTCTGCTCATCTCTTTGAATAAGCTGGGAAATACACATAACTGTCTACATCAACCAACCTTGCTAAGAAAGTCAAGCACTGATGTAGTTATGCACATGCACCATGGACATAAACCATATACAGATCCTGGGGAGAGTTGTTATACTGTAGTTTGTTGAGGAGAGTGAGCCTGAAACATAAATACAGCATATTTTTTCCACATTCTCCTGTGACCCCTGGGTTTGAGTTCTGGTTCTACCTTTTACTAGCTGTGTGACTCTGGGCAAGAAACTTCCCTGAAGCTCCATTTCTTCATCCCTAAACTGAGGGGTAATAATAGAATTCATGCCACTGGGTTTGGGGTAGGATTAAATAAAAACAATTACATATGTAAAGACCTAGCATTGGGCCTGGCACATTATAGGTACCAAAGAAATCATGAGGCTTATGATCATCATTATTATTCCAGTACTATTCTTTAATCTAATGTATTTTGTTTCAAACTTTCTGCTCTTAAAGCTTGGCTTGCCTCCCCTTAGGATTAATAAAACTAGTCAATGCTAAAAACTCATGGACAGTTTTTTATGACACCAATATGTGTAAGTTATAATCACAACCTTTGGATATCTGATGCTGGTAGTCAGCATCAAAATAAAGCATCTCAAAATTAGAACACGTTATTGCAGAAGTTTGCAGAAAACCAAACATTATAGATTGGGAGAAACAGAGATGAATCTTCACATTTCACCTCTTTGATCTCGCCCATATTTTGAATGGGTGATTTCTGGGTGAACCTCCACAGAGAAGGGAACTATGGTCTCATATCTTGTGGCTGGGGTCGAAAGCCCCAAGTGTTTCAGAAGGAAGATGGCCCACAGGTGCCCTGCTTACTGAAGTTATATTCTGGAGTTGAACAGAGTAGACTGCCTTTTACTGCTTGCCTGAGGCAATGTCAGTTGCATTCCAAAAGTTTAGAAATATATAGGTAGACACATGATCTATGAAATAACTGTTGACTTTTCCATGTACTTTGGGCAGGGGCTAAGGAAGACAAAGGCACTTTTTTCCCTTTCTCTCTCAACTTTTTTTTTTTTTCTCTGAGAAGCCGCAGAATTCTGACCCACTTCACATCTGCCTCCTGCCTCTGGTTTTGAAATCTGCAGCCTGATGGCTTGTTTGCTTGTTAGCATGAAAGGCTTGCTCTGGGTCTGTGCTTGCTTGTTAGTAAAGAACCAACAAGCGTTGCAGTCCAAAGGTAATCACAGCCTGAAATCACTTCCAGATGCCAAACCCCACTCCTGATGGTGAAAGCAGACTTTACAATTGCATGAATCAGGTACTCAGTGGCTCTTACCCAATCCTGTTAGGGTTTTGAACATGCACATGTGTTCTCCTCCTCCTTTTCTTTCCCTCCCCTCGCTCCCTCTTTTCTCCTTCTCTACCATTCCTTGCTTTCCTCAACATGGATCAATTTTAATCTGAAGAGCAAAATCAAAGCCAGATATAACCCCGTCTCAATTCTGCCACGAGCATCTGAACTGCTGTTACCCTGGGATCTGTTAGGTGATGATAGCTCCCTGTTAGAGCTGCAGCCACCAGAGAGATGAGTGGCTCTTTCCTCCAGCCCCATCCTCGCAGGATTCTAGAAAGCCTATCCCAGGCAGGGTGCAAATATGGAGAATACTGTTCCTTGGGCAGTTGGTAAAGTTGGTACCAGAGGGATTATCCTACCTCCAGAAAAAAGATTACTGCCCATACGCAACTCAGAATTGGCACAGAAATGAGACTGGCTGACAGAGCTGGTACTCACACTGGTAGAATACGCAGGATTCAGCAGTGACTCGGAAGACTGGGATTTCGATCCCGACATGCTGAGATATATGAGAGCTTCCCACAGAGAGTCTGAGAAAAGAAAGAAGGTAGAGAAGGAGAGAGGGAGAAAGCAAGGCTAAAGGAAGAAAAGGACGTAGTACTAACAGAACATTTTTAGAGTTACGTAATTAAAGTACTGAAGTCTGAGAAAATAGAATCAAGAAGACTTTCAAAAGAGGAACTCATCATAGACATACAGTAAGTCCCCTACACGTGAACGAGTTTCATTCTGAGAGCATGTTCATAAGTCCAATTTGTTCCTAAGTCCAACAAATTTCGCCTAGGTACCCAACTAACACAATCAGCTACCATTCTACATTCGGGTCCTGTGCCTCAAAAACTCACAGTGCCTCCTCAAATAAAGAAAATCCCCTTGCCATTTCCTGCATCATGAATCTCTTCAGTTCTTCAATTACTTCTTCTTCCTCTTGTCTCTCTTCATCCTTTCTCTGGGCCTCCAATTCCATCAGGTCTTTATTAGTAAGCTCCATGTTCTCATCTTTGAAAGTTCACAACTTGAAGGTTTGTATGTAGGGGACTTATTGTATTGACTTTCTCCCCTCAAAAAGTGAGTATCATTGAATCCAATTTCAAGTTCCATCTCAGTCTACCCACTGAAAGGACTTAAGTGGCAGAATCTTACCTTCATTCACTAATTACTCTCATGCTCCAGGTAGACCTGGCCATTTATGAAAACAAGAATCTGTATGATTTGATTATATGCGTGTAGATAAAACACAAATGAAACATTTGTATACAGCCAGTAGAAGAGGTTTTTTTTTTTCAATCTCTGATTTTGGCTTATGTGTAGTTAGTATACTTAAGTTATTACTTCCCTTATGAATAATTCATTAAATTTTAAATGTAACACAAATGTATTTCTTCCCAGGCAAAATACCATATAGCTCGCACTCAACCACTTATTCCCAGATGTTTATACCAACAGGGTCCAATAACTCCATAAAACTAGGATAATAGCACATTGAAAATATCTGGCCACAACTCATAAAAGAACGTGCATAATAAAACTGCTCCCAACGCCCCCATCCTCCCTCCAATGCAAAATTTCCAAATGTTTCAAAGTAATTTTCCAAAGGTGTAGTGGAAGTGGACCCCCCAAATCCAATATTCTCATATTACTGACATCTGAGTTCAAGATCAAATTGAATAAAATAAGTACATGTATTCAACCCCTTTAAAAAGAATCTCTTAAAAATGAACCCTGGGGCTTCCCTGGTGGCTTCTTTATTGGAGTATAATTGCTTTACAGTGGTGTGTTAGTTTCTGCGGTATAACAAAGTGAATCAGCTATATATATACATACATCCCTGTATCTCCTCCCTCTTGTGTCTCCCTCCCACCCTCCCTACCCCACCCCTCCAGGTGGACACAAAGCACTGAGCTGATCTCCCCGTGCTATGAGGCTGCTTCCCACTAGCTATCTATTTTACATTTGGTAGTGTATATATGTCCATGCCACTCTCTCACTTCATCCCAGCTTACCCTCCCCCCTCCCCATGTCCTCAAGTCCATTTTCTACGTCTGCATCTTTATTCCTGTCCTGCCCCTAGGTTCTTCAGAACCATTTAAAAACAATTTTTTTAGATTCCATATATATGTGTTAGCATATGGTATTTGTTTTTCTCTTTCTGACTTACTTCACTCTGTATGACAGACTCTAGGTCCATCCACCTCACTACAAATAACTCAGTTTCGTTCCTTTTCATGGCTGAGTAATATTCCATTGTATATATGTGCCACATCTTCTTTATCCATTCATCTGTCAATGAACACATAGGTGGCTTCCATGTCCTGGCTATTGTAAATAGAGCTGCAGTGAACATTGTAGTACATGACTCTTTTTGAATTATGGTTTTCTCAGGGTATATGCCCAGTAGTGGGACTGCTGGGTTGTATGGTAGTTCTATTTTTTAGTTTTTTAAGGAACCTCCATACTGTCCTCCATAGTGAATGGCTGTATCAATTTACATTCCCACCAACAGTGCAAGAGGGTTCCTTTTTCTCCACACCCTCTCCAGCATTTATTGTTCGTAGATTTTTTGATGATGGCCATTCTGACCGGTATGAGGTGATACCTCATTTTAGTTTTGATTTGCATTTCTCTAATGATTAGTGATGTTGAGCATCCTTTCATGTGTTTGTTGGCAATCTTCAACAGACATTCTTGAGCATTAAACTATACCAGATTCTGCCACATTCTACGAATACTGTGGTGAATAAGACAGATCTGACCTTGTGCTCATAAGACTTATAGTCAAGTTTGTTAAGCAAATGACCTGCAAAATGAAATAGGTAAGCCCAGTTTTTGAAACCACAAATATTTACAATATTCCACCACACGTACCCTTAAACACAAAAACACAGAGTCAAGAATGTTTAGTAGAGAAATAACTAGACAAGAAATTAGGAGATGAGGATTTGGTTTCAGATCTTCAAAGGTACATTACTCAAACTCTTTGCACCCCGTTTTTCCATCAATAGTATTGGGCTAGTACAGGTTCTATGTGCTTCAAAGGCATTCTCTTAAGTGGGTAGGTGCCCTTATTCCAAATCTGATAGATTAAAAAACTATTGCAAGATAGACTACTGGACAACTTATCTAATTTCTTTACCAAGTCAGTGGCATGAAGAAAAAAGAGAAAGGGTATCAAAGGATACTTGAGAGGTATAACAACCAACTAATGTGTAAATTTTAAACAGCCACCTGTAACAGATATTTTTGAAATAATTGTGAAAATTTGAACATTGCCTGAGTTTTGGATGATACAACAGAAATATCAGTAATTTTTGTTAGGTATGATAACAGCAGTATGCATTTATAAGAAATGTCCTATGGGGCTTCCCTGGTGGCGCGGTGATTGAGAGTCTGCCTGCCGATGCAGGGGACACGGGTTCGTGCCCCGGTCCGGGAAGATCCCACATGCCACGGAGCGGCTGGGCCCGTGAGCCATGGCCGCTGAGCCTGCGTGTCCGGAGCCTGTGCTCCGCAATGGGAGAGGCCACAACAGTGAGAGGCCCGCGTACCGCAAAAAAAAAAAAAAAAGAAATGTCCTATGATTTTTGGCATGTGTAAGAATGAAATGGCTTAATGCCTGGACTGCTATAAAATACTAAATACTCGAAAGGTTAATTATATAGCAAAAGAAAAGAAATTGAAGTCTTCCACAAACATGTGTGTATATAGGCACATCTTACAGCCATATCTTAAAGCCAGCATTACTCATTTTTTTCCCTCTCATCTGATACATAAAATATATTATAAAACTCACCGAGGTGGAAACACTTTCCTAATTATTTGAGTTAATTTTGGAGTGGGGAAAGAACATAGGAAGGAAAGTTTCCAAACTTATTTCTTTGCAATAAGATTTCATTAAATTCATGGATGCTAGACTTGAACTCGGTAAGTGAGAAACTTGGGTGCTTCTAGCACTGCACCTGGCTTTGATATGTTTGCAAAGCTGTGGGTGGAGAGGGATATAGGTAGTCAAATTCTTCCAAAAATGTTCTTCTGACTCAGTAGATCTAAATCAGTAAGGCATTTTTTTTTAGTTTGTATATTTAAGCCAGGCGTTTGTATGTCTTTGCTTATCTAGGGCCAACTGGCTGCTGAAATAGAGTAATTTGCAATGTCTTAGACCCTCACTACTCAAAGTGTACTCCTCTCACCAGCAATATTGGCATCACCTGGGAGCTTGTTAGAACTGCAATACATCTGACTCCACCCCAGAGTTATTGAATCAGAATCTACATTTTATATCAAAAAAACAACTCAATTAAAAAATGGGCAGAAGACCTGAATAGACTGTTTTCCAAAGAAGACATACAGATGGACAACAGGCACATGGAAAGATGCTCAACATCACTAATCATAGAGAAATGTAAATCAAAACCACAAGGAGAGGGCTTCCCTGGTGGCACAGTGGTTGAGAGTCTGCCTGCCGATGCAGGGGACATGGGTTCATGCCCCGGTCTGGGAAGATCCCACATGCCGCGGAGCAGCTGGGCCCGTGAGCCATGGCCGCTGAGCCTGCACGTCCAGAGCCTGTGCTCCGCAATGGGAGAGGCCACAACAGTGAGAGGCCCGTGTACTGCAAAACAAAACAAAACAAAACAAAAAAACCACAAGGAGATATCACCTCATACCTGTCAAAATGACTCTCATCAAAAGACTACAAATAACGAATGTTGACAAGGATGTGGAGAAAAAGGAACCCTCCTACGCTGCTGGTGGGAATGTAAATTGGTGTAGCCACTGTGGAAAACAGTATGGAGGTTCCTCAAAAAACAAAAAATTGGGGACTTCACTGGTGGCACAGTGGTTGAGAATCCACCTGCCAATGCAGGAGACACAGGTTCGGGTCCCTGGTCTGGGAGGATCCCACATGCTGTGGAGCAACTAAGCCTGTGAGCCACAACTACTGAGCCTGAGTGCCACAGCTACTGAAGCCTGTGTTCCACAACAAGAGAAGCCACTGCAAGGAGAAGCCCGTGCACCACAATGAAGAGCAGTCCCCTGCTCTCCGCAACTAGAGAAAACCCGCGTGCAGCACCAAAGACCCAACACAGCCAAAAAATAAATAAAATTAAAAAAAAATTGAATTGACATATGATCCAGCAATTCCACTCCTGGGCATATATCTCAAGCAAGCAAAAACACTAATTTGAAAAGATACATGCACCCCAACGTTCATAGCAGCATTATTTACAGTAGCCAAGCTATGGAAACAACCTAAATGTCCACCAACAGATGAATGGGTAAAGAAGATGTGGTACATATACAATGGAATATTACTCAGCCATAAGAAAGAATGAAATTTTGCCATTTGCAACAACATGGATGGATCTAGAGGGTACTATGCTTAGTGGAATAAGTCAGACAGAGAAAGACAAATAGTGTACGTTACCAGTTATATGTGGAATCTAAAAAATAAAACAGATGTATGAATATAACAAAACAGAAGCAGACTCACAGATATAGGGAACAAACTAGTGGTTACCAGTGGGGAGAGGGAAGGGGGGAGGGGCAAGATAGGGGTAGAGGATTAAAAGGTACAAACGACTATGTATAAAATAAATGTTACGAGGATATAGTATACAGCACAGGGAGTATAGCCAATATTTTATAACTTTAAATGGAGTATAATCTTTAAATTTTTTGAATCACTATGTTGTATACCTGAAACTAATATAATGTTATAAATCAACCATACCTCAATTTTTAAAAAAAAAAGAATCTACGTTTCAACAAGATCTCCAGTTGACTTATATGGTAATTAAAGTTTGAGAAGCTTTGTCTTAGAATCTAAGCCTTAGAAAATGATCAGAAAGAAGACAAAGAACCATGTCATTATTGTTATTTGTGTGAAAGTAAGGAGAAATGAAACAGCTTTCAACAGAATCATTTCAAAATAGCTTTTGGTTTTGAAACAGTGCAAGAGCGAAAGAGTTTACCGTATATGCAGTTTCATAAAATCATCCACGCATATTTATGGATGTAGCTGCTGTCTGTGGTCTCCCTGCCCGCCGAATACCAAACCACTTCAGCAGTCATTACTTCCACCCCAGGTGTCTTTCTTTCTTTTTAATGTCTGAAATCACCGACTCCTCTGAGAATTTAAAGGCACGAGCACCCACAGTCTCTCAAAGCCTCATCTCCTTGTAAACTTAGAATTTCCCCCAGAAGTGTTCTTAAAATATCCTGATCTTGATTTATTCAACCTTTTCAGTGACTGAAGTTGTGTTCCTTATGGATTTTTTTCTGCACTACTGCAGCCTGAGAGCCTGTGGGAAGGGGCTGCTGTTGCCATGCGCTCAGCAATGATGCCTCCACCTCAACACTGTCGTCACTTTCTCCTTCACCCACCACCTCTGGGCGTTTTGTATATTGCTCCCCTCCACCTACAGCCCCTCCCTGACCTTCCAAAGGGTGTAGCTGTGACAATCCCCCAGACTTGATGCCCTGAAGGGAGGGTTCTCTCTGCACCCCACCAGCTTACCAGATCTCACGTACCCTGCTACGCTCCATTGTGCAAGCTCTACATGTTATTCTTTGTCTGGTGACATTTATTAAGTGAACCATATAGCTACCAGCCCCTTAACTCCACTTAAGGCCTTCTCCAGTTCTGTCTCTCCATATTAAAATGGGTGAAGCATACTATAAGTAGGCCTAATGCCAAGAGTTCAAAACTGGCTGACAACAATGCAAACCTGATCATTTATTTGTGTTATAGGGAAAAGCACACCCCCCTTTTAAAATACCACAGGTCTTTTGTTTTCTGTGGTCCTGGAAATCTGGAGGTTTGAATGGTGAGTATAACAGGAACATCCTAGGCGCCATAACAGCCCCATAAATATCTCCTCAGCAGAGCTGTGCATCTCCCGCTGGACTCCAAGAGCTTTCTTTGAAGTCACAGGGCAGAAGTTGTGCACGTGGAAGAGGTATGCAACTTATTATTATCATTATTCGCCATTGCTTTAGAAGCTTTTAAGTAATACTAGATTTATCACATTTTTCTTACAGCAAATTTTAGTTTCATCTAGTGTTTCTTCTGAAGCCTGAACCAATAAACTGGTTTGTCTTTGTAATTGATCTGCCACAGTAGTTCCCATATTCTTCTGCCAAGAAGCCCTTTTGGAATCCTATTAAATGGGTAACATGACATTTATGGTCTCAGAAATTAGAACACCTGGAAGGAGGCCCAGAATTTACCCGGTCTCTTGGGGGATCTTCTAGTACAAAGCAGACTGGACCTTGTTGGATGGATCTAACTCGGAGCTGGCCTTTTGCTACTGTCTTCTGAGGTCCACCCTCATCTGAAGCAGCCCCGTTAGGTTGCATTGCCTAGCATTGGACAAAGTGCGCAGTAAATAGCTCATATTCTTGATTTGATTTTGCTGAGGGGCTGACATAAAGTTAGTGTGCATATAAATAGCTTGGATCGCATTGTAGGGGAGGAGAAGGATACTTACACACCAGCTGAAAACCTCCCTTCCTGTGTAGGTTTATACCCTTGAGCTCTATCTGTATTTGACAAAGCCATCATTTCCTTCTTCACACACACACACACACACACACACACACACACACACACACACACCTTGTTTTATCATTAGAAAAGTAAATCATGCTCACTGTTACAAAACTTAATAAAAATAGGGGCCTCCCTGGTGGCGCAGTGGTTGAGAGTCCGCCTGCCGATGCAGGGGATGCGGGTTCATGCCCCGGTCTGGGAGGATCCCATATGCCGCGGAGCGGCTGGGCCCGTGAGCCATGGCCGCTGGGCCTGCGCGTCCGGAGCCTGTGCTCCGCAACGGGGGAGGCCACGACAGTGAGAGGCCCGCATACCGCAAAAAGAAAAAAAAAAAAAAAAAAAAAACTTAATAAAAATAAATAAGCATTTTCCTACGACCGAATAACCACCGTTATGTTTTAACCACACTATTGTTCCAATATTTCTCTGTATGTGTGTGAATATATGTACACACTCTTCTGTACTTTTTGGTCTACAATGTGTCTTGCATTTACACATCTACCCACTCTATCCCCAAAGAACCCATTGAAATGGTAAAAAGGTTATTTTAAAAATTTAAACCATTACAGCAATGAAAAACAAGAAAACAAGACCAAGAGTCTTCAATTAGCCACAAAGTTTGAAGGATTCGCATCAATAGAAAAGAAAAGGCAAATGGTAAGTGGAGGAGTTACAGTAGAGGCAATAAAAGCCCAAACTCCAGAGACAAAAGCTGACTTTTGCAGGGCAGTCCCTCAGGTGATTCTAGCTCCAAATTGACAGGTTAGTCTGGGATGTTAAAGAACTGCATTTGGGACAGCTGGGATGCATGGGGCTTGCTCTCTCTCCCTCTCTAAATAGAACGGCTAATGAGACTGCTTTTGTCTTCCAGAGGACTAGGGAATATGTCTGGAAGGGCTACTGGTGAACGAGTTGGGGGCTAAGAAAAGCAACACGATGTTGGAGATAAGTCTGTACTCCCATAACAGCTCAGTAAAAGAGGCAGAGCCACCAAGGAGTAGATAACGCTGAAGACCTTCACCCTGGAGAAAAGCCCACCTGCCCTTTGGCAATTGTCAAGGAACCACAGCCAAACAGCAGACTCGCACTCGTCTCATGGAGCTCCAGACAGCTATGGAGCAGCGTCTCCAAAGTTCTCAGGGGAAACTATTTTGAACCTACTTTTCTACACTCAGCGAAATTTCAAGTGTGAAGGCTAAAGAAAGGCACTTGCAGGTACGTAAGAACTCAGCACATTTAGTAATCACACAGCCAGGAAGAAAAAAATTACTTCTGAAGCAACCCAGAAAAATCTAAACATAAGCCAAGAGAGAAGAAAACATGAGATACAAGAAGCCGCAGCTACCTGATATGATCCAAGAAGATTTATAGATGTGAAAAAGGAAATTAAAGGCAATCCTTTAGACAAGGGTGTGTAGAAGATTCTTGTTTGAGTGACAAAAATGTTCAAAACTGGGGATTACATTTTATTCTCTAGAAAGATTTGTATTCCTGTACTCATTTTACAAATGTTTCACATTGGTTTTTTAATATCTTTATTGGAATATAATTGCTTTACAATGTTGTGTTAGTTTCTGCTGCACAACAAAGTGAATCAGCTATACATATACATATATCCCCGTATCTCCTCCCTCTTGAGCCTCCCTCCCACCCTCCCTATCCCACCCCTTTGTGGTAAGATCATCATAAAGCATCGAGCTGATCTCCCTGTGCTATGCAGCAGCTTCCCACTAACTATTTTATGTTTGGTAGTGTATATATGTCAATGCTACTCTCTCACTTCATCCCAGCTTCCCCTTCCTGCGCTGTGTCCTCAAGTCCATTCTCTATGTCCGCGTCTTTATTCCTGCCCTGCCACTAGGTTCATCAGTACCATTTTTTTAGATTCCAAATATGTGCATTAGTATACAGTATTTGTTTTTCTCTTTCTTACTTCACTTTGTATGGCAGACTCTAGGTCCATCCACCTCACTACAAATAACTCAGTTTCATTCCTTTTTATGGCTGAGTAATATTCCATTGTATATATGCGCCACATCTTCTTTACCCATTCATCTATTGATGGACACTTAGGTTGCTTCCATGTCCTCGCTATTGTAAATAGTGCTGCAATGGACATTGTGGTACATGACTCTTTTTGAATTATGGTTTTCTCAGGGTGTATGTCCAGTAGTGGGATTGCTGTGTCGTATGGTAGTTCTATATTTAGTTTTTTAAGGAACCTCCATACTGTTCTCCATAGTGGCTGTATCCATTTACATTCCCACCAACAGTGCAGGAGGGTTCCCTTTTCTCCACACCCTCTCCAGCATTTATTGTTTCTAGATTTTTTGATGATGGCCATTCTGACCAGTGTGAGGTGATACCTCATTGTTTTGATTTGCTTTTCTCTAATGATTAGTGATGTTGAGCATCTTCATGTGTTTGTTGGCAATCTGTATGTCTTCTTTGGATAAATGTCTATTTAGGTCTTCCACTCCTTTTTGGATTGGGTTGTTTGTTTTTCTGATATTGAGCTGCATGAGCTGCTTGTATATTTTGGAGATTAATCCTTTGTCAGTTGCTTCATTTGCAAATATTTTCTCCCATTCTGAGGGTTGTCTTTTCATCTTGTTTATGGTTTCCTTTGTTATGCAAAAGCTTTTAAGTTTCATTAGGTTCCATTTGTTTATTTTTGTTTTTATTTCCATTACTCTAGGAGGTGGGTCAAAAAGGATCTTGCTATGGTTTATGTCATAGAGTGTTCTGCCTATGTTTTCCTCTAAGAGTTTTATAGTGTCTGGCCTTACACTTAGGTCTTTAATGCATTTTGAGTTTATTTTTTCACATTGGTTTTTAATTATTATAATCAACCTTTAGACAAAGGATAGAAGACTAAGTTATGGTTTAAGAATCTTGTAATCACTATAAATACTAATGCAATTTTAAAATAGGAGTTAAACAGAAGGAGAGATGAGAAGACATTCAAGTTCCAAATTCCTCACATTTTGTACCTAGAGGCCAGTGTGTAATGCCCGAATTTGATAAAAATAAGAAATATAAGAATAATTATATATTTTAAAATTACAGTGATAACTGTTAGAAGCAGAAACAGACATTGTTGGCAGGATGGAAGGACACCGGGGATTAAGGGAGATTTTACTTTTTATTTTATATGCCTATACAGTGTCATTTTTTAGAAAACCATGTGGGGCTTCCCTGATGGCACAGTGGTTAAGAATCTGCCTAAAGCCACAGGTGGGAAGGAGATCAGCCAGGGAGGATGTGTAACATTAAAAGAGGAACGTGGGGACTTCCCTGGTGGCACAGTGGTTAAGAATCTACCTGCCAATGCAGGAGACATGGGTTTGAGCCCTGGTCTCGGAAGATCCCACATGCCACGGAGCAATTAAGCCCGTGCGCCACAACTACTGAGCCTGTGCTCTAAAGCCCGTGAGCCACAACTACTGAGCCTGTGCTCTAGAGCCCATGAGCCACAGCTACTGAAGCCCGTGCACCTAGAGCCCGTGCTCCCCAACAAGGGAAGCCACCACAATGAGAAGCCCGCGCACTGCAACAAAGAGTAGCCCCTGCTCTCTCAGCAACTAGAGAAAACCCACGTGCAACAGCAAAGACCCAATGCAGCCAAAAATTAAATAAATGAATAAATAAATATTTAAAAAATAAAAATAAATAAAAAACCATGTGCATGCATTACCTTTATGGTTATATATCTTGAAATCTTTCCAGGTGTAACCCAAATGTTACCAGCCTGTGGATATAACTGAGATCACATTTATATTTTTGCTCTAATTGTAATGGTCCTAAGTCTCCATTTGCCCATTTGGGAAGTTAGCTCCTATTAGTATCTCCCTATTATTTCTGGGAACTTCCAAAAGGATACCTCTCACATGACCAGAGTAAAATCTTTCAGCTCCAGTCACCACGATCCCTTTATTGTGTGCTTTCTCTCCTATTTCTTGGCACTTGATATATTCTTGAATATCATTCTTAATGACAGTGTTTTCTTGATCTTCACAAAATCTCAGGTATTTGTTGTCTCCCATTCCAAACCTTCAAATCAAAATCAAACTTCCAACTTAGAGGAGACATAGAGGTAGAGGAACAGGCTAAACAACTTCATGAGGAAACAGCCAAACACAACCAGTAAGTCCAACAGTTTGCAGGACCACTGGCTTAGTCTCTGTAATCAGTCTGTATTGTAGCTCTGCTGCATTCAAATTGAAGCTTAAGGGACACAGCCAGATGCTAGAGGGGTACTGGGGGTACCTCCTGTAAAGAACATTTGGAGTCACTGGGAAATTCGAATTAGATCTAGTTATTTTATGAGAGGAAAACTGAAAACACCCTAACATGGAAAAGCAGAGATTATTGACTAAAAAAGCAAGTACACTGTGATCTCATTTAGCAAACACACACACATACACACACTCACATACATATACAGAAAGAGATCTGGAAGAATATACACTGAAAATTAACAGTGGTTGTCTCTGGTTGGTAGGAATATGTTTTAATATTTGTTAATTGAAATATAGTTGATTTACAATATTGTGTTACTTTCAAGTGTACAGCAAAGTGATTCAGTTATATATATATATATTTCAGATTATTTTCATTATAGGTTATTATTAGATATCAAATATAGTTCCCTGTGCTATATAGTAAATCATTGTTGCTTACCTATTTTGTGTATAGTGTTTTAATTTTTTAAATGTATGTTTGTTTTCATTTTCTAATTTGCTACCATATGTACCGCTTTTGTATTGTAATAATGAGACTTGATTTTAGAAACTCTTGTCTCTATTTCCTTTGCCTAGATCTTGGATCCCTTCCTTTTCTATCAACATCTAACCCTTGAACAACAGAATGGCTCCTCCCCTCCGTCAATATTTTCCCTTCTCTCCATTAACAGTTTACTCTTGGAAATACAGAGGCGGTATAGATAAGTAACCTGGGTAATTAAGGCTGGTGAGTCACACCACTGGGAGTCCCGAAATTCACCCTGGTCTGGGTAGACTCAGATGTGCACACCTTGTGTTTTTAATTTCTCAACCTCACCATGGGAGATGAACGAATATCTGAGGGTCAAGACACAGCACATTCATCCCTTGGATTATAACAATGCACCCAAGTTAAGATGGACTTTAACATCTCTGTGGTATTGCTGACAAATAGCTGATCGAAACCTTAAGGCTTCCTCTTTAGGAGAAAATAACACTAGTTCTGAATGGCACGTGAGACTTAGCAAGAGGTCCTTCTCATCTCACAATGTGAGCTGCACGTGTGCACCCACACTCGACTCTGACCCCTAAGCATTTCCAACACCATGGATCTTAAGGGTATGCTTTTCTGAAACAGCTCTTTCCCAGGTATTCACAAAAGACAGAAAGAACAATGGTGTATTTATAACTCTGTGAAACCAATGAGAGTTCCACATGGGGAGAAAAAGGGGGGAAGTCACAGAATTAATCAGAAACCTTTTATATTATGCACACAAATGTTTGGTCTTCTGGGAATATGTGTAAGTGAAGTCCCATAGCTGAAAGCAGCAACACATAATAAATCCTGGAAGATGTGTGCTGGATGGTGGGGAGGCTGGGAGGGACAGAAAGGGTAAGAATGATTAAAGAATTTTAAGAAAATTTAGGTCTAAGTGAAAATAGGCATTCCATATGAGAAAAATAATAGTAAGAGAAAAACACTTAATAGACAGGTTTTCCGAATCCTCACATTTAAAGAACTCCTACAGCATAGCCCTCCTCTGCAAAGGTAATGTACAATTCCAAAGAATTAAGACTGACTTGAAATACAGGTAACCATGGGATTCTTTTATAGCATCCCTTGTCTTACCATGATTCAGGTACATCCTGATTCAGGCTATTACAGCTAGAACCAAAAAAGATTTTTGATAGAACAGCTAAGCAATAGCATGGAGAGCATGATCTCCAACATCTCCATATTTTCCTCCATTCTCAACATGAGTAGTCAAATCTAGGGAACTTACAGGATAAAAATGTCTCTCAATTCAAACTTTCCTTTTCCCACATCTTTCTCTCAAGATAATCTCACAGCATTGGAGCTTAGAGGATGCTTATGGATCATTTATTTAAGCCTCAGATTTTATAGATGATCCAGAGAGGGAAAACGGCTTCCCAAAGTAACTGGTGACAAAACCCAGACCTGTATCCAGATCTCTTAAATCCCAAGTCCAGAGCTATTTACAATGAACCCCACACACTTCATGACCACTTACAGATAGGACATCTTACACTGTGCTTAATTTAGTCCTCTTTTCAGTAAAGCAATGCAAAGCAAAACAAAAATGAACAAAAAAATCCCAAGAACCTCCCCCCCAAACCCTTCCCTTAAGAACAGCCCTAGGACTCTGCCACAAGTATCTGTAACCAACAAATACTTAAACCTGAGAATATCCTTAGATTTATGTACAGATTCCTTTTATTTTAGCCTGTCAGAATTAATCATGTCCTATACTCTCTCACATAAACATTTAGCATATTGTTTGTCTCTTCAAGATAAACACTGCATTCTATATTACCCTAAAGGTTTGCACTCATCATTGCATTATTTCTAATTAGTTGTTTGCATGGCTATTCTTTCCATGTGTTGTAAGGCCTCGAATAGCAGGCATCTCTCAAATTCATCTCTTTGCCCTCTTACACCCTGCACATAGGAGAAAGAGTGAACGAATTAGATCAATGAGTAAACTGGCACAGTCACATCTTTTGGGTGGCTCTTCTTTCCCTTTCAAGAAGACAATCTATTATAGTCATCAAGACATTATGTTATACACAACTCTAATTTAGAACCTTATGTTTTTGCCACTAAATATTTCTAAAATAGGTGAGATTTAGTAGAAATTTTGCTACTACTGGCATTAAAAAAATAGAGGATGTAACTACTTGTCAACTGCAAGTCTTTTCTATCTTGTGGATTGTAAAATGGTTTTTAAACCACCTGAATTTAACTTTTACTCTGCCTGGCTTCTAGCAAAGAGTAGGAGTTCAAAATGCTGAGGTAACACATTAGCTTTTTTTTTATAGCCAATAAGTAATCAAGCCATGATTCCAATCAGGTTGTCTGTTGCCAGAAACCACACTTCTAAAATATTTTTTCACTTCATCTTTCCTTAGGTTCCTCAGGTCCTGTGCTTATAGCATTGGGCCTAGAAGTCTACGCAGTGGTGTGCTGGTCAATGTTCACAACTGGCTGTCTGTGGGGGAAAGGCCCTGTTTAGAGCAACTGCTGGTTTCTGCGGTGTCAATATTCCACTATAGCAAATTTAAAGCTACCAATGTGATGTCACTGAACACAGAATTGGAGAGAGATAAATAGTAGCATGCCATTACATTAATATAAGTTATTTTTATGGTATTTCTACCATATGCACATAGGAGACACAGATAACTGCCCAAACAGTGATAACAGTAAAATGTAGAAATATAATTAGGAAGTAATGAATTTTAAATATTTATTACCTTGTTTTAAAACAATTTACTTAATTTTAAATTTATATAATTTGGTGGTAAATAATGGCTGAGTTTGGGCCTCCCTGGTGGCGCAGTGGTTGAGAGTCCGCCTGCCGATGCAGGGGATACGGGTTCGTGCCCCGGTCTGGGAGGATCCCATATGCCGCGGAGCGGCTGGGCCCGTGAGCCACGGCCGCTGGGCCTGCGCATCCGGAGCCTGTGCTCCGCAACGGGAGAGGCCACAACAGTGAGAGGCCCGCATACCGCAAAAAGAATAGAAAAAAAAAAAATAATAATGGCTGAGTTTAACAACTGCCTCATTAGATTCCTAAAAATGTAATAACTGTCTCTCCTAAGCCTACAGCACACAATTAGGTCTACGCCCAAAGTGCCAAAATGTGTTGTGTGTGGACTTGGATAAGCTATTTGATTTTTCTTGCCTCTGTTTCTTCACTTGTAAAATGGGACTAATAATACCTACTTTGTAGGGGTTTTGTGAGGATTAAATACATAAAGTGCTCAGAATTGTGCCTGGCATAAGGTAAGGACTGCATAAGGGCTATCTATTACTGCTATTATTCTTATTAGTAATAAGCCAAAGGTACAGCTTTTAGGATTCAGAAGACTAAGGGCAGTTTGGCTGTCTTAAGACCACTGACACTGTGTGATGAT
Organism: Mesoplodon mirus; assembly: GCF_964341445.2. NCBI lineage: Eukaryota > Metazoa > Chordata > Mammalia > Artiodactyla > Ziphiidae > Mesoplodon > Mesoplodon mirus. Next base: position 126,585,480 of record NC_138979.1, read on the forward strand.
GGCCCAGACAGAAAAACAGATACAAAATGTGATGAGCCTGGATATTACTTCACCACATCTAACACTTTCTGGCCAGAATTACATATTACGGAATGTATCTTCTCGAGGGAGCTGGATCACCAAGAAGTCTGAGTAACTGGAACCAACTGAAATAAAATATGAACTCTACTATGCAAAAATATCTTTTAACAACAATAAATTTTTAAATAAAAATAAAATAATGGCTTAAAAACAAGTTGCACTCCTTTGGTTTGCATCTCTCTGTGATGCCAGCATCAGCCAAGAATAAGAAACAAGTTATCTTCACCTGGTAATGAAGACACTTTGAATTATTAGTTCACCACATAACACCTATGTGACCTCAAACAAGTTACTTAGCTTTCCTGCATCTGAGTTTCCTCATCTGTAGAATGAGGATCATAATAGCCTGTCCCTCATGGCTTTGTTTTGAGGATTTAATAATAAATGTTATGTGCTTAGCACAATGCCTAGCACAGAGGACACCCTAATTATATTCACTTTTATTACAATTATCACCTGTGTGTCTTCTCACTGAGATAGTTACACGGCATTTAAGCAATTGTTCTGATAACTAATTCTGTGCATTGGGGGAGACGGGAAGGAGAGAACAACAGAATATTTCACTCTCAGCAAAGTGAGCTAATGATGTCTTTTCCTGCTCTCCCTCAATTCTAATGTTAATCCTCAAACATTTTAAGTTGCTCCATAAAAAGCAAATGTTACTGCTTTAGGGGGCAGACAATGGAGGAGCTGATGTCTGACACATTTCTTGACCTTGGTAGGATGGAGAAATTAAGTGAGCATTCTAAAGTCTGGAATTTGGCATCCTTTGACAAACGAGGAACATTCCTCATCACCTCTCCTCTGACTTCATGAGCATAAGAACTAGCAAGCCTCCAAGATATGCTGGCCAACTGCAACATATCTAGTTTAAGGGAGATGCTATTTGCTAAAACTCTGAATAAAGACCAGTAGAGAGAAAGCAGCAACATATAGCTGATGAGTAAAAAATCAGCATTTGGGGTTTGATAAGAGCTAGAAGTTCATTCCACTGAAACTAAACTTCCTTTCCAAACAAGTGAGTGCTGGTTGAAATTAAAAATCTGAATCATGCATCTGTAGTTACATTGATGATCCTAATTAATAGCCAAATTAGTTGACTTCATTTGTCACCCAACTTTACACTTTGGCCCCTGACCTGAGTCTCACGTGTGTCCTTTGGAGCCACATGGAATAATTCATTCATTTGTTCCTACAACAAAATTTCTTTGGCTGCCCTCTAGGGCAAGGGATTGGAGTTATCAAGTGAACAAGACAGGCATGGTCCCTATTCATGGAGTATCTACCAGGAAAGGTCTGTCAAGCTCATAGAGGATGGCTTGCTCCATCAACTTCTGGATTACCAACTGAGAAAACCTTGACTGCATTCCTTTGACAGAATAAGTTCAACATCTTTTCTGTATGAGAGTCTTTCTGGTATTTGAGGACAGCTATGCCGTCCTTCCTGAGTCTTCTGGTCTCTATCAACAATCCCAGTTCCATAAGCCATTGCTAGACTTGGCTTAGGGTCTTTCCCCATTCCAGTGGCATCCCCTACACATACACTCCCATTGTCAACCTCCCTCTTAAATGTGTGGAGCCCAGAACTGAGACATGTTCCAACCTCACTGGAGCTGAATGATCACCCTTATGCTGGATACTCTACTTCTTTAGCACAAACCAAGAACATTAACATTCTAGGCTCATGTCAAGCTTGCAACTAACAATTAATATAGGCCTTGAGGGGACGAGGGAAAGATGGCGGAAGAGTAAGACGCGGAGATCACCTTCCTCCCCACAGATACACCATTAATACATCTACAAGTGGAACAACTCCTACAAAACACCTACTGAACACTGGCAGAAGACCTCAGACCTCTCAAAAGGCAAGAAACTCCCCATGTACCTGGGTAGGGCAAAAGAAAAAAGAAAAAACAGAGACAAAAGAATAGGGATGGGACCTGCACCAGTGGGAGGGAGCCGTGAAGGAGGAAAGGTTTCCACACACTAGGAAGCCCCTTTGCGGGCGGAGACTGTGGGTGGCGGAGGGGGAAAGCTTCGGAGCCGCGGAGGAGAGCATAGCAACAGGGGTGTGGAGGGCAAAGCGGAGAGGTTCCCGCACAGAGGATCGGTGCCGACCGGCACTTACAAGCCCGAGAGGCTTGTCTGCTCACCAGCCAGGGCGGGCGGGGCCTGGGAGCTGAGGCTCGGGCTTCGGTCAGAGCGCAGGGCGAGGACTGGGGTTGGCGGCATGAACACAGCCTGAAGGGGGTTAAAGCGCCACAGCTAGCCAGGAGGGAGTCCGGGAAAAGGTCTGGAACTGCCGAAGAGACAAAAGACTTTTTCTTACCTTTGTTTCCTGGTGCGCGAGGAGAGAGGATTAAGAGCGCCACTTAAAGGAGCTCCAGAGACGGGCACGAGCCGCGGCTAACAGCGCGGACCCCAGAGACGGGTATAAGGTGCTAAGGCTGCTGCTGCCACCGCCAAGAAGCCTGTGTGCGAGCACAGGTCACTAGCCACACCGCCCCTCCCGGAAACCAGTGCAGCCCGCCACCGCCAGGGTCCCCGGACCCAGGGACACCTTCCCCGGGAGAACGCACGGCGCGCCTCAGGCTGGTGCAACGTCACGCTGGCCTCTGCCGCCGCAGGCTGGCCCCGCCTCCGTAACCCTCCCTCCCCAGGGCCTGAGTGAGCCACAGCCCCCGAATCAGCGGCTCCTTTAACCCCGTCCTGTCTGAGCGAAGAACAGACGCCCTCAGGCGAACTACACGCAGAGGCGGGGCCACATCCAAAGCTGAGCCCCAGGAGCTGTGCGAACACAGAAGAGAAAGGGAAATCTCCCCCAGCAGCCTCAGAAGCAGCGGATTAAAGCTCCACAATCAACTTGATGTACCCTGCATCTGTGGAATACCTGAATAGACAACGAATCATCCCAAATTGAGGAGGTGGACTTTGAGAGCAAGATTTATGATTTTTTCCCCTTTTCCTCTTTTTGTGAGTGGGTATGTGTATGCTTCTGTGTGAGATTTTGTCTGTATAGCTTTGCTTCCACCATTTGTCCTAGGGTTCTATCCGTCCATTTTGTTTGTTTATTTTTATTCTTTTTCTTAAAAATTATTTTTTATTTTAATAACTTTATTTTATCTTACTTTATTTTATTTTACTTTATCTTCTTTCTTTTTTCCCTTCCTTCCCTCCTACCTTCCTCCCTCCCTTCTTTCTTTCTTTCTTTCGTTCTTTCTTTCTTCTACTAATTCTTTCTTTCTACTTTTTCTCCCTTTTACTCTGAGCTGTGTAGATGAAAGGCTCTTGGTGCTGCAGCCAGGAGTCAGTGCTGTGCCTCTGAGGTGGGAGAGCCAACTTCAGGACACTGGTCCACAAGAGACCTCCCAGCTCCACGTAATATCAAATGGCGAAAATCTCCCAGAGATCTCTTTCTCAACACCAACACCCAGCTTCACTCAACGACCAGCAAGCTACAGTGCTGGACACCCTATGCCAAACAACAAGCAAGACAGGAACAGAACCCCACCCATTAGCAGAGAGGCTGCCTAAAATCATAAGTCCACAGGCACCCCAAAACACACCACCAAATGTGGACCTGCCCACCAGAAAGACAAGATCCAGCCTCATCCACCAGAACACAGGCACTAGTCCCCTCCACCAGGAAGCCTACACAACCCACTGAACCAACCTTAGCCACTGGGGACAGACACCAAAAACAACGGGAACTACGAACCTGCAGCCTGCAAAAAGGAGACCCCAAACACAGTAAGATAAGCAAAATGAGAAGACAGAAAAACACACAGCAGATGAAGGAGCAAGATAAAAACCCACCAGACCTAACAAATGAAGAGGAAATAGGCAATCTACCTGAAAAAGAATTCAGAATAATGATAGTAAAGATGATCCAAAATCTTGGAAATAGACAAAATGCACGAAACATTTAACAAGGACCTAGAAGAACTAAAGATGAAACAAGCAACGATGAACAACACAATAAATGAAATTAAAAATACTCTAGATGGGATCAATAGCAGAATAACTGAGGCAGAAGAACGGATAAGTGATGTGGAAGATAAAATAGTGGAAATAACTACTGCAGAGCAGAATAAAGAAAAAAGAATGAAAAGAACTGAGGACAGTCTCAGAGACCACTAGGACAACATTAAATGCACCAACATTCGAATTATAGGGGTTGCAGAAGAAGAGAAAAAGAAAGGGACTGAGAAAATATTTGAAGAGATTATAGTTGAAAACTTCCCTAATATGGGAAAGGAAAGAGCTAATCAAGTCCAGGAAGCACAGAGAGTCCCATACAGGATAAATCCAAGGAAAAATACACCAAGACACATATTAATCAAACTGTCAAAAATTAAATACAAAGAAAACATATTAAAAGCAGCAAGGGAAAAATAACAAATAACACACAAGGGAATTCCCATAAGGTTAACAGCTGATCTTTCAGCAGAAACTCTGCAAGCCAGAAGGGACTGGCAGGACATATTTAAAGTGATGAAGGAGAAAAAACTGCAACCAAGATTACTGTACCCAGCAAGGATCTCATTCAGATTTGATGGAGAAATTAAATCCTTTACTGACAAGCAAAGGCTGAGAGAGCTCAGCACCACCAAACGAGCTTTACAACAAATGCTAAAGGAACTTCTCTAGGCAAGAAACACAACAGAAGGAAAAGACCTACAATAACGAACCCAAAACAATTACGAAAATGGGAATAGGAACATACATATCAATAATTACCTTAAATGTAAATGGACTAGGTGCTCCCACCAAAAGCCACAGATTGGCTGGATACAAAAACAAGACCCATATATATGCTGTCTACAAGAGACCCACTTCAGACCTAGAGACACATACAGATTGAAAGTAAGGGGATGGAAAAAGATATTCCATGCAAATGGAAACCAGAGAAAGCTGGAGTAGCAATTCTCATATCAGACAAAATAGACTTTAAAATAAAGACTACTAGAAGAGACAAAGAAGGACACTACATAATGATCAAGGGATCGATCCAAGAAGAAGATATAACAATTGTACATATTTATGCACCCAACATAGGAGCACCTCAATACATAAGGCAAATACTAACAGCCATAAAAGGGGAAATCGACAGTAACACATTCAGAGTAGGGGACTTTAACACCCCACTTTCACCAATGGACAGATCATCCAAAATGAAAATAAATAAGGAAACAAGATGGACTTAATTGATATTTATAGGACATTCCATCCAAAACCAACAGAATACACATTTTACTCAAGTACTCATGGAACATTCTCCAGGATAGATCATATCTTGGGTCACAAATCAAGCCTTGGTAAATTTAAGAAAACTGAAATTGTATCAAGTATCTTTTCTGACCACAATGCTATGAGACTAGATGTCAATTACAGGAAAAGATCTGTAAAAAATACAAACACATGGAGGCTAAACAATACACTACTTAATAACGAAGTGATCACTGAAGAAATCAAAGAAGAAATTAAAAAAAACCAGAAACAAATGACAATGGAGACATGACGACCCAAAACCTATGGGATGCAGCAAAAGCAGTTCTAAGAGGGAAGTTTATAGCAATACAATCCTACCTTAAGAAACAGGAAACATCTCGAATAAACAACCTAACCTTGCACCTAAAGCAGTTAGAGAAAGAAGAACGAAAAATGCCCAAAGTTAGCAGAAGGAAAGAAATCATAAAAATCAGATCAGAAATAAATGAAAAAGAAAAGAAGGAAACGATAACAAAGATCAATAAAACTAAAAGCTGGTTCTTTCAGAAGATAAACAAAATTGATAAACCATTAGCCAGACTCATCAAGAAAAAAAGGGAGAAGACTCAAATCAATAGAATTAGAAATGAAAAAGGAGAAGTAACAACTGACACTGCAGAAATACAAAAGATCTTGAGAGATTACTACAAGAAACTCTATGCCAATAAAATGGACAACCTGGAAGAAATGGACAAATTCTTAGAAATGCACAACCTGCCAAGACTGAATCAGGAAGAAATAGAAAATATAAACAGACCAATCACAAGCACTGAAATTGAAACTGTGATTAAAAATCTTCCAACAAACAAAAGCCCAGGACTAGATGGCTTCACAGGCGAATTCTATCAAACATTTAGAGAAGAGCTAACACCTGTCCTTCTCAAACTCTTCCAAAATATAGCAGAGGGAGGAACATTCCCAAACTCATTCTACGAGGCCACCATCACCCTGATACCAAAGCCAGACAAGGATGTCACAAAGAAAGAAAACTACAGGCCAATATCACTGATGAACATAGATGCAAAAATCCTCAACAAAATACTAGCAAACAGAATCCAACAGCACATTAAAAGGATCATACACCATGATCAAGTGGGGTTTATTCCAGGGATGCAAGGATTCTTCAATATACGCAAATCAATCAACGTTATACACCATATTAACAAACTGAAGGAGAAAAACCATATGATCATCTCAATAGATGCAGAGAAAGGTTTTGACAAAATTCAACACCCATTTATGATAAAATCCCTGCAGAAAGTAGGCATACAGGGAACTTTCCTCAACATAATAAAGGCCATATATGACAAAGCCACAGCAACATCATCCTCTATGGTGAAAAACTGGAAGCATTTCCACTAAGATCAGGAACAAGACAAGGTTGCCCACTCTCACCACTCTTATTCAACCTAGTTTTGGAAGTTTTAGCCACAGCAATCAGAGAAGAAAAGGAAATAAAAGGAATCCAAATTGGAAAAGAAGAAGTAAAGCTGTCAGTGTTTGCAGATGACATGATACTATACATAGAGAATCCTAAAGATGCTACCAGAAAACTACTAGAGTTAATCAATGAATTTGGTAAAGTAGCAGGATACAAAATTAATGCACAGAAATCTCTGGCATTCCTATACACTAATGATGAAAAAAAATCTGAAAGTGAAATCAAGAAAACACTCCCATTTACCATTGCAACAAAAAGAATAAAATATCTAGGAATAAACCTACCTAAGGAGACAAAAGACCTGCATGCAGAAAATTATAAGACACTGATCAAATAAATTAAAGATGATACAAATAGATGGAGAGATATACCATGTTCTTGGATTGGAAGAATCAACATTGTGAAAATGATTATACTACCCAAGGCAATGTACAGATTCAGTGCAATTCCTATCAAACTACCACTGGCATTTTTCACAGAACTAGCACAAAAAATTTCACAATTTGTATGGAAACACAAAAGACCCCGAATAGCCAAAGCAATCTTGAGAACAAAAAACGGAGCTGGAGGAATCAGGCTCCCTGACTTCAGACTCTACTACAAAGCTACAGTAATCAAGACAGTATGGTACTGGCACAAAAACAGAAATATAGATCAATGGAACAGGATAGAAAGCCCAGAGATAAACCCACGCACATATGGCCACCTTAGCTTTGATAAAGGAGGCAGGAATGTACACTGGAGAAAGGACAGCTTCTTCAATAAGTGGTGCTGGGAAAACTGGACAGGTACATATAAAAGTATGAGATTAGATCACTCCCTAACACCATACACAAAAATAAGCTCAAAATGGATTAAAGACCTAAATGTAAGGCCAGACACTATCAAACTCTTAGTGGAAGACATAAGCAGAACACTCTATGACATAAATCACAGCAAGATCCTTTTTGACCCACCTCCCAGAGAAATGGAAATAAAAACAAAAATAAACAAATGGGACCTAATGAAACTTCAAAGCTTTTGCACAGCAAAGGAAACAAGACCAAAAGACAACCCTCAGAATGGGAGAAAATATTTGCAAATGAAGCAACTGACAAAGGATTAATCTCCAAAATTTATAAGCAGCTCATGCAGCTCAATGACAAAAAAACAAACAACCCAATCCAAAAATGGGCAGAAGACCTAAATAGACATTTCTCCAAAGAAGATATACAGATTGCCAACAAACACATGAAAGAATGCTCAGCATCATTAATCATTAGAGAAATGCAAATCAAAACTACAATGAGTTATCACCTCACACCATTCAGAATGGCCGTCATGAAAAAATCTACAAACAATAAATACTGGAAAGGGTGTGGAAAAAAGGGAACACTCTTGCACTGCTGGTGGGAATGTGAATTGGTCCAGCCACTATGGAGAACAGTATGGAGGTTCCTTAAAAAAGTACAAATAGAACTACCATATGACCCAGCAATCCCACTACTGGGCATATACCCTGAGAAAACCATAATTCAAAAAGAGTCATGTACCAAAATGTTCATTGCAGCTCTATTTACAATAGCCAGGAGATGGAAACAACCTAAGTATCTACCATCGGATGAATGGATAAAGAAGATGTGGCACATATATACAATGGAATATTACTCAGCCATAAAATGAAACGAAATTGAGCTATTTGTAATGAGGTGGATAGACCTAGAGTTTGTCATACAGAGTGAAGTAAGTCAGAAGGAGAAAGAGAAACACCCTATGCTAACACATATATATGGAATTTAAGAAAAAAAAATGTCATGAAGAACCTAGGGGTAAGACAGGAATAAAGACACAGACTTACTAGAGAATGGACTTGAGGATATGGGGAGGGGGAAGGGTAAGCTCTGACAAAGCGAGAGAGAGGCATGGACATATATATACTACCAAACATAATGTAGATAGCTAGTGGTAAGCAGCCGCATAGCACAGGGAGATCAGCTCGGTGCTTTGTGACCGCATGGAGGGGTGGGATAGGGAGGGTGGGAGGGAGGGAGACGCAAGAGGGAAGAGATATGGGAACATATGTATATGTATAACTGATTCACTTTGTTATAAAGCAGAAACTAACACACGGTTGTAAAGCAATTATACTCCAATAAAGATGTAAAAAAATACAGATGACACTGACAACAATTTAAAAAATATATATATATATATATAGGCCTTGAGTTTAACTATGCTGCCATCCATGACCATCCCTTCATACATTCATGCAATTATTTTGTATCTGAACGTAGAATTTTATACTTACCTTACATTTATTAGTCTTAGTTATGGTCAATTATTCCTATCAACATAAGGTATTTTTGTATACTGATTGTGTCTCCTTTCAAATTTCTTATCCTTTATAAGTGTCATGATTTTCCACAAATATGAGAGCAGGCCAACAGTCCTGAAGATCAGCTTTGGTGCCTTCTTGCATTCCCATAGCATTTTATGTCTAACTCCACTGCAACATCATATTATTGCCTATTATATTTTGACATGTCTCTTTCTTCACTTAACTGTGAGCTCCCCAAAGACAGTGTCTCCTTTGTCTTTATATTTCCAGTACTGAGTCCAGCTCCTGACATATAGATCCAGCTCCTGACATATAAAAGATGCTTAAAAGAAAACTCTTGGTTTTGAAGAATGAATGAGTGAATGATACATTCAACCAATTATATCACCAAGGTCATATTTCTCTATCTTAGCCCCAGGGCTGCCATAAAGAACTTTGTCAAGTGCCTTACTGAAATACAAATCTATAGCTGTTCCAGTTCTGCTACCTTCCATTTTGGATAAAAGTCACCGTGTTTCTCTGAGCCTCAGATTCCCCACGTGTAGATTATCAAAGCTTATCAAGATTAATAAATGAAGTATTGTGTGTAAAAGTGCTTTACAAAACTGCAGAATGTGCAAATGTCAGATGTAAGCATTCCCTCATTCTAGCAGCCTTATCAAAAAAGGAAATTATGTTTATTGACCTTGCAAGGGCTTGTGGCTTGTGGCTTCCATTTAGGGGCAGGAAGTGAGGCCTCTTAAAAGACTGGCAGGGAAAGGTTCAAAGGATGAAGTCTGGAGTCAAATTCACCACAACCCTCTGGTTCCCTGTGGAGGAGGGCTCTGAGAGAAAGCTGATGCCTCTTGTCCAAAGCCTTCCCTCTTGGCTGGTCTTAGGGGGTTGTCCAAATTCCATGTTAAAGGGTCCAGAGAAGGTCTCCTGCAGATCTTTGTTTGGGTGGGCCTGTGAAAAATCTTTAGTAAGCTATCAAAGTTTACACCACATGAATAGGGGAATGGTCCTTTGCCCTAGCAAGGAAGGAAGGGAGAAAAGCTGGGAGATGAGCAGGGCAGTGCTCCTGCTCTGCTGAGTGGATACCAGCACATGCAGGTTTTTCTCTGTTACAACAGGGTATCGTGAGGAAACAGCTGTGTGCCACTGTTTTGGGGTATCTCTTTTTCTGTCTGGGCATTTCACTTCCTTTGATATTATTGTCTTACCTAAGCTATTAAAAAGACCACATTGTGTTGGGTGAATCATCCAAATAAGGAGTAGGTCCTCAGCCACCTGGGTTCTGGAATTTGGAAGCTAGGCTTCAGCTTGGCTGGAGAATCCACTTGTCTTGTGGCCTCCCTCTCCTTGATTTACAAAGAGGAAAATTGTATTTGAGGACACTTGAAGATGGAAAAAAAAATGCCTTTGCCAGGAGAAAAGAGCCAGCCCTATAGAGAATCCCAAACTGAGAGCAGTATTTTATCAGCCAAATGGTCCAGCTATGAGGCCTTGTCTTTCTTCTTTGTCATTGTACCCCTGGCACCTAGCACAGTGCCTGGCATATAGCAGCTGCTCAATAAATATGTGTTGAATACATGTGTGCCATTCTACATTAATGAGGATAGGTACCTGTGGTCCCTTGGCCAGAGCTTTAAAAGGGCAGCAACACCTCCCCAGGCCAGTGTTAAGATGGCAAGATCATTACAGCAAGAACATGACCCAGAGCAGTTCACCAAAGAGAACTTGGACAGGAGGATTCAGCTCCTGGATTCCACCTTGAGATTCTCCCTTCACAGCCATCCTTGGTTGATTTTAATAAGGTGGGCTTACAGTAGCTAATTGCTAATGTATAAAGAGAAATGACTACTGCTCTGCTGTAGTTCTGCTCAAGTGACCAGTGCTCACAAACAGAGAAGCCCACGTTTTTAAAATGAGACAAGGATGAAGCCATAGAAGGGAACTCAGGAATAGTGTGCCCCTGAAAGGCGAGGCGTGGCGAGGCGAGGCGAGGCAGGTCGGGGCGGGGCGGGGGGTAGGGAGGGGGGACTGTAATTGACGTCAGAAACGTAACTCTGAAAAATGTTCTTTCTGTATTTCTCAACGTTCTGTTTCCACCTTCTGACTTAATCTCTTTTTTAAAACGTTACTTTCAAAGATTTCTAACCGAGTTGGTAGAAATGGAAAGGAAAGGCTTTCTTCCCGTGGTGGTGCAGTAGAGGCTGGGTACGTCTCCGGGGAGGGTGTGGAAGTGACCGCAGACAGGCTGGCTCTGCTCAAGTCCGCTGAGCAGAGCTGGATCCCTTCCAGATGGCTGGACCCCACTGCAACCTGGAGCCTGCCTTGCGGGGCCACAAACACCCGCAACCTCCAGTCATCTCCTCCTACTTCTTTTTGCTGGAGTCTTGAGGACCTGGCTCTCATGCACTTGAGGAGGGTCCTATATCCCGTAGTAGCTGATACAAGGCAGTCGCGTCCAGGGAAGGCTGCAGGCTTCTGTGCCTTCCCCAGGCAGGGGCATAGGAGCCGGGGCGCCTGCGTGGGAGTGTGCAGATCATCCCCGGGAGCTAGGACCTTCCTTTTACCGCTTGCGGAGGACATCCACCGACGGCTTAGTAATTGTTACAGCAGGCGTTTCTGGAGGCATTTCGGGCCGTTATTGGGGGAAATCTCGCGGACTGGGAGTCGGGGACACTCGCGCTACCGCCAGCAGCAGCGGCGCGGGCCACCCGGGGAGCCGCACTTCCTGCGACGTTTCCTCGGGAGGTGGCGCCACAGCCCGTCGCTGCGCCACAGCAGCAAGCCTTTCCCCAGCGGAACTCTGGCAGCGCAAACACCAGCTGGAGCGAGTCGGTGGCCCCAGCCTGAGCCGCGGCCGGACCCCAGCAGCGCGGCTTCTCCGGCTCTCTGAGCTTTGGCGCGTGGCGATCGGAACCCCACCCCGCGGCTCTCCAAGGCACAGAGGGCGCACGGGGCGCGGGACCTGGGAGCCCTCGACTTGGGCCAGCTCCGCCGTGATGACCCAGGAGCCACTTGTTAGGCCACGGCTGCTCTTGGTGCCTTAGTGGGAGCGCCCAGGGGAGGACCTCGGCTGGTGACGAGGAACCAATTCCCCCACGACATCCCTCTGCCGTGGGGAGCCCCGAGTCCGCTCGCGATGGCCACCGAACAACATAAAGAAACCCTTTTCTTTAGAGATTCGGAGCGGGCAGTTCTTAAGTCCTAAAATGTCTATGAAGTTTCCCGCTTGCGGCGCACTCAGCCGTCTGGCCCGGCCGCGACTGAGGTGCTCGAAAAGCAGAGCAGGGTTCGGGGCGCGTTGCACAGGAAGGAAAGTCGCGTGTGGCCGCGATCTCTCCGCGGCCAAGCTATGGGTTCCAGCAGGAGCTCGGGCCCTCTTAGCCTCGCAGACCTGGCTCAGGGCCCGGGTCTGGGATCCGACGCTCTGGAGTCCTCGGCCCGCGGGAAGAGGACTCGCAGCCCGCGCGGTTGCATTGGGCTGGAGGTCCCCCGCCGCTGCGCCTGCGGGACGCCGAGCCTAAGGAGGAGCGGATTCAGCGCGCTGGAGAGAGTTTCCCGAGAGCCGGGAGAGGGCGATATTCACCAATCCCTTCCCCCCAGATCAACAGTGCAAAATGGGGATGACTCGGGATGGAGGATCTGCACGTGTCGGTAACGAAAAAGTCAGGAGCCGAGGGCCTTCCCACCCGGGGGCCTGCTAGACACAGGTCTGGGAATGGGACAAGTGCGTGCGGCCACTTTTTTCCAGGTTTCGTATTGCCTCTCCTTCTCCTGTCACCATTCTGACAAAACTCCTGCCACTCTCTCCCAGGGTCACAACCCTCACCCTAGTCTAAAGGAGTATAGCTGTCTGAAGAGCGCATTACAGCAGAGGCTTCGTTTTGCTCAACTTTTCGTTACAGCTCTCTTCATCCAAATCGCAGGCCATTATTCTCGGCTTCATTTCCACATAACAGTTGACAGCAGACAAGGAAGCACTGGTGTAGGTGAACTTGAACCTGAACCTGAGAGGTGACGCTGTTAATTAGACATTTAGAGTTCTTGGTTCAACCCTCAGGAGCGTTTCTGGGAATGTGTTTGGGGACAGTCCCGCAAGCAAGAGTCCCGGTTCAATCCTTTCCCTCCTTTGGCACAGTTCAGGGTAGGATGAAATGTAAGGTCTCCTAAATCGTTAAGATTCTCTGGTCTGCTAGAGGAGCCTTAAGTCACTTGTTACTTTGTCTTTGAGAACCATTATCCATCCCTAATTGCCTATTTAATGTCTGCTCTCTGGGGTATGCAGATATCCATAGCCTAGCATTCAAAGACTTGTTTCCGGAGTAAACTATTGTCAGACACCCCCCCACACACACACACCCCACTGTCATTTATTTTATCAAGTCTAGTTTAAAATCTAACTTTTAGAAGTCTTATTATATATTCTTGCAAGTTTAGTCCCATATAGCATTTAATCATGAATAAATAATTTCCATGTAGTCCTTGAATTGCCAACTGATGGGGGAGAACAGACTTCAGGACTTTTCAACCTTCAATCAAAGGAGGAGGACTTTACATCTGGGGTGAAAAGGGGCTGGGGAGCTGAGCCAATGGAGCAGCCGGCCTTTACAGTGTGCAAAAGCATTCAGACAGATGGAGACCCTTTTGCAATAAAACTTTATTGATGATCGTTTGAAAGTTATGGCAACTCCAAGGTTATAAAACTTGTCATAAAATACCAAGCAGTCATTAGTTTACCTGACCTCATTTCAATATAAACTTCCACAAAACATTTTATTTTGTTCCTTCCTATATGTGGGGAAAAGAAGTTGAGGCAAGATACAGTGGCGCATTACTGAGGATCCAAGATCTGCAGTTTGACACTCTCTGACCTTCATCCGTGCAAATAGAGCAGTGAAATTCACATTCTGTTCTTTCTTGTAAATATTATTGTAGAAAAGATGATAATAGCAATGTTTTTGTTCAATCATCCATTTTTAGCACATATCCAGGTTCAAGTTAGAATGGAGTGTTGTTCCTCTTTGGAAGATCTTGTGAGATACCTTTAACAGTTGTTAAAGTGTATTTGCTCCCTAACCTATGCATAAGAAGCCTAAGAAGGGCAGCCCCTATGGAAAGCAATATGGAGGGTCCTCGAAAAAATTAAAAATAGAAATACCATACCTTCTAGCTATTCTATGTCTGGCTATTTTTCCCCAAAAAACCCAAAAACACTATTTGAAAAGATATATGGGCCACTATGTTCATTGAAGCATTATTCACAATAGCCAATAGCCATATGGAAGCAACATAAATGTCCATTGATAGATTAAACAAGATGTGAGATATACATATCTCACATTTTATCTAAAATCTTCCATTATATATATGCATATATATAATGGCATATTACTCAGCCATAAAAAAGAAGGAAATCTTGCCATTTGCAACAACATGGACAGACCTAGAGGGTATTATGCTAAGTCAGAAAAAGACAAATACTGTATACTTTGACTCATATGTGGAACCAAAAAAAATAAAAAAACCCAAATGAACAAACAAAACACAGAAACAGACTCTTTGATACAGAGAACAAATTGGTGGTTGCCAGAGGGTGGCCGGGCGGGGCGGTGGATAGGCAAAACTGGTGAAGGAGATTAAGATGTGCAAAATTCCAGTCATAAAATCAATAAGTCACAGGGATGTAATGTACAGCATGGGGAACACAGTCAATAAAATTGTAATAACTTTCTATGGTGACAGAAGGTAACTTTACTTGTCATGGTGATGAATTGGTAATGTACAAAATATTGAATCACTATGTTGTATACCTAAAACAATATAACATTGTAAGTTAGTTAAAATTCAATTTAAAAAAACAATTTGTGTCTTCCCCCAAATAGTTCCACACTGAGGGCACAGATCAGGCTGCTGTTGCTGTTTTACAAATAGCATTCTAGAGACACAAGGCGGAGTAGCTGAAGAAGAGGGAAGAGGAGGATGGGGGGGTGGGGCGCGGGAGGGAAGAGAAGCAGGAAAGAGCCACACTTTATTTGGCATGTGACCTGAGGAGTGCATTGTGTGAAATAATCAATTTGTATTTAGAGTTATTGAGAGGCCAGATGAATAATTAATCCCCCACCACAAAATCATGAGCTTAAAAAAACGCAGCTGCCTTAATTGAGATCAGCACTTAGAATTGTGCTGCAGAAAAGAACCCAAACTGGTGTTGCAAGAAAGCTCCAGGAGATAACTAGCCTGAGCTCTGTCATCATTGTTTCTGGTACAACTGTATATGTGAACTTATACCACTGATCAGAGAAAGAACCAGCCACAAAACAGTGATAATTTTGAATAGCTTCTCATCTGCCCAAACTCCACTTTGGATTGACTGAAGCCCATATTCTCCTAATGCTGTATAACTAAGGTCAATCTACCAGCTTTTAGGGCGAAGAGATTTGTGAGCAAGTACAGATGGCAAAGGTTGGCCTTGTGTTAGCTGTGTGCTAATTTTCCCCAAACATGTAAAAGTCTGGATATACTTTTCACGGATTGTTTAAAATATAAGCTTCAAGATAGATCCAGGCATACATGCATTTATGGTGGTTTAGGAATCTAATATGTAAAACGCTAACTGCTTTATGACCTCACTGAAACTCATCTTGGTAATGTTATGCTTAGTTTCCTGGTGTGCCTTAAAATATTTCAGGGATTTCATGGAATTTTAACTAGAAAAGAACATTTTAAAAATCAAAATCTTATGCAAAATGCTGCTTTCTTCTAGAGAGTGTATCGGTGTGTGTGTGTGTGTGTTTGCGAGAGAGAAAAGTAGTATATCAGAGAAAGGGAAAGAGATTGAGCTCAAGGGAAAGAGAAGTACAGGATACAGTACTAATTAAAGGGCAAACTCTCCTGGTGTCCATAGCTTTCCTTAGTTGGTGAGTACGAGTTCCAGTAATTTGAGTTACCATTTCATACTCCCAGGCACAGTGATGCCACGCACAAAAACAAAGATTCTGTTTCCCCAGTTTAGCACTGACTTCCAGGAAGGATAGGAGAAAATGGGCTGTGGATCTACAAAGCGGCCGACAGGCTGAACACAATGTCTTTATTGGACTTTAGAAGCAAATAAGAGATCTAAATTCAGATCTTTGAGGTTAGGACATTTTCAAAGAGCTCATGCATTTAGAAGAGATAACTTATTTGGAGATAAGTTGGCAAATTGTTCTTATAATTGAGCTCATTAAATTTATTTGTTGAGATACACACACATACACAAATGTATTATCAATATGTGTTGTAGCAACAACAATAGCAATGACTTTAATCAATAATGTTTGTATCTCTCTGCTATTGTGTTAATCTCACTATTCATTGTGCTTTTCCTAGATACCTTAAAAGGGTGATATAAAGGAGAGAAGTATCTATTTTAATCAGCTATAAAAATATTTCACTCTTATTCTATCTTCCTTCTCAAAATAACTATTCTTCACCCAAAAAAAGGTCATTTAGACTTTCTATGGTGATGTTCACTATCTTTCACATTCACACAAATGATCTCCACTCAGCTCTATTTAAGCATATTTACCAGGGAGGCTTGGTTACCAAGGAAGCATCCATTTGGATTCACCTTTCTGAGCTCTCCCTTATACCATATTCTGGGAAAGGCATGGGAATTACCCAAGTGGATTTTAAAATAGTTTTCACGTCAAGAAAATGTAAAAGGACAGCACATCATGCACACACTTCTTTTTCTTATATTCTCCTCTGTTTAGAGATGTGTAGGTCATTAGAAAACGTTCCCAAGACTCTATGTGCTCCTTCAAATTTCACCCACACTTGTTTTCCTAGGTGATCTGGTTTATTAAGGGTTAGCTACATAATGAGAAATATGTCTTCAATGGTGTGGGGGGTTTATAAATATATTTTTTGAAGTTTTTTTGGACAGCTGGGTGATAGGATTGTGAAATCCCAAATTATGCCTTGAGTTCTGTACAGATGACATGTACAGACTGCATAGCTTTGCCCTCATCATTTCTGTCGACACAAGAAACTTTCCTTCATGAGGAAAAAAAATGCAGCTTTTATGTAGCATCATCCAAATGTACATTACTCATTCCTCTTATATAATTCAATATATACCTTACCCCAAGGGTATCTTTTCCCCAATGAGACTAATTTGCTTTAATAGGAATAATAATGCCTCCAAGTACCTAATACCTTTATCCCAAAAAACCCTCATGTGACTTAGCAGTTCCATGATAAAACACATAGATCATGTGCACGTGTGGCCAGAAGCTGTGGTTCATCTTACACAGAACTGTACAAAGTTAACCCTCTAGTTTCTGTTTGCCTTATTTTGGTCCTCTTTGACATAGGGAGCCCTTGAGAAAGAGAAAGTCTTTTTTGTTTCACGGTTAAAATACAAAAAAGTCTGATTCCAAAGGAAAACTCATGCACACTTTTTGTTCACCCTTCACTGAAAGAGGACAATTTGGAGGAGACTCTGGAAGTCATAATTCATACATAACTTAGCAATGACTGAAATTCCAGCACAGAACTTAAATAACACATCTTTCTACTGTATATTCTCTTGGGGAAAAATGTAGATGGACACACACATTTAGTTCTAAAATAAAAATTGAGGAAATGATGAGGAAGATACAACGTACTCATATCAGTTCCCATTTGAGGACTTCATTTTATGTCAGAGTTGGAGAAATGCAGGCTGGTTTTGAATGATAAAACTCTCTGGATTTAGTATCTGGGAGACCTGAGAGGCATGTAAACATTTAAAGCCTGTCTCTCTCGTTTTGAGTTGGCTTTTTGTTACCTACAAGTTGATTTGCTTTCTTTAATCTTTAAACCCATTTACCAATACATACAGTATTTACGAATACATACATGCAGTACTTCCACCTACCAAGTAACCATTGAAATCTACTGGTGTGAAACATTAAAACTGCAAATGGAAAATCTACCCCAGTCAAGTACAGCACTCTCCCTTTGAACACAGCAGTGGCAGTGCCTGGTTGACCTCGCTGGGGAGGCTTGTAAGAGTACCCTGTATTATACAGCCTGCGCAGCGAGGGTGATTTAAGCTAACTGAAAGAATTTTAACTTTTCTATTTCCGGACTTTCAGGGGTTTAAATTTTTAGCCTTATACTGTCATTTTTGAAGGTTTTTTACATTGAGTAATGGGATCATTATTTCTCCCCCCACTGAAAGGGATGTATCCAAGAACAGAACCATGCGGCTGGGCAGAATGCAATCCCAAAGGGAACTGTACAGGAATCGCTCAGGCAATAAAAACTGCTCAGGGAATTTGTGCTGTCAGCTCGCCGGAACGTCAGATTCACACCTCTGGTCCTGCAAGAAGGTGCTAGGGGGCTTTTTAAAGGTCCCCTCTTGCCGTGACCTTGGCTTTCTATCCTTCTAAGAAGTGGCTCCCAGGCCAGCCACTGTCATAGGCTCCCATCTTGATCCTGCAGAAAATGGAACCAGCCTGTTCTCCCAATCCTCTACACCCTGGGAGTCCATCAAGAATGGCAGCTGCACTGTTGTAACGAGACCCTGGTCCAGCATTTCTGGTGCTAATCTCTGGTTGGTGCAATCCTCTCCCCTGCCCCCCAACCCCTACAGACATTAAACCTAGACGCTGGATGTGATTTAGCAACAGAACCAAAATTGTAATGCCTTTATACGTAAGAACAGAAATAACACAAAATCATAGGAAGTGCAATAAAACACAATGGGTTGGTATTGTCTAAAAACCCTTTTTTATTTTCCTAAATTCTCCTCTCAAGAAGTTTCTTTCTCCTTTGTTTTCCCTATGCCCATCCTTACTAATTATAATGATTTTTGTTAAAAGCTCTACCAAAAAATGATTTTTTATTAAGTGCACTAGCAAAATAAATCTACATAATTAAGATATGCACTTAAACATCTTTGCACACATTTTAAAGTGTGAGTAGCTTTTAAATGTGCAAATTCCTTACAGTATTAAAAAAACCTTATTTTTTTTCACATTTGCACAAAGGATATACGTGTACAATAGCACTTACTTGGGTTTTCCTGAAAAAAGGATTGGACTAATTTATATGAATTTTAAAACGTTTCATTTGAATGAAAAAGAAAGTCAACCATATAAAGACAGTGATTTTTCCCCCCTCCTTGTCTTCTTAGAAAAAAAAAATTGAAATTTGTTTACTCTGCAAAGATGTACTATGTTTTATCTCTCTTGGCTTAGAAAAGAGATGCTTTTGAGAGGTTAGGTTTATTTCTTTTTTACATTTCTCTTCCTTAGTCTCTATGTACTCACTGAAAACCACATTGTTACCTCCCTCCTCAATTTCCCCAGAACTATTTTCCAGTCGTGTCTGCGAAGTGGTTACCCTGTGTTCCCACTGGCTCGGCACAAAACTTGTCTCAAATGCCACTGCGGAGGAGGTGGGAGGCCAGCTCTTTCGCTGGCCGCGGGGAGGGTAGAGTTTTTAGACTGACGGGACGTTATGCTGGCAGACGGAGGAAGAGCGAGCCGAGGAGCCTACCTGAGCCTAACCAGCGGGGAGGACGGACACAGCCAGGAAGATTTGTGGCGTAGGACCTTCGCGCCCCACGCCGAAGATTCCTGGAATACCGGCTCTTGCTGCAAGAATAGAGTCAGGCTCCTTCTGGCCTGCAGAGCTCTGGTGACCCTAGCAAAGACAGATCCTGGTGTGGATTGCAGTTTCTTTCCAAAACCTGAAAGCACCAGCTTGGGATTTCAAAGTCCAGGTCCTTGACTGACTGGGAGGCGTCCGCCTAGCACATGGCCCCCCAACCTCCGCTCCGCCGTGCCCAATACCCACTCAGTGGACAAAGAGCGAATTCTGTGTGGGCCACTGGCTAGAGAGCATTTCCGCAACTACTAGAAATGACCCCCGCCCATAACAACCTGGCGGCTTTCTCTTCTGGTTACCACCTCTCCCAGGGTGCGCTGAAATCCCTTTATCACTACGGTTTTTTTTAAATGAAATGATTGATTTCTCCGCTGTACCTAAGATGACGAAAACAGTTGAGCCGGACTTCAAGATGCACTCCAGAGCAAGGGAAACCTAATTGTAACCCAGACTCCTGCGAGAAAGCCAGTCTAGCTACCACCTGTATTTCCGACGCACTTGGGCCCAGCTAGCTGTGATCATTACGAGTTCTAATTTTATTGCATCTCGGCTCCTCCCGGTTTGTCCCCCACTATAGTGGTCTTAAAAAGAAACACCCACAGGCACACACCAGAATGAATTCCCAAGAAAGGCAAACGTGGGTTTCTCTGCCTGTAGACTGATTTGAAAGCGCACGGGGAGCCAGATGGGCACGTCCTGGCAGCCGGGGAACAAATCTCAGCGAAGAGCAGCTTCCCATTCTTCCTGGTCCTCGCGGTGCCCCTCTCCCTGCGGTTCCGCCGCGGCGGTCCAAGGGGACCCTGCGGATCCCCGCGGTCGCTGCAGCTCCCGCTTCCATACCCTGGGGTAGCCTGGGCCGGTGCGGGGTGGAGAACAGTGCACGCAGCGGAGCCTGATCCAGGTCTCCCGCCCTCGCCCCGTCAGTCCCGACCTCCTCGGCGGGCGTGGAGTCTGTACCCACAGTGAGGAGACATCGCGTGCGGGTCCTCTTTGCCGCAGGCTCTCAGTGCGGCCTTACGCGGGTTTGTCTCCTCCAGGTAGTGGAGGGGGGAAGGAGAATGTCCACTATACGTGCAGACACCTACGGTAAAGGGGCTTCTCTTGGGGCTTAAACGTGAGCTGTCCTTGCAGAATAGGGAAATTCGGAGAGCGACACTGGGGACACAGTTGGGTTCATACACAGTGTGATCTCACTTAATCTAAGTGTCTTGTGTGCTCTTATTTAATCTAAGTCTCTGATTTACCTGTTGTTTGAAACGGGAAAGACAATACCTCCTTTGAAGGTTTGTTGTGAATGCTTGGACGTTGGGAGCCCTCAGCAAATGGTAGGATGAGCTGGTGAAGGGTGGGCCCATCACTCCCCTTCCAGGCGCGGAGCCTTTTGCGGTTTCAGGCTTTCCCCCCAGCGCAGGAACCGTTCATAGCTCAGGGCTCTGAGTACCTCCTGGGGACCGCGAGAGGATCCAGCGCGGCATCCCGTGGAAGACGGGCTTTTGGTGAATCATGAAAAGACTGATGCTCAGGTTCGCCTTGGAGCATGGTGGGAAAAGGTACGGAGGTTTGGAACCCAGTGGAGAGTTGAGGCTGGAGGAGGAATTGGAAGAGAGAACTAAAAGTTTCGGGCTATAAATTTCTGCGGATTTTCAATCTTCCCCAACCTTGGCAAAAATTACTAGGGGTGCGCGATCAAACCTGCACCTGTAGGTGGCGCTATGACGAGGTGACTGCGGGGAGAGAGGTAGCCAGGGACTCAAAGACCGCGGGAAAATTTCCGTGAATCCGACCCTAACTATCTGCTCCCAAACCCAGATTCCTGTTTTCGGAGAGACAGCGGAGGACAGTGCATCACGAATCTCCGTCCTTGGGGTCAGCGTGGGGCTGGTTGGTGGAATTAGGCCGGAGAAGGCGACAGGTTGGAAATTCTGCACCTCGAAGGCAGCGCGCCAGCCGGTCCCACCACCATGTCCATTGCCCGGGTGCGAGGACTCACGGAGCTGCGCAGGACCCGAGGCGATTCATGGGGACACTGTGCCAGCTGCAATCCGAGGGGACTGCGAAGTGAGCGAATCCCGGTTCTCGGCCTCACTGAAAACGAAGGGAACGCCGATGCTTAGCACCAAGACTCCAGTCCGCACGTTGATTCCAGCCCCTTGAAGCCTGCAGGCAACCCCAATCACGCTGCGTTCAACAGAACCTGGACCATGGTGGGGGACCCGAAGGGTCTGTGTTTGCTTGAGACCCGAAACCTAGTCTTATAGGCAAGGCCTGGCTCTCGTTTCTCTTTTCTGAGAGCCTTTAGGCCAACTGGGTCTTCAGTAGGAAGCAGCCCCACTGCCCGCACATGGACCCTGAGGGCAGGATCTTTAAGAACCCCAAAGCCTGCTTTTCCCACATGCAGCAGCAATTCTCTTGAGTCATCGCAGCTCAGGGCTGTAGAGTGACCGCGGACAGTGTCCTTCTCTCGTCACCGAGCTATGTGCCTTCCACAAATGCTTCGAACTAGGCAGGTCGAAGTCCCCCCTCCCTTTGGCTGGACGCTCAGCCTGGCATCCCTGCAGGGCTCCTCCCTGCCCGGGTCCTCCCTGCCCCTGCCCCCGCCCCCAGCCGGGATCCGACCCTTCATCGCACTTGCCGTTCTGCAGCCTAGAGTTTTGCCCCTTGCCCCAAAAATGTGTTCCCTTTCATTTGTGGATTTAATAAACAAATATAACCATATCACATGGGGCACCACGCCGTCCTTCTGAAAGCAATTCCGCTGTTGAAAACTGAAAAATGGGTGTAATTTGCGTTCAGAAAGTGATGTTAGGGTCACAGCAATTTCCCGGGCCGTTATTTATTTTTACTTTAAAGTCTTTAGGGAAGATTTGCTTATATACTCGAGAACCTTCCACTGCGAGGGTACCAATAATCCCGCTTGCCTTCAAAGCGGGGGGGGGGGGAGGGGGAGGGGTGGAGAACAATTACTGAGTGACGCTAATATGGGGAAACTGAAAAGAAATGTGGATTGTTTTTATTGTAACAGAAGGAGTGTGCAAACAGAAAAACCAACCCTGGGTGATCGGAAACAGGCAGGCGGAGAATTAAAAGCGGGTTTCAGGCGGCAACAAGCCCCTCCCCTGCCCTCGGAAGGAGAAAGAGGGTGAGGAGCGCTCGCACCCCCAGGGCGGATCCCACGGCCAGCAGCGAGATTTCCGCGCTCTGGCAGGACCCCGCGAGCTGCTGCCCTCTGGGGAAAGGGTCTTGAATCGTGAGCACCACCAGCCGGAAGGCAGAGAGGACGCGGAGAGGCCTTAGAGGCTTTCGGAGAATTTTCCAGGCTCCTCTTGGGGGCCCCAGCGGCCTCTACTTGGGCTGGTGGGTCCCGCTGCGTCCGCAGCCCAGCGAAGTACAGGCTGGCAGGTCAGTGTCTGGACACTCCCTCCCCCGCTATCACCCTCCCCCCGCCCCCCGGCCTGGCTGAGGCTGAGGGCCCGTGCGGGCTGTTTCTCCCACACCGCCTGGCTCTTCCCTGTAGCCGCCGCCTCCGACCTCGCCCGCGGCTCCACGCGCAGACAGAGTCCAGCCCGCAGCTCAGGGTGGACCTTCCCTCTCTTTAGGCACCGGGTGCGCCTCCGGCTGCCACATGCTGCAGCAGACGCTGGGAGGTCCAGTGGGCAGAGGGCGGCCGCTGACCCTACCGGGCCGGGACTTAGCATTGGGCCGATCCGGGTTGGAACCCGCGGCCCGGGCTTTAGCAGCGCGGTTTGGCGAGGACTGGAGAAGTCTGGCCTCTTTTTCCTCTCTACGCGGCGCGCAATCCTTCACTTACCCTGGAAGAGACACTCCCGTGGGGGAACAGGATCGGAGGTCTTGCCTCTACCATATTCTCCCTCAGACGACTGGAAGAAGGAACTGTGCTCTCAAAACCCCGTCCGGGAGCTCAGACTCTGGCTGCTTTCGATCCCCGGAACTCCCCGGGCAGGGCGAGAGGCGGCCGTCGTCGCCTGGGCCTCTCCCTCGGTCCTGTCTTTTCCCGACAGAGGGGCAAGCTGGAGGAATCTGCTTCTTAATATTCTCCTCGGCCAACTCTAGTCTTCCTAAAAGCGACTGGAAACAGCAGGACCCCTCTCCCGCGCATACACACGCCCCTCTCTCGCTATACCACCTCCCGTCCCCCGCCCCCCGTCCCGTCTGCAGTCGTAGCTGACCTGCGGGACGCGGGAAGCAGGCGCCCGGCGGAGCAGCCCAGGACATCGCTCCGCGCTGGAGGGCGGAGGCTCCCCACTCCCTGCACAGCCTGCTGCTCTCGGGTCCAACATCGGCAGTCCCCGGGCGCTGTCTGCCGGGTCGCGCTGGGGCGGCCTCGGAAGGAGCTAGACTCCTGTTCCTTCTCCGCACCTCTTCTCAGACCCCGCTGGTGCCGGGAGGGAAGGGGGGGGCGCAGGTGACCGCCCGCAGCACTGGGACCGCTGACAGATTTATGAAGACTTTACAGCATCTGGCCTGGGCCCGCAGGGGCAGGGAAGGCGTCCAGCCAAAGAGGTGCAAGGCAGGCTAAAGTTCCCCAGCCGAGACCCCGAACCCGGCCGCCTCTGGGGTCCCGGGCCCGTCTGCCCTCGGGCCGGTGTACACGTCTGTCCCCGCCAGTGTCGAGCGTACGGATTCTCTCCACCTCGTGTAGCCCCCTCCTTCACACCCTCCCGCCCTGCCAGCTTCCAGTCTCCCACTGAGTAAATATTTACCCGGAGAACGGGTCGCTCCTCAGAGGAGGCCTAGACAGCGCCCTGGGAAGGGCTTTTGGCTTCTCCCCGGCCTGTGTCAGCTGCAGACCTTACCGGTTGTGTTTTGGTTTTGGTCTTAAATTTCTTTAGTCGAAATTCTTCCGATCTCTGTGTGATCTCCCGGGTTCAGAGCAGGCAGTAACCAGGGGGCGCTGACCTCAACTGACCCTTGCTTTTTCTCTGCATCCCTACGCCCATCGTTGGTCGAGGCTTACTGGCCCTTACTGTTTCTCTCTCTCTCCCTCCCCCCATCCCTCTCCCCCCCCAACCAATCCCTCTTTTCCCCCCACCAATCCCTCTTTCCCCCCTACCAATCCCTCTTTCCCCCCCTACCAATCCCTCTTCCTCCTCTACCAATCCCTCTTCCTCCCCCTTCAGGTCACTTGTCTCTCATCAGGTCGCCAGCTCATCGGGTGTCGAACTACCTGGCCACAGCACTCAGTGTGCGTCCTGGGAGGGTTCTGCATCAGCCCCTTCCTCTAGGGTTGGGCGCCTCTGTCTGTCCCCTGAAGCTACGACTCCTTTTGCCCCTGGAGCCCGGGCCTCAGGTTGCTGCGGATACACAGTGTCCCCAAACAAGATCCTTTGCCTGCTCTCGGGAATGCGCTGAGCTCACCGGCGTAAAGAGGGCCTGCTGGGCCCTGAGGGGCGCGGAGCAGGGGATCCACCCAGACAAGACCGCGTGCTACCACAGATGGAAATGGAGAGGCATCAGCAAACCTGTGCGGGAAATATGAGGCAACTGAGGGAGTTGGGGGCGAACGAGAGGGAGTTGTGTGTTAGGTCCTCCTAGCCAGATCTCCAAACAATACGAGTCTCTGGATCACTCCAGGCTGATGCTGGTGCTAAAGCCCTCACAGAGCACATAGAAACACATCACAGCACTGGGTCTTGCCAGTCAGAAGGCGAACAGCCTTTTATCAACTTCGCAGCCCTGCATAGTCTGAGAAGCGATCACTGGGCACCCAACAGCTGGGCACAGAGTCCGCGCAGGGGTCGCTACTCAGTGTGTGTCAGCGAGGGGGAAGAGGGGTCGAGGGACTCTTGATCAAGATGCCCAGCACGTTCATTCCTTCGCACAAGCCTCAGGCAAAATCGTATACTCCCCTCAGATACCACAGACTCAACTAAATTGCCCCAAGAAGGAGCTGCTGCTTTTAAAATCTGGGATCCACAAAGGACCTCCGAGTTGTAGAGCACCAGGGGGTGCCACACAACAGGTACTGCGGGTCAGACCGGGGTGAAATCGCTGTCAAGTCAAACTTCGAGATTTTAAACAATTGAAACAGCAACAACAACCAAAAAGGCAGATAAGTTCAAGTATATCTAGTTGTGGGACTTTCCACAAGAACCTGATTGTAAAGAATTAAGGATGGTTAACTTCATAGTTCCTTTATCTTTCAAATATTTCCTACCTGTAAATTTCAACTTAGAGCGCACCCCCGCCATAGAAACCTGAGGATCTGGAGATTACTGTTCGTTTCAAAAAGCACAGCTAATCATGAGTTTTTCCTGGGCTCTTGTCACTTACTGGCCCGGATCAGGCCCAGTCAGCTTCCCTATGTGTAAACCAGAGCCCATCCCTCGGGATTGTGGGACAATCAGCCCGAAACCTATGTGCACAAGAAAGAGCTAACGTATGACTGTCAAGTAGCTGTATCATTATCATCGACCAGAAGCAGTACAAACTCCCAAGTTCATTAAAAATGTTCCCCATCTTGCTTTTGATTTTGATTAGCATTCTCCATAACCGGTACTCAAAATGTGAATAACTTTGACTGCCAAAAAGAATACTGTACACTTTGGATTAGACTTAGCGTGAATGAAAGTGAAAATTCAGAAGGTAGGCTGAACTGCAGGGCCTCTGGCAGCTAGTCAGAAGACGTGAGAATCACACACATGTGCAGGCTCAGTGTTCACCTCCTTGGAACCAAGTCTTTCTCATATTTAAACAAAAGCCCTTTGCAGTGGTTCACTGGTGGGGGAAAACCGGAGAACCTCGGCCGACACCAAGGGCCAGCGGACCAGCAACACGGTTGAGCCCTGCGGCGCGCTGGCTTCCGCAGAGAGTGCCCCATGCGCTGGCAATTGATCGACGTTGGCTGTGTGCTTGCTTTAGCCGCGTGTGGCTACGTTCCTGCTTGGAGTCTAGGCTAGGGTTTTACCCCGCGCTCCTGGATGAACTCCCTAGAGACTGTTGCGGGGCGTTAGTCATGAGGCCGGGGGAGAGGTCTCCACCTGGTGGAAACAAAGGCCTCCATCTCTGGCTTGGTCTCCCCTAATTCTCCTCGTCTCTCCGACGGGCCTACCTTCTCACACCTGGGCTCTGGCCACCTGGCGTAGGCTGGAGTGCGGTAAGACCCGCCGGTAACAGCCATCCTCTCCTGATATCCCCTCGAGGCTTACAGGACAGGCTATTCTAAGAACGCTCACCATCACCACCATCAAAGACGGTGGCGCTCACCTCCCACCTAGAGTTTGAAGTTAAATTCTGAGATGTCCGTCTTTCCCCCAAAGAAGTATTCTCAGCCCCTTCTCCCTTCGAGTCTCTCATATTCAGACCAATCGCTTTCATTTGCTTATTCAGCATTTTTAACAGCCTGACTTTGCTGTCTGTTTGCGCTGCCCCCGGGAAGGTGTCAAACACCTCTTTTCATTGTATTTAGTCACCCAGGTGCAGAGCAAGATTGAAAGAGACAGCGGAAGGACTTTCCCGGACTGTGCTGTCGCTCAACGGACCAAACCAATCATCATGCAGCTTGCCTTCGGGCCCTCCTCTTTGGGGGCGTGTCCCTAGTGAGTGATAGACGGAGCCGCCCGGCCCCGCTCAGCCCAGCCCACGTTGCTGCTTAGATTGAAATGCAGAACTCAAGCCTCTTTCATCGGGGCACAGACTTCCTTTTACTCCTTCCTTTTGCACTCTCGCCGCCTCCTCCCGGGGAGAAGCGGAGGCACCAGCGGCCCGGGGGAGCGACACACCGGGCCACTGAGGCCACGCGAAAAGTTTCTTTCTGGGAGTGTGGAACTGGGGCCCGGCTGGTGTACTGCTCGGAGCAATGGGTGAGTGGCGGCGGGGGACGCTGTCAGAACCGGGAAGGGAGGGAGGGCGAGGGAGGGAGGGAGGGCGCGCGAGGGCGCGCACCACTGAGCGCTCACACTCTCCTTATTGACTTTGCTCGTGTTCCTACAACTTGTAGGAACACGCTAAGGGTCAGCGACGCACAGCAGCTCAGTCTGAACGCGGGCTACTGGGTTGCTGCTGTTGATGCCATTTTCTGATTTCAAGAGTAGGGAGCGGTTGCATCAGCAAGCCCCGCGGTCCCAGTTGCGGACCAAATTTTGTTTCACATACACGCAGACACGGGGTGGGGGGCGGAAAAACGCCAACCAGATAAAAAAGACTAGACTTTGTCTAATTGCGCAGGTCCCAAGGCGGGGCGCTGGGGATCAAGGGGGAGCGGCACAAGGACTTTATCGCCGAGTGGGCGAGAAGGAGCCGCTTGCAGGCGTCGAGACCGATTTCCCCGCCTGCTTCGGAGACTTTTGAGCACTCGGAGAGGCCCTGCGTCTCACCACCACATTTGCGTGTAGCGGCCGCAGGCACTACCGGAATGAGGGAGGAGGGTCTGACTCGACCGCGGTGATTTGCGGCCGTTCCTCAAGGCTCGGGGACCTTACGGTTTGGTGAAAGCCCGGGTCCTTAGTCCGAGGCGGGTGTATCCGCCTTGTCCCATGACGCGCGCGGAGGCCGAGTGGCAAGCGCTTGTCCCAAACTGCGGATGCGCGTCCCCGCGCGCCATGTGTTCGTTTTGCAGAGCCAGCCTTCGGGGAGGTGAACCAGCTGGGAGGAGTATTCGTGAACGGGAGGCCGCTGCCCAACGCCATCCGGCTTCGCATAGTGGAGCTGGCCCAACTGGGCATCCGACCGTGTGACATCAGCCGCCAGCTACGGGTCTCGCACGGCTGCGTCAGCAAGATCCTGGCGCGCTACAATGAGACAGGCTCGATCTTGCCAGGGGCCATTGGGGGCAGCAAGCCTCGGGTCACCACCCCCACTGTGGTTAAGCACATCCGGACCTACAAGCAGAGGGACCCCGGCATCTTCGCCTGGGAGATACGGGACCGCCTACTGGCGGACGGCGTGTGTGACAAGTACAACGTGCCCTCGGTGAGCTCTATCAGCCGCATCCTGCGCAACAAGATCGGCAATTTGGCCCAACAGGGCCATTACGACTCATACAAGCAGCACCAGCCGGCGCCGCAGCCGGCGCTGCCCTATAACCACATCTACTCGTACCCCAGCCCCATCACAGCGGCCGCGGCTAAGGTGCCCACGCCGCCCGGCGTGCCCGCCATCCCCGGCTCAGTGGCCATGCCGCGCACCTGGCCCTCCTCCCACTCCGTCACCGACATCCTGGGCATTCGCTCCATCACCGACCAAGGTAAGGGCTCGGGGACCGGATGTGTGGATGTGCAGAGCTTCCCTCCGCACCCTCTCTGGGGTCTCTGTATCTGAGGCCTCCGGGGGGGCCCGCGTCTATCCCACCGCCTGAGGCTTCTTCCTTTGGGAACGTAAGGGGCCCTCCCATGGGGTGTCCTGATCTCATTAACGTGAAATTCATGCCCTTCGTTTCCTTGCCACACGCAGTCTACTGCCTCATCTCAAACGACCAGACCCACAGCATCCCCCCATCCCCGACACATGGTTCGCATTTTCCACCCTCCCCCGCCTCGCGCGCCGCCGCAGCCTCAGACCAGCTCGCTCACTTGGAGAGCGCCGCCGGGGCCGGACTTGGGGCGCAGCCGGAGAGGCCAGAGCAGGCGTGGGGCTGCCGGCTGCAGACACTGCTGCGGGCAGCTTGTTTGGGGATCAGATGCGGCCGCGAGGAGTCGGGCACACTGTGGAAACTGCAGTGTTCTTCTTGCATTCTGGCAATCAGACCAAATTTGCTCAGGCAGGAAGTTCAAATGTCACCTAATTGGTTTCATTCTTATGCTTCACTTCATTTTCCTCGGAAACGGAGGTCCTGAAGTTACTACTAGTAACTTGCGTGTTACAGCATTGCTCATTCTGGGACTAATTTTCTGCTTTATTTCTCTCTTTGTCCTCCCCCTCCGCCCCCTCCTCCCCCCCCCCTCCCCCCACCCCCGACACTTTTTACCTTAACAGATTTCACTACATATATGTCTTAGGAAGTGGCACCAACCACCGCTGTGACGAAGAGAAAATTCACGGCGATTCCATGCTGTCCTCTTTTCTGTTCTTTCCCGTTTTTCCCGTGCCTGCCGCTTCCCTTTAGGGTCCCCCAGTCCCCGGGAATGTGAGTGGACATCTAGTCCCTGCACGTTTTCAGTGGTGCCTTTCCTTTCTCACCCTTGACCTTGCGTGTGGTGAGTGTCTTTTCTGCTTGCTAAGAACGATTCCTCGAGCCCTTGTGCTTAGTCGGGCTTCCGCAGGAGACCCGAGGTTGTTTTCTTTTACTGCGTTGTTAAAACGGGACAAAACAAAACAAAAACAGCGTTAACTTCTTCCTCGGTAGGGAGAAAAAAAAGTAAAAAACGCCCTAGACGCAGAATTTAAATAATGCAGAGATAAAGAGCCTACCTTCTTAATTTCTCAGCCAGAAGTTTAAAAAGAGCAGAGGAAAAATTAAATAGGAAAAGGGGAAATAGTTCCTTTAATTGTTTCCTGCCTTTCTCGGTTGCCACCACATTGGCACAATTATCTTTTTAAATAATTAAAGCATAGCCCTGATTTCTCATCTTCTTGTTTTCTGACTGTGACTTTACAAGATCCTTCTAAGAGCCTGGTTTTGTCTTGTTCGGAGCTGGTTGGAGCTTTAGTTGGAGAGAGTTTGCCCTTGATTTATAGGATAAACTGACCTCACTGACACTTAAAGGAAGCCCCGGTTCATGGGAAAGTGTGAGATCAGCAGAAATGGGGGCGCGCAGGGGGATCTCAATTTCTTAAGATAACTTCAGGCTTGTGCCCACCGATTGCCTTTTGTCTGGGAAGGCAAGAAGAGACTGGCAGTTCTGGGCCAAAATACAGTTTCCTGGTGCAAATTGGAACACAATCTAATTCTTTGGAGAGGGGGAGGCATAGTGAAAAAAAGACTGACAGAGTTGAAAAGAAAACTTTTCTTCCCTAGGGAGCCTACAATCAGACCAAATGTCAGTTGAAAAAGTATTAGATTATGGAGAGGAGCAACTCTTCATTCTACATGTTGTTGATTCTGGATGCCAGCTTTTAACAACCTGTTTTCTGACAAATCCGTGAATATAAAATGATTAGTTCTACCAATGATCGTTTCTACAAAATGATTGCCCCTTTGAAGCACTGTATCAGATGGAAGTATTTAAAATCAAGTCGTAGTAGCGTTGTCAAACTTCATTCAGTCCTCCACCCATGGGTCCCAAAGACCAACTGCTCATAGTTTTCAAATATCTTCTCTTTAAAATTCTACTTGCTCACTTAAAGATGCCAGTGATTCAATATGTACACCTCTAGGTATCGTGGTAATCAGTTTACGCCCGTATAATTTTCTTTGCATCTCTATTAAAAACATAAAGGATAGCTGATGGCTTTACTTCTTTTCCAAAATACTTATACTGTAATTATCCTAACCTTTTGTTTCACTGAAAAAGAAAACCTATAACCTTACCTCTGACACTGGTGGCATTTACAGTGGTAACTGTAGTATTTATTTTTTAAGTCATATGCACATAACCTCATGTATTTAATGTGTAGAGATAGAGCATCAAGGGTAGTCTCACACAAGGTAGGCACATACGGAAGGCAGAAACCTGTGCACCTATGTTTTGCATGTATATTGTGGGCATCCTTTAGTTATTTGTTTGCAAAGGACTTTGCAGGTTTTTTGTTCCATCTGTTGACATAAGTACTAGATCTCCACAGCACAGTGAGCACTTTTCTGGATGTCTCTGAGAGCCAGCATAGGCGCGGTTAGGCCTGGGAGACCCTCTCTCCCTTTTCAGTTGGCACCAGTCTCAGAATTTTGTCGAACCCCAGTCGACCCTGGGTCAGGATTGGGACCATGGCTTAGGAATGGGGAGAACGGCGCATCCAGTTTCACGGGTTCTTTCCCCGATTTGGGAAAACTGGGGGAAAATTCTCAGATTCCTTCCACTCGTTTCCCCGGGGGAGCGAGGAGGGGAGGAGGTAATCAAAAGCCGGATGAAAAAGAAAAACGTATCTTTCCGCGGGCGTGGGGGGAGAGGGCGGGGAGAGGCCTACTTCGAGGCGAGTCACCCTTGGCCGGGCCCTGGGCTCCCGGCCGGAGGGGCCGTTCCCGCACCCCTGGGAGGCGGAGGGCAGGGGGCCGGCAGAGGTCGCAGCCCTCGCGCTCGCGGGTCGCGGGTTCGCAGCCGGTCTCAGGAGGGGGCGCGCGGTTGGCCCTCCAGCCTGACGCCCTCTCCTCCTCCCCAGGAGTGAGCGACAGCTCCCCCTACCACAGCCCCAAGGTGGAGGAGTGGAGCAGCCTGGGCCGCAGCAACTTCCCCGCCGCCGCCCCGCACGCGGTGAACGGGCTGGAGAAGGGGGCCTTGGAGCAGGAAGCCAAGTACGCTCAGGTGAGAAGGCGAGGGCCCCGCCGGGTGGGCCGCTGGGGTTCGGGCGACGGAGGCCCCGGGCCCCTCTCGGAGCCTCGACCGAGGAGAGGCCCAGGTCCACTCCCCGTGGCGGCCACGAGCCCCAGGCCGGGGTGATGGGGGCGGGATGGAGGCCCGGACCCACGAGGGCGTAGTGAGGCCTCGACCCCCGCGGCCCTGGAAACGCCTCCGGGCCTGCTCGGCCGCTGGAGGCGCGGGGAGGTCGCGCCAGAAGCCCTTTCCGCGGCTCGCGTCGGGGTACACTTACCCGGGAAGGCGCCTCCGAGGGGCCGGGAGAGCGTCCGTGGGTTCCCAGCTGCGCGCGGGACGAGCGGTCTGCACGCCCCTGGGCGCGCCGCTGCGGCTCCTCCCGCGCGGGCGGTCCGCGGCTCCCAGAGAACGGGCGCGCGTGGCTGGTCCTGCGACGGCGAGGAGAGGGCAAGCAGATAAACTGCGTAAAGATACCATTTCCCGATTAAAGGTCACGTCGTAATCTCCCCAGGGAGGTTAGTGAGAAAACCTCAAATTATACGGACCGGCTGTGGACCGCTTAATTTTTCTTTCCCTCTCTCCCTCCCCCGACTCTCCAAAAGAAAAATTAAAACACCCGTGTTTTTTTTTTTCCTTTGAGAAAAACTAAGCAACCACCACAACAAAAGCCCAAGAGTTTTGAGTCTATATTCATCACCACGGTAGAGTCAGGAGTTCAAAGCTCTCAAAAAAGCAAACAACAACAACAAAAACAAACCTGGACCTTAAAACAGCTTAAGGTTTCTTTGAGCAGACCTGTGTAGGTTTGCAAATTTATTCATACCAAACTCCAATTCCAAAGCCTCAAAATACCCAGTTTTCATTTTATTATTTTGAAATCTTAAAATTTTTAATGTTTTCTTATCTGTTAAAATAAACTTTTTAAGCGCAATGGAACTTGCAACGTTTATTCAATTGGGAAAAAAAATCCTAGTCTTTATTTTCCCTAACAAACCCCATTTTCAGTTCCTCTTCCCTCCCTTATTTTGTTAAAACAGAATCCCATATATATTAGTAGCTCTCCCATGACAAATATCACAGAAAATAGCAGCAAGGAAGGAGGGTCCCTTTCCTGAATCTCCTTCTACTGTAAAGAATGCCAAAGAGAAATTGTAAGAAAGAACAATTGTAAGAAAGAATTACCTTCCACAGAAGAGCAGGTAATTCGTAAAGAAGAGGCATTATGTACAATGGCACCATTGCCACTTACTCAAGTTATTAACCTTTTAGAGCCTCCATTTTTTTCATCTATAAAACAGGGAAATAATAGGGCCAACCTCAAGAGATGTGAAATTTCAATGAGATAATGCAACCATAGGGCACATAGTAGGCATTCATTAAATATTACTATGATAGAAATGGCGTTAGAGATTGACTCAAAAAACAAGAAATTTTTTCTTTTGTCAGAATATACTTTGGTCAGCCAGCTCATAGTCAAAAAGTGTCAAGGTATTTTGTTACAAACAAAAGAGCATCTATAAAGCACCTAGCGTACAGAGTAGTAAGCATTTAATTGGTGCTCAGTAATGTTTATTAGGTCTTCATTTCCTGGAATAACATTGTGAAGTACAGAGTTGAAAATAAAGGTGTCTAATTCCCACATGTAGTTGATGAACCCAGTTTATATATAAAGCAGTGTCATAATCCAAAAATCTTTATGATTACTTTTATTTTTACTCCCTTGAATTACAGACCTAGTATATTATCTTGTTTAGAAATGGTTAGTTAATACATACACTTCAAAATGAAACTAATCAATTTAAAATAAAAATAGAACACTGTGTCAAGTAATCTATCCTGTGTATTCTGAACATTAAAAATCTATTACATTTTATACAGTGAATATCAAGTCATTTAATTATCAGATTTATAAGGGTAAGTAACTTAAATAAGTGGCCAAATAATTATTGTTCTAAGTGCCTGAGGACAAGTTAAAATTTTTTTGCAGAAGAAAAAGACATTTGTATCAAACTTTCATTTGGAAAGTTCTTAATGACAATGTGCTAATCTTCTGCATTGCCATGTAGCAAGATAATACAAACGATGTAAAATATCAAAACTTGAAAAATTTCTGTGCATAATGAAATCAGCAGCTACTCTATTATAATTATCAAAATAGTGCTTAATGCTGAAGGTGTGCTAAGTAGACACATACACTTAGACTGTGTCATTTTGTGAGCAGTTTTGAAATTTAGATGTTGATTTCCTTGGGGGTAAAATTATACATTAAAACTTGCTCATAAACAAACATGCAAATGTAAGGTGTGTTGTGTGTGTGTATTCCATACATATATGCATTTCCCCTACAAATATTCAAAGGGTAGTTTTATTTTTTTAAAGTTATTTTTCAAAATGTTATCAGCATATGTACATTTCCACAACCCTAGTGTAAACTTAGGTAAAACTTTTCTCTATTTGTATTATAAACAAAAATTGAAAGTCTTTGGCAAAAAAAAATTCTCAAAATTTTTGCACATAATACTTTTAGTGCATTTATGGTTGTTATTAAATAGTGTAGTATTATATAATCTCAGTTTCATTTTAGTATATAAAGGAGGAAATCAAGGGTTCAGGATTATAGGATTTAGAGCATAATCCTTTGTCAGAATATACCTGTAAAATTACCAGAGGGGCTGACTTGACAACTGATCATAGGTTCTATTGATTACTGTAATCTAGAGTTTCTATTTTCAGCTTAAACTGCAAAGAAAGATGCCCGATTGCTAGTAATTAGAACCTTATGCACACATCTATCTTGTTTTTAAAACATTAGTTTAGAATATACAAACTGTACACTTTAATATTACACTGCAATTGATATTTTATAGTGCCATTCTGAAGTCCTTATTGTCTATCTTTGAGGATAGAAGAAAAAGGATATTTATTTTGGCTTTTTTCACCCACATTTAATATTGAACTAGAACTCTTTAATCTCATCTAACTCTGAATGACAATAATGTTCTCTGGTTCCTAATCGCTGGTCCTTTTCTGTGGAAAGTGTAAAACCTCTCTTGAATGCAACTGCATGGCAAAAAAACAAAAACAAAAACATACAGAGAAACATGAGGTTGGAATAGATCTACCCTTATACATGGTACTTAGTGAATTAATGCCTCATTCTAACAGTTTATAAACAGTTGTATAGTTCTTGAAATTTTCTTTGTATAATTGGGCATGCTTTCTCAGAAAAAAATGAATATCTGGTACTCTAATTAAAGTAATCTGAATGGTAGATTTATAATCTTTGGGTATCTTCATTTTGGGGTAGTATACATCAACTCAGACAGCAAGTTTAATATAAAATTAGCTACAAATTGAGATTTCAGGAATGGAGAATAGTCTATAAATACTTGAATTTATGAAAAAGTTCAGAGTTAAATGAGATGCAAAAAGAGTTTAATTTGGAGACATAAATTAATCTGAAATTCATATGAAACATTCATTTGTACATTGTATTTGAAATAAAGATAGTATTTCAGCATCCTGAATATAATTTTCTAGTGCATTATTTAACAGACTGGCTGTCCTTGCAGACACACTGTTCTTGTGAAAATATAAATGAAGTTGCCATGGATTTTTCTTCATATCAAACAAAGTTAACTTTGTGTTAAATAATTTATAATTTTGTAGAGAACGCAATTTTAGGCAAATGCCAGTAGTCTTTGAAATTCATGTTATTTATTATGAAAAATATTCTTTGACCTGATTAACTTTTAACTATGTTTTAAAACAAAATTAATGATTATGTATCGCTAAAATGTGTCATATAAAATACAAAAAAAAAACGATTTAAATTTTTTTCAAGGCTACATCAATTTTAATAACATTTTGGAAAAATAAAGTTTAGAAAAACATTTTAAATACCAGCTTTCCATTACCTAGAGACATTTAGATCTGCAATTATCCATAATTAAGATCCTTTTGGATGAATGTTGAAACCATATTTACAACCCTCATTTCATTTTGTCAGATTTTACTAGGTTATTGAATAACGAATTAAGAAGGGTAGAACAGCAGTCAGAAAAATGATTTTACCAAAAAAGAGAGAGAATCTTGTTTATTTTCAGATATGAAGCTCTTTCTTGCTTATGATATCGAGGTTGAAATTCTAGGTGAAGCATATCTCTATTTGTGGGTGAACCTACTTTATTATAAGGCCAAGGTAAACTGATTTTGTCATAAGGGAAGAACCAGGTAGAACTGATGAGTGGATGAAAGACTGTGGATAGAAGTCTTGGCACTGCTATTTGCATTTTCTTCAGGAGAAAAAATGTTGAGTAGACAACTACCAGCATCTAAAGGATAGTCTATAACATCTAATTGCCAGATAGTTGTCATACCAGTTTTTCACGGTCACAAGTGTTTGGATACTAATGCATTTCCATTTTCTCTGGGGGTGGGGGTGGGGAATAAATGGAATGACCATAAATCAAATAATGAAATAGCTAGGTTACTTTTACTTACCTTTTCAACAGCTTTACTCATTTTGCTTACTTAAAGTGTAATGCTTGTTCTGTGATAAAGGGTGCCCAGTTTTGTTTTGTTTTCTTGTTGTTTTTTAAAAGCAAGAGCAACACATCTTTTGCTTTGAAAAGGCTGCACTAACTTAAGTATACAAATGATTATGAAACGCCTATAATGTGTCCCATTTTGTGGGGATATGAGATGATTAAAGATAAGTCCCTGTCCTCAAATTGTTTACAGTCTAGCTCTCTGCCACTATAGCTTCTCGACATATTCACTTAGGAATGTTTTTGAAAACTGGCAAATCTGTATTTCTAACATTTTAGGACAAATGCAATGAAAACTCATACTTGCATTCTCTCTTGTGATGACCTTAACTAGACTACATTGCATCTTATGTATTTTTTCCAGACTCTCGTTTAATGTCAGTGGGATAAAAATCCATCTTTTTCTAGAAACATTCAACAGAGCAAAGAACTTACTTTTTCCAGGGTATACAGTTTGGTCTATTTTATTTTGTATTAGTAAATCTCATTCTCAGCATTAGGTAGAAGATAGTTTGCCTTAGGGAGGACCCTTGTACAGTTCTTTAGAGGAAAGGATTCTCAGGGCTTTCATGGAAGACCCACATGAAAAAGGGGTTGATGGATTGAGGTTTTATTTATGGAATCTTTAGGTAAAGTCATTTTCAAAAATGAGATTTCCATTACATGCCCATTGCTGGGGTTTCATTTGGAAAATTTGTTTACTCTTCCCTGGGGATTCCATATGTTGGTCAATTTATAAATCATATTTACAATCCAATTAAATAGAGTAATTTAGCATGTTTGCTCCCACTATATTTATGGTGTACATTTGGTAGTCTCTACTCAGCCTAACTAGCTTTTCAGATTAATTACATGCCCTTCACTGAAAACATTAAACAGATTTGGGAAGTTTAAGTCATATACTCTTTTATTGGAAAGAATAAACAAACATCAATGCTACCTGTAGTTGTTTTCCTTTGTGGTGGAAAATTTTACTCTTTCAGTGATTGCATCATAAATAACAGTTACTTTACCTGGTAGAGATTTATACCTGTTACTAATGTCCTGTTTCAAAATTAATAGTGAGAAAATTGATGTGTTTATTGAGTTACTAGAATGAATGAATAGTGAAGGTGGCAGGTACGTTTTAGTTAAAGCATGTTTGTTCTCTTGCTCGTGCCATTTTAAAAAATTTCTAAATCTGAACTTTGAAAGTAAAAAGGGAAATTAAGACAAAACTTTTCCACCCCAAATCTAGGTCATAATTTAACCTGAGGGAAAGCTAAGAGCTATTTTTAAACTGTTTCAGTTTAAAGATTTCTTTTTTCTTTTTTTTTTTTTTGTGGTACACGGGCCTCTCACTGTTGTGGCCTCTTCCGTTGCGGAGCACAGGCTCCAGACGTGCAGGCTCAGCAGCCATGGCTCATGGGCCCAGCCGCCTCGCGGGATGTGGGATCTTCCCGGACCGGGGCACGAACCCATGTCCCCTGCATCAGTAGGCAGACTCTAAACCACTGCGCCACCAGGGAAGCCCTGTTTTTTCTTTTAAGCATACACTTTATTAGCCTCCCCTTGCCTTTTTCTACAAGACGAGGATGTCAAACCTCTCTGAGCTTCCCTTCCCAACTTTCCTTTCTGCAGTACACAGGGGCCCACATCACTAAAATGACTGTAAATATATTGCAGATTTTAGAGAACTTTGAAATATTTCATACTAATAGGACTAACAGCATAAAAAACAAGTTTGCCTTAACAGAAAATGGACAAATCTGGAAAGAACTCTTAGTGTTTTTTACACCTGACAAATGTCGTTATGGAGTAAGTAAGGCACCTGAAGGTAACAGGGGCCTAAATCCAACATTTTCCCTCCCCCCAAATCCTAGGAGCATTATCTAAAATGAGAGTCCAGTCCAGCCTGGCTTCTCAGGGAGAACATCTCTGGGCAAAAAGAAGTGGACCCATGTAAGGGATTGTGGACACTACATCAGAATGGCTGAAGAGCCCCAAATAAAGGGGTCACATCAGGGAGCAGTGGTTACAAGGGCAAGGGTGTAAGGAAGGGAAAGGCACTATAACAAAGCAAGTATTTCAGAGAGAAATGTAATGTTGAATGATAGAAAAATTATAAAGAAAACAGAAGGAGTAAGAAAAACTTAGCTGTGATGAAAAATAGAACTCACCAATACATTTTTTTCTGCTAGTGTATTACTAAACAATATGCTGTTTCTGTATTATACTAAATAATCTAACCTATGTACTTGGAAAATGTTAAGCAAAGGTTTTCATTGTTTTAAAAGTAATTTCAACCTTAACATTCTTATTTTATGATTCTTGGTGCACATGGGCACAAATAGTATAAAATATTAATTAATGCTAGAATGGAAGAGGCCAAATATAGATGCAAACACCTTTCCATAACTGAATTGGATCAATCCCTTTCCAAACTAATTTCTCTTAGGTTATTGGGAAAATTCTAGATAATAATGATCAGAAATAAAATCTCTATGCAATGCTAAATTTCTTCTGCAATTTGACAGTTGTCTATCTTCATATTCATCTGTTGAGAGCCTTGAAGTGTATCTTTTTTGAGCCATTTTCTAATGAGCCATTTTCAGAAAGAAGGAAAAACAGTTTCTTTTAGAAGTTAAGAAACAGAATTAGGATCTAAGAATGAGAATCAGGTTCTAGAAGAGGAAAGAGTCTTTTACCAGAAAAGATGCTCTAGTCTGAAGTTAAATTGTATCTATCTTTTAATTGTCTGAGAGAGTAGCATGATTTGCTACAGAGGATCCTGCAGCAGACAGGGATGATAATTTCTTTTAACACATGGCCATGGACTTGCTGATTGGCCTAGGGTAAATGGCTAAACTCCTTAATCTATATTCTTTTGTATAAAAAGGGGATAATATTTCATTTATATTCAACAGGGATGTGCAATGGCTTCTTTGTTAAAAAACAAAGCATCATCCTTTGTAATACATTTTAATTTCAATTGAACATCGCATTGTTCTCATTATAAATTATCTTGTAATTATTATAAACTCAATAGGTTAAAATGAGATACAATTTGTCAGTTCCAATTATTCGATAAAATATGTTGGATATTTCTTAGTGCTTGGGACATAGGACAGATTCAGGAAACCTCAGTTTCCTTTCCTCTTCCCCATTTTTCAAATAACAAGCACTCTGACAAAAAGAACATGAGGTGTGTCTTCTTATAGAACTACGCAAAGTTAACTCCTCTTTTATTCTTATTTTGTCAGAAATCTACAAGTAGTGTTAAATCACATTCATGTATATATTCTACTCCATGCATTACTCTAAATTGAGAAAATCATTTTTGAGACCCTACTGTTGCATTCTCATAGATGTGGAAGTGAAAATAGTAACCAAATGAATTAAATTAGAAAACAATTTCTGTGTTGCAATTGAATTGGAAAAAGTATCCAACATATGTCTGCTTTTCTTACCTCTAAGGCTTAAATTGGTTTTATTAATAATATTTCTATTATTTACATTATAGTTTCATTAGGAAATATGGTGATATGTTTATTTATTCACATCACTGCCAGGAAACAGGATTTTCTTTATTTCTAAACAATGTAGAAATGTTTTAAAAATTTTAATTAATTTTTGGCTGCATCGGGCCTTCGCTGCTGTGCGGGCTTTCTCTAGTTGTGGTGCGCGGGCTTCTCCTTGTGGTGGCTTCTCTTGTTGCAGAGCACGGGCTCTAGGCGCGCGGGCTTCAGTAGTTGTGGCACACGGGCTCAGTAATTGTGGCCCGTAGGCTCTATAGCGCAGGCTCAGTAGTTGTGGTGCATGGGCTTAGTTGCTCTGCCGGGTGTGGGATCTTCCCGGACCAGGGCTCAAACCTGTGTCCCCTGCATTGGCAGGCGGATTCTTAACCACTGCGCCACCAGGGAAGCCCCAACAATGTAGAAATTCAGGGGGAAAAATGAAGTTAGTTGAAGAAGGATGCCGAGTATTCATGCCAGAATGAGGATTAGAAATCAGGGTGTTTTTGGTGTTGTTAATAGTAACGATACCAACAATAATTTATTGGTTGCCAAGAGAACACTGGCTTCTAGGCAGACTTGCCTGCCAGCGTTGCTGCATTTTGTGTGCAAACTAACATTTTACATTTAAATTCACTTCAAGAGATTTATCCATGTGGCTTCTAAAAATTCAGATCACAGGGCCCTAAAACTTAGCAAGCAAATTTTCCAATTTCAAAACCACGCATATGCGATTCTTTTATATTCTGACAGTTTCTTTTTTGATAAAATAGCTCTGGAAAATATACCCCCAATTGTCATTAAAAAACCCTTCTAGACAAACTGCCTGATTTTGCATGTCCTTTGTCCAACAAGCATTTTCAACATGGTGTTTTAAAATATGGCCCACGTTTTACTTAACAAAGGTCATGCTCATTTTGAGTTTCTAAAGTGACAGCCCACACTCTGCCCTTCTTTACTGGAAATGAAAGCTATACCAACCAGGCCCTTCACAAATGCCTCAACAAAAGAGTCAAACAAAACTGAAGTATGGGGAGGGTTGACAAAGGCAGATAGAGAGCTGAATGGATTCTAAGAGTACTTAATCACAATTAATTCTTTTCTCACCCTGCATTTCCTTCCTATAATTCCAAGTAGCAAAAGCAAATACTGTGAATTTTCTGGTTGTAGCCTCCTCAAAATCTTTGTGGAAAGAATATGTTTAAGTAGCAAGACTGTAAATGCGTTTAGAATATAAAAAGAGTCAAGTCTAAACAACAACAACAAAAAATCAGAAAGTAGGGTCAGAATATTGTTAGTTACTACTCAGAACTGACATTCTGCTTCTTTCTAAGAACTCGTGAAATGTCAACCGCTCTAACGTGATTATTTTCACCTCTTCTCTTTTCCTACTCCTCTTAGGCACCAAATGGTCTCCCAGCTGTAAGCAGTTTTGTGTCAGCATCCAGCATGGCTCCTTATCCTACCCCAGCCCAAGTGTCGCCTTACATGACCTACAGCGCTGCTCCTTCTGGTTATGTTGCTGGACACGGGTGGCAACATGCCAGTGGCACCCCACTTTCCCCCCACAACTGTGACATTCCCGCGTCGCTGGCGTTCAAGGGAATGCAGGCAGCCCGAGAAGGTAGCCACTCTGTCACGGCTTCTGCACTCTGATGGGAGATTACGTCTGCCGCAGCTTCACCCGAGTCCCCCCGCCCCATCTCGGCACACCCTCCCCTTCTTCCCTGGTCTCAGATCCCACCCCTCTGCCCTCCAACCCTCCTGCCTCGAAAGCTGGCTTTACGGACTCACATCCTCTGTGCTGATGACCCTTAAATATCTCTTACCGTAACTTCTCTCTCACAGAACACCTGACATGACTGTAGGAGTTAAAAACAAAAGCAATGTTAAGGACTGAACGAGACGTTTGTGTTGGCCACACACTGTTTTAACGTAGTGAAGAAACCTGCACCCCTCAAAGGGCTTAAGGAACTTTTAAAACTAGTCTTTGGTGAAACCACATGTGTATATTTATTCTAAATCAACCTGAACTTCTGAAATGTGCAATTGTTGAGATTTTGCAAAATCAATAAAAGAAAATAGGTATAGA
This sequence comes from Mesoplodon mirus, assembly GCF_964341445.2. Classification (NCBI taxonomy): domain Eukaryota; kingdom Metazoa; phylum Chordata; class Mammalia; order Artiodactyla; family Ziphiidae; genus Mesoplodon; species Mesoplodon mirus. The sequence continues at coordinate 126,627,720 of NC_138979.1, forward strand.
AAAAGTTATGCTACGCCCTCTAATCAAATAAGGTAACAAAATAATCCTTAATTCCTCATTAGGAAACCAATCAATAATTGACTTGAGTGATCTGTAGTTTATTTTTAACAGATGGCATATTTTGTTGGAAAATATATGTATAACTTAAGCAATATCTGAATTTAGCTCCTCCTGGTGTTTTGACTTGGTTCCAAATACAATAATGTTTATACTTTCTATTAGTTTGTAAATATGGACTCTGGTGCATTTGTGTTTTCATTCCATGGGATAGGCCCCTCCTCTGCCCCCACCCCTCTCTATTTTTTTCCTTTCTTTTTGCAAAGGTGACTTTCCGGCAATGTCTTTGTCTCTGTTTGGTGGTGGGCTGCTCAGGCTCCTGGACCTGGACTTGCCCCAGATTTTGTGTGTGCAGTGAAGGCTTCGACATCTCATGAAGGACATTTTCTTTCTACAACAGAGGACTCAAAACACAGATAAAACAAGCCAGTCTCCCATTTTGTATCCCAATCAAACAACACACATGCCAAGCATATAAAGACAAGAGGGTGGAAAATATCTGAACAAGGCTCTACAGGAAGTCACTTAGAAACTTAAGTTTAATGTGAAATGCTTTGCAAAGACACTTAAAATGAACTTTATGTTAAGAAAACCACTGTGAAACTAAATTGTACTGTTATTGTTGGCTTACCTGTGTGTTCAGCAATCTCAGCCCCAAATTACGTTGTAATTTAAAGACAATGGAAAATTCTGCTCTAATGAATGTAAAAATGGCTTGCTGTGAAGTTTACATTGTTGTACAGAAGCATGTTTCACGTGTAGGTAAACTGGTGGTGGTATTAGAAATACAAATGCTATTTAATTTTTAAAAATTCCCTTTATTCATTTCTGGAGTTACAGGACACAGTTTAACTGATGGATCTTTCTAAACCAATTTGTTTTTCACTTTAGTGTTAATCATAGAGCTGAGAGGGGTGTGTGTGTGTGTGTGTGTGTGTGTGTGTGTGTGTGTGAGAGTGAGAGAGTATGTGGTTATGTGTTGTATTTTAAAACAGTTGATTTTCTTGGGCAAAATTCTACCGTTTTAATTGCTTCTGTTTAGAAAGTTCTTCCTGCTTGGCAATATAGGCTTGAAAATACGTTTTTAAAACATTGGTACAATTCGTCTATTGGAAGATTAATATATTGCGTGTTTTTTGGTATTAATTCTGTGCAATAACAGGGCACATCACTAGATATGGATGTTAAAGATGCGTTCGTTAGGTGATTTTGATTTCTTCCATTCTGTGCTGTGCACAGCCCACATGGCAATCCAGTTCTGTCACATCGGTTTCATGGCCTCATCTAAAACTCAGATGGCTAGATTAGCTAGGTTTTCAAATCACCAGGATATAAACAGTAAGCAGATTTCTGACACACAAGCTATGTTCGAGGAACTGCTTTTTTCAAGCAGCAGATATCTCATAGAGAGCTTTGAACTGCATTTATTTCTAAGGCAACCGAAATTCAGTGCTGCAAACAGAGGATTATAACTTCAGGAGAAGAATAAGCAGAATGAGCAGATGAACTCTCAGGGCCGTAGTCTTCCTTTGATCTTGTAAAGCTCCTATTGACATCTGGAGTTCCCAGTCTGGTGAGAAAATAGACTATAAACCAAATGGAACAAAATACCAGTCCAATATTTTGGTGGAGACTTTAAAACCACACTGTACAGGGACTCTCCTGCCATGCAGAAAAACTGACATAAGGTACAGAATTATTCCTTATCAGATGTTTTTAGGCGGCTATTAGGAGTCTTTAAAAAATATCAATTGTTTGTATGGAAACATAACTAAATGTTATTTTCTTTATCTAAATTAAGAAATCTCTTGTTATTATGCTATTTATATATTTTTTCTGGTTCTTGTATCTTTAAAAATCTAATATTAATAGTATCAAAGTTTTCCTTTTCTTTTTTTCCCTAGGTTTTAGCAACAGTGAATTCACATGGAGTAAATTGAAAAAGAGAACGCCCCAATACAATTGGCTATTTAAAGCACATTATGATTTAAAGCTACTTTTAAAAATGAGAGAAGAAAAGTGGGATGGGATATGGGGTTGTTTGATTTTTAAAACATTATCATTATTGGTTACTGTTGACATATTTCCTCTGATTCTTAGGGGGTAAAAGTGTTGTTTTTAACCTGGCAAATGCACTCTTCAGAGATCCTTTTCCATCCCATCCACATGGAGAGGTTAAAGGTTCAATTTCATGGCCTCTATGCAGGCAGTGCTCTCTTTCACAGAAGGCAAGAGTATTACCTGAAGGATAGAATGCAGTTGGACAACAGACACATTCTTATTTCTCTTGTTTTGTCCTACTTTTAACGACCCTCATTAAATACTGGGCTGAAATATAAATTAAAAAACACGTTGGAAAGGATGTACAACCGAAGGCTGTGTATGTATATACAGTATGTCAAAAAGCCTTTATTTTTATACTTTAAATGCTCTAAATTAATAAAAAGTAATAATTACTATGTTATCTTTCATTTTTTATTTTCAAAATGTTTTAGTGACACAGCTTCATGGTAGAAATATCTTGTAGTAGTTAAGAACAGGTGCCATCTAGAACATGCAGATATTTTTGTTGACTCTAGCTACTGAAGTAGCATCATTTCAGGATGCATATATAAAATTAAGTTTGGTTATATCAACGCCAAGGAGATAATTTTTGGAGTGCATGTTAGTACAGGAATCTTTGGAAATGCTCAGAATGTACTTCTCCTTTGAAACATTTTCCCCTTCATAATACATATTTTAACACTGCAGTTAGTCGACTTCACACCTGAAATCGTCACTTAAAACTAATAACCTAGAAATGTAGTTTTATTCTAAACCATCATTTTTACGAATGGCATAGGTAAGAGTTCTGAACAAAGGTATTTGATGCAAATACAGATAGCACAAACGGGCCCAAGGAGTGGTTCGAATTTGTGATTTAGCATGAAAATATTTCAGCATTAAAACTTGTTTTCAAAGGGAGAGTAGTTTAATATAATTTCATGTTTTATATTTGTCATAAAAGACTTCAAATATGATTTTAAAATATTAACCAATAGTGCAAAATATAAAGTAGATTTAGGAAAATATAGCTGAGTATTATTACTAAAAGAAACAAATTCACATTTTAACATAAAATTTTAAAAGGTCATTTTAATACACTTTAGAAATATTTTCCTTGTATATGATTAAATACTATTTATGGAAGAATTTAATTCCTTATAAAAACTTTAAATTTTGGCTTAATTTTTTTTCACCTTTAAGCACTTCTTGACCTTTTGGGAGAAAATAATCATCAACACAATGAATTTTCCTTGTGAAGCCGTGTAAGAGGAACATAGGTCATAAAATTTATATTGCTTTTATGAAATATATCTGATTTCATGCTATTTTTCTATATTTAGTTTATATATCTCATTGCTTCATAGTAGTAATTTTCTTCTCACAGTTTTATGGATATGACCAAAACGACAGTTTCTAATTATCTAGAGATCATTTTTGAAGTATCAAAATAGGTTTTGTTCTTGAACAAACTGTTTTGCCCTCTATAATTGTGTATAATTGTATAATTATAATTTATCATTGTATCAGCTCAGCTGATCGATATTCTCTTCTTCTCATGGTGCTGTATAATGAATATCCATTATCACAAGGGGGAAAAATACTCTGTAGGCAATCACCAGTTCTCCTGAAGCCATGAATAGGTGTATTCATAAACCAGCAGCATCACTGCACCACCTAGAAAAGAAAAGAGCTGGTTTTTATCCCAAGTCCTGTGAACTTGTGCTGTCTGTCCCACTGGGTTTCTGAATCCCTGGAGTCCGATGCAGCCTTTCAGGCAGAAGCCATTCAGAATCATCAGTTCTCAAGCTCCAACACACAGAAAACTACTGTGGAAAATTCTCAGAGCGAAATCAAGACCATCTTGAGTCTCTAAATACATTTTTTCCCCATGAGTTTCTGTAACTTTCATCATTTCTCATCAGATTCTTTTTCAGGCACTTTTAATTTTTAAAAGTAAGTAAATACAGACACATTTAGTCATGTAAGGGCATGTGGCTTTCCCGCGAACAGAAACCTTCAGATTTGTCATATGTAGGGAAAGGATTTATCTTTTTCAGTTTATAATTAGCATTGCTGTAGTTGCATTCAAGAAGGAAATCTCTAAGATGGTGCTTGATGGATGAGCCTGGTTTTCTCTTACAGCTTTCAAACTGGATTACAATGTGAAAAATAGCTTCTGAGTACTTTTAAAATCTGTATTTCAAAACTTAGATAACTTTCAACCTCCTTTTGTTGCCTTCATTCCTTTCATCTGCCTCAGATATATACGGATTGCACTTGAAAATTTGGTAGTCGGGGTTGAGTGTCATAAGACCATCATTTATCTTGGAAGAGAAGAGTTATATAACTGGCTGCAAAAGAGCTTGCTATGTAATATGTCAACAGGACTATGATATGGAAAACAAGCACTGAGGCTGCTGAATACTTAGACATCGGGAGGAGCATTTGCATGTGGATGATTTTGTGTTCTGTCTGATGCACTAAATAGCACATATTCTGTGCCCTTTAAGATATTCTCTATCCTTTCATGTCTATGTGAACAATATTACAAAATCAAAGTGTGGACAAACAGCAGAAACTAACACAACATGGTAAAGCCCAATTTAAAAAAATGTGGACAAATATCCAGAGTACAACTTAGAGAACACTTGGCTGCACGAACAGAAGACTGACTTCTGACAGAAAGAAACAGAACTTGATTTTGATCTTATTTTGTACACACTACCATATGCTTTTTTAAAAAATCTACAGGCTGCACATGTTTGTGTAACCTTATACTAAAGATAATTATCTGCCTGTAATTTTCATTTTTAACCCCTGAAGATACTCTAATAGCCCCCTCTCAGCTGCTGTAGCCCTTTTGGCTCTGGCAAACAAAAAGGGATGCACTACAGAGGGTTGTTAATATGTATGTAATTGCTCTGTTTACTCTTATTAACTGTTCACCATATATGACAAGAACATGCAGAATCGGGTTAGTTTGCAGCCTAGTGATATTTGGAGTTTAAACCACAGACTTCAAGATTCTTCTTTCATGGGAGGTGCTGATCATTAGCCACATAGAGCTGCTAAGGCTGTTATAAAAATAAGATGGGGGCTTCCCTGGTGGCGCAGTGGTTGAGAGTCCGCCCGCCGATGCAGGGGACACGGGTTCGTGCCCGGGTCTGGGAAGATCCCACATGCCACGGAGAGGCTGGGCCCGTGAGCCATGGCCGCTGAGCCTGCACGTCCGGAGCCTGTGCTCTGCAACGGGAGAGGCCACAACAGTGAGAGGCCCGCGTACCGCAAAAAAATAAGATGGGATGCTTCTCTAGAATGAAGGATGAAAATGCCAGGTTCACCCTTCTTTTCTTTTTTACTGTCTCTCGCTCTCCCTCTTTCTCTCTCTTGAAAAAATCTTATCCTTAACTCAAAAGTCTTACCTTTCTCTCTACACCTTTCTTTCCTTTGAGGTTGCTAGGACCTGTATGTTTGGGATGAGAGTGAAGGCCAGGTCCTTGAATGAGATTTCCAGTTATTCACAATTTTGTTCAGCCTGGACAGTATGTTCATAAGAACCCTTTTCATTGGATTTAACACCACAGCAACTCAGGACACCTCATGCAAAAAACACTTAAAAAACCAACCAAACATTTGCAAGCCTCTAACAAAACTTGGGGTCAGATTATTTAAGAGTTTTGGATTAAGGTTCCAGTCAATTACCGTTTTAGCTAAACTCTCCCTGATCGCTCTCCCTTTTCAGGCCCATGCCGTCCTGAGAAAGCTGGATTAGGGCCAGTCCTATGATTTTCTCTAATACTAGGTCTACTAGCAGGTTTTTACTGTGTGGTGAAGGAAAAACACCACATTCTTGAAGAGAGAGTGGCACAAAATCACCAATATTCTTTATCATTGGGTTCGTGTTGACACACGGGCCAATAACAAATAGAAGGCAGGTCTGAATCTCAAATGTGAAGCAAAAATCCACGCTTAAATGCCTAGAAAGGCTGGGATAGATGGATTGGGAACTGTGGAAGTGTTTTCAAAATATACAAAAGTATGAACTGTTCACCAGCTTCAATTTACAGACTGCTGTTCTATATCTCAGGTTGGCAGAAATGCTCGTTCACTGGGCTGAGATTTAAAGGTAAATGTGCATGTGTGTGAGTGTGGCAGGGGAAGGGGACATCAGTGTTCAAAGGGAGGATTGGGAAAGGGAGAAAGGGGAGGAGTAGGAGACAGTTCTGGGGAAGATTTCCAGGATGTCTAAGAAGGTGAGTGTAGCCTGGTTAAATAATATGTGTGGTCTAGTGCATACTTCTGTACTTATTCACAAGGTTGCTTATAATGCAAGACTATTTGTCCAGGTGGTTGAGTCTGCAGCAGTTGCTTTCTTATCTATTTACACAGAGGCAGCTGACTCTCCCTGTGGGAATGACAGCCGGCTTTTTGTGGGCTGGCATCCTGAGGTAAGGCCCTGAGCCAGGAGCCTACACCATCATGCTGACAGAAGCTAGGAAGGTGAGCGCCAGGCTGTAGCTTCTCCATTCTTGCTCCCCAGAGGCGACAGTGGGGAGAGTGGCTCTGGCGGTTCATGGAGACTAGCTGTCCTCCTTTTCTCTTTCTGAAGCGAAGCTGAGGCAGGATCAAGAATGAACTAGAAGCACCAGGGAAAGTTTTATTGGGCTGGTCCCTCACTCAGTGAAAAATCCTCCCTTTCAGCCAGAAGCGACTCAAACTCCGACTGGCTGTGCATCCTTTCCTATTGATTTAAGGTGGGCTTTGGCTTCTATCAGCCTCCAGTAAGGCCACAAATAGTACCTTATAAACAAAGGTAGAACATTTCTAATGGATGCCTTTAGTGTCTTGAATACTCCTAGACAACTTTTATATCCTTAAGGTTTCCATGTTTCACAGTGTGACAAACTTTAGTTGTGTTACATATAGACACAAATAAAAAAGAGATACTAGAGAAATAAGGAAGGAAGGATATAAGTAATGAAAACATTATTACCTGGTCCAAGCCTCATAATCTTGGGAAGCAGGCCTTTATACAAAGCTAAAATGCTAGAACCGGAAGGGAAAGAGCAACATTCTTATTCTGAAAACAAAATGGAGTTGTACCTCAGCTTTATTGAGATGCTGACCCAGCACTTACCCAAAAAAGTCATTTGAGAAAAATTTTCAAATCCCAAAACAGACAGTATCGGGCTAAGTATTCTCTGCAGCAAATTGGATGAGAGGAAAGAATTAATTCTTTAATACCCAAGCTATGCTGATCTTGTCCCATCACAAATAGGACTTTCATCAGCGAGATGGTTTTTGCTATCCAGACAGGCCTTACTTTCAAGACAGCTGTGTATATGGACAAAATGACTCTTGTAATTGAGTTTAAAAGACCATAAACTCAGTCCTCACAGAAGGAAATACGATGCAGTTTAGATCAAAATAATAAAATACTACTTGCTTACTTGAGAATAAGACCTGCTGAGGAGGGATGAAGAGACAAAAATAAGACTTAAAAAAACCAAAAAACAGTAGAAAAAGGCACATACTTTAAATTCTTAAAAGAAAACTACCTTCACAGAACTCTCATGTTTAATTCTCAGGAGAATATAATTAGGTGACATTTTGATTAGATGTATAGTCAGAAGACAATTACTCTCCTGCCCACGTGGCAACAGGGCATATTATATGCAATAGCATACGGTGCAAACTGACAAGCAAAAAGTTCACCTTGGCATTCTAGGACAAACATACAGTATATTGAATGATCGTGGCTCATATTTCTTGATGGCGTAAGAAGGTTTTGCCAACATCTCATTACTGTGTTATCTCACCAAGTTTCTCATCTATTCCCTAGAGCTTCTCAGACACACACCCAATTCAGGAGGGCTTAATGGCTCTCATCAAAATGGAAGTACAACGTGGTTTTAGCAATGCTTTAGTCTTGCACATTTTATTAAAATAAGAATGTGTTACCCTTCTTCCTGATAGACCGTGGCCATTGTTTTAAAACAGGTTCTGTACTTGATCTCTCCAGGAACTGGCTGAGGCCCTTGAATCCTACTTTTGGCAACATCAAAAGGGATGTTAATGACTGAGGCTATTGTGCCCGAGAGAAGACCAACCCCAAATTTTCTCAGAAACTCCAAGGTTGGATCCTAAAAGAAAAGAAGAATAAAATAACAGAAAGGGAAGCGTAAGCCCCTAAGTCGGTTAAACACTATAAAGCAATATGTATTTAAGCAGAGCGTTGCACTCCCCGGCACCCTCCTGTTATTCCAGCGGAACACATTAGGATTTCCTAGGCTGGAACTTGTTTTCTTGACAATCCCATTGGCTATGTTTTTACACATGGTCTAAATTGCTGAAGTACACATTTCCTCACACAGGATTTATAAACACAGTTCATAAAGAAAGACTGGTATGGCATATGGGGATGATTTGTATAATTGGGCTTCACAATGTACTTAGTATTACTGTATCAAAACAGGAGAAATCCAAGCACACTATTAGCTAATTGGCCAGAATATTTTACAAATGACAGCAACTTCCACCATGAAGCCTACTAAAATGCTCATTTGTGTGTGGACCCCCAAATGTTAAATTAAATCAAGGCTACTCTCGGTCTGCTGCTATTCCCCTCCAGGTTTTTTGCATTTACTTTCACGTGTAGCTGATCCACTGTACTGAGAAGTGCTAGCTTCCTGTTATTAACAAACCAACTTGGGAAGGCTGCAAAACAGCCTGTGACATTCTGTGCATTATAAACAGTAGTAAGTCACTGGACCATTGGCTGAAGAATTTTCAACCCATTGTTCTTGAATCTTATTCTTCCTTCAATGGCAAAGGAAGAAAAGGAGAGAGACAGAGACAGAAGAGAGACAGGGAGAGAGAGACACACGCACACAGAAAGGGAGGAAGAAAAAGAGAAAAATATTTCTTCTTTCCATTTGAATTTGGGTCCTTCCCTTTGGTCTGATTTGATTTTCCACCCTTCCCTGCTCTGCTTCTGACATCACAGTATTTAATTAGGTCTTATGTGGAAGTCACTTTCCTTTTGCCTATTTTTGTGCCTAGTGAGCCCACATTATGCTTTGTTATAATGAATTTGCTGGAAAGTTCTCATTTTGCTGTCAGCCTCAGTTCTTGCCCTGAAGAGAGGTCATCTCACAAACCGTAAGTTGCTGACGGAGACCTCCCCTATCCTTCCCCTGGCCTCTCTTTTGGTCAATATTTCAGAGGGATCTTCACAGAGGAACAATACAGGGTAGTGCCATGATGCTATTTTTATCCAGCAGGAGAAGTAAACGTGGGAACCATTCTCTGCCTAATTAAAAAAAAAAAAAATCAGTTCTGAGCATTGCATGCTTATAGCTTTGATGGAAGAAGAAAAATTCTGGAAGCTCTGAAATTTTCAACTGAACCAAGAGCCAGATACCATCACAGAACTCCTATGTGGTTAAATATAAAAAGTGAGGGGTTCGGTAATAATTCTTGGATCTGGGCCATACAGGTGTCGGGTAGGTTTAAAGGGATTTAAAAACCAACAGGGTGTTTCAACAGGAAAAACAATGCAGTGATTGCAGTATGAGTGAGGTGTGTTTAAATAATTTCCCCTCCCCCCATTTTTTTCTCTTTTACAAGGAGAGAAAAATGCCTTTATGTTACCCGTCTCCATTCTGGCACAGAAGCAGAACTGGAGCTCGGGAGGATGGCGGATTCAGGACCAGCTCTGGTTGTCTGACCTTGCACGAGTCACTGAATCCCATGGAGCCCAGTGTGTAGAAGGGATGTTTTTAACACCCACCTTAACTTTGTACTGCATGGTTTTTCTGAGAAATAAAAACAATAATAGTAGTAAAAGTGCTATGAATATTGTACAAGCCTGGAGAAAATGGATAGTATTTTTATGTAACCTGTTTTCTAAGGTCTCAAGACACCTGTGACGAGACCCTCTCATGGTGCTCCTGCGACACAGCCAAGGACAAGGGTGAAAGTGATGACTTGTATGCACAATGACCTTTTGGGAAGTTCAGGGGACACTGTCAATCACACAGCTTCTCCCACCTCCTGATGTGTTCGTTGAGGATTGGAGTTGGGGAGGGAGGAGCAGCTAAGACACTCAATGAAGGTCATTATGTTTGAGATGCTGTTGGGGACCAAATCCTAAAGTCTTCAAGCCATCATAGTGTTCGCTAGCACAAGCATACATTGAACCCGTGTTTTCTATACATTTCCCAGCTCAACAGTAAGATCCCACAGTAGTTCCCAAATCCAGTTGTGCATCAGAGTCACCTGGGAGCTTTACAACATATGGATGCCCAGCCCCACCTCAGACCCACCTTAGGTTCCCAAATCAGAATCACCTGGGAAGGTACCTAAAAGTTGTTTTAAAATAAGCCCACGCACATATGGTCACCTTATCTTTGATAAAGGAGGCAAGAATATACAGTGAAGAAAAGACAGCTTCTTCAATAAGTGGTGCTGGGAAAATTGGACAGATACATATAAAAGTATGAAATTAGAACACTCTCTAACACCATACACAAAAATAAACTCAAAATGGATTAAAGACCTAAATGTAAGGCCAGACACTATCAAACTCTTAGAGGAAAACATAGGCAGAACACTCTATGACATAAATCACAGCAAGATCCTTTTTGACCCACCTCCTAGAGAAATGGAAGTAAAAACAAAAATAGACAAATGGGACCTAATGAAACTTCAAAGCTTTTGCACAGCAAAGGAAACCATAAACAAGACCAAAAGACAACCCTCAGAATGGGAGAAGATATTTGCAAATGAAGCAACTGACAAAGGATTAATCTCCAAAATATACAAGCAGCTCATGCAGCTCAATATCAAAAAAAACAAAAAACCCAATCCAAAACTGGGCAGAAGACCTAAATAGACATTTCTCCAAAGAAGATATACAGATTGCCAACAAACAAATGAAAGAATGCTCAGCATCATTAATCGTTAGAGAAATGCAAATCAAAACTACAATGAGATATCATCTCACACCAGTCAGAATGGCCATCATCAAAAAATCTAGAAACAATAAATGCTGGAGAGGGTGTGGAGAAAAGGGAACCCTCTTGCACTGTTGGTGGGAATGTAAATGGATACAGCCACTATGGAGAACAGTATGGAGGTTCCTTAAAAAACTAAAAATAGAAATACCATATGACCCAGCAATCCCACTACTGGGCATATACCCTGAGAAAACCATAATTCAAAGAGTCATGTACCAAAATGTTCATTGCAGCTCTATTTACAAAAGCCAGGACATGGAAGCAATGTAAGTGTCCATCAACAGATGAATGGATAAAGAATATGTGGCACATATATACAATGGAATATTACTCAGCCATAAAAGAAAGGAAATTGAGTTATTTGTAGTGAGGTGGATGGACCTAGAGTCTGTCATACAGAGTGAAGTAAGTCAGAAAGAGAAAAACAAATACCGTATGCTAACACATATATATGGAATTTAAGAAAAAAATGTCATGAAGAACATAGGGGTAAGACAGGAATAAAGACACAGAACTACTAGAGAATGGACTTGAGGATATGGGGAGGGGGAAGGGTAAGCTGTGAGAAAGAGAGTGGCATGGACATATGTACACTACGAAATGTAAAATAGATACCTAGTGGGAAGCAGCCACATAGCACAGGGAGAAAAGGTTGGTGCTTTGTGACCACCTAGTGGGGTGGGATAGGGAGGGTGGGAGGGAGGGAGACGCAAGAGGGAAGAGATATGGGAACATATGTATATGCATAACTGATTCACTTTGTTATAAAGCAGAAACTAACACACCATTGTAAAGCAATTATACTCCAATAAAGATGTTAAAAAAAAAAAAAAAAGAACTTCAGGACTTCTGACATTGCCAGGCTGAGGGCCCGTGTCTGGGAATCACTGATTTTGATATTCCAGGCAGGCAAAGCAGATGGTCAATTGCTACCCCTCTGGGCATTCTCGGGAGGAGAAAAGTCTTTTGGGGATGGCCAAGAGCTATCCCTCACCACCCGGCCTCTGGGCCCCTTTCCAGCCTCTTCCTCTGAGTCCATGGTCTGCTCTAGGCAGCAACCCAGACTGGGATCAGATGCACCAAGGAGAGCCCTGCCAGCTCACCTCTGCTTTCTTTGCTGCATGTCATCAACCATCCTCGGAAGAACGCAGTCCCTCAAATGCCCCTCCCCTTCTCCCCCCTCCGGCTGCTCTTGCTACTTCTCTGGCTTTAGCTCAGGTTCCCATTACTTTCACCAAGTCTTGCTTGCTTCTTGCTTCTATCATCTGTTCTTCACAGTGGCACCAGGGATTTTTTTTTATTATAAAAACATATCTGCTTCTGGCGCCTCCCTACTCAAAGACCCTCAACCCTTCCCCACGGCACGGAGAGTAAAGCTAAAGCTCCTCATTGGCCTTTGGTTTGTTTCCCATGATATGCTTTCAACCTACGTTTCTAGTCTCAAATTCTACACCTTTACCCCCAAGCCAAACTACACTCATGCTGGTTAAATCATAATCATGCACATTTCTACCGAACACTTTTCTAAGTCCATGTTTTTTTTCAAACAATTCCCACAACCTAGAATGTCATTCTCCATCATATTCACAGATAGCAGCCCCACTCTTTATGGTCCAGCTTAAATCCCACTTTGCCCAAGAGACTTCCGTGGATCCCCATCAAAATTGATTTCTCCCTCTTGGGCACTCCTGAAACACTGATCCGCGATCACTGTCCTTGCTCTGGCTCTCTTTGTGTCTGGTTTATTTTTGTGTGTATCCATCTTACCTGCTGGAATGTGAGCTGTCACAGAACAGGAGCATGTGTTATTCCTCTTTGTTTCACCTACTACACACTGTGCACAGTAAGTGCTAAATAAATGTCTGCGGATTAGCCTATCACTGTAGTTTACCTTTGTAGAAACAATGAGAATCAGGCTTTGACCTTAATCACTATTTCTCAAAACTCAGTATCTTCTACCCTGTAAATGAACCCCTATTAGAACTTTATGTTTCTGTCTTTCTGCCAGGAGGCATTAACATGGGGACATGACAAGGCATAGGACATTTGCAAAGTGGAGTATTTCCAGGCAAATGAATTGAGACTCTCAGGTCATAGAGCCAGGCCTGGGCTTGCCAGACCCCATTACTCAGGGACTCACAGAAAAAAACATGATATGGCATCCTGTGACCAGATTTTAGCAAAAGAATGCAGTGGGCACAGAGTAAAGTCTTGAAATATTACTCTTTGGGCTGGCTCTTCTTTCTTACACTTCCTGATCTTTCCCCTAGTAGGGAGAGGCATCCACTCGCCTCAAGAATGAGGATTGCTGTAGCAGGACTATAAAGAGAGAGCAAAAGGTAATATTTAGTGTTTCTGGTTTTCAAATTAGGCTCTTCAGTGTATTATATCAGTTAATCTTCACAGTCTTTGAGGTAAGAACTATTATTTTTATTCCTATTTTACAAATGAGTGAACTGAAAGCTTAGGTGTAAGAAGGGAATTTTTGTTACATCCAAGTGAACCCATGACTTTGCCTTAGGGGATAGTTTTTCTACTGATACTCCTAAGGGTTGGTGGGTGGGCTGTTGGGGGAGGTGCCTGAGAACCTCATGAAATTATAAGCAATGGTTCTGGGTATGTGCAGATGGGCTTTTCAGGAGAAAATGTCTATAGATTTTATCAGGCTCATAGAAGCTTAAAATATCTTCATCAAATCATTTCCCCTCCCAATAAATTTATAAAGTAAAAAAAGGACAGTGCAGTGTTGAAAACATTGGGGCTGAAAACAGAAAGCCCTTATTTTCATGGGCGTTATCAGGCAATTCACCTTAGTGAAAAGATTTCTGCAAATATTTCCACCCTGGACTCAGGTTACTCATACCTCAACCATATCTATGAATTCAATGGTTCTCAAAGTGTGGTCCCTGAACCACCATCATCAGTATCATGTGAGAACTTAGTAGAAATGAAAATTGGGGTTTTACCCTAGGCCTACAGAACCCAAAACTCGGGATGGAGCACAACAATCTGTCTAGACAAGTCTTCCAAATTATCCTGATGGATGCTTGTCTGAGAACCACTGCTAAACTGAAGCTTATGGTTCATCTTTTTGGATACTTGGACTGGATAAGTGATGCTCTAAGAGGATTTGGATGTGCTGGGAAGCATTTTAAAGCCTTCTTTGGTGGAAGCAGAGCTTTGTTTTTTAAGGCTGCAGAACTGAACACAATACTATTAACTTTGTTCACCTTTTCCTACCCCAGGTCCATCCAAAGCAAGAATGCACATCTGTGAGGTTGTTGGGTCTGAGTGAAACCTATCACATATTTTGAATGGGTCATGCTGTACTGGCAATCAGTGAATCATGCCAGCATTTCTGTCAATACCATAATAACAAATAACAATAAAACTAATAGTAAAAGTAAGAGAAGTAATAAAATAATGTACATGGTATGATATTTGTGCTATTTTTCATAATTTTCATTAAGAAAGTTAATGGTACTGTTAATAATAGTTACTTATTGATAGACAATTTTATATGCAAAAAACATGTACAAAACCTATATATAATATAAGAACCCTATGAATTAAGTACATAACACCATTTTACAGATAAGGACATGAAACTTAAAGAGTTAAGTCACTTGATCAAGATCACACTGCTTATAGGAGGTGGACCTTGGATTTGAACTCAAGTTCTTCAGACTTCCAACCATTGTTATATTATATCCCATTCATTAGGTTATATTCCTTCTCATTCACAATTCATCTGTCATATATTCATCCAACATACAGTTATTGTATGTCTACAAATGCCTGGTCCTACAGTGGGTGCTAGAATTGAGTGTGAGGGTAAATGGTCCAGAGAGGGGATAGGGTGGCTTTATAATGAAGTATCATAGTACAATGTGATGAGTACTGAAATGGGGGTGTGAACAAAGTGCAGGGGTAAACATGCAGTAAAGAGAAGGGAGTTACTTCTGGACTTTCACTATCAAAGTTCGATGAGATAGTACCTAACTTCTGCTTCTTAAAAACTTAGTCACTTGTTGGGTTTTATGAACTCAACGGAAGACATCTCATTATTACAAGTCACCAGGCATTAGCTGAAAGGTTAGCCTTCTGGCTTGATTATCATATTACTTGGAATGTCATTTTGCCCTTTCCATTAGTTTATTTTAAAAACTGGAAAAAGATGATGATGATAATAAGACACAATGTGCTAGGCACTGTGTTAAGCACTTTCTGTATATTTAAGCCTCACAATATTGCTGAGCAGATGAGGTATCTGAAGCTTATAGAAATTGTCTACCTTACAAAGGAATATAATTTTATTATTTATTTATTTATTTATTTAAAGTCTTATAAGTATAAAAGGTTTTTTTTGAATTTTATTTTATTTTTTTATACAGCAGGTTCTTATTAGTTATCTATTTTATACATATTAGTGCATATATGTCAACCTCAATCTCTCAATTCATCCCACCGCCACCACCCCACCCCACACTTCTCCCCTTGGTGTCCATACGTTTGTTCTCTATATCTGTGTCTCTATTTCTGCCTTGCAAACCGGTTCATCTGTGCCATTTTTCTAGATTCCACATATATGCGTTAATATACAATATTTGTTTTTCTCTTTCTGACTTACTTCACTCTGTATGACAGTCTCTAGATCCATCCACGTCTCTACAAATGACCCAATTTCACTCCTTTTTATGGCTGAGTAATATTCCATTGTATATATGTACCACATCTTCTTTATCCATTCATCTGTCAATGGGCATTTAGGTTGCTTCCATGAACTGGTTATTGTAAATAGTGCTGCAATGAATATTGGGGTGCATGTGTCTTTTTGAACTATGTTTTTCTCAGGGTATATGCCCAGTAGTGGGGTTGCTGGGTCATATGGTAGTTCTATTTTTAGTTTTTTAAGGAACCTCCATACTGTTCTCCATAGTGGCTGTATCAATTTACATTCAGACCAACATTGCAAGAGGGTTCCCTTTTCTCCACACCCTCTCCAGAATTTGTTGTTTGTAGATTTTCTGATGATGCCCATTCTAACCAGGATGAAGTAATACCTCACTGTAGTTGTGATTTGCATTTCTCTAATAATTAGTGATGTTGAGCAGCTTTTCATATGCCTTTTGGCCATCTGTGTGTCTTCTTTGGAGAAATGTCTATTTAGGTCTTCTGCCCATTTTTTGATTGGGTTGTTTTCTTAATATTGAGCTGCATGAACTGTTTGTATATTTTGGAGATTAATCCTTTGTCCATTGATTCATTTGCAAATATTTTCTCATATTCTGAGGCTTGTCTTATTGTTTTGTTTATAGTTTCCTTTGCTGTGCAAAAGTTTTTAAGTTTCATTAGGTCCCATTTGTTTATTTTTGTTTTTATTTCCATTACTCTAGGAGGTGGGTGAAAAAAGATCTTGGTGTGATTTATGTCAAAGAGTGTTCTTCCTATGTTTTCCTCTATGAGTTTTATAATGTCCGGTCTTATATTTAGGTCTTTAATCCATTTTGAGTTTATTTTTGTGTATGGTGTTAGGGAGTGTTCTGATTTCATTCTTTTACATTTAGCTGTCCACTTTTCCCAGCACCACTTATTGAAGAGGCTGTCTTTTCCCCATTGTATATCCCTGCCTCCTTTGTCATAGATTAGTTGACTATAGGTGCGTGGGTTTACCTCTGCGCTTTCTATCCTGTTCCATTGATCTATATTTCTGTTTTTGTGCCAGTACCATATTATCTTGATTACTGTAGCTTTGTAGTATAGTCTGAAGTCAGGGAGTCTGATTCCTCCAGCTCCATTTTTTTCCCCCTCAAGATTGCTTTGGATATTTGGGGTCTTTTGTGTCTCCCTACAAATTTTAAGATTTTTTGTTCTAGTTCTGTAAAAAATGCCATTGGTAATTTGATAGAGGTTGCATTGGATCTGTAGATTGCTTTGGGTAGTATAGTCATTTTGACAATATTGATTCTTCCAATCCAAGAACATGGTATATCTCTCCAACTGTTTGTGTCATCTTTGATTTATTTCAGCAGTGTCTTATAGTTTTCTGAGTACAGGTCTTTAACCTCCTTAGGTAGGTTTATTCCTAGGTATTTTATTCTTTTTGTTGCAGTGGTGAATGGGATTGTTTTCTTAATTTCTCTTTCTGATTCTTCATTGTTAGTGTATAGGAATGCAAGAGATTTCTGTGCATTAATTTTGTATCCTGAAACTTCGCCAAATTCATTGATTAGCTCTAGTAGTTTTCTGGTGGCATCTTTAGGATTATTTATGTATAGTATCATGTCATCTGCAAACAGTGACAGTGTTACTTCTTCTTTTCCGATTTGGATTCCTTTTATTTCTTTTTCTTCTCTGATTGCAGTGGCTAGGACTTCCAAAACTATGTTGAATAACAGTGGCGAGAGTAGACATCCTTGTCTAGTTCCTGATCTTAGAGGAAATACTTTGATTTTCACCACTGAGAATGATGTTTGCTGTGGTTTTGTCGTACATGGCCTTTATTGTGTTGAGGTAAGTTCCCTCTATGCCCACTTTCTGGAGAGTTATTTTATCATAAATTGGTATTGAATATTGCCAAAAGCTTTTCCTGCATCTATTGAGATGATCATATGGTTTTTGTTCTTCAATTTGTTAATATGGTGTATCACATTGATTGATTTGTGTGCACTGAAGAATCCTTGCATCCCTGGGATAATTCCCACTTGATCATGGTGTATGATCCTTTTAATGTGTTGTTGGATTCTGTTTGCTAGTATTTTGTTGAGGATTTTTGCATCTATATTCATCAGTGATATTGGTCTGTAATTTTCTTTTTTTGTAGTATCTTTGTCTGGTTTTGGTATCAGGGTGATGGTGGCCTTGTAGAATGAGTTTGGGAGTGTTCCTTCCTCTGCAATTTTTTGGAAGAGTTTGAGGAAGATGGGTGTTAACTCTTCTCTAAATGTTTCATAGAATTCACCTGTGAAGCCATGTGGTCCTGGACTTTTGTTTGTTGGAAGATTTTTAATCACAATTTCAATTTCATTACTTGTGATTGGTCTGTTCGTATTTTCTGTTTCTTCATGGTTCAGTCTTGGAAGGTTATACCTTTCTAAGAATTTTTCCATTTCTTCCAGGTTGTCCATTTTATTGGCATAGTGCTGCTTGTAGTAGTCTCTTATGATGCTTTGTATTTCTGTGGTGTCTGTTGTAGCTTCTCCTTTTTAATTTCTAATTTTATTGATTTGAGTCCTCTCCCTCTTTTACTTAATGAGTCTGGCTACAGGTTTATCCATTTTGTTTATCCTCTCAAAGAACCAGGTTTTAGTTTTATTGATCTTTGCTATTGTTTTCTTTGTTTCTATTTCATTTATTTCTGCTCTGATCTTTATGATTTCTTTCCTTCTACTAACTTTGGGTTTTATTTGTTCTTCTTTCTCTAGTTCCTTTAGGTGTAAGGTTAGATTGTTCGTTTGAGATTTTTCTTGTTTCTTGAGGTCGGATTTTATTGCTATAAACTTCCCTCTTAGAACTGCTTTTGCTGCATCCCATAGGCTTTGGATCATCGTGTTTTCATTGTCACTTGTTCCCTAGGTATTTTTTGATTTCCTCTTCGATTTTTTCAGTGATCTTTTGGTTATTTAGTAACGTATTGTTTAGCCTCCATGTGTTTCTGTTTTTTACGTTTTTTTCCCTGTAATTGATTTCTAATCTCATAGCATTGTGGTCAGAAAAGATGCTTGATGTGATTTCAATTTTCTTAAATTTACTGAAGCTTGATTTGTGACCCAAGATATGATCTTGATGATCATGATGATATGAACATCATGGAGAATGTTCCATGTGCACTTGAGAAGAATGTGTAATCTGCTGTTTTTGGATGGAATGTCCGATATATATCAATGAAATCTATCTTGTCTATTGTGTTATTTAAAGCTTGTGTTGCCTTATTAATTTTCTGTCTGGATGATCTGTCCACTGGTGTAAGTGAGGTGTTAAATTCCCCCACTATTATTGTGTTACTGTCGATTTCCTCTTTTATAGCTGTTAGCAGTTGCCTTATGTATTGAGGTGGTCCTATGTTGGGTGCATATATATTTATAATGTTAAATCTTCTTGGATTGATCCCTTGATCATTATGTAGTGTCCTCCCTTGTCTCTTGTAATATTCTTTATTTTAAAGTCCGTTTTATCTGTTATGAGTATTGCTACTCCAGCTTTCTTTTGATTTCCATTTGCATGGCATTTCTTTTTCCATCCCCTCACTGTCAGTCTGTATGTGTCCCTAGGTCTGAAGTGGGTCTCTTGTAGACAGCATATATATGGGTCTTATTTTTTTTTTTTTTTTTTTTTTTTTTGTGGTATGCGGGCCTCTCACCGTTGTGGCCTCTCCCGTTGCGGAGCACAGGCTCCGGACGCGCAGGCCCAGCGGCCATGGCTCACGGGCCCAGCCGCTCCGCGGCACATGGGATCCTCCCAGACCGGGGCACGAACCCGTATCCCCTGCATCGGCAGGCGGACTCTCAACCACTGCGCCACCAGGGAGGCCCTGGGTCTTATTTTTGTATCCATTCAGCGAACCTGTGTCTTTTGGTTGGAGCGTTTAATCCATTCACTTTTAAGGTAATTATCAGTATGTATGTTCCTATTATGATTTTCTTAATTGTTTTGGGTTTGTTTTTGTAGGTCCTTTTCTATTCTTGTTTCCCACTTGAGAATTTTCTTTAGCATTTGTTGTAGAGCTCATTTGGTGGTGCTGAATTCTCTTAGCTTTTACTTGTCTGTAAAGCTTTTGATTTCTCCATAGAATCTGAATGAGATCCTTGCTGGGTAGAGTAATCTTGGTTGTAGGTTCTTCCCTTTCATCACTTTAAATATATTGTGCCACTCCCTCCTGGATTGTAGAGTTTCTGCTGAGAAATCAGCTTTTAACCTTATGGGAGTTCCCTTGTATGTTATTTGTCATCTTTCCCTCATTGGTTTTAATAATTTTTCTTTGTCTTTAATTTTTGTCAATTTGATTACTATGTGTCTTGGTGTGTTTCCCTTGGATTTATCCTGCCTGGGACTCTCTGCACTTCCTAGACTTGGGTGGCTAATTCCTTTCCCATGTTAGGGAAGTTTTTGACTATAATCTCTTCAAATATTTTCTTGGGTCTTCTCTCTCTCTTCTCCTTCTGGGACCTCTACAATGCGAATGTTGGTGTGTTTAATGTTGTCCCAGAGGTCTCTTAGGCTGTCTTCATTTCTTTTCATTCTCTTTTCTTTTTTCTGTTCTGCAGCAGTGAATTCCACCATTCTGTCTTCCAGGTCACTTATCCATTGTCCTGCCTCAGTTATTCTGCTATTGATTCCTTCTAGTGTATTTTCCATTTCAGTTATTGTATTGTTCATCTCTGTTTGTTTGTTCTTTAATTCTTCTAGGTGTTTGTTCTTTAATTCTTCTAGGTCATTGTTAAACATTTCTTGCATCTTCTCGATCTTTGCCTCCATTCTTTTTCCGAGGTTCTGGCTCATCTTCACTATCATTATTCTGAATTCTTTTTCTGGAAGGTTGCCTATCTCCACTTCATTTAATTGTTTTTCTGGGGTTTTATCTTGTTCCTTCGTCTGGTACATAGCCCTCTGCCTTTTCATCTTGTTTATCTTTCTGTGAATGTGGTTTTCGTTCCACAGGCTGCAGGACTGTAGTTCTTCTTGCTTCTTCTGTCTGACCTCTGATGGATGAGGCTATCTAAGAGGCTTGTGCGAGCTTCCTGATGGGAGACACTGGTGGTGGGTACAGCTGGGTGTTGCTCTGGTGGGCAGAGCTCAATAAAACTTTAATCCGCTTGCCTGCTGATGGGTGGGGCTGAGTTCCCTCTCTGTTGGTTGTTTGGCCTGAGGTGACCCAGCACTGGAGGCTACAGGCTCTTTGGTGGGGCTAATGGCGGACTCCAGGAGAGCTCATGCCAAGGAATACTACCCAGAACTACGGCTGCCAGTGTCCTTGTCCCTATGGTGAGCCACAGCCACTCCCCACCTCTGCAAGAGACCCTCCAACACTAGCAGGTAGGTCTGGTTCAGTCTCCTGTGGGGTCACTGCTCCTTCCCCCGGGTCCTGATGTGCACACTACTTTGTGTGTGCCCTCTAAGAGTGGAGTCTCTGTTTCCCCCAGTCCTGTAGAAGTCCTACAATCAAATCCTGCTAGGCGTCAAAGTCTGATTTTCTGGGAATCCCTCCTCCCATTGCTGGACCCCCAGGTTGGGAAGCCTGACATGGGCTCAGAACCTTCACTCCAGTGGGTGGACTTCTGTGGTATAATTGTTCTCCAGTTTTTAAGTCATCCACTCAGTGGTTACAGGATTTGATTTTATGTGATTGCGCCCCTCCTACCATCTCATCGTGGCTTCTCCTTTGTCTTTGGATGTGGGGTATCTTTTTTCATGAGTTCCAGTGTCTTCCTATCGATGACTGTTCAGTAGCTAGTTGTGATTCTGGAGCTTTTGCAAGAGGGAGTGAGCGCACGTCCTTCTACTCTGCCACCTTGAACCAATTTCCCCATCTTGAACCAATCTCCTATAATTTTAAATTAGCCAAAAGAAAGCCAAGATTCTATTATTTGGAAGTGAAGATGCCAAAATACTGAGAAGCTCTGAGACTGTCAGGTGTCACCAGCAGAATTAGAGATATACACTTGCCTCTCAGGACTGTACTTCAATTCAACATTCAAGGAGATCACATCTCAGTCCAAGCAAAGACTTAAATGGTAGAGAATGAAATCTTAGAATCACAAGACTGGAAGTAAACTCAGAATGTCGCCTAACCTAAAGAGTGACATCAGCAAGGTGGCTGAGTAGGAAGCCTTGGATCCTCCTTTCTCCCACAAATACAACAATTCATGGACAAATTCTCTGCATGAGAAATCTAGAAATTGGTGGAAAGTCTTCTGCACCCTGGGTGAACATTAACAGACTTACAGAATTCAGTAGGGAGATTCAGCACAACCTCCCACCAGAGTGCCTGCCCCAAGTGTTTCACCATATAATCAGGAAGACTCCCTCACTTCCATCTTCTCCCAGGGTTGGGTGGGGAGAAGGAATTGGTTTGCATGTCCAACTTCTCTGGGACTTCCCAAGGAACTGGTATATTCCTTGCCAGTCTTGGAGTTCTGATGGGTCCTTCAGAGTCTAGCCATCTGGGGGAGAACTGAGATGGAGGTATGGACTGGTAGAAGCAATATCTCTCCTCTTGCTCAGTATAGAGTGAGCAGAAAAAAATGACAGCTGCCTACTTTTCCCTGAGGAGGGAAAGAGTTGGTACAGGTCCCCAGAATATCTAGTCAGAGAGAACCATGGGCGTCTTCTCCTGCATAAGGCCAGTCCATGAAGACTGCCTTGTCTAATGTACAGACACCAACACAGAGAGTCGAGGAAAATTAAGAATCAGGCAAAGATGTTCCTAACAAAGGAACAAGATGCAGCTCCACAAACTGACTATAATGAAAGAGAATTACATGATTTACCTGATATAGAATTCAAAATAACTCTCATAAAGATGCTCACTGAGGTCAGGAGAACAATGCATGAATAAAGTGAGAATTTCAATGAAGAGAATTTTAATGAAGAGTTAGAAAATGTAAAAAATTACCAGACAGAAATCATGGAGCTGAAGAACACAATACTTGAACCAAAAAATTCACTAGAGGAATTCAGCAGCAGACTAGATCAAACAGAAGAAGGGGTTAGCATACCCAAAGACAGATCATTGGAAGTAATTCTGTCAGAGGAGCAAAAAGAAAAAGGAAGGAAAAAGAGTGAAGCTAGCCTAAGAGATTATCAGATAGTACAAAGCTCCAAATAAGCATTATGTGAGTCCCATAAGGAGAAGAGAGAGAGAAAGGACCAGAAAGCTTATTCAAAGAAATAATGGCTAATAACTTCCTAGATCTGGGGAAGAAAAGGAACATCCAGATCTAAGAAGCCCAAGAGAAACCATGTAAGATGAACTCAAAGAAATCCACACTGAGACACATTACAATCAAATTGCCTAAAGTTAAAGAGAGGATTTTGAAAGCATCGAGAGAAAACTGACTTGTCATACACATGGGAAACCCCAAAAACTATCAGCAAATTTTTCAGCAGAAATCTTGCAGGTTGGAAGGAAATGGGATAATATATTTAAAGTGCTGAAAGAAAAAAAAAAAGCTAACCAATAATACTATCCCCAGCAAAATGTTCCTTCAAAAATGAAGGTGAGATAAAGGCTTCTGAGATAAACAAAAGCTGAGGGAGTTCATCACCACTGGACCTGTGTTACAAGAAATGCTGAAAGGAGTTCTTCAACTTAAAAGGATGTTTGTTGACAGCAACATGATAGCATAAGAAAGTATGAAATTCACTGGTAAAGATAAACATATAGACAAATCAGAATACTGTATTACTGCAATGTGGTGGGTAAATCACTTTTAAATCTAGGATAAAAGTTAAAAAACAAAAATATTAAAACTATAACTAAAAAAGAGGTTAAAAGATATACAGTATGAATATATGTGAACTGTAACAACAATAACATAAAGTATGGGGAGAGAGAAGTTAATGTGTACACTTTTTGTATGCAATTAAACTTAAGTTTTTATCAGCTTAAAATAGACTGTTATAATTATAAGATATTTTATGTAAGCCCCCCTCCAACAAAAGTACCTATAGAAGTTATACAAAAGAAAAAAATACAGGAATCAAAGTATATCAGTACAAAAAAAAATTTTGTATCAACAAAATACAAAGGAAGACAGCAGGAGAGAAAAAAACAGAAAAAAAGATCTGCAAGCCTAACAAAGAACAATTAACAAAATGGCAATAGTAAATTCTTCCCTAATTAATTACTTTAAGTATAAATTGACTCAATTTGCCAATCAAAAGACATACAGTGGCTGAACGAAAAAAAAAAAAAGACCCAACTATACATTGTCTACAAGAAACTCACTTTAGATTTAAGGACATACATAGGTTAAAAGTGAAGGGATGGAAAAAGATATTCCATGCAAATGGTAACCAAAAGAGAGCAGAGGCAGCTATACCTATTTCAGACAAAACAGACTTTAAGTCAAAAACTGTCACAAGGGACAAAGAAGGACATTATATAATGATAAAAGGGTCAATCAACCAAGGTAACAATTATATATGATTTCAACATCAGAGCACCTTAATATACAATGCAAAGATTGACAGAACTAAAGGGAGCAAAACAATCATAGGAGAATTTAATACCCTACTTTCAGTAATGAATAGAACAGCCAGACAGAGCCAACAGGGAGAGAGAGGACCTGAACAACACTAAAGACCAAATGAACCTAAAAGACATATACAGAACAGTCCACCCCAAAGCATCAGATTACATATTCTTCTCAAGCACACATTGATTTTTCTCCAGGATACATCACATATTAGGTCACAAAACAAGTCTTAAGTTTAAGATGACTGAAATCATTCCAAGTATCTTTCTAAACCACAATCGAATTAAACTAGAAATTAATAGCAGAAGGAAAATGGAAAAATTCACAAATATGTGGAAATTAAACAACACACTCTTTTTTTTTTTTTTTTTTTTTTTTTTTTGCTGTACACGGGCCTCTCACTGTTGTGGCCTCTCCCGTTGCGGAGCACAGGCTCCGGACGCGCAGGCTCAGCAGCCATGGCTCAGGGGCCCAGCTGCTCTGCGGCATGTGGGATCTTCCCGGATCGGGGCACGAACCCATGTCCCCTGCATCGGCAGGCGGACTCTCAACCACTGCGCCACCAGGGAAGCCCAGCACACTCTTGAATTACCATGAGTCAAAGAAGAAATAAAAAAGGAAATTAGAAAATACCTCAACACATATACACTAATATGTATAAAATGGATAACTAATAAGGACCTGCTGTATAAAAAATAAATAAGCAAATAAAAAGTAAAAAAAAAAAGAAAATACCTCAAGTGAAAGGAAAAGAAAACATCACATACCCAAACTTATGGGATGCAGCACAAGGAGTACTAAGAGGGAGGTTCATAGTGATAAACACCTATACTAAAAAAGAAGAAAGATCTCAAATAAACAATTTAACTTTACAGCTCAAGGAGCTAGAAAAAGGAGAGTAAACTAAGCCCAAAGTTAGCAGGAGGAAGCAAGTACTAAGATTAGAGCAGAAATAAATAAAATAGAGACAAGAAAAACAATGGAAAAAAAATGAAACTGAGTGGGTTTTTTAAAAAGATAAAACTGGGCTTCCCTGGTGACGCAGTGGTTGAGAGTTCGCCTGCTGATGTAGGGGACACGGGTTCGTGCCCCGGTCCGGGAAGATCCCACATGCCGCCAAGCGGCTGGGCCTGTGAGCCATGGCTGCTGAGCCTGCGCATCTGGAGCCTGTGCTCCGCAAAGGGAGAGGCCACAACGGTGAGAGGCCCGTGTACCGCAAAAAAAAAAAAAAAAAAAAAAAAGATAAAACTGACAAACCCTTAGCAAAACTCATTAAGAAAAAAAAGAGAGAAGACTCAAAGTCAGAAATGAAAGAAGAGACATTATAACTGACATTATAACTGATGCCACAAAACTAAAAAGGATCATAAGGGGCTATTATGAACAATTAGGTACAAACACACTGGATAGTCTAGAAGAAATGGATAAATTCCTAGAAATAAACAACCTACCAAGCCTAAATCACAAAGAAATAGAAAGTCTCAACAGATCTATAACTAGTATGGAGATTAAATCAACAATCAAAAACCTCCCAACAAAGGAAAGCCCAGGACCAGATAGTTTCACTGGTGAATCCTACCAAACATTTAAAGAAGAATTAACACCAATGCTTCTTAAATTCTTACAAAAAATTGAAGAGGAGGGAACACATCCAACTCATTTTATGAGGCCAGCATTACCTTGATACCAAAGCCTGACAAAGACACCATAAGAAAAGAAGACCACAGGAAAAGATCCCTGATGAATATGGATGTAAAATTTCTCAAAAAATACTAGCAAATCAAATCCAACAGCACATTAAAAGGATCATACATTATGACAAAGTGGGATTTATCCCTGGGATAAAAGGATGGTTTGACATATGACAATCAATTAATGTGTTAGAGCACATTAAGAGAATGAAGGGTAAAAAGAAAAATTACATGATTATCTCAATATTTGTAGAAAATGCATTTGACAAAATTCAACATGTTTTCATGATAAACACTCAGAAAGAAAATACCTCAACATAATAAAGTCCATATAAGAAAAGCCCACAGCTCTAACATCATACTCACTGGTGAAAAACTGAAAGCTTTTTCATGAATATCTAAAAAACAAGTAACAAATAACTTGTCAAAGATACCTACTCTCCCATAATAACATAGTAACAGGAGTCCTAGTCAGAGCAATTATGCAAGAAAAAAAATAAAAGGCAACAAAGTCAGAAGAAATAGCACCTCAATACAGAAGGCAAATGCTAACAGCCATAAAAGGGGAAATCGACAGTAACACAATCATAGTAGGGGACTTTAACACCCCACTTTCACCAAAGGAAAGATATTCCAAAATGAAAATAAATAGGGAAACACAAGTTTTAAGTGATATATTAAACAAGATGGACTTAATTGATATTTATAGGACATTCCATCCAAAAACAACAGAATACACTTTCTTCTCAAGTGCTCATGGAATATTCTCCAGGATAGATCATATCTTGGGTCACAAATCAAGCCTTGGTAAATTTAAGAAAATTGAAATCATATCAAGTATCTTTTCCGACCACAATGCTATGAGAGTCAATGTCAATTACAGGATAAAATCTGTAAAAAATGCTAACACATGAAGGCTAAACAATACACTACTTAATAACCAAGAGATCACTGAAGAAATCAAAGAAATAAAAAAATAACTAGAAACAAATGACAATGAAAACACGATGACCCAAAACCTATGGGATGCACAAAGGCAGTTCTAATAGGGAAGTTTATAACAATACGATCCTACCTCATGAAACAAGAAACATCTCAAATAAACAACATAACCTTACACCTAAAGCAATTAGAGAAAGAAGAAAAAAAAAACCCCAAAAATTAGCAGAAGGAAAGAAATAAAAAAGATCAGATTGGAAATAAATGAAAAAGAAATGAAGGAAACAATAGCAAAGATGAATAAAATTAAAAGCTGGCTCTTTGAGAAGATAAACAAAATTGATAAAACATTAGCCAGACTCATCAAGAAAAATAGGGAGAAGACTCAAATCAATACAATTAGAAATGAAAAAGGAGAAGTAACAACTGACACTGCAGAAATACAAAGGATCATGAGAGATTACTACAAGCAACTATATGCCAATAAAAGGGACAATCTGGAAGAAATGGACAAATTCTTAGAAAAGCACAACCTTCTGAAACTGAAGCAGGAAGAAAGAGAAAATATAAACAGACCAATCACAAGACCTGAAATTGAGACTGTGATTAAAAATCTTCCAACAAACAAAAGCCCAGGACCAGATGGCTTCACAGGCGAATTCTATCAAACATGTAGAGAAGAGCTAACACCTATCCTTCTCAAACTCTTCCAAAACATAGCAGAGGGAGGAACACTCCCAAACTCATTCTATGAGGCCACCATCACCCTGAAACCAAAACCAGAAAAAGAGGTCACAAAGAAAGAAAATACAGGCTAATATCACTGATGAACATAGATGCCAAATCCTCAACAAAACAGTAGCAAACAGAACCCAGCAGCACATTAAAAAGGATCATACGGCATGATCAAGTGGGGTTTATCCCAGGAATGCAAGGATTCTTCAATATACGCAAATCAATCAATGTGATACACCACATTAACAAACTGAAGAACAAAAACCATATGATCATCGCAATAGATGCAGAAAGGTTTTCAACAAAATTCAACACCCATTTATGATAAAAACCCTCCAGAAAGTAGGAATAGAGGGAACTTACCTCAGCATAATAAAGGCCATATATGACAAACCCACAGCCAACATCATTCTCAATGGTGAAAAAATGCAACCATTTCCACTAATATCAGGAACAAGACAAGGTTGCCACTCTCACCACTATTATTCAACATAGTATTGGAAGTTTTAGCCACAACAATCAGAGAAGAAAAAGAAATAAAAGGAATCAAAATCAGAAAAGAAGATGTAAAGGTGTCACTGTTTGCAGATGACATGATACTATACATAGAGAATCCTAAAGATGCTACCAGAAAACTACTAGAACTAGTCAATGAATTTGGTAAAGTAGCAGGATAGAAAATTAATGCACAGAGATCTCTTGCATTCCTATACACAAATGATGAAAAATCTGAAAGAGAAATTAAGGAAACACACCCATTTACCACTGCAACAAAAAGAATAAAATACCTAGGAATAAATCTACCTAAGGAGACAAAAGACCTACATGTAGAAAACTATAAGACAATGATGAAAGAAATTAAAGATGATACAAACAGATGGAGAGATATACCATGTTCTTGGACTGCAAGAATCAACATTGTGAAAATGACTATACTACCCAAATCAACCTACAGATTCAATGCAATCCCTATCAAACTACCAATGGCATTTTTCAGAGAACTAGAACAAAAAAATTCACAATTTGTATAGAAACACAAAAGACCCCAAATAGCCAAAACAATCTTAAGAAAGAAAGACGGAGCTGGAGGAATCAGGCTCTTGGACTTCAGACTATACTACAAAGCTACAGTAATCAAGACAGTATGGTAGTGGTACAAAAACAGAAATATAGATCAGTGGAACAGGATAGAAAGCCCAAAGATAAACCCATGCTCATATGGTCACCTTATTTTTGATAAAGGAGGCAGGAATATACAATGGAGAAAAGACAGCCTCTTCAATAAGTGATGCTGGACAGCTACATGTAAAAGAATGAAATCAGAACACTCCCTAACACTATACACAAAAATAAACTCAAAATGGATTAAAGACCTAAATATAAGGCCAGACAGTATCAAACTCTTAGAGGAAAACATAGGCAGAACACTCTATGACATAAATCACAGCAAGATCCTTTTTGACCCACCTCCTAGAGAAATCGAAATAAAACCAGAAATAAACAAATGGGACCTAATGAAACTTCAAAGCTTTTGCACAGCAAAGGAAACTATAAAGAAGATGAAAAGACAGCCCTCAGAATGGGAGATAATATTTGCAAATGTATCAACTGACAAAGGATTAATCTCCAAAATTTACAAGCAGCTCAATATCAAAAAAACAAACAACTCAATCCAAAAATGGGCAGAAGACCTAAATAGACATTTCTCCAAAGAAGATATACAGATTGCCACCAAACAAATGAAAGAATGCTCAACAACATTAATCATTAGAGAAATGCAAATCAAAACTACAATGAGATATCATCTCACACCAGTCAGAATGGCCATCATCAAAAAATCTAGAAACAATAAATGCTGGAGAGGGTGTGGAGAAAAGGGAACCCTCTTGCACTGCTGGTGGGAATGTGAATTGGTCCAGCCACTATGGAGAACAGTATGGAAGTTCCTTAGAAAAGTAAAAATAGAAATACCATATGACCCAGCAATCCCACTACTGGGCATATACCCTGAGAAAACCATAATTCAAAAAGAAGATGTGGCACATATATACAATAGAATATTACTCAGCCATAAAAAGAAATGAAATTGAGCTATTTGTAATGAGGTGGATACACGTAGAGTCTGTCACACAGAGTGAAGTAAGTCAGAAAGAGAAAGACAAATACTGTATGCTAACACATATATATGGAATTTAAGAAAAAAATGTTATGAAGAACATAGGGGTAAGACAGGAATAAAGACACAGACCTACTAGAGAATGGACTTGAGGATATGGGGAGGGGGAAGGGTAAGCTGTGACAAAGTGAAAGAGCCACATGGACATATATACACTACCAAACGTAAGGTAGATAGCTAGTGGGAAGCAGCCGCATAGCACAGGGAGATCAGCTCGGTGCTTTGTGACCGCCTGGAGGGGTGGGATAGGGAGGGTGGGAGGGAGACGCAAAAGGGAGGGGATATGGAAACATATGTATATGTATAACTGATTAAATTTGTTAAGAAAAAAAAAAAAAGACAAAAAAAAAAAAAAAAAAAAAAGAGTCATGTACCACAATGTTCATTGCAGCTCTATTTACAATACCTAGGACATGGAAGCAACCTAAGTGTCCATCCACAGATGAATGGATAAAGAATATGTAGCACATATATACAAAGGAATATTACTCAGCCATAAAAAGAAATGAAATTGAGTTATTTGTAGTGATTGTATGGACCTAGTGACTGTCATACAGAGTGAAGTAAGTCAGAAAGAGAAATACAAATACCATATGCTAACACATATATATGGAATCTAAAAAAGAAAAAAAATGGTTCTGAAGAACCTAGGGGCAGGACAAGAATAAAGATGCAGACGTAGAGAATGGACTTGAGGACATGGGGAGGGGGAAGGGTAAGCTGGGACAAAGTGAGAGAGTGGCATGGACTTATATAAACTACCAAATGTAAAACAGATAGCTAGTGGGAAGCAGCCTCATAGCACAGGGAGATCAGCTTGGTGCTTTGTGACCACCTAGAGGGGTGGGATAGGGAGGGTTGGAGGGAGATGTCAGAGGTGGGATATATGGGGATATATGTATATGTATAGCTGATTCACTTTGTTATAAAGCAGAAACTAACACACCAATGTAAAGCAATTATACTCCAATAAAGATGTTAAAAAAAAAGTCAGGAGAAATAAAATTGTCCCTGTTACATATGACATGGTCTTATATGTAGAAAAACCTAAAGACTCCATAACAAACCATTTAGAACTAATAAATTACTTTAGTAAAGCTGCAGGATACAAAATCACTCATGTTTCTACACAGTAACAGTGAACTATCTGAAAAGGAAATTAGGAGAACAATCCCATTTACAATAGCACCAACAAAAATAAAAATACTTAGTAATAAACTGAACTAAGGAGGTGAAAGACTTGTATACTGAAAACTCCAAAACATTGGTGAAAAAATTTAAAACGAGGGCTTCCCTGGTGGCGCAGTGGTTGAGAGTCCGCCTGCCGATGCAGGGGACACGGGTTCGTGCCCCGGTCTGGGAAGATCCCACATGCCGCAGAGCGGTTGGGCCCGTGAGCCATGGCCGTTGAGCCTGCACGTCCGGAGCCTGTGCTCCGCAACGGGAGAGGCCACAACAGTGAGAGGCCCGCATACAGCAAAAAAAAAAAAAAAAAAAAAAATTAAAAAGAGAAACAAACACAAAGACATTCCATGTTCATGTATTAGAAGACTTAGTGTTGTTGAAATTTCCATACTACCCCAAATGATCTTCAGATTCTATGCAATCCTTGTAAAAATTTCAATAACATTTTTCATAGAAAGTAAAAATATATATGATTCATATGGAATCACAAAAGACCACCAGTAGCCAAATTAACCCTGAGAAAGATGAATAAAGTTGGAGGCATCACACTTCCTGATTTCAAAATATATTGCAAAACATATTACAAAGCTACAGTAATTATAACAGTATGGTACTGACATAAAGCCAGACATACAGACCAATGGAACAGAATAGTAAGCCCAGAAATAAATCCAAGCATATATGGTCAACCAATCTTCAACAAAGGTACCAAAAACCCACACTAGGGAAAGGACAATCTTCAACAAATGGTGCTGGGAAAACTAGGTATCCACTTACAAAGGAATGAAAATGAACCCTTATACCATACACAAAAATCAACTCAAAATGAATTAAAGACTTAAAATAAGACCTGAAACCATAAACCTCCTAGAAGAAAACATATGGGAAAAGTTTTATGTTATTGGCCTTAGCAGTGATTTCATGGATATGACACCAAAAGCACAGGCAATAAAAATGAAAGTAAACATGTGGGACTATGCCAAACTAAAAACTTCTGAACAGCAAAGGAAACAAAAGTGTAAAAAGGAAACTTATGGAGTAGGAGAAAATATTTGCAAACCATATATCTGATGAGGGGTTAATATTAAAATATATAAGGATCTCCTACAATTCAATACAAAGAAAACTAATAAACTGACTTAAAAATGGGCAAAGGACTTGAATAGACATTCTCCAAAGAAGACTTACAAACGGCCAACAGGTATATGAAAAAATGCTGAATGTCATTAATAACCTGGGAAATGTAAATCAAAACCACAGAGAAATATCACTTCATATCTGTGAGGATGACTATTATTAAAAAAAAACAAAAGACAAGTGTTGGCAAGGATGTGGAGAAATTGGAACCATTGTACACTGTTGATAGGAATGCAAAATGGTGTAGGCTCTATGGGAAATAGTATAGAGGTTTCTTAAAGATTAAAAATAGAACTATTATATAATCCAGCAATCCCACTTCTTAGTAGTTCTCCAAAAGACATGAAATCAGAATCTCAAAGTGATATTAGCACTCTTATATTCATCACAGCACTATTCACAACAGCCAAGATACGGAAACAACCTAAATGTACATTGACAGATGAAGGGATAAGAAACGTAGTATATACATACAATGGAATACCATTCATCTTTACAAAGAAGGAAATTCTGCAATATGTAACAACATGGATGAACCTTGAAGACACATGTAAAGTGAAATAAGCCAGTCACAGAAGGATAAATACTGCATGATTCCACTTATATTGATGTATATAAAATACTCAAATTCATAGAATCAAAGAGTGGAACAGCGGTTGCCAAGGGTTGGGAGAGGGGGAAATGAGTTACTAATCAACAGGCATAACGATTCAGCTAAGCAAGATGAATAAGCTCTAGAGATCTGATGTACAACACTGTACCTACGGACAACAATGATGTATTGTGCACTTAAAAACTTGTTGTGTGTAGATCTCATGTCATATGTTTTTACCACAATAAAATAAAAATTTTAAAAATTGATTGGTAAAAAAGGTCACCCAGCCTAAGTAAAATATTTTTGATGGATCACAGCTTAATTATGTAAATAGATATTAATGTTGATAAAAAATCTATTCTGTTATTAAACACTTCCAACTAACTTCCATAATTTGCTCCAACTGTAATCAATCAGGGGACTTCCTTTGTTCCTGACCCACATTCCTCATGCATATGCCTGAACTATTTTACTCCAGTTTTTTGCTCACTTGCAAGGGTAATCAACTGTCACCATTCATCATGATTTAAAAACCATTATTGCAATAATCTTTTCTTCCTCGTGCTTAAAAACCACAGTTCCTTTTAAATATTTATTTTGAGTAGTAGTGTGTATTATCTCCCTATTTACAGATGAGTTTTATTCTTGTCCCCTAAATATTTTCTAAATTTTCTCATAAAATATGGGACTCTAAACTGGAGCTGAGTAGCTTTAAGTATTAGAGGCTATTACATGAATTGACCTTATTTTGCAATAGCAATTCAAAATCCAACATTCATAATTTTTAAAATTATTCAATTTTCCTACAAACATTTTAAGGATGATGTTAGCATTTTCATTTTACAAATGAGAAAACTGAGACAGAGAGACATGTATAATTTGTCAAAGAGACATGGCTAACTAGTAAGTATCAGAATTGAGATTTAACATCAGGTCTCTTACTAGAACTCTCTGGCTGTTTCTATCACATTGCAATCTTTGTGTGAGTGCAGAGCTAAAGAGATGTGTTTACCAGCCCTTCTTTGGGAAGATCAATGAATTTCCTGACAGGACATATTGTTTATAGACTCTACAGCTTAACAAGAGACACTAATAAGTGATCCTAAAACACTGGCGGCAGTGATGTTCCACAACCTCTAAAAATTCAACAAAAGGCACCAAGTCCTCAGAAGTGGGAACATATGACTTAAAATAGTTAACAATCAACACACTACATATTTGTAACTAATTTAAGCATCCAATCCAAACATTATACAGCAGCTAAAGACTGCACCAATAATTTAAAGCAATGGCACTTAAGGAGTTAATATGCAGAGAGGCAAAATATTTTCATCAAAAGAAGCATGTGCCTCCCTTTTTACCTTCCCTGGCATGGACTTTGATGTCTTGGTTAGTGACTGGCCAGCTGGCTGCTAGCTTGATAAACAGAGAACCTTTGCCCATTGCACAGGCCTTTGTGATTAGGGTCTGGCATCTTTAAGAAGACATTCCACACAGAGGTATGCCAGAAGGAGGGGGTTAAGGAAGAGGGGGAAAGCAGGATTTGTTAGCTAGTGAGAGGTAGGGGTGGTGAGGGAGACCAGCCAGGAAGCCTGCTGCTCCTCACAAGGTTAGGCTGAGCAAATTGCAGTGATGGGCTTCTCATTTAAGGGAGCTCAGCATGAATGTACACATTAAAGTCTACTCTTAGAATCTTCCTACTTCATGTCAACCCAAATCACATTTCTTTTGCTGCAATTCACTCATCCTTTAATTCC
Source organism: Mesoplodon mirus (assembly GCF_964341445.2). Lineage (NCBI taxonomy): Eukaryota > Metazoa > Chordata > Mammalia > Artiodactyla > Ziphiidae > Mesoplodon > Mesoplodon mirus. The sequence continues at coordinate 126,662,254 of NC_138979.1, forward strand.
TCTTGGTACCACACCAAATTTGAGATCCTCTCTGATTTTAGCTTTGAGTCATTTTAACAGAGTTCCTAATGACCCAACTTGAAGTCAGTATATCCTGCTTCCTCAGACAACATTAAAATGAGCACACTGAGAGGACTGTTCAGGATTGTTCAATCTCTGCTCAGGATTGGCCTTGGATGATTCTACAGTGGATTTCATGCTCCTTGTCAAAAATTGCTAAAATGGGTTTGCCATTTGAAGAACTAAAGTTATTGTTTAGAAGTGACTAAAAGAGACTGCCATAAAATGCTTCGGATAAGAAAATTAAAGACAATATGGTGGTTGTACAAGGAGTCACATGATTTTCAGGGTATTGCAAAGTATTTCTTTGCAGAACTCTTCTTTTCAGCTCCCTCCCCCGCCCAGCGGGTAAGTAAATTGTTTGATAATGAGAATGTTATGACCATAACAAGGGTGACTAAAAAAGAATCGAACATTTTAACAAATCAATTAATTAGTAATTAGATGATATATAAACATGTGGTCAAAACCAATTTCAATAGGATCTATCACGGTTATTTCCATAATTTTACAAATGGTCAGTTTTAGCACACATCAATTCTATACTTAATCCATTCCATCCCTTTTGTAGCACATCATCATCAATAGTTGAAGGGGTGGTCATGATGCAGTCCTTCATTCCTCAAGGCTGCAAGTAAGAGGTGATACAAGCATAAAGTTCATGATTATCCCCATGTGATGAAATTGCAGAAAACCCAGTCTTGTAATAAATGTCACTCCAAAGCCCAGAGCCTCTTAAAGGAAGGGGCTGTGCCATGTCACATTCATCCCTGTAGGTATACCGGTCCTGACACATCACAGGTGTTTAATAAATGCTGTATCTCTCCTTTATAAAGACATAAGACACAAAGAACCAAGGTCTAAGAAGCAAATTGCAAAGGAGGTAAATACACACACTGGTTAAGCACCCGGTGGCAACCGCAAGGCAAATAATGCAGCTTAGCATTGCCTTCCCCACAGCTGACCATGCTTGTCATGAAAATGATGTGGTGTGTTGAAATTATAGTTGCCTCCTGGTAACTGAACAAGGAGGCAGCTTGAGGTGAGAGTGAACTGCCTTTTTTTTTTTTAAAAGAAGAAATTTGCATTTTAGATATTGTTAGTCTTAGTGGATCCAAGTCAACTAGGAGTAAATTCAGCTCTCAGTGTGCACCTTTCATTTTCTCTAATCTTGGCTCTCTTTTGTTGCTTTGATCATAAACTTTGACAAAAACATTTTTCCCCTGACATTATGGTATCATGCTGTCTTGTTCCCCAATGAAAATACCTACTATTGGAGCTTAATTAAAAGTTAAATTGTTTCCACTTCACAGCTATCAGTAGAATCTATTACAGTGTTTGTTTTTTCTTCATGTGAGATAATTTGGGGAAATGCTAGGTCCTCACTCCACAGAAGGTCACTAACTAAAATGAGATGGTTTAGTTGATAAGCATTCTTTAAGGAATGTGGAGTGTTCCCAAGATCCTATCCTTGTAGGGCTCTGGGCTCTGGAATGAAATCAAAGTCTTGTTAAAAGCTCAGCATCTAAATGTAGCCATTCAGAAAATAGGCATGAAAATTCCTTTCCCCTTCTAAGATATCTGTTCTTTAAAGGGTTGTGAAATATAAAATAATTTTAAAGGTCTTACCCACTTAGCTCAAATTATAAAATACATACAATGTCAAAATGGGCTAGGATTTAAGCATAACAGTTATCACTTGATTATTTCATATATGTATATATATACGCACACACCCCTCTCTTTATCTATTATTTGTAAGTATCTCTCTACAAATAAATAAATAAATATAGATAGGTAGATAATACCTTCTGAGAGTCACTTATATCACTGAGTGTTATCAGACAAAATGCAGGAAAGTACTAATATATTTTCTTGGGAGCCCAGTAGGATTTTTCTGTTTTTGTGTACTCTATTCCTTGCCTTAATAAAGGCACTGACCCCAAGGAAAACTAACAAACCAGGATCCCAGAACAAAATCCTAAATGTTGAGAAGTCAGGACAAGGACACACTGAGATGCTTTGATGTGGGAGTCGGCAGATGATCAAGAAGAAGTCTTTGAACCATGTTTATTTCATGAGCCTCCACCTCTGGACTTCTATAAATGAAACTTTCCCATGCCCATTTAGTTCCACTTATGTGATACGTTTGTTGGACATGCCCCTCAGTTAAATCATTTAAGGGGAATCAACTGCCTTAAACATGCCTAAAACATTCTGGCCCAGCTACCCACTGCAGCCTCCACTGCCTCCCGTCCCTGCACCCGTTCACCATACACCAGCTACCCTCGTTCTTTATCTTCTCCGAGGTTCCCCAAGCCTCCTTCTGCTTCTGTGCACTCACACATCCTGTTCTCTCTGGTCTCTGCTCATCCTCTTCATCTTGGCCTGGCTAAGCCTCATCCTTGAGCTCCAGCCTAAACACCTTTTTTAAAGGAAAGCCTTTCCTATATCCCCACCATGCGCTGCTGTGGGTCTAATTAGGGTCTTTGGTTAAAACTTCCCACAGCTTCACAGTTTTCTTTCATGGCACTTATCACGATTCAGTTCCCTGTGTAATGACTTGTTTATTGTCTGTCTCCTCGACTAGACTGTAAACCCCATTAAGGCAGGAGCAGTGCTGACACTTAGCGAGATGGTGCCCGACCTATGATAGATGTGCCATGAACACTTCTGGAATGAATAAATAGAAGGCACCCACTAAGAATCTAAAGCCACTTGCACCTCATTTCCATCCACTTGGGTGGTACCTGACTGGAAACTTTTGGCCTGAAGTTTATTTAAGAAAGTGTCTGAACCCTTGTCCCACTTCCCTCTGCCCTCCCCCATGCCCTCCTCTCCTGAAACACACACACACACACCCCAGGGAGTCTGTGAAAACTGCCAATGAAAGATACCACTTTTTACCGCAGAATCTTGTCACATGTCCCGGAATTTTATAGATAATATATATACTTGCTGTTTTACCCCAGTGGTTACCAGAAAGGAGACTTGCTCTTAATGAAACTTTAATGCTCTTGCCCTTCCCATTACCGGATGATTGGTAAGACTAATGATCAAGTAAGAGAGAATCAGAAAAATAAATGGTCATAAATTAAATCCTACTATGATCTAATTCTACTGAGATTCTTCTTTTCAAAATATAAACAGCTCTGTCTAAGTTCTCCACTGGAACCCAAAGGTGCATTTTTCATTCAGCCCAGTGCACACCTTAGGGAAGGACAGAGCTCTAAATCATGAAACTAACATAACTCCACATTTCTTCTGATAAACTGAAGTGCATCTGGCACCACCCTCAGACTTTCTACAGAATTTACAAAACAAAGATAATATTAAAAATCAAAAGTAAAAGAAAAACATTTGCATTTCTAAAAGGCAATCTTTTATGGATATTACCTTAGGAGAAAATAAAATGTTTGACTTAATACCGTCTGTAGTAAAATGACCACAGGGACAGGTCTAAATGGTTTATTAAGTAAGAAGGATTGAACCTATGAAAAATTGTTCTCTCCTAGAATATTTCTAACCCACACATGTGATTTATATCATGGCAGAATTCAACACAAAAGGTCTATTGTTTTTGGCAAAATAACCTGCAAACATGCTTAATTAGGATGCAAAGTGAAAGCACAGTTTAATACTGTTGACAGCCATGAACATTAGACATCAATTTCTACTATTATTATTATTATTTTACTTATGGAAATATAGGAAAAGCAGTAAATATGGAACTAGAAGACAAAGTTATCAAAGAGATGTAACATTTAAATCTTACCGTTCTCATTTGTGTGTCAACATCACAAATAAAATGCTCTGAACACCCTACCTTGGAATGGAAATGAAAGAACTCGGTTTTGCAATCAAAGCTTACCTTCACTGATATTTTAAAAAGATGTCAGCATTTAAGTTAATCAATATCTATTTCTAGAAGGCTTTACTTTAAGAAGTGATGGCCTCTTTTTGGGGAGAAGGGATAATTCTTTATACTGACATTCCATTCCATTTACTGCAAGATGAAAATGAATGCCACCATTAAATGAATTCCATGGTCAGTTAATATTCAAAGAAAACTTTTCTATTGTAACCACTTATTCACCATTCTATAGGAATATTTAGATTCTAAAAATAAGTCTGCAAGAATATAACACAGCCCCATTTTCAAACTGGTAATGCCCAGCTCTTCCAGGGTCATGTCTCATAATCCTTTGTTTCTATGGATCAGAGACTAAGGATGTGAAAAGGGAAGACCAGGTTCCAGGTCTGAATGAGGCAAAAGCAGAATCTGGTTACACTGTCTAGATATTGTAGCCAGTTCACTTATTTAAATTTTAGTAATCATTTTAAAGTGACAATTTATGTGTGACAAAAGACAAGGTAAGATGTAGAGTTAAAGCATTACATGGTATAGCAGAAAGAGTTCTGGCCTCTGGTTCTTTCCTTCCCACTGCTGTATACCTGCAGATAAATTATGTCAGTAACTTTCAGTTTGGGCCTTTACTTCCTGTTTTTCTTTCCTTATCTGAAAATGACAGTTATTGTGACAAGGATCAGGCAAAATCATGAAGTCTACAAAAATGGTTTTAATAGTACAAAATGGCACAGAAGGTCAGGATATTTCTGTGAAGCTTGAAAAATGTAAGTACCAGAGATTACCAATCTGAAGAGTTAAAGTTAAAAACTTCAGGGTGGGTATCTGACCTGAGTTATCTGAACTTACTGTTTCAAGTTCTTATTTTACCTCTGTAGACATAGTCTTAGAGTTAAGTAAAGTGTTAAAAAGTTAACTAGGTAGTCTATTTTATAAGATTCTATTAAAATTTATTTCCTATTATAAAATTAATACATGCTTGTTGTAGAAGCTTCCAACAGCTCAGGATGCTGTAAAGAAAAAGTACTTTCCCTCCACTGCTCCCTGCTTTTTCCTGCTCTCCCCACCGCTCCACACAAACACACACGCATAGGACTCTCCATTTCCACTTCTCAGACATGATCATTATGGACAGTTTCTTGTAAAATTAAATACTTTGAAAATGGAAAACGCTGGTAGACAATTTATCAATTTAAAAAATGTTAAATTAAAGAAAAATCTAGAATTATCCCATGCCAGTCAGAGTTGTTGAAATCTCAAATTCCCTTGGGACAACAGAATGACCAATTGCTGGGTGAGGGAATTGAAACAATAACCCTGTAAACAAACTGTCTGGAGCGTATGGCTAGAGCCAGCCTAGAGCAAAGATGGAAAAAAGTCTTCAAGGAACACCACCTCCTCCTCATGGTTAACAACTTGATGACGTTCTTCAACATGTTTTAATGATTATCATATCTTCCTCTTCACAAAGGACTGATTTATTATGGTTTAAATTTAAAGAATACTGGTTTCCCAGTTTTGAATCAGGCTTAGATTACAGAACACATAAGATCAATGACTTTCTTCTAGGCAAAAAACCCCTGAAAGCAAAACCCACAACTAACCCCACAGCGTTCATTTAAGTGCAGAAGGAACAGTCCTGGGGAAAAGTTCTTCACACAGTTTAGACGCTAACTGCTTCCACCACCCTCCGTGCCATCTCTACTCCTCCTCCCATACCTGTCATTAGCACCTCCACACTTAACACTTCCACGGCACCTTAAATGCACAAACAACTTCATGTATTATTTATCTTAATCCTCAAAACCACTTTGTCAGGTAGAAAGGACAATCTTAGCTTTTCAATTTACAGATTAAAAACACTGAAGCTCAGAGCAGTAAAGTGATTGGCCCATGATCATTCCCCAGTAAAAGTATGTTCGCCCGGGTACACTACTGCTGTCTAGATGTCTATCTCCATTTCAGAGCTCTCCTCTCAAGATCCCACGTGCAATCACTGATTCAACATCTGCACTTCAGAGTCCAAATGTGGTTAAACTCAGTTTTCCAGGCTCAGCCCATAATATTCTCCCCCAAACTTGTTCATTCTCAATGAATGGCACCATTATCCTTTCAGTTGTTCAAGCCCCAAACCTAGATACCATCCCTCCCCACTACCCCTTTTATCAACATGCATGTAGACTCGATCACCACATCCTATAGATTTTGTCTTCTCAACATTTCTCAAATCTGTCCACTTCTCCTTGTCTTCACCATGAACACTGTAGTCCAAGACCCCAGCATTGCACATAACAATCATTTCCATGTTACGCTCTGTCTTTTGCACACCACCCCCATTCCACCCATTCTCCACGCTGCAGCCAGAATGATCAGGTAATTCCTCGGCTTAAAATCTTTTGTTCGCTTCCCAGTGCTCTTCAGATAAACAGAAGAATCCTTAGTGTGGCCTATAAGGGCCAATATAATCTGACCCTTGTAAGCTGGCAAGATAAGTGAGCTCTTTCCATAATTTCAGAATACTATGATGTCTTTTAAGTAATAAATAAATATTTAAGCTTCTTTTTTTTCATAATGCATAACATTTAAAACTTAAGTGTATTGATTAATTGTAGAATGAAGTTTGCATTCGTGGATTTTTTTAAGCATTAGTAACACGATCATATATAAATCTTATTGATCTTTCTGAAATTCTTCTTTAAATATAACCAAGTTCATATTATTGTAATAACGTATGCATTAAAATACATGCACAAATATATATAATAAAATATATATTATTTATATGATATTTGTAAATTATATCATTCATTTCATTGTGTGTAATTTCTATCTGCTGCAAGCCTTTGGATAGCTGGAGAAATAGAGGCATGGACATTTCTCCCACGTTGTATAAATCACTCATCTCAGAGTTTAAAAAACATCAGCTTCATGGGTGTGTGACTTGTGCAGTTGCCCAGAGCCTGCACTTAGAGGAGCCCCATGCTTGGTTTATTGCTCTACAGTTGCTGTCTTGAAATTCTTAATTTTTGAACATTTTCATTTCACCCAGGGCTCCAAAGATTATTAAACTGTTCCTGCTAAAAACATTTTTTTAATGTATGTAGAGTTGAACTCTGTCATGTCATCCACGACCAAAGTGTTTATTGTACTCTACTTCTGTATTTCAAGAACTCAACAGGAGAAGAGCTCTGAGGACCACCAGAGTCAGAATTGTCAGTCAGTGGGGGGATCTATATATTCTGTGGCCATTCATAGATTTCAGACCAACAAAACATAAGGTTATACTCAAAAAGTGAGGTTTCTAAATAGAGTGAAACCTGGTTAACAATTTTGGCGAGTGAGGCAATGTCAACAGATGGTTAAATAGGGAACATGCCTTGGATTTAGCTGTTACTTGAGATAAGTACTGGCCTAGGTTACAGGGGATAGCTGGAAAAAGGCAACTGTAACCAACATTACCTTATAGAATCAGGTGATAGCCATATTAGAAATATTTTTATTCTTTATAAAAAGTTCTTCAATACTTTTGTACTAAGCAAAATGAAGAACTGAATCCCTGTGGGAAACTGCCTCCATGTGAAAAATGTTTCCCCAGCTGGTGCTTTCAGAATTGCAATTTTGATTGCAGGCAAGCAGTATGATGGTGGGAGAAAATTCTGTGATGTTCTAGTAAAAGATGCTCATTTTAAAACATCATGTGTTACTTTTATCTTGTCAAAGTTGAAAGGCTGCTGACATCTGTAAGTTACCATTAAAAATTATTATTATTATTTTATATCAAAAGTGAATGATCCTAGAAGAGTTGATTTACTACTTACCCTAATTAACTTAGGTGAATTTAAAAATTACTATCTGGGTAAAATTTAAATTTTAGGCTGATAATTTTCCCTCATGAACTCAAAATTTATTTACACTATGAAAATTTCAACTTTCTTGAGAAAGTTATGCTTCTGAGATAAAAATTAAGTAATAACAGTTTCTAGAAATTTCTATTAGTGATAAATGTGAAGCATTCAGGTGTAATGGTGCACTCTTCAAGAAGATGAGTTTTGGTGTCAGACTTGGGTTCAAGGCTCTGCTTTGCTCTTTATTATGTGACTCTGAGCAATTTACTTTATCTTTCTAAGCCTTTGTTTCTGAATTCAAAATAGGGATCACAACGCTCAATAAACAAGGCTGATGTGGGGATCAACTTAGATAAGAGACATAAGAGTTCAGCACAGTGACTTGGAAGGATAAATACTCTACAAATGCAACTATCATCATTGATAGGATTTTTCCTCTAGGATTTTAATCTATTAAACAGTTACCTTATTGACAGGAATAATGTTTTTGACATTGTAGTAGAAGCCGAAATAAACCATGTTGAAAACTCCGTGACGTCCCAAAGTTGCTGTAAATCCTTTGTTGAGACCCTGGAGTCCCAAGCCTTCCTTCTTAATGATGTGTCTTGCATAACTCATGGTGGATGGTTGCTGCACGAGAGAGAAGAAAGGTCATCTTTGGGACCGTGAAACAGAATAAATTACTGTTTTAACTTCCCTTCAAGCCCAAAATTATTAGGGACTTATTTTTCCCCAAAGATGAATAATCATGCCTAGATTCATGCTTTTTAAAATTAGGAAACCCCCAAAGTAAACAAAATTACATGCATAACAACAGGCCTTAAAGGGAAGATTGTTGGCAAAGAAAAAATATCTTTGATGGAATTAGTGAAACTAATGTCATATAATAACTAACATCATTTTCAACATGTCAATAGTTGCATCCAATCCTGGATCATCCACACTAATAGAGGGGATTAACCATATAGATAAACTAGTAATCCATACTGGTAATCCATAACTGCATAATCCAGAAGGAATGTATATTTGGCTCCTGAATATTTACCTTTCTAATTATGTTTTTCTAAAGTGAATGTTACAATTAGTCCCGATTCCATTGCCTCAATAGTTTAAACTGGCGTTAGGTTAGAAATCGGCTGTGGATAAATAGCAGTTGATTGTAGACTTCCTCAAGAAAGTGGGCAATCAGTGTGTGTAACACTTGCTATGATAAATGATAAATCAATGGTGTTGAGAGTACTGGGTTACCTTCAATTTATTTCTTTCCAGCCCTTTGATTGATTACCCAAGGTTGAAATACCTTGACTGCTGGAATCCAGTCAGTTCTACTTTTGGAACTTGCTAAAGAAATCACTGTAGTTTGCCCTGAGTTTTATAATTCATTACAGTACAATTACAACAATACATGTGGGTTCTTAAATAAGGTTGAGTGACTGTTTCCTTTTTGGAGGTACAGCACAAAGGATCTCTCTCCCTCTTAAAATTTGAATACTGAATAGTAAATAAGGGGAAACGTTCAGCATTTAATTTTTTTCCCATAAGGCAAGCACTGACATGACGCTTGTTTGAAATTTCACTGGAGGAGGTTGCTGGAGTGATCATGGCAGTCTGATTCACTCACTGACTAAAAGTGTTTTCTTATCATGTGCAATTAAGGCTGTGTCAGCAGAACAGAACAAATCCAATCAAGGCTTTTCATCCAACTTTGTAGCCATGTAATTAACCTGATACATTTAAATGCGCTTGTTTAGAGAGTAAACCCTATAGCTTTTACTGATAAATGTTTTAAAAACTCTAGCTACAATTCTACACTCAAATTCATCTTTTCATTTAAGAGGATTAATTACAATAAATTACATTAATCCCAAGAAAACCCTTTTTTTGTGACATGAAAAAAACACATGGGAACGTACCTTAAAACCATAAAAGACATGTCATATTGGAAAACCAAAAATTCTCAGAAGGTTAAAGTTCACTCTCTCTGCTACAAAATGGGATTTTTTTGTTTCTGTTACGGCACATTGACTATTAACCCCAGTTATTTATTTTGGTTTTCAAAAGAGACTTGAGGACAAGTTGAGCAGAAGTTCATTTCTGTTGGAAAGACTCTGAAAGTGCTGAGCGAACTCCTAGGCACTGCTCTTTTGTTGTGAGGAAGGCAGCCTAGAAGGCAAAGCAAGGAAAGGAGGCAGCTCTCCTGGGGATGAAAGAAACTAGGCTGCCTGGGTCCAGACTGACCAACACCAGTCCTCCCTGCTTCTAGCCCAAGCTTTCTCTCCATCCTCACCCACTCTGAAGCCCTGAGGGCAGGAGAGATGGGGAGGTCAGAGGCCATCTAGGTTCTTCAGCAACAGAGGAACCAATGACTTTGAATGAAAGTGCAGATTAGCATGGCTTTCCCTAAATAAAACAGGTATAAAGATGTGTCTATCATTTAAAAATCTAGTGTGCTAAATCATCAAAATTTAAAGAGAGGACTTCTATTACATCTTTTTTAAAATGAATTTTTATTGGAGTACAGTTGATTTACAATGTCGTGTTAGTTTCTGCTGTACAGCAAAGTGAATCAGTTATACATATACATATATCCCCTCTTTTTTAGATTCTTTTCCCATATAGGTCATTACAGAGTATTGAGTAGAGTTCCCTGTGCTATACAGTAGGTTCTTATTAGTTATCTATTTTATATATAGTAGTGTGTATATGTCAATGCAAATAGCATTTACTGATGGCCCATTGCCTAATTTCTACCAGCTTGGATGTTAGGTAGGTACGAAGAAATGTAACACATGGATTTTTGACTCAAGTGCCTTGTTGAGTTTGAACTCAGCTGTGAATAATTAAGCAAATCAGGGGGTAGTACAGTAGTTAGAAATAGGGGGTCAGAGCCAGACAGTCCCAAGCTTTGAATCCCAGCAATACCACTTGCTAGCTTAAGCGGGTATTTTATCCTCTGATTTATCCTCACTTTACTCATCTGTAAAATAAAGATAATAACAGAATCTTCCTCATAGGATTGTTGTTGTGATGATAAATAAGTCAATGAACTTTGCCCTCTGTAAGCATTTACTATACATTAGCTGTTAATAATAATGGCAATTATGATGATAATAAAACTAGTTTTAATAGTAAAATAACAGGTAATTTCTTTGGTAGTTGAAGGCAATGACAATCAAAAGGTGGAGGCTGATTTGAGGGGGAGGAAGGACATGAATAACTAGCCTCTTCCTGCTCATTCCTTTTGGCTGTGGTTTCCTTTTCCCAGAGCCCTGGACCCTTGCGACATGATCCTTCCTACAGAAATGCATCCAGAGTGCAAGATCATAGGTCTGCTTTTTCTGGGAGCCAACCATATCCAACTCCTGGGCTAGAGATCTCCTAGGTCATCACCCCAGGGCTTTCCTCTCAGGAGCAGTAGATCCTGTAAAATGGTCTCTTCCCTACTGCTTGGTAAACATCCTCGGTAAGAACTCTTCACTTGATGGGTCTATGGACTGTAGAAGCGAGGCCACCATGTGGGAGCAAAGGTTGGGAAAGGAAAAGCACACTAACCAGGCCTCCACCTGACACAGTTTATTTATACCCTAGAGAGCATATACATGCATGTTACCAGGTACCTGAGACACAGGAAGTGCTCATCAATGTTAGTCATTATCATAGATACTTGGTACTTTACATACATCTTCTTACTTAATCCTCTGAACAAGTGTGTGGGATGGGTATTATCTTTATCCCCATTTGACAGATGAGGAAACTAAAGTTAAGTTACTTGCTCAATATCACAGAGTTAGTGGAAGTTCCAGAGCTCAAACTGAGGCCCCTCAGACTCCAAGTTCATACTTTTATACTCTGCATGGTTCTGCCATCCTATCATATCTGATTGCCTCTCTCAACAACCTGTAATGTGGACAGCAGGTATATTATCCTCATTTTACAGGTGAGGAAACCAAGGATTAAGTAATATTCTTAAGGGAAAAGTACTGGAAAATGGCTTAAGCAGAATTCTACATCTCATCCAGTGGTGCTCTCATGCTTGTTGACTCATTCTTGTTATACACATGCTGTAAGATTTTCAGAGTTTGATAATCCAACTGATACAGGTAACAGATAAATACAAATATATTTTTCTGGTAACTTGGGGCCTTGAGACAAAGAAAAACCTAAATTCTAATTCCTGTAAGAATTAGAAGTGTCCTTTTTGCTTCATTCAGAGACATTGTATCACACACATGTAAGCAAATATTTAATTAGAAAGGCAAAACATGACTTCCACTAGGAAAATACAGAATCATTTTGACTAGATCTCTGTAAACACAAATTTTACTAAACTTATTTGATTACTGGTCTTCCATTTCAAAATGAAATGGTGACTGATTAGCATCATCAGCCAAATGATTCCAGTACTATCCAACCCAGCAGGTCACCCACAAATTCAGTTTCCTTTCAATATTTAGATTCACTCCAATTTTCATATTTACTTACCAGCTATGGGCCAAATTGCATTCTAACTTTCCTAGATATACCTTTCATTGACTGCACCAGAGCTGCAAGCATGGAAGAATAAGTGGGTTGGAATGGAGCTAATATTGTGATATCACACTGCTCTCCACGTTGATTTAGAAAAATCTTCAGTTCACTGGTACCTGCCAGAAGTATTTCCATTGGAAGGAACTCAAAGTCTACTTTAACTCTGATGTCAGCTATTGCCAATTGTTAATTCTGGGAACTCCATGTTCTTTTATGCATTTATTTATTCAACAAACACCTATTGAGCCCTACTAGGTGCCATGCACTGTGTTAACTATCTAGTACGGTACTTTGTTCATATTCGAGAAACATAAAAATACTTTTGCTTTGCTTTTTATTTGGAGAGGTATACTGAAAAATTTTATATCTACCCATGAGAATATTCTATAATGTTTATGAAACATGAAATCAAATTTCTGTAATTGATGAAGCCACTATGGAAAACAGTATGGACGTTCCTCAAAAAACTAAAAATAGAACTACCATATGACCCAGCAATTCCACTCCTGGGCATATATCCAAAAAAAATGAAAAAAAAATTTAAAAGATACATGCACTCTAATGTTCATAGCAGCACTATTTAGAATAGCCAAGATATGGAAGCAATCCGTGTCCATCAACAGACTAATGGATAAAGAAGATGTGGTATACAATGAGAAATCACCTCACGCCTGTCAGAATGGCTAACATCAAAAAACCCCACAAATAACAAATGTTGGAGAGGATGTGGAGAAAAAGGAACACTCATAAACTGTTGGTGGGAATATAAATTGGTGCAGCCACTATGGAAAACAATATGGATGTTTCTCAAAAAACTAAAAATTGAACTACCATATGACCTAGCAATTCCACAGCTGAGTATATATCTGGGAAAAACTAAAACACTAATTCGAACAGATACATGCACCCCATGTACATAGCAGCATTACTTAGAATTGCCAAGATATGGAAGCAACCTAAGTGTCCATCACCAGATGAATGCATAAAGAAGATGTGGTGTATATATACAATGGAATAATACTCATCCATAAAAAAGAATGAAAACTGATATCACTTATATGTGAAATCTAAAAAATAAAGCAAAATAGTGAATATAGCAAAAAAGAAACAGACTTGTACAGAGAACAATCTAGTGGTTACCAGTGGGGAGAGAGAAGGAGGGAGGGGCAAGATAGAGGTAGGGGATTAAGAAGTACAAGCTATTATATATAAAGTAAATAAGCTACAAGGATATACTGTACAACACAGGGAATATAGTCAATGTTTTATAATAATTATAAATGGAGTATAACCTTTAAAAATTGTGAATCACTATGTTTTATACCTGTACTTTATATTGTACATCAACTATACCTCAATTTTTAAAGAATGATGTGCTATATATACACAATGGAATATTACTCAGCCGTAAAAAAGAATGACATTCTGCCATTTGCAGCCACGTGGATGGACCTAGAAATTATCTTGCTTAGTGAAATAAGTCAGACAGAGAAAGATAAATACTGTATGATATTACTTGTATGTGGAATTAAAAAAATAATACAAATGTATGTGTATAACAAAACAGAAACAGATTCACAGATATAGGGAACAAACAAGTGGGTACCAGTGGGGAGAGGGAAGGGGGAGGGGTGCGTTAGGGGTATGGGATTAAGAGATACAAACTACTGTGTATAAAATACATAAGCAGCAAGGATATACTGTACAGTACAGGGAATTATAGCCATTATCTTGTAATAACTTTTAATGGAATATAAACTGTAAAAATACTAAATCTCTATGCTGCCTACCTAAAACATAATATTATAAATCAACACACTTCAATAAAAAATTCTTTTAAAAATTAAAAGTCCTTAAGAGGCTTAAATAACAGAGAAGATCCATTGCCTACACAATGCTCCCAGGCACCACTCTGGGACACTGATTCCTTACTCTCTGAGAGCCCAGAATTACCAACAAATCACTGAGATGACTTATGGCAGCCTCAGCTATTTTTTCTGGAGTTCTTCCATCCAACTACTGACCATAGCTGGCTCTGATTACCTTGTGAGATCATGGACAGAGGTTTTAGGCATTGTTCCTTGGGTAAATAGCTATCAGAGCATGGCCGGTAGGCACAAGCGTGGTGTGTGTGTCAGTGGATTTCCTCCCTCTGTAAAGCGAGAGAAGAGCTCTAGGCACACCATGTCCAAAGACAGCACGCTCCACATGCGTCCCTTTACTTGCTTCCCATGGCAAGGGGAACTCGGGTGCATTTTAGAGCCAATGGAATAAGGTGTTGCACTGGATTTCATCACATGACTGGAAAGCAAACCGGATGAGACCTTTATACAGTGAAGTGAGTGTCCATATCTGGGCCTTAAGAAAAATACTGCTTTGTTAAGAGGATATCCAGTTGCTACACTTAGGAAGGAAAATACCCTTGCTCATTAGGAGATAGATCACTTAAGCTCTTCATTCCTCGAAGTCTTGAAGCATTTTCATAAATTTGAAAAAAGAAAAAAACTTTTCCTTTTATTTGAGAACAAAATGTAAGTGAAAGAAGAGGAATCGGGCTCAAAATTCTACAGTTACACATCTCTTTTAGCTTAGGTATTTCACTAATTTGTCGTTGCAGTTTATTTTACTAAGGCATGATTAGGGACAAAAAGACATCCAAAATATAATTATATTCTTTCTAGAATTTACATTTGATGAGCAGGCCTATTTTTAAACAATCTGTGAGTGGAAAATAATTTGCTTTAAACAAACTCTTCCAGATGCTGAGCCACAAAGCTATGTCAACACCAAGTTGCTGTCCAATAACCGCCTGGAGGAACACGGGGCCTCAGGGTGACGGGACGAGACGCTGACCCTGTGCTTTGCCCCCGCACTGCTGGCAGAGCAGGAGGGAAGGTGACTGCGCTGTGGACACAGGGGTGACTACTCAGAGGGGGCTGGCAACATGGAAGGAGCTTTTGCTTCTTCATGGTTCCAGAAACACAACGATTTTCCCTTAAGCATCTTCATTACCCACTTTTCTTTATCCCAGTGAAAACAGTGTGGTTTCTACAAAGAGACCTCTACGTTAATGCTCAGTTCCTTAGAGCTAATAACTGCATTAGGTTTTATTTCCCCTATCCATAACATAGAGATAGAGCCACTGACCTTATAGGGATAATGGGAGAATTAGGTATCAGGTGCGCGTGAGCACTGTAAAAGGTGGAAGGAGACAAAGCAGTTACCAAAGCGATGCGATTGCAGGGCGGTAGTGGCAGCAATCACCAAATATTTTTTCTTTACATAGCCCTGTATTACCTGATCTGTGAAAACAATTATTTTGTAATTTACAAAAACTGTATAACTTTAAAAAAGCAAATAAAGGAAAAAACATGTAAGGCATCTTGCACAGTATCTGACCTATAGTGGATGTTCTGTAAATGGTAGCTATTATCATTACTTCAAAGTCTCAATTCTGAAAGCAAAAATCTAGGGTTTCTGGCACAGCTGAGTGGAAGACTGAAGTCTATTTTCTGTAAATGATAATAGAGAGGCGACTTGGCTGCTGCCTTAGGTACTGTTGAAAGATAACTATAGGAATGGATTCATACACATAATTCACTTTTCTGCCTACAAGAATCACAGACTGGAAAGAAATAATTTAGGTACTGAACAGCTTCCTGGCAGGATTTCACATGGTAATGCAGGAAAAATTTGAACTTAACTCAGTACGTCATCATGAATGTTGACATGCCCTTGAAGCTAGCTTCTCACACGTTCTGAAAACAGAGCCACACATTCACTCCCTATATAACTCAACTTCTCTTCTTCTGGAAAGAGAGGATCGCAAAGTACCGTCGTATTCACTTTGTGTTGTCTCTACATAATATAACTAAGTCTAAGCATTTTTTAATTGCCTATGGAGAAAATAATCACTAAGCTTTGTGATACTGTACATGATCTAACTGGTCTCTATTAGATTATTAAGCTCCCAGGATAGAGTGTGTAGAGCTATATTTAGTGGTGTTATCCAAAACGAGAATCAAACCCTGAACTAATTTTTAAAAAATTCCTATCTTTAAAGAGTCTACCATCGATGATACATTTGCTATCAGTTCATTGATCCTTAAGTTTTAATCATAGAGCATAGGTGGGAGACTATTCCCTTCTTGGGCTGAACATCTTTAAAGATTAAATAGAGGTGAAACAGGCTTTTGCAATTTCCTAAAGGTTTAGTTTCATATTTGGAGGTGAGAATGATTATGTTCATATGTAACATGGATAAAAATGACAGAGTAGAAGGATAACCTGTGCCCCATCCACACATCAGAGGCAAATCCTATAGACCTCAAGGGAAGGAAAACATAAGCTGTTAGCCAAATAATAACTTTGAAGTAGATTTCAAAGTGGAGAGAAAAACTGGGAAACAATTCATACAAGATTTTGCTCCTGGAGAGAAATTCATATTTTCCAGGCTAGCAGAGAGCATGCCAGCAAAACACCACTTGGCTTAGCATAATTGATAGGGGACTTCTCATTCTTATAAGTGTACAGAAAAAAAACGATGCACCTAGTTAGAAGGGAGCAGGGTCTTATAAGGACGACAAGTTACAAAGTCACACTTTTGGCAAGACTGGGTACACACACCATCTCCAATGGAGAAATCCTTGGGCAAGCCTAGTCCTAAGCCAAAGAGACTACAAACCAGAACAACACTTTGCTTGGGTTTAGTTTGAAGGATGGGGGGAAATTTGGATCTATCCTGATTTTATCTGAACATGTTTTTATACCCACTGAACCAAACCAGAGCATGACAAAGCTGTGATTACTTTGCTCCCCACAGAAGGTCAAGCGTATTTAAATTAGAGACCTGTTTTCTTTATTCACTGTGAATTTTAAGATGCTGGCCAAGATTCTGGTATTGGAATTGAAGGAAGTGTGGCAGGGATTATAGTCTTTGACTGATATGGTGGTAATTTTAAAAGTGGAGGCAAGACAAGTACACCTATTGAAATACTTTATACAGAAGCTGGAAGGATATAAGGGAAGTATCAATAACCAAATTAACCACAATTTCCTTTACATTTCTAGCATAGTTTAGGGCTAACTCGGAGGGAAGGCATATTTTATGGATAACATACCTCTGACTGGCTAGAAAATCAGTCCTAGACCACAGAGGGGAGAACACAGGCAGCTGGAGCCAGCAGCGTACCTGCCATTCCTAGGAAATCCTGTCAGAAATTTCACTGAGGGCCCCAAGAACATAGCACACACAGCCTCTGCTCTCAGCCAGTACTGCCCTTGGATCCCAGCTAGAGGGCGCCTTTCCTGGACCTCATGCTTCAGCGGGCCCCATTCTGGCCCTTTGTCAGCCATTCCCTCCCCACAGGGCCAAATGGACATCTACCTACATTCCACAACCTCCTTCTAGACCATGCTCTGTGCACCTGGGACCATGGCAGTCCTTTTGTTCCATCTTTATCACTCTACCACCGCCTCCAAGACTTTAAGTGTAATATTAAGAGTCTTTTTTTTTTTTTTTTTTTTTTTTTTGCGGTACGCGGGCCTCTCACTGTTGTGGCCTCTCCCGTTGCGGAGCACAGGCTCCGGACGTGCAGGCTCAGCAGCCATGGCTCACGGGCCCAGCCGCTCCGCGGCATGTGGGATCTTCCCGGACTGGGGCACGAACCCGTGTCCCCTGCATCGGCAGGCGGACTCTCAACCACTGCACCACCAGGGAAGCCCCTTAAGAGTCATATTGACTACTGTTACCCTAGGCTGTCTTCCACTACATAACTTCCCATAACTTCCACTACATACTTCCCATAACTTCTTGGGAAATTTTCATGTTTAAAGGACCACGCAGACTTACCTCCTCAGGCTGACGAAATAGGAAAATCCACAATTACTGTGTATGAATCCGTGGTGGTTCAAATCTAAGGCAGGAAGGTAGAAAGGCTGAGCCACAGACCTGTGGCCTGAGAAACTCATACTATTGGCAGAGCAGCAAGAGTTATCTCCCTGCAAAATAAGCCTCTGGGGAAACTGCTCTGCTTTTCATAAAGGTGTTGTTAAGCCATCTGGCCATTCTGCATGCAGCCCATCTATTTAGCGTTTCACCACAGCTGGAAGCTGTAATTGACTGAAAAGGCTGAAAATGAGCTTAGTTCACAGCCTCCAGGTGAAGTGGCCCCGAAGGCTTGATCAAGAATCCACGTTCAATTTACATGACTATTCTGGAGGAAGAATATCTTGATTGTGGTAGAACTCTTTCCAAAGTGGCTTCAAATGTTTTTAGCTTCCTCTTGAACTTCTGCTGCTATATGCAAGTTATTTATAGCAAACAGGTACCCAACTACTATTGTTTATGATAACAGACCTGCATCTAAGTTTAAAGATCTTGTCAATAGGCACTGTAACTAGGCTGCCAGCCCTTAAGCCCTGATTAAGAATTCAGGCTGAATGGATTGCATTGGCAGTTGGGAACGACCTAAGGTGAACCATTGTTCAGTAAGCTGTTTTTGAGCCCACAACTGGGAGTCAGGTGTGACTGTTCATTGCAGCAATATCTCAAGATAGATCTGTCTCTAGTCAACCTTAAGGATTTATAAGATCAATTTGCATCTAGAAATAGTTACCATTGGTTGAGTGCCTATCATGTCACAGGCTCTGTGTTAAGACCTTTGGGTATACTATCACTTTTAAATTCTCATAAAAAGCCCGTCGTAATAATAACTACTAACACTTATTAAACCACCACTACATGACAGACTGTATTGACAGCTTTATATGCATGTCTCAACTAACCCTATTACACCATTTGATGTGGCCATTACTATTATCTTTCCCTAACAAAAGAGGAAACTGGGCTATGGTCAGAGTAGGAAGCAGGGGGCTGTCACAAAGTCAGTAACTTAGATGGCCCTGTGGGGCTTGTGTTTCTATCTCCTTATAGAAATACCTTGTTGTAATGTAGTTGGACTGATCACCATCATTTTACCACAGAGGGAACTGCAAGTAACTTGTTCAAGGCCATACTGTTAGGAAATGGTAAAGAGCTTGATGGGTATATCTCTCCGCAAACTCTTATGGGTTTTTGCTCCCCAAACCAATTGCCTTTCTGTTCTAGACAGCTTTGTTTATATATGTTCTTTGATAATTTGCACATAAGGTTTAAGCTCTTTAAGAAATTATAGAGCAGGAAAAAATGGGGGTTCCTGCTACTATAAATGAAGTACTAGAACCGGAATTACACAAGGTTGAGTCCTAAGATGGGTCAGCAAGTCATTCCCACCTGAATTAGCTGAGAAGATTCTCCCTGAAGTGGGTTTGACCCGGCAGAGCCATTAGAACATTTCTTTTGGATTACTTACTTTTCTTTATACGGTTCTGTATTTTCTAAATTTTCTATAGTGAGCAAGTGTTACCTTCTAATGTAAATGTTCACAGATAATACTGGATACATTCTCATGTTAAACATTCAAATGCACCAAGCTCTTCCCTTAAACTCTTATCTTCCTCTCCCCCCTTCCAGTCTCCTTTCTAGAGGCAGCCACAGTGAGAAGTTTGTATGAATTCCTCCAGACCTGCACTGTCTTCTAAGGACATCACCATCGACATGAGGCTACTGAGTGCTTGAAATGTCCTAGTTTAAACTGGAACGTGCTTATAAGCATAAAATACACACTAGATTTGAATATCCAGTATGAAAAAAGAGTGTAAAATATCTCATATGATTTGTTTATTGATTACATTTTGAAATGATAATATTTTGGATATACTGGGTTAAATAATATATAATTTAATTTCATCTGTTTCTTTTTACCTTTTTACATTTAGGTGGCACATGTTATATTTCTATTTTTGGACAGCACTGCTTGAGAGTCTAGATCATTTTTAGTACATCTGTACACTTATATGTACATACAGAAATATGTAGTTTTTTGGTGTCTCCTAACATAAATATGCATTATCTATACATAATTAAAACTTTATACCAGAATTAAAACTTTTTTTCTTAAAAAAGGAAGCATAATCTTTAAATGCTTTAGGCATTAAATTAATTCCTAAAAAAAAAAATTAATTCCTTTCTTCCTCCCTTTCTCTTCCTCTTCCTCTCCCCGCACCACCCCCCATAGTTCTTGACAACCTACAAAGCCTCAGAGTGAAGAAAGTAATAATTATTCTTCGCCATATAGATGCTGAAGTGAGCGCACCTAACATTGTTTTGGATTAATTCAACACAGGTACAGATTAACAAAAGGGTATCACTTGTTGGATAAAAGGACGTGCTAGTCAATAGACTAAGGCTTTGGAGTTAATGAGTCCTCGACAAAAGAAAACAGCTGCACTTGCCCCAAATGACTGGTAGGTTTTTTAAAATGTCTAGATCTGAAATTTGCTATTCTTTTTTTCTTTTTTAAACATCTTTATTGGAGTATAATTTCTTTACAGTGGTGTGTTAGTTTCTGCTTTATAACAAAGTGAATCAGCTATACATATACATATATCCCCATATCTCCTCCCCCTTGCGTCTCCCTCCCACCCTCCCTATCCCACCCCTCTAGGTGGTCACAAAGCTGATCTCCCTGTGCTACGCAGTTGCTTCCCACTAGCTATCTATTTTACGTTTGGTAGTGTATATATGTCCATGCCACTCTCTTACTTTGTCCCAGCTTACCCTTCCCCCTCCCCATGTCCTCAAGTCCATTCTCTGTCTGTGTCTTTATTCATGTCCTGCCCCTAGGTTCTTCAGAAACATTTTTTTTTTTAGATTCCATATATATGTGTTAGCATATGGTATTTGTTTTTCTCTTTCTGACTTACTTCACTCCGTATGACAGTCTCTAGGTCCATCCACCTCACTACAAATAACTCAATTTCATTTCTTTTTATGGCTGAGTAATATTCCATTGTATATATGTGCCACATCTTCTTTATCCTTTCATCTGCTGATGGACACTTAGGTTGCTTCCATGTCCTGGTTATTGTAAATAGAGCTGCAATGAACATTGTGGCACATGACTCTTTTTGAATTATTTTTCAGGGTATTTTCAGGGTATACACCCAGTAGTGGGATTGCTGGGTCATATGGTAGTTCTAATTTTAGTTTTTTGAGGAACCTCCATACTGTTCTCCATAGTGGCTATATCAATTTACATTCCCACCAACAGTGCAAGAGGGTTCCTTTTTCTCCACACCCTCTCCAGCATTTACTGTTTGTAGATTTTTTGATGATGGCCATTCTTACTGGTGTGAGGTGATACCTCATTGTGGTTTTGATTTGCATTTCTCTAATGATTAGTGATGTTGAGCATCCTTTCATGTGTTTGTTGGCAATCTGTATATCTTCTTTGGAGAAATGTCTATTTAGGTCTTCTGCCCATTTTTGGATTGGGTTGTTTGTTTTTTTGATATTGAGCTGCATGAGCTGCTTGTATATTTTGGAGATTAATCCTTTGTCAGTGTGAAATTTGCTATTCTTATCACGTCATTCCTTTCACTCAGATTTTTTTTTGCAATAGGCATAGTCCCATGACCTTATGTTGGGTGACTGACTATGCACTAACTCCTTTTCAGTTTGATCAGTATCGGCACCTTTGACCAATAACGTGCCACCTCTGATCAGCTACTGAATCCTGATAGTTGCTGGAAACAAAATGCTGACATGTGTGACCTATGTGATCTCTGTTTTACCAAGTTCTGACTAGTTGAAGAAATATGACAAATATTTTATAGGGTACCTAATAGATTTTATTTTGTCTAAGTAAATATCTGACGATGAATCCAGTTCAGTGGATTCTGCAAAAGAAACGACCTCAAACAAGTTCCCCATCCTCCCCCACTTAGAAAAATGGCTGTATATACATAAACTATTTACACAGACCACACTCGTGTCAATGAACTAGGAGCACGTGCACATGTAGCATTCTTGTGTTGGGCTGGAAGGGTGTTTACCATGTTCTAGCAAGGCCTCAGCATGTGCAAAACATTAGCCGCTCTTACGTGGCCTCAGTGTAGAACCTCCCTGAGGGCAGAGGAGAGAAAAAGAACATCAGGCATGAGCAGGGCTGCTGTGATACTTGGTTCTTTTCATTCCTGTGAGTGCTTCTTGGTGCTCTGTCCCATTTGTGTTCCTCTGCTTACATGCTGTCTTGATAAAGGACTGCAGTTCGAAGGCCTGTGTATTCTTTTGCTCACTCCTTGCTGCCCCGAGACAAGCTTCCCAATGGGTAAAAATGGGACACTGAATTGGGAGCCCCAAGTTTTCTTCTAGCTGGTAATTCTCCCAGCCAAATTTTCCTTGAGCAGATTCCATGGGGGCTGTCTTTAATGCTCCATATTGACAGGACATTTGAAAAGTGTTTCTTTTTATTTCTTCCTGGTCCTTGCCATCTTTACCCATCATTCAAGGAAGAATAGAGAAAAAGCAAAACAGAAACAGAGACTAGAGCAATACAGGAATTTTCAACCTTTTCTGAAGTGCTATATATCTCTGCAATTAAGACAATCTTTTGAAACTTAAAACAAAAAAATCTTCCTTAATTAGGATTGACGTCCTCTGAGTAGATACCATCTGCTGTAGCAGCCCAACCCTGTCCTCCGCAGCTCTTGGCAGTTACAGGTGAGTAGAGGCCCCTTCTCTGTTCCCACACCCCTGCTCAAGAAGCTGCCAGGGAGCTCTCAGGCAGTAGCAGCAGGCAGGAAGTGGGGTAGGAGTGAGGGGGGTCTCCACCCATTAGCAGATGCTTAAGAAGTAGGCAGGGGAACTTTTCTATGGAGAAATTCAGGTCAGCAGATACTCCAAACCAATTTATACCATGTGCTACCCAGTTGTGGAAGCAAATTCAAATGCTAAGAAAGGACCTGGACTGCCAATCCCCTTATTTTTTCCGTACCTTGGGCTTGGCACCCAAAAGAATAAAACAAGAACAGTTGGACTTGGTGGTTTAAAGGGAATTATTCGGCAACTTCAAGGAAGTGAAGGCAGCACAGACCAAGGCAAGCTGTCTTCATGGAACATCATGTACCAGTGACTAAATGTCAAGACCCATCATTGTCCAAGTGGTGATGTCTACACAGGTTTAGTAGTATGCTCATTCAGATTTAACCAAAAGACAAGCATGACAGATTATCAGAATCTTTGGGGGAGGGCAGTGTGTGGAGTCAGGGAAAGTGTAAGGTAATTTTACAAATGACTTCATAATTTTTTTTTTAAAAGCACAGCAATATTATCATCCTAGTGGTTTTTGCTATAGTCTATTCTAGTAAAATGTGAAATAGAAGTTCTGCCAAAAGTACAGAAAACATTTCCAAACAAGTCATTATAGATTACATTACAACTCTAAAATAAAAATGTCTAAACATGTGTTTGTCTATTAGACTTTTTTTAAAATTAATTTTTATTGGAGTATGGTTGCTTTATGGTGTCCATCAGACTTTAGTGCATTTTTGTTAACGCTTTCCTTGTGGAAGAAATTTGACTTTTTCTTATGCTACTTCCTTAACAATAAGTTACTATGGCTTTAACAAGTGGCTATGGGCTGGGTTCATAATTTGACGTTATATTCTGAAAAATAATTTTTATATTCCATCAACAACAGGAAAACATTAAATGATTACCTCTGCAAATTTGTTCCGATTGGCTTGCAAGCCAACTTTTACTACCTCAAAAGGGTTGACCACAATGGCTTCTGTTAGTCCAGATCCCAATCCAGCAATGATAAAGGTCTAGAAAAATTAAGTCAATCAATACTTTAAAACGAGTCATCATGTGTATGGGGTTAAACATCCTACTCATTACACTATGCAGCTGAATGTTATAATGAGAATGGAGAAACTCACATAAATGCACCATATACCATTACTAAACAGCTTTAGATCTTGATTAGATGCTGACAATTCATGAAGAAGAAATTACAGAAGCCACAAACCACATCCTAACAATTCAAAATAAAATGTCAAAGCCCCATCAACAATGACTTTGTCCTTTAATGAAAAGAAAGGTTGTTTTACTTATTTAAGGTGGATACTAAAACATCTGCACATGTAACAACTAAAAGAGAGTTTGACTCAAAAAAGGAGAGCTTCATTTTTAAACATCTACTTAAATACATTTATTGAGCATATAAGAAATTCAAGGAGGAGAACCACAAATAAAATGCTTATAAAAAGCTAAATTTCAGGGGCTTCCCTGGTGGCACAGTCGTTGAGAGTCCGCCTGCCGATGCAGGGGACACGGGTTCGTGCCCCGGTCCGGGAGGATCCCGCGTGCCGCGGAGCGGCTGGGCCCGTGGGCCATGGCTGCTGGGCCTGCACGTCCGGAGCCTGTGCTCCGCGGCGGGAGAGGCCACAACAGTGAGAGGCCCGCGTACTGCAAAAAAAAAAAAAAAAAAAAAAAGCTAAATTTCAGGTAACCAAACAGTATAGCCAAAAATATTTAAATGTATAGCCATATTCTTAAGAGTCATTATTCTAGGAAATTAAGAAACAAAAAAAACAGTTTAAAATTAATCCTTTATCTGTCTTTTTAAACTGATAATTGCCCTATTCTTCTAGAGCTAGAAGCTGAGGAATAAAAGTTGAGGTCAGAGATAAACAGGTTGTCTTGAAGGGCTCAGATAAAATCTAGCACATTTATCAGAAGGTGGCTGTGTATCAGGTTCTTATTTGTTATCTGTTAAGAACTTCTGCAGTAGGAAAGAACAATTTTCTAGAATTTTCCACTGAGTAGAATGCTTAAAGGATTTTCAGAAACTTTGAATCAAAAATAACCACAGGGCTTCCCTGGTGATGCAGTGGTTGAGAGTCCGCCCGCCGATGCAGGGGACACGGGTTCGTGCCCCGGTCCGGGAAGATCCCACATGCCGCGGAGCGGCTAGGCCCGTGAGCCATGGACACTGAGCCTGCGCGTCCGGAGCTTGTGCTCCGCAACGGGAGAGGCCACAACAGTGAGAGGCCCGCGTACCACAAACAAAACAAAACAAAACAAAACCCACAACTATTAAAACACACACACACACACACACACACACACAAACACACACAGCAGGAAAACAAAATGAAACAAAGCCTCAAACCTTCAAAACAGATGCTGAAAAAAATAATTCCTTGGTGCTGAAGCTCTAATTCCAGGGGAAGAGGTAATACTGTATACAACTAGGGGGGAAAAAAGTCAATGAAGAGTAAAGAAGAGAAGCTCTTATTCGGAGTCTCTAATTTATTCAGAGTAGGAGACTAAAAGAGAAAAGGGAGAAATGAATGTTCTATAACCTTAGAAGGGGAGGCAATGTGGAACCAGGGCAGGATCCAGAGCCAGGAGGTCTGGGTTTAGGTTCTGGTTTTGCCACTTTATTGGCTGTGTGACCAGAGATGCCATGTACAGTAGTTTGGGCACAAAGGTGCATGTGGAGGCTGAAATCAGCCTTCACCCTACTTGCCAAGCCAGAAAGGCATCAGTCAGGAGAAAGGGGCACCTTTTCATAATCCACACATAAACGCCATGTGTGTTAGCTGCAGCTCTGTGTTTAAATCACTGAGTCTTTTAAAGAAGATGTGGTACATATATTCAATGGAATGTTACTCAGATATTAAAAAGAATGAAATAATGTCATTTGTAGCAACATGGATGGACATGGAGACTATCATACTAAGTGAAGTAAGTCAGACAGAGAAAGACAAATATCATATGATATCACTTACACACAGAATCTTAAAAAAATGATACAAATGAACTTATTTACAAAACAGACTCACAGACTTAGAGAACGAATTTATGGTTATGGGGGGGGAGGTTAGGGGAGGGGGATAGATTGGGAGTTTGGGATTGACATGTACACACTGCTATATTTAAAATAAAATCCCTTTGCATGAAAAAAAATCACTGTATCTTTTATAAGCCACTGTTTTCTCATCTGTAAAATGGAGACAACAATATCTAATCTTTGATTTAATAAGGTTATTATGAGGGTCAAAATAATGTGTGAAGGCCTTTTGTAAAGTGCTGTACAAAACCATTGTAACTGTTGCACGACGAGGAAAATGGGATTGTATACAGATTCTAGGAGACAGGGAATAACTAATGATGCTTTCCTTTCATGCCCCTTTATTACAATTTTAAACATATTTGTATAGGGTAACAGACAAAATATTTTATTCATTTACCTCAGACTTCCATCATGGAATCCAAAGGCAGAAAAAAAAAATACTAGTCCCAAACTCTTCTGACTGAAAAAGCTAAAATCCAGATGTTCAAGTTTTTATTACTATATGCAATCTTCCAAGTAATTCACTTTTTTGTTCTTCTATAAAACTCAGCTACATTTGCTGTCAGAACTAGTGTTCAGCAGTCCCTTGTCAAAAGAATTGATCAGCTATCAGCAGATCATGTTACTCAGATTGTTCCAGAGACCAGCGGTAACTGTTGGGTCCCCAGCCTCCCAGGCTTTTCACGTGAGAGCACCAGGGGACATTTAATGGCTGTTTAAGTGTCTAGCTGTATCAAAAAGAAACTGTAATAAATGAGTTCAAGAAAAGAGAAAAACTATACAGTTTGCATGAATTCGGTGAGAGGAACTGAAGTAGCCAAATGCTTTTCTGTTTGAATTCTCAAGACAGAAGTGCAGTCTCTCACATGGTACCAATGCTTGACACAGGATCAGCCACGGCCCTCTGGAAACTGTATTTTACTGTCCTTTGCTAGGAAGTTTTTTTTTTTTTTTTTTTTTTAGAATTGGCTTCTTCTTTTCTTTAATTTGTTTTTTTTATTTTTGGCTGCATTGGGTCTCCGTTGCTACGCGCGGGATTTCTCTAGTTGCAGAGATGGGCTACTCTTCATTGCAGTGCACAGGCTTCTCATTGTGGTGGCTTCTCTTGCTGCAGAGCATGGGCTCTAGGTGCGCGGGCTTCAGTAGTTGTGGCTCGCAGGCTCTAGAGCATAGGCTCAGTAGTTGTGGCGCACATGCTTAGTTGCTCCGCAGCATGCGGGATCTTCCCGGACCAGGGCTTGAACCCGTGTCCCCTGCATTGGCAGGCGGATTCTTAACCAGTGCGCCACCGGGGAAGCCCTGCTAGGAAGTTTTTAATCCTTTTTTTTTTTTTTTTTGCGGTACGCGGGCCTCTCACTGTTGTGGCCTCTCCCGCTGCGGAGCACAGGCTCCGGACGCGCAGGCTCAGCGGCCATGGCTCACGGGCCCAGCCGCTCTGCAGCATGTGGGATCCTCCCGGACCGGGGCACGAACCTGTGTCCCCTGCATCGGCAGGCGGACTCTCAACCACTGCGCCACCAGGGAAGCCCTAATCCTCTTTTTAACAAGATGTTTTCAAAGTAAAGGGAGACAGTCAGGGAAGACACTGAGGAATTAAAAAAAAGTCTCAGCTAATTTCAGGACTCGTGCTACCACTTCTCCTTCCATGAGAGGCCGCTTCACAGCCCCCCAGCAGGAGGCTGGACCAGAGGTTTCTTTGTCACAAAACAAAGTGACACTATTAGGTTTCTTAATTGGATCCTTCCTAGAAAGGGAGTATGTATGATTTTTTAAATAGCAGCTACTTCTTCTTAATGAATCTTTAGAAATAAAGTAATGAAAGAGTTGAAGCTCAGAACTCTGCCCCTCTGGCTGAGTTCTAAGGTGCATTCCAGCAGGTAAACTGGGGGATTTTCCTGGACGTTGGAAGGCACATTGCCAATTGGAGGGCCAATACAGATTTAGTTTAGTTTTGTTTTGTTTTGCTTTGCAGGTTTGGGGGAGAAATTAGTGCATTGGCTCTCTCTGGGGCTCTCGCTGCACGCATATTGATAGAACCTATTTGGTCAATATTATTTAACTTGTTTTGTGAAAAGCAGCGAAATCACGAAGAAGGAAAGGAGTGGCATCGGCAAATGTTCAAATCACCAAATGACTTTCATGTAATAGTTGAGATGTATCATCGTAAGATCACTGTTCTCCCCAACTATAAAAGGCCCCTCAGCCTGCATCTGACCACAGAGTGACCTGAGGTCCTATACTTAATACAGCTTGAGCAAAAGCTGCAAAAGTGACCTGTTAGGAAATAATTTTAGGTACAGTGACTTTCACATAAATAGATATGTGCAGTATGTATGTAAACATACGCATGTTTTGGCTTCAAAAGAGTCTTTGACAAATGTACTCTTTATATTCTTGACCATATCTCATATGGGCCTTTCCACACATATCATTATTATCATAAATTAATCACTGGGAGCTATAAAATGGCCAAATTGTGAGTTATTAGGAAGATGGCTTTCAACAAGTAGCTGAACATTGAATAACTCCAATTCATATTTTAGTAGCTGAGCCTGGGGAATCAAAAGGGTTTTTGTTTCCAGATTTTGCTGTATGAAATAACACACACACTTAAGTATAATAAATACTCTCACTTACCAATGCTGGTGACAGTGACACATATCCTAGCAATTTCTTGTACTGCTCAAAGGTGAAAAACTGTGAAACAAAACCAAACCCAGAGATTTATAACAATTTCCTGCAACAAACCTTTTAATTGACTCAAATTTCTTTAGTAAATCATTATATTCACCAGCATTCTAAAAAATGATAAACCATCAAACACAGTTTTTAATCCAGTCTTGGGTAGTTGCTATTGAATCTTACTTGAACATTCACATTTTCAAATGCAGCTATAATAACCTACGGAAGAGCTGATGGAATCCTTTATAGCAGTAAATGAACCATACAGCTTCCATTTACCATGACCATTTTCAGTTTCCCCAGACATCAATAGACTCCTTTTTTATGGCAGCGATTCAAAATTATAGGCATAGAGACCTGAAATCTTTGGTCTCCTATGTTTTCTCTATGGCCTGCTTTCCCAGTGAATGCCCAATTTTCTAACCCATTTGTAAAAGACGTACACTTCTCAGCTTTAACTCGCATTTATACTGCTGTGTATCTCTACTGTTCTATGGGATTTCTAAACACTCAGTGATGATGAAGATGCCATGATAAACTAGGGAAGGACCCAACAAGGACATCTAGTCCATCCCCTGCCTGAAAGTAAGACTGTCCTCAACCTCAGTGAAGAAAGAGAGCTGCTTATTCCTCCCTTAAAAATCTGATGATGATGAAGATTTTGTTGGTTCCTTCAGTAGATGATGTTTAATATAATTTTCTCTGTAAATGGATTTCAATGGAGGCAAATCTAATCAATCACTTTGTATAATATGTTCCAAATAAAGTTTTCTCCTCTCTTTCTATATTATACATTTTGGACAACGATCTGCTTGAACATGATGGTTTGCTCCTGGGGTACTCTGTTAGGTAGCTACCAACATCACTGATAAAACACACTCTTAGGTCCTGCTGGGGTCTGATTCTCAAGACCTTAGAAATGGCCTGGGTATTTTATGGTCTTATATGTCTTCTACTCTATTACTTTATAACCCAGTACTATGGGGCAAGAAATAAATATAGATTTGAGAGCCAAATAATATTCTGTTGTTAGAAAGAGGTAGTTCCATGTAAACATGGCTCTCATGAGTCTTTGGGCAGTTCCAGAGTCATTGCATCACCAGATAGATTGATTCTCTTGAAGACTCAGGAACTATTTTTGTGCTATGTTCCTTTAGACCAACTATGGATGTAGATTTCTGTAGAACAGGAATTCATTCATTCACTCATTCAACAAATATTTATTGGTTCTATGCACTGGGGATGCAGCAGTAAACAAAGAGAAACCCCTGCCTTCTTGGTCTAACATTCCAGTGGTTGGTGATAACCCTGAAACTATCCTAGTGTTCAAATAGTACCACCAGGAGCCACAACACGTTTGATGAGAGATGCACTAGAAACGATTAAAAGGAAAAGGGTTACGATCTTGGGTTTAAAAAATAATTTATTTTTTCTTCCTTTTCATGGTCATCATCGTAATTATTCTTTTATAATCACCCTGTGTGGATTTTGACACAAGCAGCCCTAGGTTTGAATCCTGACTTAGCTATGGAGGCATAGCTTAACCTTTCTAACCCTGAAGAACACAAAACTTCTAGAGTAGTCCTTAAATAAGAGAACTTGAGTAAGATTTCTTGACATTCCTGGCACATAGGAGACTTTCAGAAAATCTTAGTTTCCATTTCCTTTCTTCACTTTGGATACTAAAGGAACCATTGATCCCTCATGTACATGTATCATTCGTGAGAGCTTGCTGTGGTCTAGGAAACATGCTAAGGCCTTTGGATGTGCTACTGCATTTAATCCATACATCACCAGGTAACAGGTTAGAGTACAACCATGATTCCCACTTGTAGATACCTGTCCTGCAGCTAATGAATGGAAGGATTGAGATTTCTCCCTAAGTCTAACTCCAAAGCCTGGGTATGCTCTTAACCACTACACTACACTGTACTGCTCACTGCTGAGCCATGATTTTTAGTGGTTTGGGAAGAGGTTCTCTGTGCTAGAGTTTTCTTTCTGCTGAGGTCTTCCTGCCTTCCCTGACCTCGGAAGCTGAGTCCCTTAAGGCAGAAGATTTCAAACTTTTCTGACCACAATCTACTATTTACCATATTTACCATAATCTATTTACCCAGCACAGGCGCACATGCACATGTAGTACGCACTCATATTTATAACTGAAACAAAACATTGCTGTAAAACAATGTTTAGCTCTTCACTATGTGTAATGCATTCTGTTTCTACTCTATTTCATCAAAAAATTTTCTGGTGAACCACTACATCTAGTGACCCATCAAATTGATTTCAGGACTCACAGGTCATGACCCATACTTTGGAAACACTGCTCTAAGGGGTCTATGTGGGTTCGGGAAAGTTCTGGGAGATGATGGACCTCACAGAATCCCTCACTACCTTGTTCCTTTCCAGTGTGAGGATGCATTTTTTTTTCCTTCCATGACTTTCTGTCATGACATAGAATTAAGGAACAAACTGAGATCTCAAAGGAGAAGTGTGGGACATAGACTTGACCTGTCACTCTAAGCAATTCTCACAGGCAATTCCAAGTCTACACTTTGGGGCAATTCTAGGCTTTTCATTTCCCTATCTCTAAAACTGTTTAAAAAAAACTACCACCAGCTGGTTGGTACTCAACAGCAGTCTGGCTGAAAGATTCTGGTGAATGGCTAGGATGAAGTGATTCAGGTTCCTGGGAATAAAGAAGCCTCACAGATCAGAGATAAGTTGCTAATGTATTAAATTCAAAAGTAACGAACAGGGACTCCCCTGGTGGCGCAGTGGATAAGACTACGCGCTCCCAATGCAGGGGGCCTGCGTTCGATCCCTGGTCCGGGAGCTAGATCCCACACGCATGCTACAACTAGGAGTTTGCATGCCACAACTGAGGAGCCCGTGAGGTGCAACTAAGGAGCCCGCCTGCTGCAACTAACACCCAGCACAACCAAATAAATAAATAAATATTAAAGAAAAGTAGTGAACAATTTATATTACATATTCTAATAAGCAAATAGTGCTTCAAACTAAAAATTAAAAAATCTTGTTTTAATTTCTACCTTTGCAACCAAAGTCTAATTTACTGAATATAAAATAAAATATTATCTCAAGAAATGAAATAGTAAAATCTTTTAAATGAATTTTCAATAATAGGAAATAACATAATGTCATTATAGTTTGAAACCAATATTAAATAAAAATATTCATTCATTCAACAAATATTTACTGGATGCCTCCCATGTGCAAAGCTTAGAAGACATTATATTACAACTATATTCTTAAGAACTAGTAGATTAGTTGTTACTTTAATTCCTTTCTATACAGCACTACTCTTTTACTTCCTTCATGATATTGCTTTTTTTTTTTTTTTTTTTCTGGTACGCGGGCCTCTCACTGTTGTGGCCTCTCCCGTTGCGGAGCACAGGCTCTGGATGCGCAGGCTCAGTGGCCATGGCTCACGGGCCCAGCCGCTCCGCGGCATGTGGGATCTTCCTGGACCAGGGCTCGAATTCGTGTCCCCTGCATCAGCAGGCGGACTCTCTCTCAACCACTGTGCCACCAGGGAAGCCCCCTTCATGATATTTATTAATATTTCTCATCCACAACACTAGTTAGTGCAGAGATGTGATAAAGGTACCCTATCACATAAGACATGAGGTTACACTCTAAGGATGAAATTAGGTGGGTCAACGTGTAATAATGTTACCTACCTAGAGTCATGCAAATGTGTGACTAATGAGTTTTGAAAACATTCGTAGTCAGTCAAGGCTTTGGGAACCTTGAATATAAAATCTTGAATCCAAATTAATATGCTATATATAACCTATAAAGTGGAAGCTTGAAATTAGTAGTCTGGTTGGATTTATCCCAGGAAGAGGGGCTGGACCTTGGGGACAGGCTGTGTGGTCCCTGGAGAAGTGTCAAGTTGTGCTTCGGCAGGGGAGGTGGGTACAGTTTGCCTGGGTGACCCAGGCCTCCGGACGGCACTTACCCCTTTGCTTTCATCCACGCTCACTAAGCAGTCTGATCACTAAACTGACCACCCAGATCGTCTATTCTGGGAGGCAGTTAAATTACGTGGAAACAGTTTGATCCATTTGGGTTTTACTTTTAACAAGTGGGACCTGAGCAGTGCTCAGACTAGTGTTAACTATTCCGCAATACAGAGGCAAACACCTTCTGGGTACCCCTCTCAATACCTGTGCATTTCTTCTCTTTTTTTTTGCATTACAATTTTTTTTAAACATCTTTATTGGAATATAATTGCTTTACAATGGGGTGTTAGTTTCTGCTTTATAACAAAGTGAACTAGCTATACGTATACATAAATTCCCATATCCCCTCCCTCTTGCGTCTCCTTCCCACTCTCCCTATCGCACCCCTACAGGTGGTCACAAAGCACTGAGTTGATCTCCCTGTGCTATGTGGCTGCTTGCCACTAGCTATCTAGTTTACATTTGGTAGTATATATAAGTCGATGCCACTCTCTCACTTCATCCCAGCTTCCCCTTCCCCTTCCTCGTGTCCTCAAGTCCATTCTCTATGTCTGCATCTTTATCCCTGTCCTGCCCCTAGATTCTTCATAAACTTTTTTTTCTTTTTGAGATTCCATATATGTATTAGCATACGGTATTTGTTTTTCTCTTTCTGACTTACTTCACTCTGTATGACAGACTCTAGATCCACCCATCTCACTAGAAATAACTCAATTTCATTTCTTTTTATGGCTGAGTAATATTCCATTGTATATATGTGCCACATCTTCTTTACCCATTCATCTATTGATGGACACTTATGTTGCTTCCATGTCCTGGTTATTGTAAATAGAGCTGCAATGAACATTGTGGTACATGACTCTTTTTGAATTATGGTTTTCTCAGGGTATATGCCCAGTAGTGGGACTGTTGGGTCATATGGTAGTTCTATTTTTAGTTTTTTAAGGACCCTCCATACTGTTCCCCATAATGGCTGTACCAATTTACATTCCCACCAAGAGTGCAAGAGGGTTGCCTTTTCTCCACACTCTCTCCAGCATTTATTGCTTGTAGATTTTTTCATGACGGCCATTCCGACTGGTGTGAGGTGATACCTCATTGTAGTTTTGATTTGAATTTCTCTAATTATTAGTGATGTTGAGCATTCTTTCATATGTTTTTTGGAAATCAGTATATCTTCTTTGGAGAAATGTGTATTTAGGTCTTCTGCCCATTTTTGGATTGGGTTGTTTGCTTTTTTGATATTGAGCTGCATGAGCTGCTTGTTTATTTTGGAGATTAATCCTTTGTCAGTTGCTTCATTTGCAAATATTTTCTCCCATTCTGAGGGTTGTCTTTTGGTCTTGTTTATGGTTTCCTTTGCTGTGCAAAAGCTTTTAAGTTTCATTAGGTCCCATTTGTCTATTTTTGTTTTTATTTCCATTTCTATAGGCGGGGGGTCAAAAAGGATCTTGCTGTGATTTATGCCACAGAGAGTTCTGCCTAAGTTTCCCTCTAAGAGTTTTATAGTGTCTAGCCTTATATTTAGGTCTTTAATCCATTTTCAGTTTATTTTTGTGTATGGTGTTAGGGAGTGTTCTAATTTCATTCTTTTACATGTAGCTGTCCAGTTTTCCCAGCATCACTTATTGAAGAGGCTGTCTTTTCTCCATTGTATATTTTTGCCTCCTTTATCAAAAATAAGTTGACCATATGTGTGTGGGTTTATCTCTGGGCTTTCTATCCTGTTCAATTGATCTATATTTCTGTTTTTGTGCCAGTACCATACTGTCTTGATTACTGAAGCTTTGTAGTATAGTCTGAAGTTAGGGAGCCTGATTCCTCCAGCTCCGTTTTTCTTTCTCAAGATTGCTTTGGCTATTCGGGATCTTTTGTGTTTCCATAGAAATTGTGAAATTTTTTGTTCTAGTTCTGTGAAAAATGCCATTGGTCATTTGATAGGGATTGCATTGAATCTGTAGATTGCTTTTTTTTTTTTTTTGTGGTACGTGGGCCTCTCACTGTTGTGGCCTCTCCCGTTGTGGAGCACAGGCTCCGGACGCGCAGGCTCAGCGGCCATGGCTCACGGGCCTAGCCGCTCTGCAGCATGTGGGATCTTCCCGGACCGGGGCACGAACCCATGTCCCTTGCATCGGCAGGCAGACTGTCAACCACTGCGCCACCAGGGAAGCCCTGTAGATTGCTTTGGGTAGTACAGTCATTTGCACAATGTTGATTCTTCCAATCCAAGAACATGGTATATCTCTCCATCTGTTTGTATCATCTTTAATATCTTTCATCAGTGTCATAGTTTTCTGCATGCAGGTCTTTTGTCTCCTTAGGTAGGTTTCTTCCTATATATTTTATTCTTTTTCTTGCAATGGTGAATGGGAGCGTTTCCTTAATTTCTCTTTCAGATTTTTCATCATTAGTATATAGGAATGTAAGAGAGTGCATTAATTTTGTATCCTGCTACTTTACCAAATTTATTGATTAGCTCTAGTAGTTTTCTGGTAGCATCTTTAGGATTCTCTATGTATAGTATCATGTCATCTGCAAACAGTGACAGCTTTACTTCTTCTTTTCCTATTTGGATTCCTTTTATTTCTTTTTCTTCTCTGATTCTGTGGCTAAAACTTCCAAAACTACATTGAATAATACTGGTGAGAGTGGGCAACCTTGTCTTCTTCCTGACCTTAGTGGAAATTTTTTCAGTTTTTCACCATTGAGAACGATGTTGCTGTGGCTTTGTCATATATGGCCTTTATTTTGTTGAGGTAAGTTCCCTCTATGCCTACTTTCTGGAGGGTTTTAATCATAAATGTGTGTTGAATTTTGTCAAAAGCTTTCTCTGCATCTACTGAGATGATCATATGGTTTTTATCCTTCAATTTGTTAATATGGTTTATCACATTGCTTGATTTGCATATATTGAAGAATCCTTTCATTCCTGGGATAAACCCCACTTGATCGTGGTATGTGATCCTTTAAATGTGCTCTTGGATTCTGTTTGCTAGTATTTTGTTGAGGATTTTCGCATCTATGTTCATCAGTGCTATTGGCCTGTAGTTTTCTTTCTTTGTGACATCTTCGTCTGGTTTTGATATCAGGGTGATGGTGGCCTCGTAGAATGACTTTGGGAATGTTCCTCCCTCTGCTATATTTTGGAAGAGTTTGAGAAGGATAGGTGTTAGCTCTTCTCTAAATGTTTGATAGAATTCACCTGTGAAGCCAATTGGTCCTGGGTGGTTTGCTGGAAGATTTTTAAATCACAGTTTCAATTTCAGTGCTTGTGATTGGTCTGTTTATACTTTCTATTTCTTCATGCTTCAGTCTCGGAAGGTTGTGCTTTTCTAAGAATGTGTCCATTTCTTCTAGGTTGTCCATTTCATTGGCATATAGTTGCTTGTAGTAATCTCTCATGATCCTTTGTATTTCTTCAGTGTCAGTTGTTATTTCTCCTTTTTCGTTTCTAATTCTACGGATTTGAGTCTTCTCTGATTTTTCTTGATGAGTCTGGCTAATGGTTTATCAATTTTGATTATTTTCTCAAAGAACTAGCTTTTAGCTTTACTGATCTTTGCTATCATTTCCTTCATTTCTTTTTCATTTATTTCTGATCTGATCTGTATGATTTCTTTCCTTCTGCTAACTTTGGGGTTTTTGTTCTTCTTTCTTTAACTGCTTTAGGTGTAAGGTTAGGTTGTTTATCTGAGATGTTTTTTGTTTCTTGAGGTAGGATTGTATTGCTATAAACTTCCCTCTTAGAACTGCTTTTGCTGCATCCCATAGGTTTTGGATTGTTGTGTTTTATTGTCATTTGCTTCTAGGTATTTTCTGATTTCCTCTTTGATTTCTTCAGTGATCTCTTGGTTATAAAGTAGTGTATTGTTTAGCCTAAATGTGTTTGTGTTTTTTACAGATTTTTTCCTGTAATTGATATCTAGTCTCATAGCATTGTGGTCACAAAAAATACTTGATACAATTTCAATTTTCTGAAATTTAACAAGGCTTAATTTATGGCCAAAGATATGATCTATCCTGGAGAATGTTCCATGAGCACTTGAGAAGAAAGTGTATTCTGTTGTTTTTGGATGGAAAGTCCTATATATATCAATTAAGTCCATCTTGTTTAATGTATCATTTAAAGCTTGTGTTTCCTTATTTATTTTCATTTTGGATGATCTGTCCATTGGTGAAAGTGGGGTGTTAAAGTCCCCTACTATGATTGTGTTACTGTCGATTTCCCCTTTTATGGCTGTTAGCATTTGCCTTATATATTGAGGTGTTCCTATGTTGGGTGTATAAATATTTACAATTGTTATATCTTCTTCTTGGATTGATCCCTTGATCATTATGTGGTGTCCTTCTTTCTCTCTTGTAATAGTCTTTATTTTAAAGTCTATTTTGTCTGATATGAGAATTGCTACTCCAGCTTTCTTTCGATTTCCATTTGCATGGAATATCTTTTTCCATCCCCTCACTTTCAGTCTGTATGTGTCCCTAGGTCTGAAGTGGGTCTCTTGTAGACAGCATCAAATGGGTCTTGTTTTTGTATCCATTCAGCCACTCTAGGTCTTTGGTTGGAGCATTTAATCCATTTACATTTAAGGTAATTATCGATATGTATGTTCCTATTACCATTTTCTTAATTGTTTTGGGTTTTTTTTATTGTAGGTCTTTTCCTTCTCTTGTGTGTCCTGTGTAGAGAAGTTACTTTAGCATTTGTTGTAAAGCTGGTTTGGTGGTGCTGAATTATCTTAGCTTTTGCTTGTCTGTAAAGGTTTTAAGTTCTCTGTCAAATCTGAATGAGATCCTTGCTGGGTAGAATACTCTTGGTTGTAGGTTTTTCCCTTTCATCACTTTAAATATGTCCTGCCACACCCTTTTGGCTTGCAGAGTTTCTGCTGAAATATCAGCTGTTAACCTTATGGGGATTCTCTTGTATGTTATTTGTTGCTTTTCCCTTGCTGCTTTTAATATTTTTCCTTTGTATTTAATTTTTGATAGTTTGATTAATATGTGTCTTGGCATGTTTCTCCTTGGATTTATTCTGTATGGGACTCTCTGCATTTCCTGGACTTGATTAACCATTTCCTTTCCCATTATAGGGAAGTTTTCAACTATTATCTCTTCAAATATTTTCTCAGTCCCTTTCTTTTTCTCTTCTTCTTGTGGGACCCATATAATTCAAATGTTGGTGCATTTAATGTTGTCCCAGAGGTCTCTGAGACTGTCCTCAATTCTTTTCATTCTTTTTTCTTTATTCTGCTCTGTTGTAATTATTTCCACTATTTCACTGACCCTTTCTTCTGCCTCAGTTATTCTGCTACTGATTCCTTCTAGAGAATTTTTAATTTCATTTATTGTGTTGTTCATCATTGATTGTTTGCTCTTTAGTTCTTCTAGGTCCTTGGTAAACGTTTCTTGTACTTTCTCCATTCTATTTCCAAGATTTTGGATCATCTTTACTATCATTACTCTGAATTGTTTTTCAGGTAGACTGCCTATTTCCTCTTCATTTGTTTGGTCTGGTGGGTTTTTACCTTGCTCCTTCATCTGCTGTGTGTCTCTCTGTCTTCTCATTTTGCTTATCTCACTGTGTTTGGGGTCTCCTTTTTGCAGACTGCAGGTTTGTAGTTCCCGTTGTTTTTGGTGTCTGACCCCAGTGGCTAAGGTTGGTTCAGTGGGTTGTGTAGGCTTTCTGGTGGCAGGGACTAGTGCGTGTTCTGGTGGATGAGGCTGGATCTTGTCTTTCTGGTGGGTAGGACTGCGTCCGTTGGTGTGTTTTGGGATGTCTGTGACCTTATTATGATTTTAGGCAGCCTCTCTGCTAATGGGTGGGGTTGTGTTCCTGTGTTGCTAGTTGTTTGGCATAGGGTGTCCTGCACTGTAACTTGCTGATCGTTGAGTGGAGCTGGGTCTTAGCACTGAGATGGAGATCTCTGGGAGAGCTTTCACTGTTTGATATTATGTGAAGCCGGGTGGTCTCTGGTGAACCAATGTCCTGAACTCGGCTCCCCCACCTCAGAGGCACAGACCTGACACCAGGCTGGAGCACCAAGACCCTGTCAGCCACACGTCTCAGAAGAAAAGGGAGAAAAAAAAAATAAATAATAAAATAAAATAAAGTTATTAAAATAAAGAATAATTATTAAAAATTAAAAAGCAATAAAAAAAGAAAAAAAAACGAAAGAATGAAGAGAGCAACCAAACCAAAAAACAAATCCACCAATGATAACAAGCCCTAAAAAGTATAGTAAAAAAACAAAACAAAACAAAAAAAACAACACAGACAGACAGGACCTAGGACAAATGGTAAAAGCAAAGCTATACAGACAGAACCACATAATGAAGCATACACATACACACTCACAAATAGACAAAAAGGAAAAAACATATATATCGTTGCTCCCAAAGTCCACTGCCTTAATTTTGGGATGATTCGTTGTCTGTTCAGGTATTCCACAGATGCAGGGTACATCAAGTTGATTGTGGAGATTTAATCTGCTGCTCCTGAGGCTGCTGGGAGAGATTTCCCTTTCTCTTCTTTATTTGCACATCTCCTGGGGTTCAGCTTTGCATTGGCCCCACCTCTCTGTGTAGGTCGCCTGAGGGCGTCTGTTCCTGCCCAGACAGGATGGGGTTAAGTAGCAGCTGATTAGGGGGATTTGTTCACTCAGGCTGGGGGGAGGGAGGGGTACGGAATGTGGGGCGAGCCTGCAGCGGCAGAGGCTGGCGTGACGTTGCACCAGCCTGAGGCCCGCCATGTGTTCTCCTGGGGAAGTTGTCCCTGGGTCGCGGGACCCTGGCAGTGGCGGGATGCACAGGCTCCCAGGAGGGGAGGTGTGGACAGTGATCTGTGCTTGTACACAGGCTTCTTGGTGGCTGCAGCAGCAGCCTTAGCATCTCATGCCCGTCTCTGGGGTCCGCACTGATAGCCACAGCCCACGCCCATCTCTGGAGCTCATTTAGGTGGTGTTCTGAATCCTCTCTCCTCGTGCACCCTGAAACAATGGTCTCTTGCCTCTTAGGCAAGTCTAGACTTTTCCCGGACTCCCTCATGGCTAGCTGTGGCGCACTAGCCCCCTTCACGACGTGTTTACGCAGCCAACCCCAGTCCTCTCCCTGGGACCTGACCTCTGAAGCCTGAGCCTCATCTCCCAGCCCCCGACCACCCCGGCAGGTGAGCAAACAAGCCTCTCGGGCTGGTGAGTGCTGGTCGGCACTGATCCTCCGTGCGGAAATCTCTCCACTTTGCCCTCTGCTCCCCTGTTGCTGTGCTCTCCTCCGTGGCTCCGAAGCTTCCCCCTCGCCACTCCCCATCTCCGCCAGTGAAGGGGCTTCCTAGTGTGTGGAAACTTTTCCTCCTTCACAGCTCCCTCCCACTGGTGCAGGTCCCATCCCTATTCTTTGTCTCTGTTTTTTCTTTTTTCTTTTGCCCTACCAAGGTACTTGGGGAGTTTCTTGCCTTTTGGGAAGTCTGAGGTCTTCTGCCAGCGTTCAGTAGGTGTTCTGTAGGAGTTGTTCCACATGTAGATGTATTTCTGATGTATTTGTGGGGAGGAAGGTGATCTCCATGTCTTACTCTTCTGCCATCTTGAAGGTCTCTACCACCCTGTGCATTTTGAGGCCTCCCAGTTTGGCTGGTGGGAACAGACACTGCTCCCAGCCCCATATGACTGCCCAGCGCTGATCCCTCGAATCCTTTGGACGGCTGTTTCCAGCCCTTGCTCATTTCCTCATATGTGCTCAGGTCAGCTGAATACTTGAGGCATCCCTCTGCAGACCTTAGTGTCTCTCTCTGTGCAGCTCTCTCCTTCTCTGGTGCTATGGCCTGCAAACTCTAGGTGCCTTGCCCTCCCTGGCCTCTCACCTCCTTCTCAACCCAGGGAGTCCACTTGTTGAGGGAGTCAACTGGACTTCTCCCGTGTGTCCCTGGAAACTCTCTCAAGCCAGTGAGCTGGGGCAATCCATAGGGCTCATCTCATTTGTTTTCCATCTCAGGTATGACTCTCCCTCCTTGTCTTATGTCCAGTGTCTTAAAAATTGTGGTTTCATATATGTTGTTCATTTTCTGTTCTTGCTGTTTCAGGCAGGAGAGAAAATCTGGTCCCTGTGACTTCATCTTGGCTGGAAATACAGTGGTGAACAAATAAACTTCACAGTATATCAGTATAATCTTTCATGAGTTTGGTTAGCATTAAGCAGTCCTTGAGAATCTGACCATGGAATAATGGTGTTCCTGGACCTGTGAAGCTCAAGACTAGATCCTGGAACCTGGCACGTTGTTCCTGCCATCCCTGAGTAAACAGCTGGTCTCTTTCTGAGGTCTTCATTTCCTTTTGCTAACTACAATACTAATTCTGTCTTCATTTGTGAAAGGGGAAGTTTCACTTATTTAGCATAAATGAATCTTATTATTTTAATGATGAATCTCATTTCAAAGAATAAAGTACAGAAAAAACAACATTATCTGTTTCTAGGCATTGTCTATTTATATACACACACACACATAATATTCAGAGAGCATATATACATATGTATGTGTATGTATATATCTATGGTCTCTAAATATTTTTTCAAAGTAAACTTCGATGACATACAATGAAGCAGTTTATGATGTATGAAACGGTTGCAATCAGATGATCATTTTCCTCACAAATCCTAAGATAAAGTATCTATAAAATGAGTGCTTTCATAAATTGTATTGAAAAACTAGTGCTATCCATCTGGCAAAGATACACTAAACTCGAAGTTATACTTAAAAAGCCAACGTACTTACCATATGTCTCAATAATTTTAAGGTAAAATCTACTTGAAACAACATGTCTGGGACACATACACCATATCCAGTTGCCCAAAAGTTCATCTGTTAACCATTGTTCTGGCAGGGAGCATTGCTTTTTTTAAGTAGAGACTAATTCAGTTTTGTAAAGCTCAAGTTTTTTTTTTTTTCTTCTGTAAAAGACTGTTCAACATTGATAAACCTTAATCCTCTTAAAGTTTAAATTGTCTCCAACATACAGTATTAAGAAAAAATATTCCATGGAAAACTAATTATAGTTTACTTTATTTATACACGTAAAACTGAACAAATGAATATATTATTCCATGGAGACAAAGTGACTTTCCTTTTGAACAGGAACTATGCTCTGTTTGTTTACTTGGGCAATCTTTTATCAAGTGAAGCCATTTCATAATTCAACTCAGCCCTCTTGTGTACTTTGGTGAACTTTTTCCAGATTGTCTATTGCGATTCAGATCCTTTTCTTTTCTTTTTTTTTTTTGATTCAGATCCTTATAATCAAATTTGTATTGAAGTAATAATATAAAATCACAAAAACTATGGCAATGAAGAGGATGAATTTACAGAGAAAGCATGTTTTAAAGCTCTGCTTTCTGAATTCTAGACCTGAATTAAATCCTATTAAATCACCATTTTCACAGGATGTAAAAGTTTGGTGTCTGTGTATATATGTTGGGGTTTTTTTAATCATAATTTTTAACTCAGTCACCCTCTTAATTAACTGATATAAGTATATAAGCTGTTTTTCTTACCTTTCAGGAATGTTGGGAATACAAATTGAGTAATGTATGTGAAAAAAGCTTTATGTCATTAGCTGGAAAGGAAGTCTTTCAGTCTAAGTTTATGTTATCCTTATTATGGAAAGACAAAGCCATATTTGGTGATGTCAGTGGTGTGGGGGGAGGGGCAATGCCAGTCAGAGCCACTGGGATCAGGACTTTTGTCTGAAAGAACTTATAAAAGTGCAATCAGATTTAGTTCTTTCTCCCCGGAGGTCCTGCTAGATCTCCATGTTCTTATCCAGATACCGAACCAGCAGGTAGTACATAAACGTCCATAGTTATAAGATTATGCAGAAGCCCCATAGCACAGGGAGATCAGCTCGGTGACCACCTAGAGGGGTGGGATAGGGAGGGTGGGAGGGAGACGCAAGAGGGAGGAGATATGGGGATATATGTATATGTATAGCTGATTCATTTTGTTATACAGCAGAAACTAACACCCCATTGTAAAGCAATTATACTCCAATAAAGATGTTTAAAAAAAAAAGAATGGAAATCAGTGTAGTGGAAGTAATGATTTTGTGAAAACCAGAATAGAGAATTTTAACAGAGGAGACCAGGGGGAAAAATGAAGTTAGCACACCAAATAAATGTGCTATATGAGAATCATACACAAAGAAATATAATGTTTTAGTGTGCTCTGTTCATAAAATGAGACTGATTTAAGGAGAAAGGCTTTTCTACCTCGCCTCTCTCCTCTCCTCTCCCTCTCTCTTTCTTTAATAATTATTGCTCCAAAGGCAAAGTTATAGATTGCCTTGAGAAAAAGTCCAAGCTCTTTTGTGGCTGCTGTGGTTTGATTACATGAATTTCATTCACCACTGTGCTTTTTGTATAATTTCCCCATTAGAAGGGAATGCCTTTACCTGGAAAAAAAATCCACAAATCAATATAGCAATATTTGAGAGACTGACCAAGTCTAATTATGATAAAAATTGTTACAATTTAAAAAATTTAAGATTTTTTAAAATTTTAGAAGTTTTAGGATTTTATGTTTAATTTCCATTAAGTCCCATAGTTTACGGTGGGATGTGTTGATGCTGAAGTTCTTACTACAGTCTATTTTCAGTTGGTGGGAAGGCATACAATGTTTACCTTCACTGCTCTTTTTGGTGTTTCAGCCAAGATGGGTGGCAGAATTCC
Organism: Mesoplodon mirus; assembly: GCF_964341445.2. Classification (NCBI taxonomy): domain Eukaryota; kingdom Metazoa; phylum Chordata; class Mammalia; order Artiodactyla; family Ziphiidae; genus Mesoplodon; species Mesoplodon mirus. The sequence continues at coordinate 126,705,683 of NC_138979.1, forward strand.
CTTGTAAAAACCGAACAACCTATTGGAGAAATAAAAAGATTTATATAAGTAAGGGAATTAGGAAACAGGTGATTGTGCCATTGTTTATGGGTAAAGCAACTAATCTTAAAGTATTCCCAATTATTCAATGTAGCACATCAGTCATGAAATCTTCCTTTGTTTTAATTCTAAAGTGAAGAGATTATGAATTCTACATCTATATACTATGACATTCAGAAGAGGAATAAATGATACTGAGACTGGAACCCCTTTGGTAAGTTGCTAAACATAATCATGAGTTGTACGTTAAAGCTAAAGTCAGCCCTCCTTAATCTAAGGAATCTTGAATTTATTTTCCCAGTTGTGTGGTTGGTAGTAGCCTCAAGCTGTCTACCGTCTTGCATCTCCTCCCTGTGGTCACCAAATGAGGTCAGTGCTATACCTAAGCCCACTAGACTGAAACATCTGAGGCTAACCAGGTGATGAAAACCTCAATTTTAGGTTTACTAACACAGGGGATCTAACAAACTCTATGGCTGTGGAACTAGGGCTCCCAGCTCTGTCCTGAATTAGTCATAATTTTTTTAACTTCCTTGGTGGAGATGGAAGGAGGTCAGGGAGGGCTAATTACAGGGACATATGTTGCTGACAGAAGAAATGTCAAACTCCCCTGCTGATATGCAATCTCACAGGGCATGGGACAGCTATTGTTGCCAATATTGAGAGACTCATGGTTACATATTCAGACATTTTTAGGAAAAAAAAGAATGAGTGCCATATGCTTATGATAAGTTTTATAAAAAGTCACCACTTACTTCTCATTAAAATTTAAGATTCAAAATTTTATATTTGTCTGTCCTGGAATCTTTACATATATATATGCTATACCCTCATTTAAACCTGAAAATATTTCAACAGAAGAGAATATTCTGCATAATTTTCTGAGATAATCAGTTTCCCTGGTGAACCCATAAGTGGCTACAGATAAAGGCAGGACTCAACATGTTCCTATTTTAGGATATACATATAATATCCTAGAGAAAGCTGGAGCTTCTCTGATTGACCCATCAAACTTCACTCCAGCTCCCTTATTTGGGTTCTGCTTCTAGCTGAGCTTCTGGAACAATAACATTAAGAATTTATTCAGATTAACCCACTGTGCCACCCAATCCAACATGGTGACCTCTTGCTCTTCCTCAATTCACTGGCTTACACAGCACCCTTCAGTGAGGGAAGCAAAAGGATTTTCTTACAGCTTCTAATTGTTAGTTCCTTGAGGGCTAGGTGTGCACTACAGTGCTTATCCCAGAGTGTTTGTGTGTGTGTGTGTGTGCACGCATGTGTATGTAACCAGGACACAAATATTTGTTAAGATTATGGATTTTAAAAAGAGGAAGAAAGGAATCAAATGATCCCCTGATGTGGGCTTATTTTGCCCAGTATTTTCAACCTAATGAATAGTACTAGCATTTGTATATAGGAAGTAAAGCAGAATCTGCTTTGAAGAACTATGGGAATTCATGAATTCCCCCCACCTCCTTTCCATTCCAACTACTGATGCCTGAAATTCACTTGTAAAACGTAAATACTCTTTGTCATTTAAATTTCATTATAAATTAATTATTATATAATTTTCAGCATGAGAGTGACTAAGCATAGGTTTGGTCTTCCTAAAAGATAAATGTGATTTTCCTGAATAGAAGTTCTATATTTATAATAAAAGACATTATTAGTTCTGTTCTTCTTGGGCTGATTTTTTCCCATCTGGAAGATTATGTCTGGTTATAGGGGGGAAACAAAGAAGAACATTTAAGTAAGTAAAGCTTTTAGGACAGAGTGTCCTGATTAATAGAGGTACTTGAAATCCCATACAATGGAGAACAGATATAGGTCGAACAGTTGCTCAGCCTGGAGAAGAAAGAGCTTAGGGACAAACATGATGGATCTTTTGAAAAATGAGCATGTAGGAAAGAGATTAGACTTTTCTGTTTGCTTCCAGGTGGTAGAACTAGGACCAACAGGTTCAAGCAACAAGGAAAGACACATTTTTGGCTCAGTGGGAGCTTAATACAAGGAAGTACTTCTAATAATCTGAACTATCTGAAGATAGAATGGACTCTTGAAAAGTGTGAGTTCCTTTTGGTATGTGGTCAAGTGGTCTGGATGGCCACTCATCATGGATGCCAGAAATGGACACAGAAATGAAAGGATTTGAGGGACCTCAAGCTTGGTTTACTCCAATCCTCAGATTTTGTTATTCTAAGAAAAAGAACAAGAAGACATGGTAAAGCACTTTTCTGAAGAGACAAACTCTGCATTACTTTAAACTTTTGCCTAACGTGGAGCACTGCTTCTCTGGAGGAGGACAGAAGTCTTATAAGCAACACAGAAGGTCTTCATTTTAAAAATGATGAGAGAAAATATTAAAAAGAGGTGTAAGGCAGGAGGGAAGAAAGGCAGCTGGGAGAACCATAAGGATTTAATCTGAAAAGAGCTGGGAGGTCCAGAGCCCTCTGCTTCATGTTGGCGATGCTTCCTTGATGCGTCCTCTTTCTCCTCTCTCTGCTCTGCTCCTTTCATGTGCAATCATCTTCCCCTCCCCCACCAGCTCCAGCCATCCCACCATCCTGAACTCTCTAATGAGGAATGAAGAGCTTTAAAGGGAGATTCTCAAGGACCATGGGCAGCGTTTGCTGGCAAATGGGAAGCTAGAACTATGTATTTCCTTGCATTATTTTTACAGTATATCCATGCAATATTGGGCAACTATGGAATAGCCAGGCTGGCACCTCTTCTGCTGAGAATTGCCCCACCCAATTTTTTTTAAACCACTGGAACCAATGTATTAGTACAATATGATACTGCTATTAGGCAGTGGTTGACTGGGCATCTCGCTAAATGGATCCAAGTGGTATTCTGCCTCTGTGCCCCAGTTAATCTGACCCAAGCAGTGCTTTTCTCCAGGATTTTGGAATTAGAATTGAAAAGGTGAGCCTCACTCTGTGTGGTTGAAGCTCTAAGATATAAAGCTAGAATATCAACAGCAGTCATGTTTTCTGTCAATCTGCAGTGATAAGAAAGAAGGAAGCCATCATTCAGGGAAACAAAGAAGAAAGATAGAGAAGTTCTGATACTGTGAGTGTGATCCTGCTGCCAGGATTTCTTTAAGCCTAGTTACACCTTGACCCTTCTTAAATACTGACATTTCCCTTTGCTTTTGATCCTTTGAGATACCCAGTAACATTTATAATAAATTTCTTTATCTCCTTACAACCCAAAGTCCCAGATCAGGAAATTGGTCCCTACAGCAAAAGTGGCTGCTGCTGTACCTCTGTACCATGCCCTCTTCCTTGAAAAGCCTTTGGTCAGGTAAGAGTGGCACTTGGGCCAATCCAAAGAGTCACACCCAAAATGTGAGCAAGAATGCAAATCAAAACTACAATGAGGTACCACCTCACACCAGTCAGAATGGACATAATTAAAAAGTCTACAAATAATAAGTGTTGGAGAGTGTGTGAAGAAAAGGGAACCCTCTTATACTGTTGGTGGGAATGTAAATTGGTGGAGTTATTATGGAAAACAGTATGGAGGTTCCTCAAAAAACTAAAAATAGAGTTGCCGTATGATCCAGCAATCCCACTCCTGGGCATATACCCAGACAAAGCTATAATTCGAAAAGATACATGCACCCCTATGTTCGTAGCAGCACTATTTATAATAGCTAAGGCATGGAAACAACCTAAATGTCCATCGATAGATGAATGGATAAAGAAGATGTGGTATATATGTACAATGGAGTACTACTCAGCTATAAAAAAGAATGAAATAATGCTGTTTGCAGCTACATGTATGGACATAGAGATTATCATGTAGCGAAGTAGTCAGAAGGAGAAAGACAAACACCATATATCACTCATATGTGGAATCTAAAATATGACATGAACATATCTATGAAACAGAAACAGACTCATAGGCAGAGAATGGACTTGTGGTTGCCAAGGGGGAGAGGGGGTGAGGGAGGGAAGAATTGGGAGCTTGAGATTAGCAAACTACTATTTATAGGATGGATAAACAACAAGGTGCTACTGTATAGCAAAGGGAACTATATTCAATATCCTGTGATAAACCAGAATGGAAAAGAATATGAAAACAAATATATATTGATATATGCATAACTGAATCCCTATGCTGTACGGCAGAAATTAATACAACATTGTAAATGTAAATCAACTATACTTCAACACAATTTTTTTAAAAATGTGAGCAAGAGAATGTGGGTAAGGCCTCAAGCTGATGACATATTTTTCTGACTTGGTTAGAAAATTACTGGAAGTTTTCCTAATGTAAAGTAGGATATACAGATTCTAAAAAACCAAAAGAACTTGTAATGTTTTATGAAGAAGATACTTCTTTTTTTTGGCTAAAGAACTGATGTTTGTACTCACATGCACTGTTCATTCTGCCAATTTTTTCTGTGTTCATGTAATGTTGGCTTGAAATACAGAGCATATAGCTTACCAGGACAATAAACAGGGAAGTTAAGAGATTTGTGACACCCATATCAACATGCTTTATCCTGCTTACTTCCCAGGACATTCAGTCGACTCCCTGAATGAATGGAAAGTGAGATTCTAATGTCTACTGGAAAGACAGTAAAACCGCCACAGTGTTTTTTTGTTTGTTTGTTTGTTTGTTTTGCTGTACACGGGCCTCTCACTGTTGTGGCCTCTCCCGTTGCGGAGCACAGGCTCCAGACGCGCAGGCTCAGCGGCCATGGCTCACGGGCCCAGCCACTCCGCGGTGTGTGGGATCTTCCCAGACCAGGGCACGAACCCGTGTCCCCTGCATCGGCAGGCGGACTCTCAACCACTGCGCCACCAGGGAAGCCCCACCACAGTGGTTTTAAGTTTTGACCCACATCAAGCCAACCGGAGAACTCTTTGGAAGACACAGAAGAACCAATGCAAGACCTCCCATAAAACTGTTGTATGAACTGTATGGAAGCCCTCATATCATTTCTCAGAGTTGTTTCTTCTAAAAGTTGTGAGTTCGATTTTAACTATCCTGTGTAGGGAAATGTTAACTTGGATGTGTATAGACTTTTGTTGACATTGTTATAAGTAAAAATAGTCAAATTTGTTGAATGCTTAATACGGACTAGCCACTCTGTTAAGAATAAATATATGAAGGCATATGGACATATTTAATCTCATCCAACTCTCACAACAATCCTTTGAGGTAGCAATAATTATTTTCTTCATTTTGCAGGTGAAGTCTGTGAGCCTATCACTACCAAACAGGGGACGGCAACTCAAATCAAGTTCCACTGTCCTCACAGTCTCTTTCTTTGACCACTGAGCTGTAAAGGTATTGTAGTTTTTCTTAAAATAAAATCATTTTTACAAACACCTTTGAAAAGTCAAGTTATTTCTGTTGCAAAAATATTTTGTCATTTCTTATTTTAGGAGGAAGCAGAAGAAGCAATTAAAAATCAGGTTTCTAGTCCATTTCCATTCAATTCTCTTTTAAAGTAATATACCACACTACCTGCATAACTGATAGATCTGGGCTGAGATGAACAGGATCATTTTCTGGGAAAACTTTTGGGTTGTTTATTAAATATTTTCTAGGTGGATCAGATGAGAAAAAAAAAGTAGGCCCTAGGATCAACTTTTTTTCCCCATAGGATAAAGTTTTGTCCTTAAGAGAGACACCAGGATAATTCTGTCAGTGTGGGAAAAAGTCAATGCATAGTTCAGTAATATAATAAAACACAGAAATATTAATACTAAATATTAAAATAAAAACTGTTGTTATCCAAAAAGTCAGTGGGGAGCACCTTTGGCTGTTGACTTAACAGACACCCTCCTCACCCCTCCTTGTTCCTTGAGGTGCAGGTATTCACTGTCCCTTTCTCCAGTCCAGGGGGTGAAGCAGAGTTCTTCAAACCTATCATGGTGGTCCCATTCCTTTACTAGTGAGTGGGTTGAGTATGGACATACGACCCAAGCCTAGCCCACTGTACCAGCAAAGAGGGAGGGATGCATGCTGCAAGTCTTGGATTTCTAGCCTAAGGAAAAGAGCACATAGGAAGAAAAGCCCCTCTTTTCCACTAGAGGTTGTCCTCACTGCATGAGATCCCTGTGTACCGTGGCCAAGTGAGATATCATTGCCCACAAGCTGAGCATGGCCATCAGAGGCAAATAAGACCTGGACCTTGATCACATCACTGGGCTGCTCAATGAACCAATCCTGGCATCCTACCTCCAGATTTCTGGTTATATGAAATTAAAAATAAACCTTTACTATTTGAGCTGCTTTCAGTTACATCTTCTGTTAACCTACAGCTAAAAGCATTCTGATATAAACAGCTTTAACACCACCATTTCTGAAAAAGTCTTAAATTGTAATTCTTAAATCATAATCATGGTGAAGATAGTTGTTAAATGTTAAGCAAAGCACTTAGAAGGAGACTGTGAAAACCATTTTGAAAATGTTTTTAGATTATTTCTTTCCGGAGCCTATCACGCATCAAAACGCTATCCCATTCGGATGATTACTTGCGAAAGAGCCCCTACCCTGCAGATGGAATGTGGAGAAGTTCACAGGCAAAAATGAGGACGGAGCTCCAGGTCTCCAAAGCCATTCGATCACGATGGTTCCCATACTGATTGAGAGTTGTTATTCAGGAATATCGGTGACAAAGAGTATTACAATACTGGATCACATTTGTTTTTAATTGTATGATCAAAACAGGCCTTGTATTACTTATGTACATCTATAAAATGAAGATCAAAACTGCATTGCACGTGTTCTTCTCAAAGACGCAGCTCACACATAGCTTATGTGAAATACAGATTTATGCCAAAACCCGCAAAATAATTTTACCCCTCATTTCCCCCCCATCCCCCTTTTGAAAGTGTGAAGCTATTTAACGTATTGGGTAGCTCCAAGGTCATACACCAACTAGTAAAAAAAATGTTGGGCTTCCCCGGTGGCGCAGTGGTTGAGAGTCCGCCTGCCGATGCAGGGGACTCGGGTTCGTGCCCCGGTCTGGGAGGATCCCACGTGCCGCGGAGTGGCTGGGCCCGTGAGCCATGGCCGCTGAGCCTGCACGTCCAGAGCCTGTGCTCCGCAGCGGGAGAGGCCACAACAGTGAGAGGCCCGCGTACCAGAAAAAAAAAAAAAAATGTTGATTGTACAAAGCAAGGAGATGTGGAATTTTCTTTGAGTTTCAGTTGGTGGTTCATTTACAAACCCTGGAAGAAGCCTTCCTGCTGTCTCTCATTAATAGGGACCAATTTTAGGTTACCTTGTCTAAGGCCCAAACTTTAGACCCCCTCAAGAAACCAGACAGATCCTTAATGAAATATCTTGTACCTGACAACATCTTTAGACCATTTGGAAGGCTGAAGAAAAGTTACCTGCTTTAAGTCAACTACTGAAATCTGAAGACTTTGTGGTAAATAGTGGGTAGAAAGGAGAGGGCTTAACTTTCTCAAAATTTGACTCAGGTAAAGAAACCAAAACGGAATAGATAAATCACATGTCCCATCTGCCCCCTCCTTTTTTCCCTCTGAGTCACCTCCTTGTTGGTTTTGCTGTTATTTTTCTAATTTAGTATGTAGAAAATGTTTGTTTGGAAGTCATTTGTACTGTAGAGTTGGACTGCTCCTACAGGTGGGCTGGGAAATTTCCGAAGTTGCTAGGCTGGTAAGCAGGATTTTGGCCTTAGGAGCCACAACATGGAATCTATTCTTCTTTGCAGCTCCCAAGGAGAAAGGGAAAGAGTGCAGCTGCTTCACACGTGAGCTTTAGGGGGAGTCATACCTGTTGTCCATCAGAAAGGTTATCATAAAACTCAACTGATAGGTTCCTGAGAAATGAGTGTGAGGAAACTGTGAATAAATTATTTCCCTCTTAAGGGAGGAGAAGATCAATGTACACATCTGCTGCCTGTGGAAACCAAGGCTTTCCCTAGTTGTTGGAGATGAAGGGTTCTGGGGCCCAAACTGCTGAGATTCATAACCTGGGTCCAGCAACCATCACACACCAGGATGGAGGTGCACATCATCCAAGCATGAAAAGGTCAATTAAAGAAATGATTTCCAAGTTGAAAAGCCGTTTTCACAGCCACCTGCAGCACACTCACATGCAGCATGAGATGGATGTTTTCACCTGGATCCCACTTCTTTGCCAAAAACCTGGCATTCAGTAAAAGTCCAGAGCAGCAATAACTCTCACCGCTGAAGCATGAAATAGGAGCAACAGGGAAAGTGACACCAGATCCCCAGTTGGGGAAATTGGAAAACATTAACATGTCTGTGTACCTAACAGAGCACAATTACTACATTTTATTTTGTTTCAACAGTCAGGACCTAAATGAACATCACCATTCAGTTCTGTTCTGGGCAATGATCCAAGCTCATCTTTGGTATAGTTGATTTTGAAGCCTTATAGTCAATCATATCTTCACAATTTGTTCTACTTTCAGGCTTCAGGCACCCTCCTGATTTCCATTTCTTGTTTGGAAGCCTTGAGTCATCTGTTCTGGCAACATGACCAACCCAAATCAGTCATTTTCTCCAAATTATATTGAAATAGGGATCTTGCTAGTTTGTTTTCTTCCTCCTTCTTTCTTTCACATAATTTTCCCTTTAAGGATCTCCTAATACAAGCTGATTGAAGGCATACAATATCCTCTTTCTTCTGCTGTTGTCAAATCCAAATTTCTTACCCACATGCTGTAGCTCTGTAATTAAAACAATGAGGGTGGCACTCAGCCCTGGGTTATGAGTGTATGGCTCCCATTGCTCGATGGGTCCTGTATCCCAGGTTAGAATTCTGGCCTTGACACGACACCTTTAGGGCATAGTTCTGACATCATTTACACTCCACAAGTCTTAGCGGCTCACAGAATCCAAACGAAAGAGCGCAGTTCCATGGCTCTATTATTTGAATTATGTAGAATCTGCAATCTGAAGTTCTCAAAATTGCACACATCTTGGGGCCATTTTCATTTAGGCAAAGGAAAACTAGATATCCTTCAAAGGAGAGGAAAAACAGCTTACAGAGAGTAAGTGACACAGGTTCTTCTTTTAAAAGCAGTGACTGAGCTTCAAGAAAGGGCAACATAAGGAAAATTTCAGCTAAGATTCTAACATAAAACTAACAAAAGTTCTCCCTGCTTCAACTCATATCAGGTCTCCAGGCACAAACAATACAGTTATTATTTTTCATTACAGAGAATTAATTGAATTGAGCTTCTGCATATGGACCTTGGATATATTTGTTACCCCAAACCCTACCACTTTTATTACATGCTGTATGGAGGAATTCTTTAAAGTTTTCCTCAACACACTTTTTAACTGAACTTTCAGTATGCTTTTACCACCACAATTAAACTTTGTTGATGTGTCTAAAATAAAATAGAACTTTGATTTTCTAAGATACAAAAAATTAGTCTAGCTGTCAGTATCATTTCGGAGGTAGGTCCATGGCTCCATTCCCTGGAAAGTTGGCAGAATGCTCAACGCACCAAAGATGTTGCATAGCTCAGCCCAAGAAAGGCATTAGCGTGATATAAGAACCAGAACCCTGACGGAAAACGCTAAGGAAAGAAAAAGCAAAAGAGATATTTGAGAAGCAACTCACATGGTAAATAATATGGGTAGAATGTGGTGTTAATTGCTCCATGAATCTATAAGTGAAGAGACACATGTAGAACTGACCATGCAAGAAGTGTAGTAATTTTCAGTTACAGCAGATTACCTTGCTTATAAAGATGAACATGTTTCCATTAGGGAATAAGAATCATGTAAGGGAAGTCTTTCGCTCATGTGGATGGTAACTCTGAGGAAAAAGACTCAAAAAAAAAAAAAAAAAACAACCAAAACAACTCTATTTCTTAGACTGGGACTGAAAACCAGGAAGAAAGGACGTGACTGTGGAGTCAGAAAGTCCCTTGCCAGCCACCTTCCAGCTCTCTGCCAAATAAGTCCTGCTGAAGAAATTCCTTGCTCCATTCTAGTCACCCCCATCCTCTCACCAATCCCCTTTTTTGTACTTCCTCTGTTTCCAATGTCTGCCCTCCCCATTTGTGAAGTCATCATTCATTTATTCACTCACTTATTCTTTCAGTATATTTTGTTCCAAGCACTAAGCTAAACACCTTTTTCTAGGGTCAAATGTTGATAGAGTAGTTCTGTTGTCCCCAAATCAACTAAGACCTTAATTTTCTCCAGGAAGCTTTCTCTGGGATGTAGACAAATATCTTGATATTGCTCCTGCTTGCAATATTTGACCAAGATGTTGCCTTTCATGTTACACTATGTGCTTGGCACTTGGTAACACTCAGATATTATATTGAATACACTGATATTCAAATAAGAAATGTATATACTTATGCATATATGTCTATACCTATGCATATGTATGTATATAGTCCATATACATAGATATGACTTGGTATCCATATTAAAAGTCTGAATGACTTGTATATTTTTAACTGAGTAGGGTATGTATTATTCACGTGATTACCATATTTAATCCAGATTATAAATTGCTTTTTAAAAAAAATATGTATTTATTTGGCTGCGCTGGGTCTTAGTTGCAGCATGTGGGATGTGGGATCTAGTTCCCTGACCAGGGATTGAACCCGGGCCCCCTGTATTGGGAGCATGGAGTCTTAACCATTGGAGTCTTAACCACTGGACCACCAGGGAAGTCCCTATAAACTGCTTGACAATGGCCACTCCTGTTCTTTATCATCACCGTCTAGCATTTAATATTCATTTGATTCTACCTGTCAGTAAAGGCAATATGATGCAGTGGAACGTACACTCTGGAGCAACCCTCCTTGGGTTGGAATTCTAGCTCAACCATGTGTTAGCTGTTTACTTAGCAGGAAAAACTGTTGGCACAAAAGGTGAGCAAATTAATTCCAAAAGATTACTGCCAGAATAGAGATGTTTTTTATGCCAGCTCTCTCTACAAGTGCTTATGGAAATGAGTTAGTACATTGTTGTAAGTTGCCTGATTTTATAGCTTGACCTAGCTGCAGGGCTGTATACGACCACAGCTGGGTCAGAAAGCCTCAGTATTCAGAGATGTCCTTTACAAATGGAACCTTACCTAAGTGGGTGACCCAGCGCCTTAGGAATTCACACCCCATTGTGGAATTCTGCTACAACCAAGTCATACATGTTTGAGACCAAAGATGTTGTGCACTAAGTAGGCTACTCCCAAAGTATAAGTCACATTTGGAAATGTATTAACTCTTTATGACCACCAGTTGTTACAGTAGGCTCCAAATTAATTTCTTGAAGTGCCCCCTAGTGGTACCAGAGTTCAATGCAACTCAACAACTGTCCCAACCCTGCCAAAGAACAAAGCTTTGGACCAGGGCATTTTGTAGGTTACAGATTACAGTCTGATTTAGCAGACTTTCAATTCACTAAATTAGGCTCCAAAGGAACAGTATTATAACAGCTTGGACTTCTACTGGAATTGAGATTACTGAGAGAAACTTTAGAAAGAAAACCATCAATCACTGTGCTTAATGCTTTACAACTATTATCTCATTCAACTTTTACAGGAAATAGATTGTACTCTTTCCATTTCATAGACAAGGACAAGAGTCCATGAAGTTAAGCAACTTTCCTACTGGTCAAACAGCTTGTAAGTGGTGTAGTTGTGGTAAGGACAAAAGTCTACTTGACTCTAAAACTTCTACCCTTGAACGCTGTGCTTGACTCCCGCATCCCCAGGGAGAGAGAATCAGGTCACTGAGAAATGTCATTCCACCTCCTGGCTCTAGTGCTCCTTCTGTGCCTGTGTCTCCAGTACTTGGGCCCCAGGTTCTGCTTGGTTTCTGGGAGGGGCTAAAATGCTGGGTTTTGAACGGAAGAACAGCTGAGCCAGGGTTTGTAGCCCCTCTTGTCATCCAAGTCCTCTGCATCAGTTTTTTAAGCACCTGAGTTCTTAGTTAATTGATTTAAACACAAGATAAACGGGTAGTCACCGAGCTTTCTGGATTTAATAAATCAAAGTCTATCTGTACTCTATGGATTTCTGGATGTGCACAGTCTTCCAGATCGCTCTGAAAAATTGTTTCCTTCATATCACATTATTATCAATGAATAATTAAGGGTTAACTGTTTTCCTAACAAACTCTTTCAGTCAGCGTTCTAGAAAACTACAAGTTGGATAAACTACATAGAATTCAAGACATCTGAAAAACAATGCAGAAGCCAACCCTAGGGCTCCGTTTCTGGACCGCATCTATCTCTCCCTGGTGATTTCATCCAGTCATATGACTTTAATTATCATCCTCATGCTGTTAACTGTCATCCATCTCCAGTTCACCCAGTCATCTACTCAACACCTCCACTTGGATATTTAGGAGGCAACTCAAATTAGCATGTTCAAAAGAAACTCCTGATTCTTCCACCACAAACTTGCTCCACCCACAATATTCTCCGAACCTCTTAACGGTAAGTCCATCTTTCCAGGCACGCAGGCCAGAAACTCTGAAAGCATACTTGAGTTCTGTCTTTCTCGTATTCATCTCTATCACCCTGGACCAAGCCCTAATCATATTGCACTTGAACCTTTGTGCTAGTCTCCTAACTAGTTTCTCTACGATCTATTCCCAAAGCAGTGACAGAATAGTCCTGTTAAGATGAAAGGCAGATCATATCTCTCCTTCGATCCCAATCTGCCAGCGTCCTCCCATCTCCCTCAGAACAAAACCAAAATCCCTTCAAAGGCCCCAGGCAATCTGCTTCCACACACTGCATCATACCTTCCCCCTCATCTCCTATTAGGCCTTCCTTGGTTCACAGCCCTCCAGTCCACTGACTTTGTTCTCATTCTTTGGAGCAGGCACGCTCCCACCCCAGGGCCTTGACACTTAGGGCATCTTGCCTGGGATCCTCCCCGCCACTTATCCCCATTGTCTCACTCCTCACTTCCTTAAACTGCACAAACGTTACCTTCTCAGTGAGGCCTGACCTCACCTCTCTTCTACTTAAAATTGCAACACCCTCACCTGAGCACTACCTATCCTTTCTGCCTGCTTTATTTTTCTTTATAGAACTTATCCCCTTCAAACATGTTTGTAGTTTACCTGCTTGTTTTATTGCCTGTTGCCCCCACTAGGATGCCAGATTCATGAGGACAGGGCAGGAGTTTTTGTCCATTTTATTTACTGATGTATTCCCCTGGCTAAATATGGGAACTGACACATAATAGGTGTTTGGTAAATTCTTGCTGAATGAAAGAATAGATGCATTATATTCCCACTGATCCAGTGTGATGGTGTTGTGAATAGAAAATTGTACCTAGCATTTTGAACTATTCCAAGATCAATCTCTTACACTTTCCTACCAAATGTCAATTCTTCCTGGTTTCTTTGGAATCACCTAGACGTCACCAAAATGGCTATCAAAGAGGAAAGTTTCGGGCATTTGATCTAGTGCACAGGAGTGGAATTCAAGAAATAGCAACTGAGGAAGCCTAGACTTTGTGTGAGTTATTATCCCCCATCAGCTGGCAAGCCACGATAGCAAATGGCATTTTTACCCACCAAACCCACCCATCCCTTCTCCCTGCTGGCAGAATCTAATTCTAGTGTTCACACCTTTGACGCCATGTGCTCTGGAAAGGGAACTCTCTCCAGCCCTGGTGTGATGGAGTAAATCATCTGGTCTTATTCTCCTGGCTCATAATAGAATGAGACATGAGCATGCAACTTAATTCTAGCCAATAAAACTTGAGGGGGCTTTTGAGAGAGGATTTTTCCTCCTCCTAAAAAAATAGGATTCTTGTGCCTCACCTCTAGAAATTTGGATTTGGTAGGTCTGAGTGGAGGTTCAGGAATTTGCATTTTTAATACCACCCCCAATTCTGATGTGGAAAGTCCAGGAACTGCATATTGAAAAATAGAAAACAAAACAAAACAAAAAAACCTTCCCTATAAGTTTAGTGACCTGGAGCTGCTCTTACCCAGATGTCTATCTGTTAGGAAGCAGGCCAAATACTCAGTGCCATTATCAGGTAATTCCTCCAGGAAGGTCATGAAATTATTCTCACTTTCCTCCACTTTCTAGTCTAGAATGTACTCACTTTTTGAGCCAAAGACTGCTAATTGAAGGTGTGCTCCATCCTGGCCTCCAAGACCAGGAAGGTACAGGTATTCTTACCATCAGTCACTGCTAAATAGGGGACCAGGTTGCATGCCCCCAAGACATGCTGGTTAGAGGTACTTTGTTCCTACCTCTTGGTTTCCTCTTTGGTTTATTTAGGAACAACACTGAGACATGCAAAAAACAGATTATTATCTTACCCACATCTTTTCAGAAGAGGTTAATATTTCATTCCACCTCCCACAAGAGTAGCAGAAATCTTGGTTGGCATGAAGCACATTTTTACTGTTTGAATATAAGAACAAAATTCAAATGAGGGTACTTTTCTTTCATTCCTAAATAGTCGTGCATTTTGCAGAACAGGTACAACAGGAAGTAGCCCCTGGTGTAAAGCAAGCAGGACCACACCTATGGCTGTTTAACCTGAAGAATAGGAAAATGCTTTCCTTATGCTATAGGGAGTGAACCAACAAAGAAGTCAGGCTTCTCTAGGGTTCTGCAGGGGACTGATTTTTAGAGAGGCGGTCTTGCATGGGGAGTGTGGCTACAGATTTGGCTTCTAAGGTAATTACTTATTCGAAGAAAAATGACCTCTGAATTACCCACTACTCTTGATGCTTAGACTTCCCACCAAAGCCACTAAGTGTCTGGGGCTCTTTTGTTCCAAGGAGTTCCACATCTCTTACATACAGTCTGTATTTTTAGTTACCATTTTGTTACCATTTTCAAGAACATTTACTTATTTATCAGCAAGTATTTCTTGAGCACCTACTATATACCTAGTACTAATTATCAACAGTACATTAAATTTGGTCATTGAAATAGCAAACATGCTATAATTTTGTCAAGTATCAAGTCCATAAGCTAGAGAGATCCAGCCACAGTATTCTATTAACCTGCGTAGTTTGTCCATGAGGCAGGAAAGGCACAAGTATATTTTTCTCCCATTTTTCAAGGAACACTGAGTCATGGAAAGGTTATATTTACTTATCATCTCGGGCAAAAAGTTGAGTGCTTGAAGATTAATCTAGATTCCATATATGGAGTTTGAATATTTCTCCCTAGTAAATCTATCTATTCATTCATTCAACAAATAATTGAGTGTCTGTTACATTCCAGTCACGGCTCTCTGGGTTAGAGATAAGGCAGTGAACAAGTCAGACACAATTCTCAGACTCACAGAGCCTGTGTCCTGTTGAGGGAGCCAGACAATGAACAGGCAAAAAACAAATGAATAAAATGATGTCAGATCAACACCACTAATCATTAGAGAAATGCAAATCAAAACCACAGTGAGATACCGCTTCACACCCATTAGGATGTCTATTATGAAAAAGGCCGGAATATGACAAGTGTTAGGGAGGATGCGTAGTAACTGGAACTTTTATGCATTGCTGATGGGAATGTAAAACGGTGAAGCTGCAGAAAATGGTATGGTGGTTCTTCATAAAAGCTAACCATAGATTTGTCTTATGATCCAGCAATTCCACTTCTAGATATATACCCAAATGAACTGCAAGCAGAGGCGCAGCTATTTGTATACCATGTTCACAGCGGCATTATTTACAGTGGCCCAAATATCCATCAACAAATGAATGGATAAACGAAATGTAGTATATACACATAATGGAATATAATTCAACCTTATAAAGGAAGGAAATTCTGATACATGAGACAACATGGATGAATCTTGAAGACATTATTATGCTAAGTGAAGTAAGCCAGACACAAAAGGACAAGTATTGCTATGATTCCACTTAAATGAAGTACATAGAATAGAAAAATTCATAAAGACAGAAAGACAAATTCACAGAGACAGAAAGTAGAGGGGTAGTTGCCCGGGGCTGGGGGAAGGGGGGAATAGGGAGTTAGTATTTAATGGGCACAGAGTTTTAGTTTTGCAAGATAAAAAGAGTTCTGGAGGGCTTCCCTGGTGGCGCAGTGGTTGAGAACCGCCTGCTAATGCAGGGGACATGGGTTCGAGCCCTGGTCTGGGAGGATCCCACATGCCGCGGAGCAACTAGGCCCGTGAGCTGCAACTACTGAGCCTGCGCGTCTGGAGTCTGTGCTCCGCAACAAGAGAGGCCACGACAGTGAGAGGCCTGCTCACCGCGATGAAGTGTGGCCCCTGCTTGCCGCAACTAGAGAAAGCCCTCGCACAGAAACGAAGACCCAACACAGCAAAAATAAAGAAATAAATTATAAATGTCATAGTCTTAAAAAAAAAAAAAAAACGAGTTCTGGAGATGGATGGTGGTGATGGTTGTCCAACAATGTGAATGTACTTAATGTCACTGAACTGTACACTTAAATATGGTTAAAATGGTAAACATTATATTGTGGATATTTTACCACAACAAAAAAAATAAAACAGGAGGATACCTGGTTGCTATATGGAAAGGAAGAAGGCTACAGATTCTGATCGGTTCTCCAGGGAAGGCCTCATTGAGAAGACAACTGCTGAGCTAAGAGGGTTTCTATTTAGCAGAGGTATAATCTACTGGAAGGGGAGAGAAATTTTTAGAAATGGAGAGCTTTAGGAAAAAAATCACTATATCCTGGGAGAATCTAAGGTGGTAGTTTATAAGCTTTTGCTTTACTCTTCATGTAATCATGGAAGAAACCATGATTTCCAAGGTAGTCTCTTGGGATGTTCTAAAAACTAATTTTAAAAATAGTTCCTGTGCTTTAGATTCATTCTTATCCCTATAGGGAACTTAACTCATTAGTCCTCTCTTCTGAAGTTTGAGTTCTCTCTACAATGTCCCTGCCAAGTTATCACCCAGCTTCTGATTAGGCACCTCTAGATGCCAGGATCTATATCCTTTCAGAGTGTCCATCTGATCCTGGGATGATTTTGTAGTTGGAAAGAGAGACCCTCCTGCTTTGAGCCCAGTTCTATTTTCAGGTGACCTTCAGCTGATTCTACTCAGCAGGTGAGATGGTTAATTTTATGTGTAACTTGACTGGGCCAGGAATAGATTGAGTAAAGCGGATTGCCCTCCATTATATGGGCAGGCCTCATTCAATCAGTTGAAGGACTAAAGAGAACAAAAGGCTGACCCCTTCCCAAGTAAGAGAGAGTTCTTCTGCTTGATGGCCTTTAAACTGAGATATCAGCTCTTCCTGGTTCCAGCCTTTGGACTCAAAGTGGGACATCAGCTCTGCAGTTTTGGACTTGCCAGCCTCTATAATCTTGTGAGCCAATTCCTTATAATAAATCTATCTAACTATCTATCTGTCTATCCATCTATCTATCCATCCATCCATCCATCCATCCTATTGATTCTGTTTTTCTGGAGAACCCTGACTAACATACCAGGCCACACAAAATAAGTTTAAGGCCAGTCCTCTTGAGGAACTTCAAAATATTTGAACGTGGTTATTGAGCACCCTGATGCCTCTCTTCCATAAGTAAAACTCTTCAGCTCTTTATATAACAGGGTCCCTGACCTCTCATCAATCCACCTCGGATTCCCTGGACCAAAATCCACATTTAATGTGGGCTGATCTGAGCACAGGAGAGCAAGACCATTACCTCCTTGTTCTACATGTTATATTCATGTGACCAAAGACCAATTGAGCTTGATTTCATCCATGCCATTCTGTTGTGTATATGTGTAACACACACACACACGTACTACCTGCTGCTGTAAACTTACCCCTCTTCCACTTCCTTAAGGCCATGATAGAAGGAAAGGTGGATGAGTAAGGATAAATATGTTCTAAGTACATTAAAGGGGAGGGAAATAAGATTTAACAAGAGTTGCTTGACATACATAATCTTTTTTCTCTTTATTGACAGATGCAGGGAAAAAAAGACTCTTGGAGCCTAAGTAACTTATCCACAACCTCATAGTTAGGAAGTAATTAAGATGGGATTGAAGTCCAGGGCTTTCTGATCCTGAAACCCATGGTCTGTCCACTGCCCCACACCATACAGCATGCACACTGTGGGCACTTAAAATAATTTCCAGAGTAACATAAGGTGATGGTATGAAAATATGAGAGAAAGACAGTGCCCAAAAGAGGAAAAAGGAAGATAAGAAAAATGCAAGGAAAAATTAAATTTAATAGCAAAGGTATTATTAATCCATCTATTAGTTCTTTGTATACCTCCCTACAGAATTCAAGAATTTTCATAGAAAAATTCTTATCACCAGTAGCAGAATATGTGGCAAAGGAGGAATAATTATATGTTTTTCAGGTGAGCTAAGGGATGAGGAAATGGAATTAAAAAATACACACTCAATAATCATGACTGTTAACTTTAAAACTGGTATTTATGATGGAAACTATAAGTGCTGGCAGAACAACAGTGTAGGAAAATAAAAGTTTTAAATTAAAATAATACAAACTCCTATCTACATTTCTAAAGTAAAGAGAAAAAAAAGGAAATAAAATAGAGAATGTCATTTAGTCTTGACCCTTGAAAATCATAGTCCAAAACATACCCCATTTATATTAAGCAATAATGAATGGGGATAAATCTGCTATCTGACTACCTTTTAGAAAAATCTGACACTGAACAGTTTTCATCCAGCCATAGGCATGGAAGTTCCCTATTCGCTGAAGGAAGCAACAGTGTAATACCTGAGAAGAATTCAGTTACCACCCATCATGAAAAACCAAAACCATATTCAGAAAGTGGGCATTTTGCACATAGAACAATACCATGAATCACATGTATGCACACATAGGCACACTCACATACGTGGGGGGCTTTTCTCTCCATCTCTATCAGTGCCCTGTTGTGATGATCACTGAACGCTATGTGTCCCACTCCCACGTAGGCTGGCAACACATCTATGCTACAGAGTTACCAGTTGATGTTCCTGGTAACAGCCTCAGAGCTGTCCCTCTCTCCCTGGAGACCAACTGGATTCCATCTAGAGGCCTGGCTTCTCTACCAGGACAGCAAATGAGAGCCTGGGACTCAGGGCTGAAAGTGGATTTCCTGCACAGCTGAGCCAAGAGCTTCCAACCGTCCAGCCAGATGTTTCTCTATATGGTCCTGGCAGCCATGGCTTGGGACAGAGCCAGAATTTGGCCTGATTTCTACACTGAAAAGCTTTTTGGAATGCTGGGGTGGTGCCATCCCATAATAAAAGGGGTGGTCCTTCAGATTGGCACACCGTTCCCATTTGCTTTGGGAGTCTCTCCAAAAGGAAGAGGTGCTGGAATAAAAGCGGGTGTGTCCACCCAATCCATGCCAGGGCCTGGGCAGAGGAGGGGAGGGCAGGGGCTGGGAAGGTGGATGAAGTAAAGTTCTGAGAGATTGGAAGTCGGTGCCAGATGGAGCTGGAAGATGGCTCTTTGCCACCTTCCTCTGCACATGTGTGGCCACCAGGGGATTGCCTGGCTATGCACGCTGCTTCACATCTGTCAGCTAAATCAAAGATGCATAATTGAAGATGCAAATCGAGAAACATTACGTGGTTCACAAGGCTCCCCGGAGGATTTTGGATCTGTAATCCCGTGAGGAGATTTTAATGAGACATGAGCCTAGTGCTTTCATCTGTGAGAGAGGATCTCACTCCAGCTGTGTTCATGGATGTGGAAAACTTCTTTTGCAAAATACAGGCAGTCTGTCTTGATTGGTCACTGCCTGCCCATTTCTCCTAGAACCCTTTGGCCTTTCTGCCAAAGAAATGCTTCTTTTGAAGCTTGGGTAATTTCTGAATATAAGGAAGGCTCGAGAGATGCTATGATTGAGGCTTTAGGACAAATATGTCAAGGAGGGCTCTGCTAGATAAGACCACGGACCTGGTGTAATTTCTTAGACCCAAATTTAAACATTTCCAAATGTTTAATCATAAAAGTAATTCAAGGTTTGAATTTTTTACTCAAACAATACATAACTATGGAAAGTGTGAAGCAAAACTGTAAGTAGGATTTCTTGCTCACATTCCTAGAACAGTGCTCCCCAGATGTTCTGAGGTAAAGGAATAAATTTTCCTTATCTCCAATCCTCATGGACCAGTACTTTTGTAAAATACAATAAAAATGAATTACTAGAACAATTACAAAAAAGCACCCAAAGGCATACAAAATACAAACCCATCCAAAAAAAGTTTAAGTTCAACAGATCACACACTTGGATGTAGTGAAAATATCAAATTGCTGTAACATTTCTAAACACTCTTAATTTCTGTACTTATTGTGGGCCACACATTGACTACTCATTTTCCACTGGAGATTTTTTTAAAATTTCTACACATATCAAACATATGTACATACAGATACATTTTTTTAAACATAAGAGGAATCATAGTATACGTATTGGTCTATAACTTGTCTTTTGTACTTAATATATTCTTACATCTTTCACATTAGTTCTTAAAAATCCACCTCATTCTTTTCTTCTGGCTGCCAGGTATTCAACATTATGAATATAGTACAATTATTTTTAGTTAGCCTCAATATTTATGGACATGCAGATGGTATCTAGATTTTGTTTATAGTCCAAATTTGATGGCATGACCTCTAGAAACAGAGTGGTATTAAATCCATATGCCTTGTGATGCCAAAGTTACCATAAGCACTTGTTAGAACTTAGACTTTGTGAGCAAAAGCAAAATGTCTTGCAGTCCAAAGGTTCTTTTCCTTCAAACCAGCTTGTTGAGCTCTCAGAGTCACAATGGTGGTGAAATGATTGGAATAAGCATTTGTCACCACGCATGGCATAAGGCACCTCCTCTTTCAGAGGCTGTAAGACTGAAGGAGGTGGGGATGAATACTTTAATGGACAGGCTTTGCCTTTTCCATTGAGTAGCAGAGAAGTGAATATGCAACCAGAATGCAGGCTGCGCGAGGGTCCCGCATGCCACCACCACTCAGCCAACGCTCAGCTCTTAACTTGGTGGCTCAGACTTTACCAGACAGCCTGAATGAAGGGGAGGTCTGCCTGGTGACTAATGTCAGGCTAGTGCCCAGGTCCTCTCTGGCAGTCTTTTTGCTGAATTTGGGGCTCTACATGATTGCCTGCGTGAGTTTTCACATTACTGCTCGGGCTTCAAGTGGCCCATTGAGGGAGCAGTCAGCTTTGTGTGGGTAAACCACACTCCCAGGCAGGCAGGTCTAGTCAAGATGAACCTGAGCATTTGGCTCCGATACTCTCACTCCAGGCACAGGGCATGACCCAGGGAGGGGTGTAGTGTTTCTGATGTTTATATTGTGGATGTCTCCAACACAGCCAATTATGTTAGGTCTCCAGGCACGTATGGAGATCCTGGAAAGGATTTTGTGTTGAAGGCAAAACTGCTCAGGCAGAAAGATGAGTTTTCCTTTCTCCTTGGTTAGCCAGGTCAAAAGGAAAAAGAGGTTCTAGGTTTGTAGCATGAAGTTCATCAACTTGGGTTTGGTTAACCCAGATGGGGGAAATCCAGCAATAACTTCCCTCTGCATTTACAATTGAGA
Organism: Mesoplodon mirus; assembly: GCF_964341445.2. NCBI lineage: Eukaryota > Metazoa > Chordata > Mammalia > Artiodactyla > Ziphiidae > Mesoplodon > Mesoplodon mirus. The sequence goes on from NC_138979.1 coordinate 126,727,228, forward strand.
AGAAAAATGATTTTGGATACCCCGAAGGCTCACAAGACCTGAAATTCTCTTGCATGAGAACTAAACGCATACTGAAAGGCAGTGAGGGGAACTAATTCTTTGGTCTTCCTAAAACCTCAAGTGGTCCTGAAGAGAGCAGCCCTGAGTGAAAGCATCCAGGCTAACAACCGAGTTTAAGTTACATGGAGAATGGATGTGTTTCACCAAAGCCTGATTCAATTTCACTTCTGGAGCGAGCATTACCCATGTCAAAGGAGGCTGAAGAGAGGTTTGGTAACAACCCAGAGATGAGGGAGCGTTTTCATTATGAATCTCCTGCTCAGTCTGGGCTCTGACATGGCACCCTGAGTCCCAGGCATTGCCTGCACTGGGAGAGGACTCAGGGCTTGGCATTTCGTCAGTGACCTGCCAGCTTCTAATGCAGCTCCTGTAGGATTTTTTTAAAACCCTGCAAAGATCCCTTTGAATGGAAACCTGCCCCAGCAGGCCTGCTTTACTCATCCCTTCAGAAATGTTTTCTTTTTCCTCTGAATATGCTCTTTTGAGTGGGCAGCCTTCCCGCTCTCAGTCTCTTTTATATGAAAGTGAGGTTGCCATCTAAATCCAGGGAAAGTATTTTTTAAATGTGTATCTAGTTTTCTTCTCAGAAAGCCAGAAGACACTTTCTCTGTAAACATCATCTCCATTTCAAAGTTCTAAGAGGGACATTTTGTTGTGCTGACATGGAAATGCTTATTCTTGTCTTCAAACTCCCTCACTGTCCAAAACTCTGCACAGATAGGCTCTAAATGTTTTGCGTTGCTGACATAATCCCTTGGCTACAAGTGAGCCCTCATAGCCCTCATGTTCTCTCACTGCTGTTTGGCCTAAGATGACCTCGTTTATGTCTTACAGAGGAGAAAACCACGTCCCAAAGGGGGAAAGGCCAGGATCAAAGAGTAACTCGGTTAATATGGGTAGAAAAAGATCGCTCATCTCTCCCTCACAGCATATAGCTCTCATCTCCAGATAATAATGACTAAAGCAGTTACAAAAGTAAACTGCTAAGTCCCTGGGCAATTTTTTCCTTACGTTATTTCAGTAAATAATTAGTTGACATCTTCCCGGGCATGTGTTCAATCTGGATGACTGAGGAGAGAACCTGGCTGTTCACTGGCAGCTTACTGAGGACTCATACTCCTGGGATGTACCCAAGAGATGTGGACCCTATAATCCAGGGGCAGCAAGGTCTGCCTCCCCTGTGATGGACACTTCACAGTGCTTTGTTCTGCATCATCACAAGCCATGGCAGAGTCAGCCCAAGTCACATTTTACTAGGTGTGACTAAATAATTACTGTGACATTATTACCATGCTGGGGGAAAAAAAGACCTTGTAGATGATAATATCTGGAGAAGAAACTCTACAATTTTTTTTCTTGCATTGTCTTACGAAGGCAAGGAGAATCTTGGTCCCAATGAAATCCCCTCAAATTTGCTGGGAGTGAAAAATTAAAGTTAAACACAAAACTAAGCACATTCCCTGCCTGTCACAGGGAAGGAACTGTCAGCTCCACACTGGCACACCCACAGTTTGTCTAAGCACCCACGACTTTTCTGTGCTAAAGGGAATGGCTTAGCCAGAGATGTCTGAGAGCAAAAAGCTACTTTCATTGATTTTTTTAACCGTCTGGGAAATTTATTGAATTTATAGATTAATTTTGGTAGAGTTGATATCTTCCCAGGATTGTCTTTATTTATCTAAGTCATCTTTAATTTCTCTTAATATCTTGTAGTTTTCAGTGTAGAAATCTTGCACAGCTTTCTTTAGTTAGGTTTGTTACTAGAAATTTAATGTTTTCTTTGATGTTACTATAAATGCCATAATTTTTAAAGCTTAATTTTCTGATTATTGCTGCTACATAGAGATACAATTGAATTTTAAAAAATAAATTTAATTACTTTATTTATTTTATTTTTGGCTGCATTGGGTCTTCATTGCTGCGTACCGGCTTTCTCTAGTTGCGGCGAGCAGGGTCTACTCTTCGTTGCGGTGTGCGGGCTTCTCATTGCGGTGGCTTCTCTTGTGGAGCACGGGCTCTAGAGCGCAGGCTCAGTAGTTGTGGCACACGGACTTAGTTGCTCCGCGGCATGTGGGATCTTCCCAGACCAGGGCTCGAACTCGTGTCCCCTGTACTGGCAGGCGGATTCTTAACCACTGCAGTACCAGGGAAGCCCTGAGTTTTTACCATATTGATTTTATATCCAGCACTGATTTATTTCATGCTAAATTAACCTTTCATTAGGTTCATGATGTGTGATCTTATTTATAAGCCACTGGTTCAGTTGGCTAATATTTTATCTAAACCTTTTGCGTCTAATTACACCAGTTATTTAGAATAGTGTTTTTAAATTGTTAAAATATCTACGTTTGTGGATTTATCTATTTCTCCTTTAAGGTCTGTCAATTTATGCTTTATGTATTTTGAGGCTATGTTACCAACCCATTTAAACCTTATTAATTTTTGAAAATGGTTTCACCTCCTGCCTAACTCCCTCACTGATTTCCATACCTACTAATGACATGGACTGCCAGTGTGTGTTGAGAATATCCTGCAGGAGAATACTTGGCTCCTTCCCAAAGAGAGAGGGAAAGAGGAAGGGAGGAAAGATGATCACAAGATAAGAGAAAGAAGGGATAAAAAAAGAAGAAAAGAAGAGAATGGAAAGAAAGGAAAAGAAAGAAGAGGGTATTAAATGGTTTCTGCCTCATTATTTCTCATTGCTGCCAAAGTTGCTGGCAGATTCTTAGAGACTGCAGAGCCTGTTCCTTGAAAACCAACTGGATGTATAGACCAGGCTTAAAGGCATCTCTTTAATTACAGCCACAGACATGTTCCTCTTCCCTTTCATCTCAGGCCTTTCTGGGGCTCGGCTCTGGCCCTCGCCATTATCTCCCAAAAGGTTATACGTGCCATGTCACCATTCAGTTTGTGCATCCAAACAGAAGACTTGAAGCATTTTTCTCTTGCTTAGGTTGGCAAGGCCAGGCCGCGGGGTGTGACTTTGCTACTCTCCCTCGCCCTGTTTTTGTTCTCCTCTTGAGCACACATCACATTAGTGTCCTGCCCTGTGCCAGACATGTCCTCATGACAGCATTCACTTCAGACAGCTTTCTTGAAGGGGCAGCAACCACGCGCCTCTCTCTTAAAAGATGCAGATCAGGAAAATATCTGCTACTCTCTTTATAGAGTTGGCTCATTTTAAAGCTGACCCTATCAAGTTGCAGAGCCTGCTAATGAGCATTTTAAAATGATTTGCAACAATTACTGAAAGTCAGTTCATCTGCACAAGTTTTCATGGAGGATCATAAGCTGTATTTTGTAAATAAATTAACAAGCCAATAATCTTAATTGACTTCTCAGAGGTCACACAGCCAGTTGGAAAAGAGCCGGCTTAAAAGCTCAGTTTGTGAATCACTCTTCTGGTCTACTGACATTAGGATATATCTGCATAGAAGCAACTTAAGAATTAAAATGGGGTTGATCTATAGCAACAAAAAATGATACATGAAAATGCGGACTATTATATAGCATTTAGTAGTTTGATCAGATTATCAAGTCAACCACAAAGATATGCAAATTGATACATAATAGATCGGGATTCAAGGACATGGTGAATTCTGGTTATTAGGTGCTAATTATTCACCTTGTATAGATAAGATCTGGGGTCCATTTTTAGTTTTTGTTCTTTGTATCTTTCCTACTGCCAGATTTCTGTTTAAACTCTCACTTAAAAATGGGGTATAGACAAGAGAGGAGAAATTGTATAGCTCAACTCTGCTCACTTTTATTGTCAAAATCTTTCAAAATGTAGGTACCATAAGGGATTATAGGTAGATTTGAATAACACGAGCTATATCTGCATGTGTAAGATGGTATCATGAGTGACACTTAGCAAAGGCAACACCACCAATGCTAGTTAGACCTCTTACAGAAGGGAGGTGCTCTCTCCGCCAGGGATGGTTCAGAAGAAATCCGTTATGTATTCAGGAAACTTTGATCTCAACAGTAAAAGTGATCATATCAATACCAGTTCATGTTAGGGGGCTGATTACCTATCAGGCACTGAGTCAGTTATTTTATACATATTATGTCACCTAATTCTCATGATAAGACATTAGATTTTCTTTTTTCTTTCTTTCTTTTTTTTTTTTTTTCCGGTACGCGGGCCTCTCATTGTTGTGGCCTCTCCCGTTGCGGAGCACAGGCTCCGGACGCGCAGGCTCAGCTGCCATGGCTCACGGGCCCAGCCGCTCCGCGGCATGTGGGATCTTCCCGGACCAAGGCACGAACCCGTGTCCCCTGCATCGGCAGGCGGACTCTCAACCACTGCGCCACCAGGGAAGCCCTAGATTTTCTTAATTCCATTTTTTTCCAGCGGAGGAAACTGAGCTAACAGTGCCAGCAGCGGGGGGTGTGGGTGGGCGCAGGGGAGCCTGGGTCAGCGTGCTGCCTTTCACTGCTCGCCTGGCCCCGCCCTCTATGGAAACTGTGTCTTCATTCTGGGAAGGGCAGCTCTGAGGCTTGTCCAGAGTCACATAGATAGCAAGAATGTGAAACTACGTGTGTCACATCAGAATCATGGGGTATTTAGGAAGCTCAGACTTCCCTGAATGTTGCAAACTCATCTGAGTTTGAAAATGTAAACCATAATCAATTCTAGTGTAACATGTGGTTATCAAGCATTTAAAATCTGGAATTGGATCCTAGTTCAAATCCTAGCTCTGACACTTCGCAGCTGTGTAACCTTGACATGGATCTCTCTAAGCTTTAGTTTCTTCATCTGTAAAATGAGACATTATGCAGGTCTCTTTGAGTTGGTATGGTGATTGAGATAATGTCTGTACAGAACTTACACCTTTGCCTGGTGCATAGTAAGCCCTTAATAAATGTTAGTATTATTGTATCTCTGTAGCATAAAGTAGAGTTTAAGAATATGTCATTGAATTAATCCAACGTACTTAGACAATTTAGCCAAAATAAACCCATTACCTAAATTACACAGACCCTGGTAGTTATGTGAACGCACGAGCTTATAACTTACTGTAAGGTGAACATCATGTGATAATTATCTTCATCTAAGTTTAAAGAGCCTGCATTAAACCACACAAAGCAAAGAGATTAGATCTTGAAATTTCAAAAAGTAACACTCTAATTTTACAGAACAAGTGAGACATGCTAATTAAATTATATTCCATGTAGGCTTCCAAACACCAAATAAAAAAATGGACATACTGATTCTAGGATGGGATTGAATTAGTACTGCAGAGGCCCAGACCTGGGTTTTTCTCTGGAAGGATTTAGGACAGAAGAGAACATTCATTTGTTTTTTTTGCTCATTCATTCAGTCATTCTTTTGTTCATGTGACAAATATTTATTGAGTGTTACTAAGTTGTGCTCGGGTGGTGCTGGAAATACTGGGGTGAATCACAGGAGCTTTCCCCCTGTCCTTGTAGGGTTTATAGTCCATTGGGAGGGAGAGGATATTCTCATTAACAAATAACTGATTTATTAGAAAGGTGATGAATGCTTTCAATGAGAACTATACGTCTCTTAGTCATTCCCCACTGGATGTGAGACCAGGAAGAAATTTGAGCTGCTTGTGCTGGATAAGAAATGCTTGCTAGCCTACCTCAGGTATTTGGGTAGGAGTGGTGAGCTTGAAATAGCATATTTTCACTGTTGGGGTGTGGTCCCTGCTTGATTCAGAGTGGTACTCACATAGGAGTCAGACAGTGGAGCATATTGAGAAGATCAGAAAAAGAAGCCACATCAGGTTCACTACAATAGACACTGCGTAGCCTCTCAGGACTAAATGCATCCCAAGTGAGGAGCCATCTAGGAACCTTCACTTGATCCAATAACAATGCCCCAGCCCTGGGTCAGTGCTGTGTTTCAATGAGATTGCTCCCCAGGTCCAGCCCCCAGTAGGCACTAGGGCTGAGTCCTGGGGACTCCTATTAAAAATGGAAACAATGGAGAAAAAAGTTAGTCCAAGAAGAGTGTTTTTCATATACAATGTCCGTGAGACTTTAAAGAACAAGCTGAATTGCCTGGAGACCAAGGTAATAGCACCAAAAGTGATTTTACATGCGGGCGTGTGTGCGCATGCACACACACTCTTCTGGCATAGGACCCAGCGTGGCTTTGATGTATCTGGAGCTCCAATAGTTGATGCAGTGGCCCAACATGAAGCACTCCACCAGCAGGGGAAGCAGTGACCAGAGCTTTCTCAGTAATTGGAGACAACACCATTAAAGTGTTGTTTTGATGGCAGGCCCCCTAGCAGGGTCCGTGACAAGCCATCCCACATGGCTTCACATGTTGCAGGAGCCCTTCTACACAGGGGACCTGAACCCAGAGGAAGAACACAGTGGACCACAAAATAACTCGCCAGCTTGCTCTTGAGCACATTTGAGACCCTTTGTACAGACTTCGGGAACTAGTTGAGTAGGAGAATCTGTGTCCCTTCTATTTAAATCTGGGTGGGCTCTGTGACTACTTTGACCGATAGAACATGGTAGAAGTGATGTTGGACCAATTTTGGAGCTCAGGCCTTATGCAAACAGAAGCGTCCACTTCTTGTGTGTTGAAATGGTTGCTCTTGGTGCCCTGAGCTGCCGCATCATAAGTCTGACTACCTTGAGGCTGCCATGCTCTAAGAAGAGGCCCTGGAGGATGAGATCTCACGTGGAGAGAGATAAATGCCAAGGAGCCTGAGGTACCAGACCTGTCAATGAAGAAACCATCTTAGAAGGGATCATTTTGCTCCCACTGCCCCAGCTGATGAAGTGGACCCTTCCCAAATTCCTGACCCACAAAAGGTTGAAGTAAATATTGTGGTTGTTTTAAGCCCCAATGTTTTGGGGGTAGTTTGTTACACAGCAGAAGATGACTAGAACCTGAGGCCTGAAGGAAAAGTACAAATACCAATGATTTTGCTGTCAGATGTGAGAGTAGAAGCCAACTTTGTTCATCATTTTTTACTGTTTGGGGCCAGTCTGCTGTGGCCTGTCAAAACTCAAGTTGTACTAGAAAAGATGAAAAATTAAAACAGGAATAAGTTACACACTGCGGTGTCTGGGTTTTCTTCCTGCGTTTTGGTTTTTCTGGCTCCTCTTGTGTGTCCTTTTCCTCTACTACACCCCAAACATATGTGTTCAAAAGGATCTGTCCTTGGACTTCTCCCTTCTCTCACTTGGATATTATTTACTCTCTTCAACTTCAACTACTCCTCTGTACAGATGGCCATACACAATACTCAATACACACTACTCAATACAGAACACTCAGTACAGAATACTCTAGTCCCAAAGTTTCTTCTGGCCTACAGGTTCTTACTCAACTGACTGCTTGATACCTCTTGGAACCTGAAACTGTCTTCTTGGAACCCGAAACTCAGCATATCCAAAATCAAACTCTCATCCCACACAAAGCCAGTTCCTCCATCCATCTTTCCAACTTCTGTTAATGGCCGTCAGCCTGGAGACTCTTGAACTGCCAAGTCATTCCCTTCTGAAATATCTTTTTTATGTGCCCCTCCCGTTTCCCTGGACCTAGCCTCCACTCTTGCCAGAATCTAGAATTGGTTTCCCCACCTCGTTCCATCTCTCCCAACTATGATCTAAACCACTGTTTTTCCTACTGTGGGTTGAAACCCGTGGCTGAGTTATGAAAATCAATTACAACTAGTACTATTAAAAAAATCAAAACAGAAATAGAATATAATACAACAGAATAGAAAGTATCCATATTCTGCATACAGTAGAAGTATCTTACACAATTTTTGTTTCAATTAAAAACATGTTTTAAATATGCATGCACTAGGTTGCAATGCCAAATGTATTTCTTATCGTGGGTTGTGATCAAAGAAAAGTGAGAAAACACTGGTCTGAACTGTATATTCCTTTCAGACTAATGTTCCTAAAGTACAGCTCTGGTCATATTGCTCTCCTGCTCAAACGCTTTTGATGGCTAACTATTGCTGACCAAAGGAAGTGCCACTCTCACTCTGGGTTCCACAACCTTCCTGACTTGGCCTAAGCCCCTTTGTAGCTTATCTCCTACTACTTGTCTTCATAAGCTCCATCCCAGAGTGGGCTGTGATCTGTTCCCTGAATATACTCCAGGCTTTCTGTCCTCTGAGTCTTTGCTTCTGCTGCTCCCTTTGCCTGCCCTGGTCTCTCCGACATCTCCACATGTTGACTACATTTCAGTGGGTCCACATTTCAGTGGTGTCTGGTGGAAAGGGACAGGCCTTGGAGTCACACCAACCAGAAATTGATTCCTGGCTCTGTCACTTACTCTGTGGACAAGTTATATAGTCTTGAGACCAGATTTCCTCATCTCTAAGAGGGACCTTGTAGGATTGGCATGAGGATTACATGAGATAAAGCACATAACGCATTCAGCACAGTGTGTAGCAGATGGTAGGTATCTATGAATGTCTCCAACATGCCAATATTGTGTGATGATATTTATGCTTCTAATGAAATATAGCTACCACTTACATTGTTATACGTGTAAACAAATATAACAAAATATCAGGCATATTGGAGACACTCAACTATTAGTTCTTTTTTTGTTTGTTTGTTTCACTCCAAGCGTTCTTCCTAATTTTATTCTGTTTTAAATTCAGTGATTCTCGCACTTGTTAATCTTTCAGCGGACTTAATACTCCTAGATTAGGGATTAAAAAAAACTATCTGCTGTATCTCATAGTGCTTAGTAAAATGGATTTTATATAAGTAGTGTTAAAAAAAAATGGAATGGAATTAGAAACAGAAATGCTACCACGCTGTATTCTAGCCAGAGAAAAGTTCTACATCTGTGGGCCCTGTATAAACGAACCGAGAGTGAATCCTGACTCCTTATTCTGATTTTGTTCTGACCTCACAGGATGGTTGCATACATATAAAACTTAAAGTCTATATCCATGAGGACCTCTTCTTAGAGTAAAGAATAGATTGTGGTATTACGTTTTGCCTCAGAGAGAGGCTATGACGATCAAGTCTATAAATTCTGTGTGGTACTTTGGGAAAGTCCGTATAAAAGTAAAAACTGTGAGAATCTGAAACTAGTTTTTTAAGGAGAAAAAGGAGCCATCAAATCTTGAAAAGTTGGAGTGCATCAAACACACCAAAGATCAAATGTGTAAATCCCAGGACTGCACTTACTCACTTCTTGTAGTGAATGCTCTTTTCCTCCTAATCCATTATGCTAATACATATGCCACATTTTATGAGGCCAAGGTGAAAACTAATCAGGGTCTATTGTAACTAAGCCTGTTTAGCTGACACATGACACCCAAAAGGATTTCTAGCCCAGCAAATCAAGCCCACTGGTATCTGCTGGGAGGTGATGAATAATGAGGTAATCACAAAGGATTGTCTCACCACGGCACTTTGTGAGGAGGTGGCAAAACAGGCTTCAGATCTGAAGTTTTAACCCTTTTTTACTGGACATCTGGTGCTGCAAATACTGCTGTGACGAGGCTGCTGTAATCCTGACACACATCTGGGCCCACTCCGGCGGCACTGTTTCACTGAAATTTGCAGTGTGGAAAAACATGTAGCAGCCCACAGAGCTGCACTCTAAGAATTTTCAGGATTCCAACTGACTCTTCACATTTCTGTGGCCCTGGAATCATCCATTAGCAATAGCCTTTGTTTAATGGCTTCAGTGCATTTGGGATGGGCTTGGTATTGTAAGTATCAAAGAAGGAGGGGCCCAGTAAGTTCCTGACCTAGAGAAGGTGGTGGAAGGGAGCCAGCTACAATCTGAGAACCAGCAAGAGAGATGCACCTAACATCAGTGTCAGGGGCAAAATGATCAAGGAGAGAAGCAATTGTGTCACTTTCTATTAGTGCTGACAGCCTTAAAAGAGAGAGAAAACCCAATCAGTAAACTGACAATGACTGAGGCTTAACTACCAATTAATTTATTTTTAATAAATTAATGATTAAAATTATTTTAGTGTCCATCCCCCCCCACCTTTTTTTTTTGCGGTACGCAGGCCTCTCACCGTCGCGGCCTCTCCCGTTGCGGAGCACAGGCTCCAGACGTGCAGGCCCAGCGGCCATGGCTCACGGGCCCAGCCGCTCCGCGGCATGTGGGATCCTCCCGGACCGGGGCACAAACCCGTGTCCCCTGCATTGGCAGGCGGACTCCCAACCACTGCGCCACCGGGGAAGCCCCATCCCCTTTTTTAGGAGTAGCATTGCATGTCTCTCTTATTCTGACACTGCTTCTGACTTACCCAGGCTTTCTAGCTGTGGCTATAGCATCCTTACGACTTCCCTAATCCCTCTGGCTAAGGCAATAAGACACAAATTGCTTTCAGCTGACCAAAAGTTGCTTTCAGACAGACCTGGGTTTAAATCTCTCCAGATTCTATGACAATGGGAAGGTTACTTAACTGCTCTAAATCTTAGCTTCTATGTCTGTAAAATGGGATAGTAGTAGAAGCCATATTTTAGGGTTATTTAGAAGATAAAATGGGTAATGCATGTTCAAGCCAGCACCATGCCTGGGGACATACCCAATAAATAGTAGCTACTATTATAATTGCTCAAGGTGATAAAAATCCATGTGCTAGATATTCTTTATACTCCTTCACACAGCAATATGATATCACTTAATGCAATGTCACCTGGTATTGTTGCAGCCAAAGATAAGGGGAACATGATGATGGGCCATTACTAAATGTCTGTGGATAAAACAGATTTATCTGGAAGTGTAATAATGGGGCTCTTCTCAAGTTTCCTCTGTCTTTGTTTTCTATCTTGGTTCTAGTTAACATTTCTATCACACTTCCAACAATTACAAATTTTTCCTCTCTCTGGGAATTGTCAGGCAGGCATACATTCTCCCTCTCTTCAATATCCTCATGAATGGAAGAGCTTGTTTTTGAAGGAGTTTTGTTTTCTCATTTCTTTTTTTAAACCACTTTATTGAGGTATGATTGACATACAGAAAGCTGTACATATTTGATGAGTTTGGAGATAAGTACACACCCATGAAACCATCTCTACTATCTATGCCATAAACATATCCATCACCTCCAAAAGTGTCCTCCTGCTCTCTTTGTTTGTTATTATTATTTTTAAAGGAGTTTTCCATAGCCCTTCAAGTATTACTGGTTTTAGAAACTATATACATTTTGAAGGTCATTCATAATTTGGAGAGTTTTCATCTATCAACATTGGAAGAGTATTTTAAAATAAAATACCAGTGATTACAAAACAGAGCTAAATTTCTAAAAATCCCAAGGAGAACTACTCTCATCACATTATTTCCATATTATCTAAATGCTTAACAAGGATGGCAATTTATCTTTGGATGACCCATGTTTACATATTTCTTTTCCCAAGGGTATATTAAAAATTTTAAACTTTTCTTAGTTGCTTAAAATTCTTTTTTAAATATGTAGACCCATGTTTTTCCTACAAAAATATTAATTCATAACAAAGAAACCGAACACATCTCTCAATAGGAAACCTCAAGTGGCACAGAACTACTTAAATTGCTGCGTCATCTCCATGTTTACATTTCTTTAATGGAGACTTCTTACTCTTAGACTCCTTCTGGGGCCACCATTGTCTTCTACCTTATTTAGTATAGCATCCTTACAGGGCGTGGCTTGGTGCCTTGTTTGAAGAATGAAAAATCCACATTTCCTGGCAGGTCAGAGACTGGCATCTTTGAACACAGCAGCTACATGTGTTCAGAGAGCTGTCTAGAATTCATCCTCATCCAAGTTAAGGGGCTCCAGTCTAGACAGAGCTTGTCTCTAAGACTGGAACCTGAAGGATTGCCCAGCTTGGTTTATATCTATTTCAGAAAGCATTACACTATGTATACATAGCATTTGTTGTTGATTATTTATGATTTCTGGTGATTTCTAGAAAACTTTAGACATCATGCTCTTGGTGAGGCATATAATCCCCTATTATAACAGTTTCTATGAGGAAATCAGATTTGACTTATGTCTTTTTTTTACTTACATTCCCTTTACTGGGAGTGTATGTAGATTTGGAGACTGCCTGTACTTCATTTTGCCATATGTAATTACGTTATATATATAATCAGTCTTAAAAATTTGTTGGCTATATTCTATTTTTCTTGTAACCCTCTTGACTTTCTGCATATCTGTTTCACTTAGATGTTGTTTAACTTATGCTCTGCTGTCCACCTTACACTCAAGTCTAAATTTAAAGGCCCTTCCTGGGGATCAGGTCTAAGGTGCAGAATTCTGACTCCACAGAGCAGTAACTGATATGTCAACATTCCACTATGATAAACAACAGGTGAAGATGTAGGTCTTCAAGAATAATCTCTTGTTAGCTGGAGTTTTGTTATCTGACAGCCCATCTGGTCTTCAGTCTGCTGCTAAATTTAAATCTTTAATATGCTTTTTAAAAAATTACTGCCTAAAATTTTGCTTAATTTGTAAATCTCACCATTCCTCAAGTACTGTATGAGTCCTACAAAAACAGAAAGACTATAACCAAAAGAAAAAAAAAAGGAAACAAAAGATACAAAAATAAATCATTGATTCAATCTTATCTTTTGCAATTGTCATTTTTGGATGATAGCCAAGGATGGATTTTTTTTTGATGCGGCTTATGAATTCAAACTCCTTCCATTGTTATCAGAACAAAGATCACTTACTTTGAATGGCTCAAGATATGTAAACACAGCTGGTCTAATAGCTTGAGTGGCAATGAAACACACTGCCACAGAAGAGCTGGGTTCAGGTGTGACCCGAGGACTCAGATGCTCTTGTGCAAAAAGCCCAGAGGCCATACATACTGTGTCTATTCCTGATTGAGAGGAAAAACCTGTGCTCTCTACAGAAGTTTCCTCCTTGCTAAACCTTAGAATCTTAGAACTAGATAGAGCCTTTTGGATTTCCCAGATAAGTAAAATTTCAAAAAATGTTGGGGGACTTCCATAAAATTGCCAACTTTTAATCATGCTAAGTAAGAAACAAACAAACAAAAAACCCTACCATCTACCATCTCTATCATCTTATTAAAAAGGACATTTTAACATAAAAATATTAATAAAGAATGGCCTTTTATAATTGAATACATTTAAGCTTTACCAAAAAACCCTGTCTTCTTATTCTGCGGGGTGTGAAAGAACAGTTTGTTACACACCGCATGGTATTTGGGCCCAGTGGCCTCGCCCCTGTCTGATAAGTGCTGATTACAGATGCTCAGATGTCTGACTCCACAAGCACCATCAGGTGGGGCAGCACTTTCCTCAGGGCCAGGCGATGGGAGAGCTTGTCAACCCTAAGATTTCCAATTCCCAGAATGTGCCACCTCAAGGCCACACTTTGGCCACAAAGCACTGCTCTCATGCTGCCTGGGCTCCTTCAGGAGCAAGTCATGCCACTGAGAGCCTTTGTGGGCAGTGAAAAGAGAACTCTTGTAGCCTGGCACTAGGCACTCATATTTCAGCTTTACCAGAAGCAAAGCAAGGAAAATTTTTTATTATTTTAAAATCTTATCTAGATCCTCCAAGCTACATGTTTGGAAATCCTTGATATTTGCAAGGGATAAATCCTGAGACACACAAAAAATCTCCAAATCTGTGAAGATGGAGATATTTTCACAGGCTCCTCATGCTTTAAAAAATTAGTTTGGGTTTTTTTTTTTTTTGAAGACATATGTATTCCCAAAGCATATCATCTTCTGAAACCAGGCAAATGTTTTTGAAAGATTTACTCATCTTATCTTTCATAAGATGACTATTTCTCTTTTTCACTGAAACCAAGGTTTTAATCACCCAAGAGTTACTGCCTAGGTCAGGAGTGGAGAAGAAAAAAGTCTGATTGGAGAGGACTGCTGAATGGCTGAGACGAGGCTTACTTACTAGCTCCTCAATCACCCCCAACACTAACTTCAAAGTACATGTGATTCGAATTTGAACCTCAGCAAAACTGCCAATTAACACATCACAAACCTTCATGGTCCATTGCAAATATTCAAAACCTAGAGTGTTAAATCTGTGGATTCCAAGGGTCTCCTGCATAGTTCTCTGGAAGTTCAGTGTTATATAATTTGGGGTGAGAAACCCAGGCTGCTGTTGGAATGGTAACGATCACTAACAACATCATCTTTTGTTGCAATTCAAAGCACAATAGAATACAAGCAAAATATATTTTTAAAAACTAACACACCAATTGCTGACATGAGCTTCTCTTGTTTTCACTATGCACTGGCATGGCGGTAAATGGGTATTATGAATTAAGAAACTGGGAGATAGCTGAACACTGTTCAGGAGGAAAAGCTGGTTAAAGGTTTCTTTAGTGCCAAGGTACTATGTTAAAGAAAAAATATCTCACATTTACCAGCATTCTTGAGGATTTCATGTTCTTTCAAAATAAACTTAAAATACTTTGCCTGGTTGCATGCATGATGACAGATTTTGAGAAGAAAAAAAGTCACCTACCAGCCACTGGATGGCTAAACAACAGTGTGGTATGTTTATGTCTTTTCAGCTGTGAGTGATGAGTTAGTCCTCCCAGACACTCCTGTGATATAGGGCTCACCATCTAAGGCGCCCATGTCACCAAAGGCCACATCAATTCACGTTCATCTGGAAAGGCCCCTAATCGGCATATAAGTGATAAGTCAGAAATAGAATATGTGATGGAAAAAGACTCCCTGTTTGGCTCATTCTCAGATTTCATCAGTCTCAGAGGGATTATGTTCAAAAGTTTAAAAGTCCAAGCAACATACATCTATTAAGTATTTGTTCAAAATCTAGAGCTGTTCTGAATAACTTATAAAAGAAGAAAAATTAACAGTCCCTGTCCTAAAGGAGCTCCAAATCTCATTGTGTTGACAAGAAACAGCATACTAAGAGCAAATATAATAGTGCCATTTACTGAACGCTTACCAGATGGCTGCTGCTGTGCAGTTTCATTTAATTGTCATGATAATCCTATATGGAAAGTTCTAAGTTTGTCAACAGGGTGTAGATGAGAAAACTGAGGCTTAGAGAAGTTAAATGATTTACCCAATCAGGTCTCTCTGACTCCAAAGCACATGCTTTTAACGATTACATGATTTACACATACATACATACATACTTACACACTCACACACACACACCAGTGGGGAAAAATAGAATTGTTACAAGGTGAAGAGTCAGTGGTGTTCATTGATGGTTTCTGTAATGAATAAACATGAACTATATTAAATGTCCATCTGATGGACATTGGTAGATGTCTTGGATTACTATGCCTACCTCTGCTAAGCAGGTGAGGGGAACACCTAGATACCAGCTCAAATTCCTCCTTTCCTCTGTGGGAGACCTTCTAGGAGTCTTTCCTCATCCTCCCTTAATAATGCATGTCACTCTTTTGCCATTTATTATAGTGATTTATGTATTTATTATAATTCTGTACTAGACTGTAAGCTCTTGAATAAAAAGGATTTGGTTGCCTTCTTAACAGGTAGCAAGTGTTTTATATATGGTAGGAACTTGACATTTGTAAATTCTAACAGTTTCATCAATTACTCAGCAGGTATAGGGAATAGTTACCTCTATATGCTCTCGATCTTATATTGTTAGTTTCTACAAAGTGCTTTAGCTTGCAAGTTAGCAGATATTATTCCAAGTGATGTTGGAAAAATACTTTAAAAGCAAACAAAAATAAAATGTTTTTTCAGTTATTTTTCTTTTCTTGAGATTACTTCAGGTAAAGCCAGTAAAAGGAAAAGAACTGATAGCTTGCTAGATAGATTATGATAACAATATATTCTGGATTCCAAGTTCTAAGATGAACAGAAGGATCTATATCTATCTTATTAACAAAAGTTGAGTTTTTTAAAAGCCTAGTTTTAAATGGAAAATAAAAAGGTACAGTAAGAACTCACATTATCTGTTGCTCTTTGAGGACGCTAACTCTAGAAACCTTTCTTTCCTTAATAGTATAAATTTCCTCAACTATCCTGTCATCTTATTTAAGCAAATTGTTGCAAGTTAAAGGGAAAAGCTGATGTTTCTATTTCAGAAATCACCACTACTTAAAATATTTTCATAAAAATTTAAGTAATTTAAAATTGATCCCAATGGTACTGATGTGCACTATTATTTTAATCACCTTTGCTATACTAATAAATACAACCACAGTAATCACATACTTCATTCTAATCATTCATAAGATTTTACTCCCCTCACTCAAGAGTTGCCTATGGAACATTCTGTAGTTGCTCATTTCCAACTAACTGTTTGAATAGAAATTAATTCCCATAGGACTTGTAAGAAGAAGTAAGTCAGCTTTAGTGAAAGGTAAATGATTGCCATTGAGGAAATCAACAGCAGAAGAGGGGAAGAGTAGAAACTCAGTGCCACATTTCAGTTTGGTTCCCAGAATACTTAGATAGATTTACTCTTAGAAGCTACACATAAGAATGATTGAAAGGAACCAGGGATGTGAAGTTTGTACAGAGCTCTGGAAAAGATCTATTCCCAGCTAATTTGTATAATTTTACAAATTGTCAAATATTTAAGGGCTTTGCAAGTCAAAAACAGTCAACTCTGGTTGTGTAAAAAGAAATATTGGTTTCAGTGTTGGGTTGCAGGGAGGGTAGAATATTTAGCTAAGCAAGGGGTTCTGCACTGCTGAAGTCGCAGCATAGACACTGAAAGCAAGGTTTGGAAGACTGGATGTGTATAAAACCCACTGAGGGCTTCCCTGGTGGCGCAGTGGTTAAGAGTCCGCCTGCCGATGCAGGGGACACGGGTTCGTGCCCCGGTCCAGGAAGATCCCATATGCTGCAGAGCGGCTGGGCCTGTGAGCCATGGCCGCTGAGCCTGCGCGTCTGGAGCCTGTGCTCCGCAACGGGAGAGGCCACAACAGTGAGAGGCCCACGTACCGCAAAAAAAAAAAAAAAAAAAAAAAAAAAAACACTGAAAGAGAAAGAACCTTCTATACTCCATAATCAAGCAACCAATAAATAACTGTTTCTTGACTGTCCGCAAGCAGAGGGGTGCTCATTCTGCTTTCTCCATTGTTTAGGGCTGGGAGTGACCTTTGTTCCAGGGGCCCACATTCAGTGAGGATTGAAGTTCCTTTACTTTGCACTCATTAATACTAGCCATCACACTGAACAGTTCCCTCACCCCTACCCAAATGCCCTAGCCTAATATTTCCTTGACTTTCTCATTTCAAAAATTTTTTTTTAGCACCACCTCATTTTAGCAACCTGTTCCCAAGGCCTGGAATGGAGATAACATTACATCACCTGG
Organism: Mesoplodon mirus; assembly: GCF_964341445.2. NCBI lineage: Eukaryota > Metazoa > Chordata > Mammalia > Artiodactyla > Ziphiidae > Mesoplodon > Mesoplodon mirus. Next base: position 126,744,539 of record NC_138979.1, read on the forward strand.
AATGGAGATATTCTGTGCCACCAGCCCATTTTTCTATCCTTGCCCTGCCCCTCTCACTGCCTTGGTTCAGTAATACCTGCCTTTCAACCTCATCTGGACTTGCTCCTTTCATCTCTCCCACTCATCCCAGTCTAATGGAACTTCTCTTGTGTTCTCCTCTTTCCTTTTCTTGGTATGTTCTTTTCCTTTTTTCAATCACACTCAATCTATCATTTCTTAAAAACTTCCACCAAGTGCTTTCTTTGCCCCTATCTTCAGGTTCTAGCATCACTGGAGAATATCACATGATCTGAAAATTGGTGCCACCCCAAATGTATGGTGCCCCATGTCAACTGGGAACTCAATGACTCAATTCTGCTATGAGTTCCTGGTCTTTTCTCTTTTCTATTCTCACAGGTGCTATTTCTAACCCTCACATCACTTTTCTCAAGTTCCCTCTTCACTATCAGCAGATAATCTTGCCTTCCATTTCACAGAGTAAATAGTGGTTATCAGGGAGGATATCTGTCAACATCCAGCTCCCCACTTTTAACTCTATTTACCTTCACACATCCTGTCTCAGAGAATTGGAGACAGCTCATCCTGTTAGAGTGTATTTCTCTACCAGCATCATCAACTCCTGCCTCCTTAGAGATTTAGATCTGGAAATTACCTCATTCTCGCATAAAACCTAGAATAAATCCCTCTCATCTTAAAAAAATGACCTCTGTAGTGGATTGAATAGTGGTCCCAAGAGGTATGTCCAAATCTTAATTCCCAGTACCTGTGAATGTGACCTTATTTGGAAATAGGGTCTTTGCAGATATACTTAAGGATCTTGAGACGACATCATCCTGGGTTAGAGTGGGTCCTAAATCCAGTGATGGATGTTCTTAGAAAAGACAGAAGAGGAGAAGACGCACAGAGGAGAAAGCCATCTGAGGAGGAAGCAGAGAGTGGAGTTATGCAGCCACAAGCCAAGGACTGCCAGCAGCTGCCAGGAGCCAGGGGAGCGGCACGGAATGGACTCTCCCTCAGAGCCTCCAGAAGGAACTGACTCTTCAGATACCTTGATTTGGGCCTTCTGGCTCCCAGAGTGTGAGAGAATAAATGTCTGTTGTTTTAAGCCATGCAGGCAGCTTATGGTAATTTTTACAGCAGCCCTAGGAAACAAATATATCCTCCATTCTACAAGCCCTGCTACTTATCAACGATTTCATTATCTTTATTCCCTTCTAAAAGAAGAGTCTATACTTATTATACTCTGTCTCTTACCCTGCCTGTGACACAGGAAGTGTGCTCCCCAAAGGCATTATCTTCCACCACCCGCATCTAATGGGAACTCCCAGTCCTTCCCCCACTGAGCTCTCTGGTGCATCCCATACTGTTTGTGGTCCCCTCCTTCATTCTTCACAACTCACTTCTCCCAAGCCTTCCATGATACCTCCTACCCCTGGAGTACTTCCTACTTTTTGGTTGTTCCTTCAAGGTCCCTTCAGTGCACTTGTTTTTTATCTTAAATTTCAGCTTCTTCCTTGGCCCTCTTCTCACTCTCCAGAGCATTCTGGCTCCATCTCCTACACATACTTCATATTGAATCTTTCTAATATGGTCAGAAGAGGATGGTGTGCAGAAAGATTCATATGCACAAATCTCTCTGAGCTTCAGTTTCCTCCTTTATATTATGATGAGGCCACCAACTTGTAGGGCTGCACCCAGGACATGAAAAGTATGTAGTACAAGTGATTACTCAACATAGATTAGCTCCTTCCCCTGTCCATCTCCTTAGCTCAAGTTCATTCACTAACTCATTCACTCCAGAAATACTTACTGAGCACTACGATGAACAGGCCTGTTCTGGTACTAGACAGACAAGGTAACTTACATACTAGTGGAAGAAAAAGAAAATCAACAAATAAACACAAAGGAACATTTCAGATAGCAATGACTTCTATAAAGGATAAAAAAAAAACCCAGACTGATATATTAGAGAATGACCAGGAAGGGGGGTATTTTAGCTAGGGTGGTCAGAGAGTATCTCTCTGAAAGGCTACATTTGAGCTGAATGCTGAGTGATGAGAGGCCAGCCTTGCAAAGAGCTGGAAGAAGGAACATTCTGGGTAGAAGGAACTTCAAGTACAAAGGAATAAGGTATGAATGAGCTTGGTGGGGTTGAGAAGAGGAAGGAGGCCACAGCATCTGGCTGGAGAATAGTGAGCAAGGAAAGGCCACAATCTCTCATCTGGATGATTGCAATTGCTTCTGAAAGGAGCTGGTCCCTGTGAGTCTATTCCCACTTTGAATCCTTCCTTTTGTTGCCAGAGTGATCTTTTAAAAATAGTAATAATAGATAACCTTATGGAACATATCAAATGTATCAGACACTGAGTGCCTTACACATAGCGAACAATTTAATCACATCACAGCAACCCTCTGAAGGTAGGTATTATTATTATCTATTTTCTCCATTTAACAGATGGGAAAATGAGACACAAAGAGATTAAGTACCTTTTGTGAGTCCCACAGACAGTGAGTGATGGAGCCAGGATTTGAATCCAAGAAATAGGGTTTGAACATAAATCTGAATGTGTCACTCTCCTGCCTTAAATCCCTCAGCGGCTCCCCAGGACTTTCAGGATTAGAGTGTGAGCTATTTCATCATCTGCCCCTGCCCCCCTCCCCAGCTTTGGTTTCCTCTGCATACACCCTGTACTCTGGATACACCAGATCACTTACTGTCCCGGAACATGCCATGTATTCCCATATGTCATGCCTTTGCACGTGGTCTTCTCTCTGCCTAGAACACTCTTTCTCCTCTTCTCACCTGGCTATTTCAACCATTTGGTCAAGACTCAGCTCAGGTGTAATCTACTCCTTCATAGTTCACCCAACTTTCCTGCAGACACAGCTATCATAACACACATCATTAAGTTATGTATCATTTCCCTGATTAGAGTGGGAATGACTTAGAGGTGAACACTGTCAGATTTACATTTTTATCTCAGCACTTAACATAGTAGCAGACACATAGATGACTCTCATTAAAACACTGTTGAATGGACGAATGGGGTCAGTGAGGGATATACCATATTTTGAGCACTTTGTGCCAGGAACTGAGCTAAGCTTTTTACATACTGTTATGGACTGAATGTTTATGCCCCCCCCTCCATATCCATATGTTGAAGCTCTTGCCCCCAATGTGATGATACTTGAAGACAGGGCCTTTAGGTAAGTAATTAAGGTTAATGAAATCATAAGGGTGGGACCTAATCTGATGGGATTAGTATCCTTTTAAGAGGAGGAAAGACCAGGGAGTTCTCTGTCTGCCTGTGCACAGAGGAAAGGCCATGTGAGCACACAGAGAGAAGGTGGCCATCTGCAAACCAGGAAGAGAGCTCTCACAAGAAACCAACCATACTGGCATCTCAATCTTGGACTTCCAGATTCCAGAAATGCAAGAAAATTAACTTCAGTTGTTTTGTAATAGGGATGAACATTTTGTATTCTATTACAAGTTAATCACTAAAGGGATGTTGCCTATAAGCTTAAATTATACATAATGGCCCATCTCTGGGAACCCTGCTTCCCAGGTAATGAGCATTAAGCTAAAATACCTTTGTTTAGGTCACAGGAAACATCCTGACCAGGCCCACCCGTGAATGACTGCAGGGAGGAAGAAATTAACACATCCCCTCCAGAGGCTGATGGGAACCAGGAAGTGTTTGACTTTACTCCCTCCCCTTTTAGTATAAAAGGAGCCTGAATTATAACTCAGGCAAGATGGTTCTTTAGGGCATGAGCCCACCATTTTCCTGGTTAGCTGGCTTTCTGAATAAAGTCACTATTCCTGGCCCCAAGAATTTGTCTCTCGATTATTGGCCTGTCGTGCAGCGAGCAGTATGAGCTTAGACTCGGTAACAATTTAAGCCACGCAATCTGTGTACTTTGTTTGGCAACCCAAGCAGACAAACACACACATACTGTTCAATCTGATGTTTACAGTCACCTGATAAGATAGGTACCCCACCCTTCAGAGAGAGAAATGGAGCCTTAGAGAGAATAACATACTTTTGATCGCACACAGTCGTACAGCCATGATTTGGATTCCCTGAGCCCAATGCTAAGGAACAAGAAAAGTAAAAGAGTCTGTTCATCAAGACCTTAAAAAATTAGCTTTAGGTCATACCTAAACCACCTGAGCAAGACGATATGGGCAATGCCCAAATCTGTCCCTTAATTTCCTGTTCTGTGCTTCTCATGACCCAGAGGACATGTCCACTTTTAATGTCTCCTTTCCCCCCAGCTCAATCTAACACCGCTCTCTCCCAAAAGTTTTCTTTGCTCTTTAATGACACTGTATCTCTCTTTGTTGCCCCAGTAGAAGCCCTTGGGATCACAAAGCTGATTCATTTCTGTCTTTTATCACTTCACCCCTGTTAACTGTCCCCCTACAAGCCCCATAATTTCTTCCTTCCTGATGTTCCTTCATCAGGTCCCTCTCCTCCACTCTTCCAGCACCCACATCCACTGCGGCCCACATGACCTCTCTCCTGAGTTACTGCAGAAGCCTCCAAAATGTAGCTCTGCCCTTAGCTCCACCCAGTCAAGCACTAAATTATAACTCTATTCAACTGTTCCATGTGGGGTTATGTTTAGCTTTCATTAAGACTCGAACAGCACCAAGGGCAGTGGCTTGCACCCGACCATTTCCTTCATATCTCCTAACAGCAGTGGTGCTTCTAACATTATTTTTTTTTCCATCCTATAAGGACTATTTTGAGATTCTTCCTTTAGAAATGAAGACAATGGACTCTCCCCAGAAAAACACGTGTACACACAAAAATTGGCTGACACCATCACACCTGTTGAGGTCTATGAACCCTAAGTTAAAAAATCCCTGCTCAATGAACATTGATCGCCAGGCTGGTCAGTCAGCACATGTGCACTCCACTTCCTGCTCTCGACCTGGGTGAATGTAACTGAAAAGCTACTTTGTGTATGAAGGTTAGTGAGGGAAGAAGTCATCTGGCAAGGCTCAGTTAAGGTGGGGCTTGATCTAGATTTTCAGGTATGGTTAGGATTGAGTAAGCAGAGGGAAAAGGGTATTCAAGGCAGGGGGAAAGGCATGAAAAAAGGCATGATGTGGAGGACATCAAGGTGACCCACTTGAGGAGATGTTAGAGCAAGCTTGAGCAGAGCAAAGGACGTAAGAGGATAAGGTAGCGTCAAATCTGACCTGGCGCAGAGAAAGCAATGAGGAGCTGGTATAAATTTCTGAGCAGAGGAAACCTGATGCTAGTGATGTTCAGAAAGTGGACACAGAAGAGAAGAGCAAGGGGGACAGGAAGCAGAAAGGCTGGCAGAAGTGGCTACAATGGTAACAGTGGGAATGGAGAGGCAGAGGAGAATCATTTCAGAAGCACAGCCAGGATTTGGCAAGGGATGGATTAAGGAATCTAGAGTTGGAAAGAGACTGGAAGATGGGAGGACCAGTGGAGCCGGGGGCAAAACCATCGGTGATATCTTCCTCACAGGATAGTGTGGGTGCACCAAACTAAAACCAGCACAGTTGTTCCCTTTACCAACTTAGAGTCTAAACCAGAAACCAAGGTATGGATCCAACAGGCTTTCCAGAAAACTTGCAGTCAGTTCTACCAAATTTTATTAAGTGAAATAAATACATGGGTAATGTTTCCAGGATGTACATCAAAATGCCCACATTGAAAACATCTCAGAGAACCATCTCTTTTTAGCACATGGTCCTGCATGGAATGTGCTTTTAATGCAACAGCATCTCATCATTAGTCATGTTTTCATTCTGCTCCCTAAAGCATTCTCAACAACAGCAGCATTAATAATGCCCACTGGCATTTCTATTGGCCTTGCAGAGCTCCGAGGGTTTCTGATCTTGGCATCATCTAAAGACGCTCTCACAGGAGACAGTCGCTTGTCACAAGCCTTTGCATAGGCACAAAAGTGTGTTTAAGCAGTAGCACTGCTCATCTGGTTTCCCCACACACATCAAAACTGCCCTCCAGGGCCAAGCTCTGTGTGTGTGTGAGTGTGTGATTGATAACAGTTAAAAGTAGAAATTAAGTGATTAGGTAACTTTATTGACTCTAGGATGATGCAAACTATTTCAGTGTCTAAATCATTCTCCATTGTACTCAATCATTTTAAGTTAAATTGAGCATGAACTTAAATTGGGGGCAGGAGGTGGGTGGGGAGATCAATTCACCATGGCTGTGAAATAATGAGTTCTAATTGTTCAGAGAAGACCAGATTCAATAAAGACACATACAAAGCATGGTTGGAGGGGCGGGTGCAGCCTTACCATTAGAATGGAGGCTCAAGGGAGCACAGAACTAGTCCCAGACTGAGGGAGGAATTAACACAAAGCAGGAACTACCTCCTGGGTTCTGCTCTCCACCTCCCACCCCGAGAGTATTCACCAGTCAGTGAGGCACACTGCCCAAACCTGTATTGTGCTCCTGGGATGAGTAAATTAAAAAAAACTTTTAAAACTCAAAATATGAAAGAAAGTTTAAGGGCTTAGACCTTCTTTTCACCTTTTTTTTTGGTGGAAAGTCTCCCTGCACCGCCCAAAATGATTACTCAGGTTGCCAGATACTTTGTTGATGAAAGTTACTAGTCCTTAGCAGAGGAGCCCAGGCACCATAGATGTGCTCTTAATGACAGATTTGAATGTTTAAGTCAAGCTGTGGGGCATTTTCCAGCACAGAATTCAGGAGACAGATTTGATCTCCACAACTATTAGCACAAGAGATAGTGTTTTAAATTAGGTTTGTTATGCAAGGAAGTCAATAGTTCCCAATAGAAACGTATTACTTTCATGCAGTCTGGTTGATCCACGTGCCACCAGAACATTGGCCCTGGTTTTTCCTATTGTCTGGGTTGGAGAGTTCTTAAGAGTTAGCTCGTTGGTGGCAATAGTTCTATGTGAGAGAGGTCTGGGACCTCCCCTAAGAAGAAAGCTGTCTTTTCTAGAACTAACCTCACCCTCCCCAGTCAGCTTTAGGGCCAACCATAATCTCTTTCAGGGTTTGAGTGAGCTAGACTGGGTTAGTAACCTCAGGTGTCCCCAGATAGGAGCATATCCCTTCCTTTTGGAAACAGACCTATAAGCTAAGGCCAGCCAGGCAACATCTGGAGACAAGAGCAAGAGTAGCAGAATAAGGGGCTGAACTGGATGAGTTCAGCTCTGTGTCTCTCTCCTGCACAAGAGCAGAAGAGAGGTGGGGATGGAAACATCACTGAGTACTTACAGGTGTCACTTGCTATCTTACCCCAAGAGCTGGCTATCTCCATTCCCATTTTATAGATAAGAAAACAGAGTTCCAGTATATAGAATACGCTTGCTATGCTATCTACGTTTGGCAGTTTGCTTTTAAAAGCTGTTTTATATCGGAAGCAAAGGGGTGTGACATTGGAACAGAAAGCTAAAATGAACTCTTGGATGTTTTGGAAGTGACCTCTATCATTACTATTCCTTGGCCTGAGCGGCTCTCAGAAAGGGTGGTAGCCAAGGAAAGATGGTCCAACACAGTGTCTCAATGAGTTTCTGTTCCCTCATGGGATGCCAAATTGACTCAAGAATATGTGGTCAGTCCTCTTACAGGAATGGATCAGGGAAAGTCAGTTAAGACCTGACCATTCCTCTCTGGCACGAAGGCCAGTGCTCATGAATGGAGCAGAGCCAGTCACATGCTCTCGGGCTGCATTGTTCTTTCCCGTGAAATTTATTCCATGTGACCACCAAACCAAACCAAACCAAATCACCTTGCAAACAAACAAACACACAAAAACATGTCTGTTGGATTCATCAACACCCAGTTAATAGTCTGACATGTCCCTCTGCCTGTCATCTAGAGAGTAACCTTGCTGTGCTAGACTTTCTCCATGTGGAAAGTGGAGATGTATACATTTTCCCTCATCTACCCCAGGGATGGAGAGAGGTTTACTGAGGCAATAACCATAAAGCCATTTGAGCTTCTTACCAAAAGGTGCTACTGGGATACAAATTATTATTAGCATTACCATTGTTATGTGGTTTAAAACTACAATATGAAAAGCAAGGTCTTTAGATCAGTGTGTCAGCATCCTGCATAATTTAAGTTCAATTTGAAGTTGGTTGTCTTTGCACGCTCAGGTCGCATATTAAAGCATTCTTTTGATGAAAGTACATTTAAGGAGCCAGATGTAGTCACCCTGCAAGAAGAATAATGAAGATGCAAGAACAGACATGCACAGGTAACACCTGTGCAAAATGGATGTTTGAACTCTCATGTCTTTAATGCATGTTTATATTACAAAGTCCCACTGCAGTGAAGTTGGGAGACTCTTACAAGTCTTTATTAAGTGCTTAATGTACAGATTATGTGACCTGAGAACAGCTGGAAACAGATACTGAAATTTTGCTTTGATAAGTGAAGAATTTTGATAGAAACTAAAGATGTGGTATCACAGAACATTCATCTTGGGGACAAATGTGAGTTTTCTAGTCACTTAAGACCCTGCCCATTGGTTTGATCCTCGGGAGGCACCCTGGTGTACAGGCAAGAGCATGGGCTCTGGAATCAGATGCGCTTGGATTTATTTATTAGCTGTGGGACCTCAGGCACCTTGGTTTCCACCTATAAAATGGGGACAATAAATCTACCTCAAAGATCACATATTGTAATGTGTATAAAGAACCCAGCACCACAGTAGACACTTGTTAAAGATTATTCCTGTTCCCTGCTGTTTGGCACGTTTCAAGCATCTATATTGTTCTTCAAATATAATCGATATACTGGCATGTAAAAAATACTTAGTTTTGAATACCTGAATCTAAATGCTGAGCAACCCAGAGGTGCTTTTCTTCTCTATAGATAACTCATTAAAAGAGTTCTGCAGTATTTCTGCAATTAGGACAGGCCCATTCAGAACAGGCTGATTAGAACAGACCCATATGGAAAGTAATCACAAGAATTGCCACTAAATGAATTCCAGGAGATTCCTAATTTGTGTTCAAATTGCCAGAGACATCATTCTGCAGGCAGAGTCTAAATTCTTAGACAGTTTAATCCTCCAACAGCGTCTATGCAAAGTTCTTCCTCTGAGTCCTGAGATGACTCCAATTCTATTCTCTTGGACCACAGAGGTCCTGTACAATTTTTGCTCCCTTCATCCTACTGGATGGCCCTGCACTTTAAAATGCCTTTTAAGGGCCATCTAGAAAAGCAGGGAAAAAATGTCATGAAAATGAGGGTGGGGTGGGGAAACCCTGAAAGAGTACGGGCATATCACCCTGGGCCATGCCGTGGGCCTCAGTAGAGGCCCCCAGGCTTTCACAGCAATTACAGCTGTCGGAGGTGAGGCCCCTCACCTCTCTGACAATTATGAGCCTGTGGTAATAAAATAAACACATGCAGCCACTGTCCTCTATATGTTTTCTTGCTCGAGGGTTGCAGAATCAACACGGAGAGCCTTGATAATGAAAGATGTCAGGGCTGGGGCTGGGACGGTGTTCTTTAACATTTACTCAGTGGCCCTGATGAGAGGGATTCACACATAACTCCAGGCACCTTCTCGCAGTGAGGCGAAGGAGTTTTGCGTAAGTTGGCAAAAGCAGTGGTGGGGGGGGAGAGTGGCCATCAAAACAGAGTCAAGGAAATAGCCCTCCAAATACACTCTGCTGAGAATAGCCTGAGATGCCATGAATACCATGGTGGGGTGGGAGAGAGTCATGGATTCTAATCCTGCCTGGGTTCTCATTTATTATAGCATTACCTCAGGACTGTCACCAATAACTTTCCTTTTCTTTACAAAGTTGCCAATGGCATTTTCCAAAAACTTTACAGAAATGATAGATAAGAACACAAAGGTTTTTAAAGCATACTTAGCATGCCAGTTCTAGAATTTAATTTCTGGATATTTTCAAAAAGGACAAACTTTCTTGAAGAATCTCAAAAATTAATGGTGTGGGCTTCCCTGGTGGCACAGTGGTTGAGAGTCCACCTGCCGATGCAGGGGACATGGGCTCGTGCCCTGGTCCGGGAAGATCCCACATGCCGCGGAGCGGCTGGGCCCATGAGCCATGGCCGCTGAGCCTGTGCATCCGGAGCCTGTGCTCCGCAATGGGAGAGGCCACAACAGTGAGAGGCCCGCGTACCGCAAACAAACAAACAAACAAACAAACAAAATTAATGGTGAAATTGACACTAATTTAGAAAAGATGAAAAGAGTGAAAACACTGCCCATTTCATAGTAAACAGAAGTCACATCATTCCAAATAACTGTATACATATATTAACAAGACAGATGCAAATGTTGTATACAAAATAATATTAAATACAAATATCATTTTCTAGAAAGTTTTTCTTCTTGAAATATATCAAGAAGTTTTAAAAAATTATTCTTTCTGTGATGCAGAAACATGTCTGCCTAACAGAGGAATAACTAAGATGGAGAACTGCTTTGGCCTCATGCTCTTTTTAACACCTAAGTTCCCTGTTTGGGTTTTTTCATGCAGGAACAAATGGTTTCTTTGACTAGTTCTTTGTAAGCATGCCTGTTTTAATCAGAATGCTGTACAACGCATAAACTTAGCTGTATCAAATCAAGGTGAAACACCGTGCAGACACTCTGAGAGTAATTTGTTTGATGTGGACCCTAGGTAACTACAAACACTAACTTAAAGTGCATTGCTCTCTGTACTTTGAAAGGAAAAGACTAGCAGTTCTGGGGTACTCAGCCTTTATTTCTCAAGAAATGGAAGAAATAGAGCAGCCATTTTTATAAGTTTGGACATATTTACAACATTGCTTTATTTTCTTAAAGCATAACAGCATCCATTCATCACTTGAGAGTAACAAAGCAGAAACCTGATATATGACAAATATTACGAGCTTAATGGCTGATGTCCATTACTGATGGGTCCCGCTCACTCTTTGCAGGAGATTGGCACTGAAGGATTACTGAGCAAACAGAGCACCTGAAAAAACTTGCACTCCACAGTCTGTCATCAGGGGCCCGGATCGAGGGCATTACCTGAGAATAGCGGCTCTTATCTGAAGCTGCAAACTGCTGCCATTGCCAACAATTCTCAACAAAGAGTGGCGGTCATGGAAGGCTGAGCCACCGAGGCAGGGGCCCAGGGACACTGCCTCCCCATAGCCCACCCCCTTTATGGATCACTTGAGCCCAAGCACGGCACCACGCTTTAATTGTGGATGACCACAGCAATTGAGGACAGGCATCCCACATCTGTACGTGTCGAAAAACAAAAAGGCTCCAAACATTCTCTTGTAACACTATAAAATATTTAGTGTTTTAACTGCATCTTTAATTTCACAACCAAGTAAGGAATGAGTCTGTGCATATGTTTAAAATTCTGATGGAAATCTTTGGATTCTATCAATATTGAAAGTATGTGCTTTGCTGTCATCTATCATTCTTCTCCTTTCCTAAGAGGACCTCATATTCCTGAGAACTAAACTTGTCTTACTGGTTTGGCCCTCAAGAAAAGTAAGTCACTGCTTTCTCTCTAGTTATTTTACTTACCTAGAAAAGATCAATTTTCCAACCATAAGGGTTTATGGTTTAATGGACTTGTCAAATTTATAAATTTCAGGTGAAAATAGGATTTTTGTAGATTTGATTTTACTCATTTTACTGCTCCTGCAACCAAACAAAATATCTACAGATTTCCCAGAAAAAGGTATTTACCTAATGTTTCTTTGTTGCTTTTGTACGTGTATTTTATTTCAATCATGTATTAACATTTGACTTCTTTGTTTATTTTCAATAAATTTCATTTATGAGCTGATAAGTATAATACATGCAAACATTAACTTTATGACAGAAATAAAAGTACTAACTTTATAAGAGAAGTTTTAAAAACTCTATAGGAAGTTGAATTATGTGGAGTTAATACTGACATTGCATTACTATGATAATCTCTCATAAATAATTAAATTCAGTGAAATGAATAGAAGTCCTTTGAATTTCTGCTACCGGCAATCTGTTTTCCTTAAAGTATTTTATATTTTTTGGGGGGGATGGTGGTGGGAGGAGAAGGAAGCAAGTATCTTCAGGGAAGAAAGGATGCGTATTAGAGTGAAGAAAGAACCTGCCATTTTGTTTTGAGAAAACCATTGGGAGTTTGATATACCTATGCTGTGCTTTTGTTTTACTAACAACTTTCCTTCCTGAAAAAATTTAATTCTTTCAATCTTCATCAAGGAAACCAGGCAACACTCACTATACCCTGCGTCTGTCATTTGGCACAAACACATATGAGGCAGGGTCAGATAAAAATACAACGTTTAAGAAAATATATAGAAAACTAAAATGTAAGCAGGAAAAAAATGTTCATCTTGTTCATATAAGAGTTCATCTTCTTACTAGAGTTAGGTTTATATACATATTTTTTCTAGTAGAGAAAAGCAGTCCACCTAAATTAATAATTGATAAAAAGAGAAAGGTAGGTACAAAGTACTGTTTAGGAGCATTCAAGGTGAGATCCACGGCTTCATGGGGTGGCATTTAACATCTGTTGGCCCCAGGATCTAGAAGTGTTTTTGTTAAGGTTAATTTTTCTTTCTAAAGTGTGGCAGCATCTTAGGATAGAAATATATTTACAGTGATAATTCAAAGGTAATAAGTAGAATAATAATTATTAACTATCTCGAAGGAAATTTCCAATCCAAAATAAATCATCACCATCAAAGTTTCTGATCTGTGCAAAGATTTCAATTATTTCTAAACCTAATTTTTGAGGGTTGGTGCCATATTCTGTTTAAATCTATAAATTGCCTGTCTATATCTCTCCTCCTGCCTTTGAAGTTTTACCACATCTGCTCTTGCCAAGTAAAGTGCTGAATTTATTCTACTTCAGCTCATTAAAAAAAAAGAACTATGTATTTAGTGTTGTGAATTCATAAAATTCTTTTGTTGATGAACCTATATTGTATACTCAAGATGGTCTCTGCTCGGCTCATATTTAAACAGATCACTAAATTATGGATTATTGAGAAATGCTCTTCTCTAAAAAAGCCTGCAACACTTTTGAGGGTGTAAAAATAAGTCCTGTGTTAGAAAAGCCACAAAATAATGGGATTTGGGAAATCTGGTTTAAGATGAAAGGTTAGTGAGCACACACAATTGCATGGTGATGACTGCCTTACGTTTTGAAAAATAAACTTTTGAAAGCAGGAATTTGGGAAGGTTGGGCTATTATAAAATTACACATATAATGGCATCACAGTACTGGAAACAAGGGGATGTGTATAACCAAAATCTATATCACATCTTCCAAAGAAAGTATTTCAGCAATAAAAGGAACATGTTATATATCAATTTTCATTTAATAATAGAGTTCAAAATTAAATGCAGCAAAAAAAACACCACCAAAAGATTTGTCCTTCCTTTTTGAAAATTTCAAAATAAATAGCAAGAAGTTAGTGAAAATAAGCAAATGACTACAGGCTTCAAAACTACTGTTTATGCTTATAGTAGAATGGTTAAGGTAATTAAACTACAGTATATTTCTAAAAGGATCCTCTCAGAATTATTTATATCTAAAAAATTTTAAAGAGAAAGTTATGCTAGAAGTTGCTAATTAATAAGTACGCATCTTATTTCAAACTGAAGTATTCCTGTGAGGCAACATTTTATAAATGCATGCGTTATTTTGAATTTAACTTAAAACTATACCACTAAATCACCTTTCACGGGGAAACGTTCTGCCCTTTCCAATAATATTCCTATTCATTAATTATTACTTCCTCCCTCTAAACAAAAACACTTTACCTGCCTTTTAAAGTCTAGAAATTTCTTTGACAAATCTCAGTGAAAACCTCTAGGTTTTAGCAACTAACGTCTATGGAGAAAAACCTGGCTTAATTATAGTTAGCTCCACGAGCAGCCATTTTAAGCAGAAACTGGTTTAGTTGTGTTGACAATCACATTTTAAACTGATTCTTTCCAGATGAAAAGATACTTTTTCAAACAATGTAATAAAAATGTAAACTCAGCTGTTTCACAGACATAAAAGTGATTTATATCACATGTACTGTGCTCATGGAGTTTTTCTCCTTACACAATGGGAGTTTTATTTTAAGGAAAAGTTAATAATTAACAGCTAGGAAAATCCCACAATGCAAAGAAGTCAGCTATAGGGGATTAACCACCCCACTTTGCTCTCCCACAAAAATCAGCCAATAAACCTGGTGAGAAAACGATGTGATATTTGAAAATTGAAAAGAGTCAACATCGGGATGGTCCTTACCTTTTGGGGGTGGGGTGCAACAGTGAACAGAGGGAGACACCCAGGAGGCTTCTGGGAGCTGAAAATATTCTGTTTTTTGATCTGAGCACTGGATACATGGGTATCTAGCTTGTGAGAATTCACTGAAACTAGACACGTATACTTGCTATATTACACTATACTTCAATGAAAAGTTTTAAAAAGAGATTGCATACTTTCTGTTTTAATGATAGTATGAAAAAAATTTAGTGTAACTAGATAAGTACTCTTTTTTTTGTACTCTTAGGTATAGTTGGACCATCAACTCTTCTGCCACAAAACTGTGTTACTAGGAATAAAAATTATGCCAGTGGCTTATGTGATGTGTACCATGCTAGCCCTAAAGAAGCAGAGAATAGGGTAATATTTTACATTTTAGGAGACAAAAATACGTGTGAGAGAGAAAGAGCGTGTATCAGAGGTCTCATATATGAAATCTCCACAAAAACATGATCTTTTTGAAAAAAACTTTAACAGAGGCTTATAAAATTCATATTTCTAGCAGAATTTTTCTATGGCTGTGAATCTGTATTCTGTACATCCAGTTTCCAATTATTCTTGTTAATGGGAGGCAGGCCACATGGGTAATTGAAAACCCACAGTCAAGAGTTGGAATATCCCCATCCAACTAGGGGCCCAAGTATTACATAAATAGAAAAATTGGTCTGTGTTTGAGTTGCTAATAAACTGTGAAATGTCCAAAGTTTAGGCAACTGCAGGGCAAGTAAAGAATACCATCCAGCTGATGATCCCCTGAAAAACTCTAGAACTGGACACATTAAGCAGATACTTTTATGTAGCAAAAGCTTAATTTGCACATTTGCTCTATCGTGAATTTTGGTATTTAAGACTCTAAGGTTTAGTCCATCAGCATAAAAATATTTACTACTTCCATTTTTTTTCAACGTAATATTTCTTCTCTGATTAAAAAATTTAAAACAACGTGTAGGATTGATTTTTGGTATTGTGCATGCTGAAGTAGTGCCCAGTTGTCCAACACAGCCAGGACTTGTCTGAAGGAGAAATATTTTTACCCCTATCACAGAGCCTACTCCACCTTACACCCCACATCCTAAAGGCAGTCCTCTCCGGTTCTCTCTTCCTAAAACTCCTCTTTCATGTTCTTATTTGCTAATCCTTGTCTTCCTGTAGTGCTCTTACCCTCTGAAATGGGGTCTTATACTGGCTTGACTTTTGCGTTTTTTTCAAATCTGAGTAAAATAAAAATATCATCTTTAAACATACATGCATGTACACAAGATGTGGATGCAAATAGGCAACGTATAGGCAAAGATACTGTGGTCTGATTGCCTCTCTGCACTGTGTGGGGAATGCAAAAAGAGAAGTTCCTCATAATTTAAAACCTCCTAACAGCTATTTACTGAGAGAAAACAGAGGTAGGGTTGTGGGGGGGTGAATGGGGATAGAAGAGGTAGGTAGGCAAATTGTTTTTGATTCTGGCAAAGTTACTAATTGGAAAATTTGAACAAATCGAACAAGTGGGGAAACTCGGGTTCTTACTTCTAAGCAACAAGGAAGCTAACACATTATTCTGTACCTCTCAGTCATCCTGAAGGAGAAGAAGCCTCTTCCCACACTGCTTTACCCTCTGCTGCCTCCTCTGCCCCAAAAGACACACACAAAAATCCCCCAGCATGAATACCTTGATGGTCTCATCCACATCATGCTAGGAGTTAAGGAGAAGGACAAGCATACGTATGCGACAAACCCAAAGTTCAGGGATCAATTGTTTTCAGAGTTACTCGTGTACCCCAGGGTCAAATTCAACCCTCAAAAGGCCACGTGCAGTTTCCATAGAAATAAGTATAAACATCAAGCAGGGGAAAAGAGCCGCAGTCAGTCTCTTTCTCTGTATTGACATGTGGCCTTTATTCTCTTCTGGTTTTATCTTGTGAGTGGCAAGTTTTGGCTTGGTTTTATTTATACAATGGGACTTCATCAACTCACACACACCTTCAAGAGAACCAGAGTAAAATACTCATTGTGAAGTTCAGTAAAGAAGTAGAAAAAACTTGGCAAGAAGAAGCAACTCAAAGAAGTTCATGAAACACATTTATCTTATTGGGCTATGAAAAAAATACAGACTTGGAAAGTGAATATGATATAACCTCAAAGGCAAATAAATAGTTAATAGAGATGAAGGTGTCAATCAACAAGCATAAAGCATCCAGGCAAATGCATAAAAATAAAGGTCTTCAGCTAAGGCTAGTGGAGATAAAATACCACGCGGTAATGATCACGTACAACCAGGGGCAGGTGCATGGAGTGTTAACAGGGGTGTAGGACAGAGTAAGAAGTGCTTCCTAGTTAGTGATGTTCACTTTTTAATTTCTCCACAAGAATGGTTTTATTTCCTCTAAAGAAGAAAATAATTAACCCTCACCTTTAATAAAATAATAAAATAAATTGCAATGACTCTTTTAACAGACACACAACGCCAGTATCTAATATGCTTGCTTCAGACTGAAACAGGGTTAGAAAATATGATTATGGAATGAATCAAAAATCTAACTGTAGACCTGCTTATTGATGATGTATTATAAACATACTAGTAAAATAAGTCTTGACCAAGTAGTAAAAATTAAAGGTATGTTTATGTCAGTAGCTCAGTGCCTAAAATTGACTCAAAAATCAACAATATAAAAATCTCATAAATTTCAAATAGTCTAAGTTTTACTTGCAGCATGAATTTATGCATTCACTATATTTGTTTTTACCATACATCATGCTTATATTATTGGAGGCCACTAGACCATTATGGTGAAGACTTTATTTATTACAACTTTGTGAATCAAAGGGAAAAGAGGGAATTCCCAGGTCACCCTATATGACTATAACTTATTATAATAACCTTAAAGATACAATAACAAAATAATCTATTTAAATTGCCCTTTTTGTTATGGGGGCTTTTGGGGAAACTGCTTTAAAAAAAAACAAAACTAGAACATGATTTAAAAATGCTGCTGAGTGATATACAGCTTGGAAATGATTTTAACTTTGTTATTGTCCTAGGGATCATAAATAAAGTGGTCAGTTTGGTCAATTTGTTACAGGCAAACCGATCCATTCTGAGCACAGCTTTGTCTGGAGCAGGATTTTGTCGTGTTCCATGGTTCCTTAGGTTGATTTCTGAGGTCCAGCTTCTTGTAGTGAGAGTACAGCACCCCTGGCACCACAATTCTGTTTGCCTGGCAGATTCTAACAAGGGTCCAGATATCTTCAAGAAGGTGTAAAATAAAACGCAAATCACTTCGACTTAGCATGTTGCTAGAGGTTTTTGGTTTGGGTTTTAAAGGAAGAATAGATTTACAAGTGGTTATGGTAATCTCTAGGTTTCTAATCATAGAAGCCCAAGACTGAGGAAGAATTTATTTCTAAAACTGGGGCTAGTGTGGATATAAGACTGAGTGTGGGTGTGTGAAGCATCTGTTCAGTGTGACTCACATGCCCTAATGAAGCCCATCAGTCCTTCTTGGGACAACACGTAGTAGCTGACTGTTTGCCAAGCTAAGATTCTTGTCACCAACCCAGAGGAGGAACCAAACTCACAGAATGAGTTAGAGAACCATGGCGGTACCATAAGCAGAGCCTGAAAAGTAATAGGCAGTTCATGTAGACTGATCCGGAGGGCGTGGGGAAGAGGAACAGAATTCAATACATGCAACATAGCATGTACATAATCTCCTCAGATCAAGCACAAGCTAAATGCCAAGGAGTTGTTCCAGTGCATCAGAGTCATGGGAAATGTGACAAAGGACAACAGTGTGTCTGATCAAGGGAGGAGATGCCCTCCCTCATTTATTAAGAAAGTGAAATGTTTCACAGTGTAAATCAAAAGAAGGGCCCACAAGCCTCTAAGCCTCATGTTAATGCTCTGGAAATGAAATGAAAATTCCACAGACACCATAACTAGCAACTTATAACTTCTGCATGACAAGACATTATAATGCTTTAAAATGTAGGCAATCATCACCACCATGGAGATGAGGCAGAAAGGAATTAAGAATAAACTAAACCTATTGAGGAATAAATTATGTGTTCTACTTAGTAAATTTTATTTTTATTTATTTTTTTTAAAAGATTTTTTCCCGGGCTTCCCTGGTGGTGCAGCGGTTGAGAGTCTGCCTGCCTTTGCAGGGGACACGGGTTCGTGTCCTGGTCCGGGAAGATCCCACATGCCACAGAGCGGCTAGGCCCGTGAGCCATGGCCGCTGAGCCTGCGTGTCCGGAGCCTGTGCTCTGCAATGGGAGAGGCCACAACAGTGAGAGGCCCGCGTACGGCAAAAAAAAAAAAAAAAAAAAAAAATTTCCCCTTTTGTTTTTAATTAATTTATTTTATTTCTGGCTGCACTGAGTGTTCGTTGCTGCGCGTGGGCTTTTCTCTACTTGCGGCGAACGGGGGCTACACTTTGTTGCGGTAGGCGGGCTTCTCACTGTGGTGTCTTCTGTTGCTGCCGAGCATGGGCCCTAGGCACGTGGGCTTCAGTAGTTGTGGCTCGCGGGCTCAGTAGTTGTGGCTCGCGGGCTTAGCTGCTCCACAGCATCTGGGATCTTCCCAGAGCGGGGATCGAACCCGTGTCCCCTGCATTGGCAGGCAGATTCTTAACCACTGCGCCGCCAGGGAAGTCCCCCACTTAGTAAATTTTTAAAAATAGTAGGTTCTTTTCTTTCTTTTTTTTTTTAAAAAAAGGGCAAATCTATCTTTAAACAGACCTAAAAATTTAATATGGTTTAGTTGAGTTAAACAAACATTGGTTGAATTCCATCTCTGATTCGGGTCCCAGGGACATCAAGATAGTTTGATAGGATCCTGACCCTTGAACACCTCATACTGCCTAGAGGTGATGTGCTAATTAGCTTTAGATGCATACTTGGTATAAGATTCCTTGAAAAAACTTCGTCTCAACTGCTGGAAGATTCTGACATTCCCAGAATCTCTTTGGTCTATTCGCATGTATGATACACAGCACACTTGTCCCAAAACCTGCCCATATCTGTGGGGACGTTTAGTTCCGGTGATAAAGTTGAAAACTGAGCCATTTTAATGTTCACATATCGGCCTTGTCAGGAGATAAGTAGATTTTCAAAGGGAAAAAGCTGAAGCACTTTAATTACCCTGGGGCTCTGGACTCGGCTAGTAAACCTGGTTTCCATTTCTAGCTCTGCAGCCACTCCTTAGCAAGCGACCTTTAACAAGCTGCCTAATTTTTCTCTCCCTTTTATTTTCCTCAACGTAAAATGGGATCAGGAGAGGGTAAGGGTCGGGGAGCACAGTGAAGAGAGGAGTAGTAAGAGCCGACCTCAACACTGCTAGGGGAGTTGGATGAGTATAAAATTCTTAATTTTCGAAGGAAAGATGTTAGGAAAAGAGATATTAATAGTAATTATAATTAACATCAGATTAAAAAAAACTAAACTCAAGCATTGTTAATCTAATAATAGCTTGATGAACTACTTTAAATTAAATAAATTATTTCCAAATGGGTAATATTTCCACTAACAGAAAGAATAATTTATTTTTAAAACATTTCAAAAAGCTCATTTAAAATAAAGATAACAATCTAATGCTGCTGATACTCGGCTAAAGGCAAAACTGAAAACAAACAACTCCTTAACAGTTTAAAACCAGTTTTGAAACAGTTTAAAAGCTATTTCTGTTCCCCTTCCCCACCTACAAGTATTCAAAATAACAAAACAGGGCTTCCCTGGTGGCGCAGTGGTTGAGAGTCTGCCTGACGATGCAGGGGAAACGGGTTCGTGCCCCGGTCCGGGAAGATCCCACATGCCGCAGAGCGGCTGGGCCCGTGAGCCATGGCCGCTGAGCCTGCACGTCCGGAGCCCGTGCTCCGCAACGGGAGAGGCCACAACAGTGAGAGGCCCGCGTACCGCAAAAAAAAAAAAAATAATAATAACAAAAACAAAAAAATGTAAGAACTCTTACTATAAGTAAGCTATAGGAAACAGTAGGAAAAGACAGTTTATATTATGAGCAATGTGGTTTAGATTTTGCTTTACTGTTATCTAGCAAGTTTGCATGGCTCATGTAAATTCTACAGCAAAGAATCTATGAACGGTAGCATCTTCCCTTTCAAAGTTTTACTCAATTCAAAACCCCTGTCGTAAAACATCATTTGAGGTAGCGAAGTGGAGGGGAGTGAGTAGTGGGACAAATTAAGGGAAGAGCATTAAAGAAATTAACACAAAAAGTTTTTATGTAGTTGATCCCAAACCTTATTTGAAAAGTCTGAATAGGATGAAAAGGTTTTCTCTATTCGGTAGTTTCACTTAATCCTCCGTCCAAACATTTGCCCCAATAAACATTAGATTATTTTTATGTTAGCCATAAAGCTGTCAGTCCTCAATAAACAGATACACTCCTGGTGGTTTTACCTTTGCTGTCAAAGAATTGTCAATATGCATACTGGCTCTTAAATTAAAACAAACACACAGGAAGAGAAATGTAAAATAGAATCACGCAGCAGAGTTTAACGGGAGGCTGTTGAAATCCTAAATAGTTGGTGGTGACTAGAAGTTCAATATACTGTGATATAAAGTAGTCAGTGCGTGTTAGCGCCTTGCTGTCTCCTTAATGGAATGCTGTGACCTCTCCTATTCAGGTAAGCCAGGTCTTACTTTAGTGTGTCTCAATTAAATTTTATGTCTGATGTGTCCATTTGTTGTAAGAAAAGAAACAAGTCCAATGACAGGGACACTTTGAAAATTTTTATTTCCTATTAGGACAGTTTACTTCTGTCTGGAAAGTCCCTATGCAGTTTTCGTGCGTCTTTTCCCTGTGATTGAGAATGGTTTTGTAAGAGTGTTAAGAGATACGGAGGTATTGAAAATGCAAATCTATTTTCCAACTGGTCAAATCTCTACCTGTTGCTTTCGGAAAACTTTTATCACAAAGGTTAATAGAGTCATGTGACTGAAATAAGAATTTTTGCTCATTACAGTCACTGCATTGCAGAATTAAGCTTTTAGAAGGCCAAAGCTGTGTCTCTTTTATATACTCTGTGCTGCCTAACAGAGGGCTGTGTATACATGAACAGCCACTAAATACTATTAGCTTGGTGGGTTACAAGTGTTCCTCTAAGCTGGCAAAGAAACAGCATAAATATAGAAAAGATGTAGATATCTGTTCTTAGCTTGCATAATGTTCATTGCCTATATAAAAAAGCTTTGTAAACTTTAGGGAATTGGCCCTCACACCAGAGAGG
Source organism: Mesoplodon mirus (assembly GCF_964341445.2). NCBI lineage: Eukaryota > Metazoa > Chordata > Mammalia > Artiodactyla > Ziphiidae > Mesoplodon > Mesoplodon mirus. Next base: position 126,766,070 of record NC_138979.1, read on the forward strand.
AATAAGGGATACTTAATAATATGATTGTCTAATATCACAAAAAAGAGTTGTTTTTAAAATTTTATTTACTTTAATTCTGTCTGAAATGAGTAGCTGTTTTTCCAAGAAAGAAAGAAAGAAAGAAAAGAAAGAAGGAAGGAAGGAGGGAAGAGAGGAAGAAAGAAAGGGAGAGAGATAAAGAAAAGATCTTTTATATTGGAGGGTCCAGAAGAAGAGATCCAAATAGGATGCAGGACACTTAGAACTATAACCTGGATGAACAAAGAGTCTGAGGAAAAGAGAGCTGAAGGCAAATATATCGGGACTCTTAAGGTCCTGATGAATACTCCCTTTGTTCTGTGTACTAAGTGTATGATCTTCCCTGCCAAGGCTGAAAGAAAATGGATTTCCCCAAGGAATGTCCTATCATTGGAGAAGACATCTGCCATCAAAAGCCAACATGCTCCGAGGTGGTACAGCAAAAAGATTAAACATTTAAGACAGATGATGGGGTAGAGAGAGGAGTGAAGACAGGGATGTAGAAAAGGTAAAATGTCAGCATCTTGCAAATGAGATCCACAAACATGAAAGGGGGAAATTGAGAGTGTCAAATTTAAACCCACAGTTTGTATCTTATGGCCCTGAGCAATTTGGAGTTTCAGGAGAAAGAAGGGACATTCTGTTCATTATCGTGGTGTTTCTTATATGTCAAACATGCATAACAGAGCCCATGCCAAAATACATTAAGTAGTGCCCTGTTGTCCAGAAGAAACATCTGAAAAAATGTAAAGGTCATATTACAAAAAGAGTTTAGTGCCCTAGCAGATGTCACTATGCAATCTGGTGTCTCAATTTTCTGTTTATTTTCTAAAATTTGCACCTAGCTAGTCAGCCAAAGCAGAACAATCTATGTTTCTTTAAAAAAATTCTTTTTAAATAATGTAGAGGTAAAGATCTGGATCCAGATCACGTGGGTTCAAATTTCTTCAAGCTATGAAACATTAGACAAGTTACAGAAACTTTTGGGCCTTGGTTGACTCATCAATAAAATGGGAAGAATAACAGTTCCTCCCTATAGGTTGTGAGAACTAACCGAGTTAGTGCATGCTGAGTTAGTCACTTAGCAAAGTGACTGGCCTCTGGTAAATTTTAATTTTTTTTTTTTGGTTGCTTAAAATGAGTTTTAAAAAAATTTTGAGATTTCCCTCATCAAAAATATATGTATAATTATTATTACTCCTGTACTTATTCAATCAAGTAATTGTAATAATGAGTACCTACCACTGCACACTGGTAGGATAAAACACAGTCCCTAATATTTAAGAACTTATCAAACAGTTAACAAGTTACATGCTGACAATATAACATGTGGGTTGAAAACCCACCTATTGCATTCTTATTTTCTGTTAACAGCATTTTTCAAGATTTCCATTTGTCTTTTTTTAAAAACAGATTTCAAATCTCTGGTGAAATTCTCCATCTTTTCTTTTACTTTTCTGAACATATTTATTACATCTTTAAAAGTCTCTATTAAACATAGAACTACCAAATGATCCAGCAATTTCACTTCTGCATATATACCCAAAAGAATTGAAAGCAAGGATGTTGTTATGAACATGGGTATAAAAATATTTCTTCAAATCCTTGACAATAGTCAAAAGGTGAAAACAACCCAGTGTCCATTGACATATGAATGGATAAACAAAATGGGATCTGTACATACAATGGGATATTATTCAGACATAGAAAGGAAGGAAATTCTGACACATGCTCCCATGGTTGAATCTTAAAAGACTTCATGCTAAGTGAAATAAGCCAATCACACAAAAGACAAATGTGATATGAATCAAATGTATGATTCCACTTATATGAAATACCTAGAGTAGTCACATTCATAGACACAGAGAGTAGAATGGTGCTTGCCAGGGCCTGGGGGGAGGGAAAAAGGAGGAGTTACTGTTTAATTGTTACAGAGTTCAATTTGGGAAGATGAAAAAATTCTAGAGATGGATAGTGGCAATGGTTTCAACACCAATGTGAATGTACTTAATGCCACTGAACTGTATACTTCAACATGGTTAAAATGGCAAATTTTATGTTATGTATATTTTACCACAGTAAAAATTAGATTAAATTTAAAAATTCCTGTCTGATAATTCCAAAATTTGAGTCACTTACTGTCTTTGTTTCTCTTGCTATTTGGTTATTTGGTCTTTTTTCCCCTAAGATCCTGTAATTTTTTAATTGAATACAGGACATTGTGCATAAAAAAAAATCAAAGAGCCTCTGGATGGTGCTATCTCCCCCCAAACAGGAATAATTTTCTCTTAGTAAACAGATGGAGTCTAGTAGATTACCTTAATCTTGCTGAGGGCTGGATTTAGGCTTTATAGGGACAATGAGTTTGTGTTTTATTCCTAAGGCATAGCCCTTATCTGAGGAGTGGACATTCTGGGTCTCAACTGAAAACTCAGAGTGTTTACCAGAACTCTTCCACCTGGTTGGGCTTGAACGCCACACCTTGTCTCCCCAGCATCATGGGGCTGCTGAAATCTCTGCTCATCTCTAAGCTTCTCAACTTCTGGGTTTTTTTGTTGTTGTTGGGGTTTTTTTTGTTAGTCTGTTGTTTGTTTGGTTGGTTGGTTGGTTGTTTTGTGGTACGCGGGTCTCTCACTGTTGTGGCCTCTCCCGTTGTGGAGCACAGGCTCTGGACGCGCAGGCTCAGCGGCCATGGCTCACAGACCCAGCCACTCCGCGGCATGTGGGATCTTCCTGGACCAGGGCACGAACCCGTGTCCCCTGCATCGGCAGGCGGACTCTCAACCACTGAGCCACCAGGGAAGCCCCTATTTGTTTGTTTGTTATTGCTGGGTTTCTTGGAGTTTCTTCCTACTCACAGGCAGCTTAGGAGTTGGCAAATGCCTCAAGGGGAAATTGCTTATAGATCTTTGGGTTCACTCCTCTGCAGTTTCCCTCTTCTCTGCGATTTTTGCTTCTTAGGTCCCAGCTGTTTGCCAGCCCTGAACGCCAGCCTCCAACTCATCTCTCTCCTCAACTAAGACTTGATCTCATCTTCCTCCCCCAACCTTTCCTGTAAGACTTAGCAAAGCTTTTACAGAAAAAGCCAGAGTGAATGTAGAGCTCACTGAGATGGGCTTCTTTCCCTCAGGTCTTGTAGCCCCTCACAAGTTCGGCCTGGTTTGGTGGCTCTCTATTGCCTTAAAAAAGTAGTTTGTATATTTTGTCCAATGTTTATAATTGTTTTCATCAAGCTCTGAAAAAATGATACAAGCTACTATGGCTGTTGGAACCGAAAGTCTGTTAATATTGTCTTTTAAAATTCTAACTCTTGATTCGCCTCTCATTCTGTTTCAAACACTCTTTTGCTTTCATTTTAATTCATCTTTTTATTGACCTGAGTATTTGGTTTTTATTTGTACTGTTTTCGCTTCCTGGGCTTATTAAACGCCAGTCAGGCAGTGTCATAAGTTCAGTGGTGAAGACGGAACACATTCTAAGCAATGGGAGTAAATTGTTTGTCCTTGACTTGGGTCATCAGCCCTTCCAATTTCCCTAACTAAATCCCCCAATACCACCCAGCAACACTTGTGAATGGTGAGTCCCCTGAATCTAAAACCCACATGCCAAAATCCAACCCCGTACCTTCAGCCACCACATGGCCATTAAAAATATTCTACTGTCTTCCCAAGGCTGTTAAAAGAGGCTACTCTGGAGATAGAGACAAATTATAATCTTTAGAATCTTGGTCTTAATGATATTACCAGAGCCATAAATATTTCTTGGTATTTGCTTCGATTTGACCATGTTTATTTTCTATATTAATGTGGCCAGAAGAGTATAAGAAAATAGCAATCATTCAATTAAATTCAGCAAACATAAGCTGGATGATGATTATATACAAAGAACTGTGTGATATATTTTAGAAGTCCCAAAGATGATTTCATCAGAGTTCCACACATTTAAATAATTGTGAATAGTTACAAATAATTAGCTATAATATAAGGAACTAATAATGGAACTAGCTAACAATGACTGTGTGCATATTTATATACCTACACTTAGTGATGGCAACATAGTAAAGTAGATATTACTATCTCCATGTTACAAATAAAGAAACTGGAGTATAATGAGATTAAGTAATCTGCCTGAGGTCCCAAAACTTATATATAGGGTTCGAATCCAGGTTTCTCTGACTCTGAAGGGAAATGTTACAGTAGAAAAAAAGTGCCATAAGAGAACAGATGGAGAAAACTGTTTCCATGTTGGATGATGAGAAAAAGCATCAAAGAGAAAGTAGCATATGAGCTGGGCATTTATGGATGACCAGAATATCCATAGCTGGACAAAAGGCGAAATGCCATTCTGGCTGATAAATGTGCATGAGAAAAACAAAGAAAATTGTTTCAGCAGTTATAATTGGTCCACAGGGCTTGAACATAAGATGCATGTGATGACACTAGATAAGATAAAGTTTGAAAGGAGGGCCCCAAATAAAAATCATATCAAGTATTTTGGATTTGCTTTTGTGTATTGTGTTAACTTTTTCAGTGTAACAAATTTCCCCAGAACTTCGTGGTAAAATTTATTGTCACACACTTTCTGTGGGTCAGGAACATGTGCCTCTGACTCAAGGTCTCTTAAGGGGTTGCAGACACATTGTCAGCTGGGCTGGAGGTCTTATCTGAAGACTTCACTGGTGAAAGATTCATTTCCAAGCTCATTCATGTTCTTGGTAGGACTCAGTTCCTTCCAGGTTGTTGTTGAACTGAGGGCCTCAGTTCCTCACTGGCTATTGGCCAGAGATACCTTTAATTCCTTGACACATGGGCTCCTCCATAGGGCAGTGACCTCAAGGCAATAGATAGGCAAGAAACCAAAAGAGCAGCAAGAATAAGAAAGGGGTACCATGATGGAAGCCAGTTTTCTTATACGCTAATCTCAAAGGTGACATCTCATCACTTCTGCCATATTCACTTCATTGAAAGAGAGTCAATAAGCCTAGTCCATGCTCAAAAGGAGGATATTATACAAGGACATAAATACAAGGAGGCAGGGTCATTGGGGCCATCTTAGTGATGGCCTACCACATGGATCAACGGGAAATCATAAAAGATTTCTGAATGTGCAAATGACATAACTTGGCTATCACCAGTCATCCATGCTCAAAACTAGGAAGTCATTCAAAATTTCTCCTTCTCATTCAACACCCATATCCCTTGTCACATCACTCCAAGGAGTTTAATGGTCAGCATTTTTTCTTTCTAATGGTATATAAAATAATAGCACATCTAACGATCATTAGTGTCTCAGATTCTATGGAAGAGGATACGGGTCCCGTCGTGGCTTCTGAGAGAGCAGTTTGTAAACATGGGTATCGACAGAAGCCAGATCATGAGGATTAAGGAGTGAACAAGCAGTTAAGAAACATTCTGTAATCTAACACATATTCTGTTTTACACATGAAGCCAGATCTTTAGTAACTGATATGTCTTATTGCTTAGTGGATTACATTGAAATACACTTTTAATTTAGGTTCCTTTATAAATAGTGCCAACTTCTGGGAATTTTATTTAAATTTTGAAATTCATGTTGACCTGTTCACTGAAAACTTGAAGGATACAAAATGGTAATGACAGCAGAGCATGGCCTTTTCTCTTATTGTGGTTCTTGATTCTTCTAATTTAGGAAAAGCTTTATGTAAGGAAATCAAAGAACTCATTCACTTAACACAAACTTACAAACTCTCTTTAACAGTTTCCAAAACTCATCCCACACTTTATCTCATTTTTTGTTACTACTGAGACTGTGTCTACATTAGAATTCCTGGTACCTAGGGCTTTGTTTTCCCATGAGTTCTCTGTGGCCAGAGAAGAATTATGAACATAATGTTTATCAGCAGGAGAACTAGGCCACTGCATATGGCTGTCATCTGCTCTAGGTTTTGGTGACCACATATTTCAACATATATTGCAATCACATGATGATTTCCACCCCATCTGACAAGTCATCCAAGGAACTTTGGTTACATGCCTTATCTTGTGTTTCATGAGGTTTTCCTGGTTATTACCCAATATTCAAGTTGAGTTAGGCAAAGGCGTCAACAGGTCAAATAACTGAGTTAGTTCATGCAGTGAGCCTTAACCTTAAACTGCATCCTGTAACTTCCTTTTGGAGAGGGCTCTGTCCTAAGGATCAAGAGCCTCTACCTTGGTTTCATGAGATGATGGTGCCACACTTTAGAATATATATTTTTTCTAATTTCATTTGCCTAAGATGCCATTAAAAATATTAAACCTTTGTATTCTTTGTGTGCTGATCTTAGGATCCAATCTCTTATTCTGGGAATCTCAATAGATTACTTTCTGCTGAAATTTTCTGATTTGTAGAATGTAACCAACCATACCATCTCTTCTCTACCTCTCCCAGGTGCTATTCAGCCAAGTGAGATGAGATATGTGGCAATGCTTTGAACCCACAATCGGAACAGTGTAAATCTGAGATGTTGCTTCTATTATTACCAATACTACTATTAAGTTATTGACAGAATGGGGAGCATGACATAGAATGCAGAAGACCCTGGATGAATGCCTGCCCCAACAAACAATAGCTATGAGGTGCTGGGCAAGGCCTTTAACATCTCTTATCAGTTTCCTGACCAGAAAACTAAAGATCATACTCCCCACCTTTTTACCTGCCAGGGTTCTTGTGAGCATCAAGTGAAGTAAGATATGTGGACACATTTCACAAAAGGGCCAAAATGGCAAACATTGGAATATAATCACTATTATGAAAACAGCATCTGAACCTTCTCCTTTATTCCAGTTTCAAACCACCTGAAAGAGCTGGAGGAGAGGTACAGCTAGAGTCATGAGACTAGACAAAAAATTCACGGGCTGCTGATGAAAGCATTGTAACTGGGTAACTAAACAGATTCCTAAGCAGGAACTGAGTAGAAGCTTATCATAATTCACACTCATGGATGCTCCAATGGCACTTGACTCGTGGGATTTACAGAGAAAATGTAGCAATCTAAACCATAAGCAATTAAATTTAGTTTAAATGCATGTATGTGTGCATATGTATGTATGTATCTTGCCAATGCTTTTACCTTCTTAACAGTGCTCTAGAATATTAAAAATCCATGTGACCTTTTTCTTCCTGAGGAAAATAAAATGAGATCAAATATGCATACGGCCAGGAATAGAAGACTTCCTACCAAAAAAGATAGTATATTGGAAGATGTAATTCTACAAAGTCAGAGACACTAGCTGAAATCAATGATGAAGATAAAATATTAACTCCTTTAACCTTGTCTATGTCAAATCATCCCTAAGTTATTTTCTACAATAAGAGAATCAGACAAAGGTAGAAGAGTTTTTGGAGATTTTCTTTCTCATTCTCATCAGAAAATGTTCAGTTCAACAACCTCAAAAAAGGATTCTGGTTTTTGTAAACACATTTTTCCTCCCAAGATGACTATGCATCCAGCCCATCAGAAATCCAGAATAAGTTAAAATAAAGGCCTGGAAATATTTTCAAATGGACATCTCCCACTGAGATGTGAAATCCCCTCACCCCCCATTAACAGTCTATAAAAACATGAAGAATATCTGCTCAGGCTCTGAATCGAGACACCAACCTTCCCAAAAGACAACTACTTCCACCCAAACAACTGGTCCTCCCTTCCTTCTTGTCAGCACTGCTCGCTGAGAGAGGCCGTGTTTGGTCTCTTAATCAGACCTTGCTGACGGGCTGACATCACTGCAAAAGTTTTCACTTACTCTCTGGCAACACTTAAATCCTTGCCAAAGGCCAGTCAGTTAAGTCAGAAAGCATTGTTAGTGTGAGGCTGCGGGAGTGTGAGTGTGACTGTCAGCTAGCAATCTGTGGTGATGACAGGAGGGAAATCTAGGAGCTGAAACCATTTTAAAGGTCACTCTGTGGGCAGAACAAAAGACCTCTAATTTAGAAAAGGAAACAGAACTCTGGGACATGGAAGCACCAGGATGCTGCTATTTGAGCACTCTGAAAATTCATTATCCACTCCCTGATTGTAAAGACTACTTTACAACCCAATACAGCTTAAACCAACAACTATTTGCTTTAGTAGCAGTATAAAATAATTTGGTAAAATAGAAATGCTAAATAATGTACTAGTGGGTTCAACTGCCTGTTTTTTAATTTATTTTTTATTGAGGTAACATTGATGTTAATGATAATTACGTAAGTGTCCTGGATACAACATTGTATTTCACTTCTTATACACTATAGCATGCCCACCATCAAAAATTTAGTTCCCATCCATCACCATACAGTTGATCCCCTCTACCCATTTCATCTTCCCCCCATCCCTTCCCTTCTGGTAACCACTATTCTGTTGTCTGTGTCTACATGTTTGTTTTTGTTTGGATTGGTTTGTTCATTTATTTTCTTTGTTTGTTTTTTATATTCCACATATGAGTGAGATCATACAGTATTTGTCTTTCTCTGTCTGACTTAGTTCACTTAGCATAATACCTTCAAGGTCCATCTGTGTTGTTGCAAATGGCAATAATTCATCTTTTTAAATGACTGAGTAGTATCCCATTGAATATATATATATATATATATATATATATATATATATATATATCACATCTTCTTTATTTTAAAAAAATGTTCTTCTTTAGTATTTTTTTTCTCCTTACCCTGCATTTTTAAAAAGTTTTCAACCTTGAATTGCTAAATAGTGTTTAAAATTCTTAGCATAGCTTTCCGTGAAAAGCTGTTACATATACTTTATGACTAAAATTTTAAGAGTATAATATACTAAAGTATTGATAAATGATTTTTAAAAGGAACACAGATCATCAGAGAATAATAATAGTAGGCCCATGCCTGGATTGAGATCACCTCTTTTCTGTCTGTCTAAAACTGGAGAAAGCTTGGGAGAAGACAATGGCTTCAGTCTATTGAACACCGTATTCTGGACCTGGGTCCATCACTTATAAGATTTGCCAGATGGATTTGCTATAGTTTCATTCTCCAAACTCTCACCTGCTATGTTTTTTTTTTTTCCTTGTTTTCCTTTTTTCCTAACTAAAGAGGACGTTTGTTCTGCCATCGTTAAGAAGCCCAGGCAGTCCAGGGCTGAACTCCGCAGTGTGGGAGCAAGAGCAGCGGGGACTGTCTGCTTTCCTTCTCATCACCACTTAAAAACAAGGGAGCAGGGATGTAATGTACAGCATGGCGACTACAGCTAAAAAGACTGCACTGTACCCTTGAAAGTTGCTAGGAGAGTAGACCTGAACGTTCTCACTGCACACAAAAGTGGTAATTACGTGAGGTGATGGGTGTGTTAACTAGCCCTACTGTGGTGATTATTTTGCAATAGATGCATGTATCATACCATCATGTTGTGCACTTTAAACTTACATAAAGTTATATGCCAATTACACCTCAATAAAGCTGGAAACAAAAGAAAACAAAACAAGGGAGTACTCAAGGGAGGTCCAGTAGGTACCAGGAAGGGCCTCTTTGGAAAAGTAAAAAGGAGAGGAGAGAAGGTACTCAAGGCACCAGGAAACTCATCACAGAAGGCACACTGCACATCTGGCACCCACCAAAGATCAAATTCATTTGGGTAAACCAAGCTTGCAAACCCAGTCAATACCCAGTGATCTATACATAATTGATTTATACTGTGGATTATCTGCTTAGGGCTCTGGGGTACGGTCTGTAATTATTCATCTGAGTAAAAATTCTGCATTCATTAAGTGGCAGTGAATCCTCCACTGGATCTGTTGCCAGATAAGAGGGACCAGCCCGAGGATCCAGGGATCGGTGATGCTAAGAATCACCTGCTCCACTCCAACTTGGCAATACTGGGTAGATGAGTGGGTTTCTGTTGGATGAGAAGTCGGGTCGAAAGGAGAGAGAAAAAGTAGCAGCAACTACTGGGCCTTGTGAAGTTGGAACTTGATTTAGGTGGTGAGGCTGCTGATTGCCCAAATAACAATTCCTGGTAGTGGGAAGAGTTATCTCCTCCACTGTCTCTTCAAATCCAATGCTTGCCCTCACTTCCATGTGAGAGTGAGAGACAGTTTCCAGACACTACTTTACTTAGGGAGGGTTTCTATAAGAGCAGGGCTTTCTATTTACAGAGGTTGCTTTAAAATTACCTGGCCCTGTTAGACTAGGTAAACCACTTTTTAAAAGGCAGACCCACCTAGACACCAAATTAAGCTAAAGATCTCGGAGTGAGTCCACCTGTAAAAAGAAAAATGTCCAAATCTTAACCAAGTTGTTGATTTTCGAGTCGTAGATGCCCCGCTTCATTTGTCTGTGTCACAAGCCACTCATTCCCCTTCTTAATGAAAACAAGAGGGAGTGATTATACCTCCTGGGGCTGTGCCATTTATGCCGTCTGAAAGGCACTTAAACGAGTGGCACATTATCTCACACATCTGGAGTTTACCAAATTAGCCAATTACTCTGGAGCTCATAAAACGAGGCCTTAAATGTCATTTAACTAGAAAATATTATAATCACCAAGTGGTCTGATTGTAAGATGATACTTGGGGCAGCATCAGTGGTTACAGAAAACAAATCGTGAAACAAAACACAGTTCGAATGCCCCCCAAATGCAACCACATATTTTCTACAGTAATACTTTCTGAAGAATACCATATTTCTGAAGGCACCAGCAATCAACATGTTTCTCATTTGAAACTAAGTTTAATCTGACCTCCTGTTTCCTAGTTATTTGCCTTGGGCAAACCAATGCCCAGGAATTTTCCTCATAAGAAACCTAAGGAACAAGCAGGATGAGAGCAGACTGATGTAAAACCATGCATTCATCAGAGGTATGGAGCTCTCTGCAAGAGATGGAACAATGCTTGGATTAAGAGTCTGGAGTTGTCAGAGGTTTGTGGTGCTGCCTCAGGATCGACGGGATTTGGTTGACTGACCATATACTGGTCTCCCATACTTTACTTGAAGGAAGAGATAAAAGCTGCTTTAAATTAGTATGTGATTTGAGGGTAGGAATACCAAAGGTTTTAGAATAGCTCTTTAAAAATTAGAGGTTTACAGCCACTACTTCCACATTGTCTTCTTTTCATTTAATAAACAACAAAATTGGGTGTTTAATGAAAGGTGATACAGTGTAATGGAAAAACCATGGTATGTCACTAATACCTGTTTGACTTTGGGGAAGTTGTTTAACTTCTCTGATCATCCGTTACCTCACACAAAATACAGACATACATAATGATGCTGAGCTGTGTTGAGACTAGTGCCGTGCTGAAACGAAAAAGTCCCTAGCACAGTGCCTGGTACGCTGAAGAAAATAAATATTCGTTTCATATCTTTCTTTACTTATGTCACCAGAATATCTTAAGTTCTGTTTAACTCTTTGTTTTCTCTTCATTTCAGAAAGAATGGCCACTAGATATTTTCAGAGAACGGAGAGTGAGGAGGTGGGCAGTCCTGGTTTTATTTTAGCATAATTTATAATACCCTCACCCATCTGTGAACATCTCAATCACTCTCTTTAAAGGAATGATAAGTACAAAAGAGACTAGAAGAACTCTCATGAGATACTCTGAAGCAAAAGGAAATTAGGTGTGATGCATGAACGCATGGTAAATAGAGATACCAGCTGCTATTTGCCAGGGGAGCTTACAAAATGAAGCTTACTGGTTTTGAAGGCACCTAGTCAACTAGGCTAAATCTTCATGTCTTCTGGGCTCATGATTATAGTAGATGGACCTGTTAGTGTATTTTGTCAAACCAGAGAAAGATGAAGAATCATGGTGACGATGGAGGTACTCTCAACAGCGACAAATTCCTTCCCTGTCAGTTTTCTGCAATGACGACCTTTTTGGTAAAAGCTAAGTAAATATGACAATTCCACATAACAGAAATCCTTACTCAGAATTTGGAAGGCCTGGTTTTAAAAACTTAAGTTAATTTCACCTCTGTAAAGCTGGGTTGAAAAACTATGTCCTTAATAACAGCACAATGTATCTATGCTTTTAAGAAGAAAAAAAATCTTAGAAGCAGTAAAGGGATTCAGACCCATGTGACTGAGCTCTTGTCTCTTAGAAATGTGAATTCTGGGCTGAGAGGTGGGGAACTGCATCTCTAAGAATGGTGAAAATACCACTTCACTTTCTTACAGTGAGGAAATGGGAGCTCTGTGCAGATTCTAAGTGTATTAACAGACTTTAATGTTTTTAAACAACAGAAAAGGACTAGCTTTCAAAACCTTTAACTTGCGGGGCTGGGGGAGTTAGATAAGAAGAACCAGGAGAGATGAGCTCTCTTAATTGTTACTAGTCAAACTGACTAGCGCTACCCTCCCTGCAGGCCACAGAGCAAACTGGCCTCTACGCACCTGAGTGAAAAACCATCTTTGAAAGCAGAGTATACTCTAAAAGCTAACTAAGAAAATCATAAGGAACTGTTTTGCTAGGAAAAAAATTCAACACAGCATGTGTTAAAAGGTATTTTTTTTCTTTTTCTTCCTCTTTTTTTTTGTTTTTTTAAACTTAAGGCTATGAAATGCCCTTGCTCTGTATAAAAAATAACAGGCAGCTTTTTCTTTTGTATTTTTACAAATATTTCCATCTTTAAGACTGGAGCTTTCTGACTTTTGCTAACAACATGTCCAGATCTAAAGGCATTACAGAAAGAATGTCAATTTGCTTTAGAAGCAATTAAACATACAGTCGAGGAAAAGGCCAATTTTACTATGCAGGGACCACACATACTGTATGTTTGCTACATTACTTGATATCAAAGCAGAAACATCAAATTCTTCCTAGAACACACTTGAAATGAAGAGTCTGGCTAAGGAACTCCCACATCCAATTCAGAGATATCTGTTACAGTTTACAGAACTTGGCAATGCTGACACTATTGTTTTACTGGAAAGAGATAATTTATTGACTATATAATACACTATGGTTTCTTTAATTTTATATATCTGTACTGGGTAAAATGAACATGATTTTGATCCCAACTGCCATAAATGCGGGCATATTATCAATGACACTTAGGTACCACATCACCAGAGGAATAGCAAGAATTTGCTGATTCTGTGTCACTAGATGACCTCAAAATATTTAATCAGCCTTCAGGATCATTATCATAGCTTCAGAGGGAGTGGTCTATAGCAAGAATTATCATCTTTCTTTTTCATTTTGCATCATCATGATGTTGGTGTGATGACTTTCATTCATTTGTTCAACATGCATTTACTGAGTATCTCTACTCAGTGCCAAACACAGGGATAGGGAAAACAGAGGGAAATGAGACGTGCACCTCAGGGAAATGTATTCTTGGGGCGGGAGAGGGGAGATAGACAGAAAACAAGCTCAATAAATCAGAGTGGTGCACGCTATATAACAGATCTGTGCACAGGGAATGAGCCTGGAGAAGCAAGGGCTGTCCTAGGAAGGGCTCTGCACACCTGATAAGGAATTTAGACTTTACACTGCAGGCCATATTTTTACATATTCCTGAAACACTCTAAAGATAAAATAATTAAAACAGTATGATACTGGGCCTCCCTGGTGGCGCAGTGGTTGAGAGTCCGCCTGCCGATGCAGGGGATACGGGTTCGTGCCCCGGTCTGGGAGGATCCCATATGCCGCGGAGCGGCTGGGCCCGTGAGCCATGGCCGCTGAGCCTGTGCGTCCGGAGCCTGTGCTCCGCAACGGGAGAGGCCACAACAGTGAGAGGCCCGCGTACAGCAAAAAAAAAAAAAAAAAAAAAAAAAAACAGTATGATACTGGCATAGAGATAGATAAATTAATGAAACAGAATAGGAAATAGAGAAACTGAATAGAAAATTTAGCTGATATATATGTGGAAGTTTAATACACAAAAAAGCTAGCATTTCCAATTAGTGAGTAAGGAATGGATTTTTTCACCAGTGGTGTTTCGACAACTGTATAACCATTTGAAAATAAAATTTAATTCCTATATGCCATACTGCACATTAAAAAAAAGAAATCACAGATGGATTAAAGATTCAAACGTAAATGTTTATAGTCTTGGGGTTAGAGGATGTCCTTCTTTTTTAATGTGTCATCAAGGTCAGATATCACAAAGGAAAAGATAGATATAATCACAAAATCACAATCTGCAAAACTCACAAACTTCTGAAAGGTGTAAGACACTATAGTTGTAAGACAACTGACAAGTTGGGGAAAATATCTGTAATTTATGTAATAGTTAAAGGATTAGTACCTATAATATATACAGAACTCCTACAAATTAATAAAAAAATCTAACCTAAGAGAAATGGGCGAGAGACACAAAATAAGCAATTCATGAAAGAAACAATACCCAATGATATAAAAGTATGCTCAACCCCAGTTACAATCAAAGGAATACTATTAAGACACTTTTATTTTTTACCTATTAGATTATAAACAGGAGATGCATGTGAGTGACAGATATATCAAATAATGATTGATAATGTCCAGTGTTTGAGAGGGTGTGGAGAAGTGAGAACTCTCAAATACTAAGGATATAAGTCAGTACATACTTTTTGGAAGATAATTTGGCAACATCTATGATATAAAATGTGCATATCATTTGATCTTATAAGTCCATTGCTAGCAACTTTTAAAAATAGAAATATATATATATATATACATACACACATAAATGCGAAAAAATAGTATGAGAATATATACTGTTCTATTGTTTATAATAGTGAAAATATGGAAACAACCTAATGGGCCACCAAAGGGATTAATTTAATAAACTGCAGTATGTAGATAAATAAATTACTATGCTGTTGTTAAAAAGAATCTATTGGCATGGAACAACATCAATGACATATGTTTAATTAGCAAAATAGTAGCCCCAGTATAATCTGCTAAGAGACGTAATGAACTACAGAGGTTAGGAGCATGGGCTTTGGGGTCAAGCTCACTGGATTTGAGTCCCAGCTTCAAGATTTAACAGATATGTGAAAATTACTAACTTTTCTGAGTCTTGGTTTCTTCATCTGTCCAACATGAATGGATCCTAACAGAACCTACCTCAAAGAGTTATATGGAGTATTCCTAGTACATAGTAGAGGCTAAACATGTACTAGTTATTATTACTGTTATCTTTTTGGTATAATTATTATTTTCAACCAATTCTCTTAAGAAAACAACTTCAAAAAGCACATCTAATATCCTTTGGAAAATTATGCTTGATAGAGGCTTTAACTGAATCTATACATCAAAGATAATTTTAGTTTATGTAACAAAAATATTCTATTTATCTGATCATCTAATAGGATGATGCTATGATCATCTAATAGGATGATGAACTTGACACATCAATTTTTGATAAAAATATGTTTTGATTGAATATTCATAAACCAGAATGCAAACAAGGAACCCATTTGGGCGCTATATTTAAGAATCAAAATAAAGAATTATCACATTTAGATATCCCCAGTTATAAGAACTTTAAAAAGCCTCAATAGCACAAAATAAAAATTGTCCTCTAGTCATCAAACTACTATTAATAAAGGATATTATTAACATCCTTTTTGTGGTAGTTTCTATCATATACATATTTAATTTTTAACTGCATTATCAGGAAAAACACACACAAAAATAGGAAGACACCCTTTTAAATATTTTTCCCTACTAAGACTAGGAAAAGAAATCATTCAAAATGAGAAAACATGTTATGTAGTAATATATTAAAATGCCCACATCAACATAGAGACTATATATAAAGAACCATACATACCCTTCTGTGCGGAAAATCATTCGAAAGCTGTCTCCTAAGCTTTTGTAACTGTTTGGATCAGTTGCACATCTCTGAATCTGGAACCTAGAAACAAAATCAAACAAACAAAAAAAAATCCAAGTTAAGGATTTTGCCAAATGGCTTTTCTCACTTTTCAAAGTCTTAGGAGTCTCAGCCTTTTCAGATTAATCTAAAATATTCTGGGTTTTGCTACAGATTTTACTGATTTATTTGTCTTGTATAATCTTTACCTTATTTTTGTAGCCTTTAAAATTATGATATTTCTCTGTACTTTAATAGAACTGCAGAAAGAGTTTTTTTCATCTGTTTCTTAGCTAGGCAGATGCACCCTGAGGCATTTATGCTTTTTTCTTTTGTGAAAAGCACACACAGATGTCATAGATTGTTTTAATGCATAATTCAGAAATCTGAAGATGCATATGAAACAAATAAGTAGCTCTATTTCTTATCTTAATTAGTGCTCTTTGATGGTAATTTAATACAAAGTTTAAAAATATAGAGCAGCTAATATGGCCTAACTTTGATCCTGATTATGAATTTGGAATTCATTCTGGCAGACAGGAGCCTGCGTTTAGAGCAAGAATTCGGGTCGTACCGTGATACAATTTATTATCAGTACTTCATGATAGAGCAGAGTTGGTCACTAGGGGTAGTTCAGGTTACCTGGACCTTCACAGAAGCACAGTGCTCTGCATGTAGTTTGTGCGCAATAAAAACGTATCCCATTTTAGAAAGCCAAATTCTTTTTTTTTCTTCTTCTTTTTTGCTATGATCATGCATCTCAGAACTCTAACCTTCAAAATGTGGAAGTTCCCAGTATGAGGGTCTTACGTATTTTGTATCTTATCCTGAGGTCTGTTTGTAATGAGATTTATGACAAGTATTGTCATTTCCCTACACCCCAGTTCTCCAGTTTCGCTTTTCTTTAGGCTGCCTACTCCTTGTGTTTAACCTTCTTGTCCCAATTCTAAGTTAAGCCCTTTCTTCCTTCTGTACTTCCCTCCACAGTTTTAGCAAGCCTTTCAGAATAGAAATTCTCAGAAACACCTCTAATATTGTCTACTCTAAGATGTTTTTCTCAGATTGTTAGATTTATGACATGAACACAACTTCTAATTCTGAGAATGATTTATTTTACAGTTCTAGGCCCCAGGGAATTATGCTGAAAACTAACACATATATCACAGAGAAGTGTGAACATTTTGCTTTGATTGAAGTGATTGGGCATATGAACAGAATAAGTAGACTATAAGACTGAAAAGTGAGGCTGGATTACATTTGACTTTGTAAAGTGGAGAGGTGCCGAACCTGATTGGGCAGGAGAGTAGCCATCCTGAGATGAAGGAGTTGATTCTTCCAGTAGAGTACTTGAAACATACAAATTCCTAATAAAATATTTATTGTCTGATTGGGTGGATTAGAATGGGAGTATGGAGGGCAGAATAATGACGAAGGCAATTATGATAGTCTGGGTGAAGATAATGATGCCAGAATATGAATGGAGGAAACAGAAATGTAATAAAAGAGGTGTGCTTGCTGGGTGATCATTTTTCTCTTTAAATCAATGGGTTTTTTTTAATGATACATTCAACATGATCCTCTCTTGATCCTCATCAACCCAACAAGTAATATTCCACTGCCCTAGACTTACTAGACTTACGGTGTGTCTGCACTCTGCAGAGAAAGTCCATGCTATATTTAGTTCCACTACACATGACTTATTCTGATCACAGAGTTATCAGTTCTGCTAAGGAGTCTGTTTCAAGTTGATATAATTACAGTGCATTTTGGTCAATCATGTAAAACAGCAATTTCCTTCTTCGTCTCCATTACATTTCAGCAACTTAAAAGGTTTCTCTCGAATTGAGGCTTTACATCAGCATTTTCCAAGGTGCGTTCTGTGCTAACAAATTCTCTCTATGCTCGAGGAGACAATTTTCCAGTTACGTAATAGAACTCTTTGTAAAATTACAAAGGCAAAGCCACACTACTCTAAATACAATCAAGATATCTAGAAGAAAAGATTGGACTTTCCCATTGTCCTAATAAAAGCAGTTTAGCCACATCTGGAATCTCCATCTGAGGAACTTCTTTTATTAGAATGAAAACTTGCTGCCAAATGGGCAAATTGGACAATGGAGTAATACTTAAGAAATATTTGGTGCCTAATATCAGGTCAGAAAGAAACACAGGGAAAGGAGTATGGCTCAAACCCTACGCTCCATTGCCCAGCAGCCAGTGGTCCCATCTGCCATGGAGCCAGGGAGCCTGGTACTACACACTCTTAAAATTGAGAGGGAACAGCCCTACCATCCACCACACCATAAATATGAAGCAAATTATTGCGGTTACGACAGGGCAAGGAAGAGCTGCTCAATGTTCATAAGCAAATGTACAAGCATATTTTTAGAAGCAAAAGAATGTTCTCACTCACTGAAATATTTTTCTTTAAACTGGTCAAGACCATTACTGCACTATTTCCTCCGACTTGATTGTGTGCTTAGTCAGTGATACCAAAGTCTGTTGTTGACTCTTAGCACTGTTAGAAATGTCACTTTAGGCATTCAGCTTGTCTGAGCACTTCCTAAGATATCATAAGAATGATACGTGTTGAGAAATACAATGACTTTATTACAGCCTTAAAAGCTGTAGAATGAGGTTGTATGAAAATTCCTAAATCTCACATTTATGCAATGCCTTTATTTTCCAAAGTAGATTTTACATCTATCATCTTCATCTACTGTTGGCTGATGGAGTCTATACTGGGAAGTGGAGGCTTTAGGGCACACGCACATGCACATATATATATGTATATATACATGTATATGTATATGTAATCTATATATTTATATGAAGGGCAGCAATTGAGTTGCAGAGTCCGATTGGGGTAGGTGATAAGATTTGTCCTGAAGCTATATTTGCATAGCACATGCTCTGCTTTTTAGTTAGATCATATGATTATTTGCGATGCTTTAGGGTTGGGAACTGATGGAGATTTGGGAATGGGGGCAAAAGCCATCCTAACCCATCCCTTTGGCATTACCACCAATCCTAAGCAAAGCAGTGAGATAGGTGGGTTTTATTTCTAGCATCATCTCTAGATCATTTTCCAGTCCAAGAGTATTCTCATGCTCTCTCTTACCTTCCCCTATTCAACCCTGCTCTCAGAAAAGCATTCACACCAATCATTTATCCTTATCGTGGCTTTTAATTTGATACGCCGTCTTCCAGAACTTGTCTCCTGTTAAAGGGATTTCAGCTCTCAAGGAGGTGGCACAAAGCTCTGGTTTTGTTTAGGGTGGGGATGCAGGGGTACCTTTACCACCAGAGACAGCCCTCAGTGGTTCTTTTTTTCCTGAGTGGAATTTCATGCTACCATAATGCACTGCTACATAAAAATTACACCTTTGTGTCAAAGGAGGTGAGGCACTTGGGAAACTGAGACATTGACTAGGAGCCACCAGTTTCAGCTCCAGTGCTGTCACCGATAAATAGTGTAAACTGGTGAGAACTGTAATTTAACCCGTCTTTGCCTTTCTCCTCAGCGGTAAAATGGCACCACAGACATTAGAGGACACTGATTTTGAAGGGATGGTGACACACTGACTTAATATTTGAGTTTGTTAGCCATAACAAATGTCTCTTCTCTCAAAGAGACATTTCATTGTGTTTTGTAAAGCTCCAAATTCCATATTTTATAAGGGTGGGAGACCGTTAATAAAAATTGTACACTGACAATAACTGGTGATGAGCCTAATGAAACTCCCTGCAGAGATCTTTGTAAATGTGCTATGAACAAAGATTATTAGTAATTACCAGAATGTTACATGTGCTCCTTAATAAACACTTATGAAACCCACCAATGAATCAGAGATTAACAGACTAAAGGTTTGCAATTACAGAACACATTAAAAGGATAACTGTAGGAAGATTAAATAAAGATTTTAATTCACTGTAATTAGTCTATCTTACTGAAATAAGATGTTGCTCCTACAGAGTAGTTTTGCTTGCTTACTGGTTCATTGAGCATGGGCAAAGTCACTGAACACGCAAAGACACGTTTGAGCTGTTGAAATTTAGGTGTACACGCCTATGTTACAAACTTTGGAAAAAGGCTCTAGAAAGCACATCTTTAGAAAAATTCCCATCATGTATATTTGTTTCTTGTACTCTGAAAAATCACCTTATACTGAGGCTTCCCCAAGAGAAGAAATACCCCCTTCCCATGAAAGGCTAACTACTGAACTGAAGGGGGAAGGAGGCTTTGTATTTGTCATCCTTGTAGAAAGAGCATCGGATGGTGGGGAGTTGACACTGCTGATGTGGGAGATGATTCTATCAGTTTTCTTTAGCAAGTAAGTGCTGGGGAGAAAGGTTTTCTCCTAACATTTCTCTATATCCATAGCTTTCTTGTTCTAATTTTAAGTCCCTGGTGATTGTGAATGGTAATTAAAAAAAAATCTTAGCTATGGGTATTTTGTATTACTCCAGATTAAATATAACAAAAATCCATATAATGTTGCCTTAGCCATGATAAGCACAAGAGTCCTTTAATCATGTTAGAAGGGTGTGGTTTACAGTTCTAGATGCAGATTTCTGTCTCAACATTTCCTGAGATACCCATCTGCACAAGGGGCAAGGTTAAGAGTTCTGGAGACCCAACAATGAAACAGGTGGGGGGCAGGGAAATGTTAGTAATTAATTATAAAATAAGGCAGAACACAAGTATTAAATAGAGATTCTAGGAATTTAGTTGATCTGCACTTTAAGCATTGCCTTTGCTTGTTGGGTTCACAGTCTAAGCCTGGCATCAATTAACACCCTAAAATAATGTTAACAAATCCACAAGGGTCATGAGCTTGGCTCTGCCTCAGCAGTGATCACTGACTGAAGTTCAAAAGCTGTACTCACATATTTGGCTACTCATCAAATTATTCTGAAAATTCATGGAAAAGAAATATACTTTTCCTGATTGTTGCTCGGTCATTTCCCTAGGAGAGTCTCTTTATAAAAGAAATAGGTACCTTTACCTGGTAAAAATTAAGATAAGATGTCCTTTGTCTGTTTAAAAGTCTGAATGTCTTTACTAGGAGTAGGTGGGCTGGGCTATGCTTTGGCTTAGCGTTTATGATGTTGTAAAGAAGACCAATAAATTTCTCTATGTTATTATAGAACAGTTTATAATTTGAAGAAATATGTAACCTGGAGTGCTCAGTCAGCCTAGATAATTACTACAGATAAGGCAATAACATCTTGGCAAGGCCACAAAAGCAAGGGAAATCTTCTGTGCCATGTAATTTCGAACACATTTTTGAACAGAGCCTCAAAAATATTATCTCTCTGAACTATCAGATCAACCCAGATAGCCTGATTATACTTTTGGTAATTTCCTGTGATCCTAGACACATCTAATTGCAGTCTCATTTCATAAGCCAAGAAGATTTAAAACCTGATAGTCTGTGACTGTACATTTTACAGTTCACACTTTAACAGTACACTTAAATATCCTGTAAATGGTTCATCATTTTTCTAACCACAAATTTTGTTACAATAAACATTTACCTACTTGTCCCGAATAGTGTGATGAAATAGATCTAGTTTTGTACATCTTAACACAATTATAAGACATATAATATTCCTAGTATTTAGAACCTGGGTAAAATTTGACATTGTAAAATGAATCATGATAAGAGAGTTTATGCTACCATCTGGCACAAGTTCTTCCAGTTGTTTATATTACTTAAGGGATAATAACTAAGTACACTGACAATATAATTCTACAATTTATTTTAATGACGATATGCTAGTTAACAAGTCAGAGACAAATGATCAGTAGATATAACAACCTAAATCTAATAATGTTAAACCACAAGCAATAAAACAGGTTAATTGACAGAGCTGTATGATTAAAATGTTCCAAGCATAAACTGGTCTCAATTAAACAAAAGCTTGACTAGCATGTCTTTCAGTCATTTTGCTTTGTAAAATACCAGTCACGTTATAAAACTAAGCTTAATATCAGATTATATGCTGCCACTCTTTGAAAATACATATGTGTGTATGTATGCCTACATTTTTTTTTTTTTGCGGTACGCGGGCCTCTCACTGTTGTGGCCTCTCTCATTGCAGAGCACAGGCTCCGGACACGCAGGCTCAGCGGCCATGGCTCACGGGCCTAGCCACTCCATGGCATGTGGGATCCTCCCGGACCGGGGCATGAACCTGTGTCCCCTGCATCGGCAGCTGGACTCTCAACCACTGCGCCACCAGGGAAGCCCTGTATGCCTACATTTAATTAAAATTCACATTTAATGCCAACAAATGACCTCACACCCCGATACACCCATCTACATTTTCCCAAGTACACTAACCTAGGCTGGCCATTAGACTGGTTGATTAGCATGAATCCAACTCATACTTGGGAAATGAGGGAAGGATGGATCACAGATTGGAAATAAAACCCATTACCAAGGTGATGAAAATAGAGAGGGCTAAATCAACGTCAGCAATCAAATATTAAAATAACCACACCCGGGCTTCCCTGGTGGCGCAGTGGTTGAGAGTCTGCCTGCCGATGCAGGGGACACGGGTTCGTGCCCCGGTCCGGGAAGATCCCACATGCCTCGGAGCAGCTGGGCCCGTGAGCCATGGCCGCTGAGTCTGCGCGTCCGGAGCCTGTGCTCTGCAACTAGAGAGGCCACAACAGTGAGAGGCCCGCGTACAGCAAAAAAAAAAAAAAAAAACAGAGTCATGACAAGTATCATAGTTTTCCCATATTCCCAAAATAATGACAGTTTTTCAAAATTTAACCCCCCTAAAAAAAGTTAACTATGTTCTTTCTCTCTCTGATCCTCCCTTTCTTGCCCCCACCAACTTGGGTTCACAACTTTCCCTAACGTTCACCAATAGCACCTACTATCTCTTGACAGAGGACCATATGGCATCATTCTTACCTGTTGAACCTCAGCTCATTGCTCTGGATGAGACTCAAATTCTTGGTTTCTTGTCTCCATAAAAGATTTCCAGAACAGGGGATTCAAAAGCAGCCAAATCTACCCGAATCTTACTTGCCCTGGGAACTGAGCCACTTGACAAAAATTAATTATGCACTAGAGACCATAAGCCTGGGTCCCAGTGAGGGGAAATGTCAGGCAAGACAGAGTCTCTGGAGACCTAATATATACAATCCATCTTATTTTAACTGATTAAATGTGCCTATTTTATAGTTTATTTAGTACTGATAAGAAAGGACGCTCTTCAATAATGTCAAAGAAAGAAAGATGAAAAGAGCGGGTGGTTTCTTTGTATTCATAAGCATAAATGCTTATTCTAGAAAAAAATTTGAAGAATGGAGATAATAAACTTGGCTATTAAGGAAGTAAACATGCTTATGCTTATCAGAGTTGAGGAAAATTTCAAGGGAAGTTTATTTTTTTATTCCAAGATTGACCTCATATGTTACCAAGATTTGGGTGAGTTATCGGATCCAAGTGAGAACACAGTTTTCAAAAGCATTTCATAGGTGGACAGGACCTGAAAATGACCCCAAAATGGTAATAATCCTGCTGATTTGTAAATCACTTTTAACTTAGATTGCATTTTTACATTTTTCATCTCATCTCAGGGTACCCCTTAGTTTAACAGTTCCTTCTATTTGTAGGGTTAAAATCACTTAAAAAAGAAAAAGTAGCAGCTTGGAGCTAGAAAGGCAGCAGACTGGAGGGAGTAGGTTTCCCTGAAGTCTCCCAGTTGTACCAGAAATTTGTCTCTCGAATTCAGTGAAGGACCAGTAAAATCACTATTCTGAAGCCAAGCTTTTTCATTTGTTAACAAGGGAATAATGTTACGTACACATCACCAAATGAACGGCAATTGTGTTCATTTAATATGATCTCTCCCTGTTGGGGTATACACTATGGATGGAGAGAGATCTCTGCATGGGGAAGGTGGGCAGGACATCTTTGGTAGAAGAATTTAGATGCAATGTTTTTTGAAGAGCAAAAGACATCATGTGATTCCTTTCAGCCCTCTCATTGTAGACAGTTGGATTGATACATTCTGGACCAAAAAACCACATTTCTGTATTTACCTAGCATCTATTCTGTGGGATTTCTTTTCGAGAGTTTTTTTTTTTTTTCACATCTTTATTGGAGTATAAATGCTTTACAGTGTTGTGTTAGTTTCTGCTGTACAACAAAGTGAATCAGCTATATGTATACATATATCCTCATATCCCCTCCCTCTTGAGCCTCTCTCCCACCCTCCCTATCCCATCCCTTTAGGTCGTCACAAAGCACCCTGTGCTATGCAGCAGCTTCCCACTAGCCATCCATTGTACATTGGGTAGTGTATATACGTTAATGTTACTCTCTCACTTCATCCCAGCTTCCCCTCCCCACCGCCCCCCACCCCATGCCCTCAAGCCCGTTTTCTACATCTGAGTTATTCCATATTGTTATTCCATAGTGTTTTAAGTGCCTACTGTGTGCCTGGGGAATATTGTCAAGGCCACCATCTAATAACTCTGTAAATTCTTTTGCTCGCTCTCTTTCTCTCAACTAAATACTTTTAATAATGACTATACCATTATGTCATGAACCCACACTCGAGACAGCCCCAGTGGAAGGGCGTGGTTTCATTATTATCATCAAATAACATGCTAAAAATAATTAAAAATCACTTAGAACACTGGCAACAGAAAAGATGTGTGAATTAGTCCCACCCAGGAGCAGGCCTAACTTGTCCACAGAACTTGTATAGGAATCTATGCTTCACTAATTAACCAAATGTTTAATAAAAGACAACTAATGTTTTTGGCTGAATTATAGATGGGTACTTTGGCAGGTAACAAAGCACTTCAAGACAGTTCAAGTCATTTAATTTTATAAAATGCTCATCTAATTCCAACTAGCAGCTTTCACATAAATGTAACTTTGCATTTTAAAACAATTAGTTTTTTAAATAATAGCTCTCTGTTCTACAATTTAAGATACAGATAATCGGATATCTTGGTTAATCTAGGCTCCCTAAAATCTTAAAGACTAAACATGACATTCATATAAAATGACACCCAAGCAAGAAACCTATAGTAAATACATGAGTTTAAAACCCCTCCTTCAGGGCTTCCCTGGCGGTGCAGTGGTTGAGAGTCCGCCTGCCGATGCAGGGGACACGGGTTTGTACCCCAGTCCGGGAGTGTCCCACATGCTGCGGAGCAGCTGGGCCCGTGAGCCATGGCCGTTGAGCCTGCGCGTCCGGAGCCTGCGCTCCGCAACAGGAGAGGCCACAACAGTGAGAGGCCCACGTACCACAAAAAAAAAAAAAAAAAAAAAAAACCTCCTTCAAACTTTTGCTAGGGTGAGCTCTGGTGGTCTCCAGTGAAACTCCAATCACTGTCATTCATTTAATCATCATGAATTCTAAGCGTGAAGATTAGACTTAAACATTTGGAGTTTTACTCCCTCCCTTCACAAGTAATATGTTAACGTTGAGTATAAAAGAGCAAAAGTGTTCTGAAACAGTGAAATTCACAGAGAATTCAAGCCAACTAGCATTTATGGAATGCCTACTCTGTATGGGGTACTTGGGTGTGAGACTCTGCTTAACTTAGACACTGACCCTCTTACAGAAGTTTGCATTCTAATAGGAGACAGACATATAGCATTAAAACATTAATGACAGGCAAGTCTTCCCAAATTTGTGGTATTCTTGCTTGCTTCCTTGAACAGTACACAGGGAATGCGACACAGCATTTTTGAAGTGCCTGGGGTTGGTGGGGACCCTTTGACTAGGAACTACCCTCCTGTGCTGTTACACAGTGATCTCATCAGGCCTTGCAAGGCATGGGCAGGCCAGTCCCTGCACTAATGGCCCCATAGTGCTTTTCTAGTTCTTGGTTTTCCCAACATGGTTTTGTTCGATCTTTTCTTGCTAGGCAATGAGCTATCATTTCTTGCCCATCAGTGTGTCTGCCCCTAAGCACTCTCCCTGCTTTTCTCTCCTTCTCCCATTTTTCTCTCCTGCGTTCCTCCCATGACCTTTAATTCATCACTTACACCCAGCAGTGAACTAAGGACCAGATAACCCAGCTTGGTCATGACCCTTAGTAGGGACTGGAGGGGCCAGACTATGAGTCAGGTCCATGAACATCAGAGCCTTCCCTGCACACCATGCAATTTGGCCGTCCAGAGACCATTTTTGCATGTGTTTTGTTTCTCAGCTCTGCGCTAGAGCTGAGCTTCTGATATAAGTGGCCTCTGGCTGAGTTTGACCTTTCCTTGAAAATGGGTTGTCCTGAGAGGAGGAAGGGGCAGGCAGCCTCCAATGTCCTTTGGTATTGTCTCCCCTGGTACTGTGGTCATGGTGAGGTAGAGCACCTCAGGCAGGTACAGCCTCTCCTCCTGGTGGGAGGATGGCCCTGCTGCCATGTGCCTATCTCTCTGGGATTCCTTCACTTTGAGGGCTTAATAAGGAGCCCTATTGCTCCTGGAAGCCAAACAAGAACTAATATTAACATGATGAGGATGATGAGGACACATAGCACAGCTGACCCCAGCCGTAACGATCCCTTCTTCGTTCTGTTCCCCTATTTATTTTGTGGATTTAGTTTCTGTTTGTTTCTTGAAATAAAATGCCCTTCTTGTTTTCTTGTGTTTGATTTCCACTTCTGCATTATGGACTAGTGGTAAGTGTCTGTTATTTAGATTCTCATGGATGCATGTTTAGTTTGAAAACTTTGAGAAAATATGAAAATTTCTTTTGAAAAATGTATATATTTTCAGAAATCTGGACAAATCACTGTGGCTTTCTGTTGGCTCTGGTGGTACTACACTAGCCCTTTTGGAGGAGGAAAGAAAGAAAGGAAGGAAGGGAGGCAGGGAGGGAGGGAAGGGGGGAGGAAAGAAAGAAAGAAAGGGAAGAACCACTGTAAAACACTCTACTTCCCAGTACAAATACTTTTGGAACTCTTACTCATGTGTGTTAGGTCAAATTCTGGCAGAAATCGCAGGACAGCTGCAATTCCATACTCTGAAATGTCTATTAAAAGAAATCTTGATATAATTTATAGAAGAGTTGGAAGGTATTCCCTGTTTTTTTCATTCCCTTGAATATAGACAACTTTTGAAATAAAAGAAGGAGAGAAATAAGTATTTTCTATGATGAAGTGAGTATATTCACAACTTTAAATATACGATGCCAAGAGAACTTTCTGCAATGAAGATTGGTTCAAATATATATATATATATATATATATGTATATATTAATATTACTTGTGTCAGGTTGAGTTTCAGCTAACTATCATGAGAATTAAAAAGCTGTACAATTTCTGAAAGTTTTCATGTATACAGATAAACAAGTACACAATTCAAGACACCACAGTTTTTTGGGCCTCTCACCGTTGCGTCCTCTCCCGTTGTGGAGCACAGGCTCCGGACGCGCAGGCCCAGCAGCCACGGCTCATGGGCCCAGCCGCTCCGCGGCACACGGGATCCTCCCGGACCAGGGCACGAACCCGCGTCCCCTGCATTGGCAGGCAGACTCCCAACCACTGCGCCACCAGGGAAGCCTAAGATACCACACTTTTATATACAAATAAGATATACAAAATTTTCTTTAAAATCCCAAGTTTAAATGTTCTAGAAATTTGAAGGCATAAACAGATGCCTTTTTTTATGTTGGCTTCACCGAGGGCTTTGGTTGCTAGCACTGCCATGTGACATGTGTCATATCGGGGGGGGGGGTTATTACAGAGACCATGTGTGACAAGTAGGTGTAATGAGGTCTCCTGGTCTCCTGGGAACTGGGACTGGGACATAGGAATCAACCAGGGACTGTTGCAGAAGTGATTCCTTGTGTAAAGTTGATGCTGGGAGATACCCACACAGCCAGATAGTAAGTGCATCCCCAGCCCCCTGTACAGCCAGGTGTAGGTCATGTGACTAGTTCTCTTCCGTGGAATCTAAGCAAAGTAATGTATGTTACTTCCAGACTGAGGTTGTTTTTCTTTGCTTTGTTTTTGTTTGTTTTTTATACATCTTTATTGGAGTATAATAGCTTTACAATGGTGTGTTAGTTTCTGCTGCATAACAAAGTGAATCAGCTATACGTATACATATATCTCCATATCCCCTCCCTCTTGCATCTCCCTCCCACCCTCCCTCTAGGTGGTCACAAAGCACCGAGCTGATCTCCCTGTGCGATGCGGCTGCTTCCCACCAGCCATCTATTTTACATTTGGTAGTGTATATCAGTCTGAGATGTTAAAGAAGTGAGTGGGGCTCCTCCATTCTCTCTCTTGTTGCTCCTGCAAGAGGTACTTTGCAAGATACCTTTATAGCAGAGACTAGCTGCATCTTACATCAAATCTGTATCACCTGCGAGAAGAAAGCAGAGGACTCCAGAGCTCTAGTGGGTGCAGAGCCACTAGATGGAAGGAGCCTGGATCACTAAATCACACACTGAGGAGAACCTCCTACCACCTGGTAATACTCACATTGTACTATTATATATTTGATTGGGGGTAAACCACTGAAATTTAGGGGTTTACCTGTTACTGCAGCTCGATTTGCCTTAACTGACCAAGGATCAACACTGTACTGTGTCTGTCTCTCTCCATGTCCTCTCTGTACACCAGCTCATGCTTCCTGCTCCTCCACAGCACTGACCTTGACAGGGCAACCCCAGCCCTGGTGCAATATGACACAAAACCAGTGCCCACCACTTACTCCTTTCTGCCACTATATGTGCCAAATACCTTTCATTTGCTCCTGCGGATCCACTCTCTACTCTTCTCCACCCTGTTTGCTGCCCCGAGAGGTGATCTGAACTGATTACACCAAAAGACTACTATGTTCTCTGCCTTCCAGTTGGATTTGGTCAATGAGAAGCCATGGCAGGTGACAAGAAGAAGGGAGGAAAATGCATTGGGGATATTTATCTATCTGTTTCCTCCCTGTGAGGCTTCCTCAGGCTTGTCTCTATCAACAGAAGTTCACTGCTCCTCTCAAGGAGCCCTTTCTTTGTGACTTTCATCTTTCAAGTTTTGCTAACCTTGCCCTTCACATACACCTTTGAGCTTAGGCATAGGAGTGGCTTTACTTCCTTTTGCTGGTAGCCCCAGGATCCTGAGTTCTTTCTTGTAATTTCCTTACACCCTGCCCATACTCTTATAATGAATCCATTTATAAACCCTCTTCAAATTATCCTAATTTGAGAGTGCTTTCTGTCTCCGGTTGGTTTTCTCACTGCAAAAATCACATCACAATTAAAATTCTCTAGGGAGTCAGCTATCTACCCCTGGCTCACTTAGCCACGTCCAGGGAATGGAGTTATTGTGCAAACATGGACAGCAAGCCCACCCTTTCAGCAAAGCCTTTGAATGATGGCAACTTGCAGAGCAGGAACTTGCAGGTGCCTCAAAACATGTCTACCAAATAGTACACCTTCATTTCTTACAGTAACAGCTTCCCTTCTTTTCACTCCTCTTCAGCTATATGATTGCCATCACATGTTGTTGCATTTTTTCCCCCTGTGGATTGCTTCACTGCTGAGAGAACACATTATTGCTTTTCATAGGATAGTACACTGTGAATAGTGCATATTCCTAGTACACCATTTAGAATCTAAGTCTTTACATTTAAAAATGCAAATGTTGGGCTTCCCTGGTGGCGCAGTGGTTGAGAGTCCGCCTGCCAATGCAGGGGATGCGGGTTCGTGCCCCGGTCCGGGAAGATCCCACATGCCGCGGAGCAGCTGGGCCCGTGAGCCATGGCCGCTGAGCCTGCGCGTCCGGAGCCTGTGCTCCCCAACGGGAGAGGCCACAACAGTGAGAGGCCCGCGTACCGCAAAAAAAAAAAAAAAAAAAGCAAATGTTCATAAAAACTAAAAGGGAGAAACAAGTAGAAATCACCACAGAATCATGCATTGCCATGTTATTTCTTAGGGCAAAAAAAAAAAAAAAACACTCTTTGTTAACAACCTGGATATGCTATGAATATGTCATACAGAATTTGCATCCAAGGAACAAATCACAGTTTTCTCTTTCACATTTTTCTGGTATCATTCACGTTCTTTTACTGCCATTAGTTCCCAGCAAAAGATGCTACACAAGTACCAAATCGAATGGGAAATTATTAATATTATTAAACCAAACATCTCATCACTTCCATTCAGTGTGAAAAGTGCCTCACATGTGGGGCGGGGAGACAGGTAGTTTCAGTAAAGTATGTAACCTGAGGCATTATGAAAATTGTGTGAATATCCAAGTACAGAATCCATACATTCCCTTTTAAGGGCTTATT
Source organism: Mesoplodon mirus (assembly GCF_964341445.2). Taxonomy (NCBI): domain Eukaryota; kingdom Metazoa; phylum Chordata; class Mammalia; order Artiodactyla; family Ziphiidae; genus Mesoplodon; species Mesoplodon mirus. The sequence goes on from NC_138979.1 coordinate 126,796,142, forward strand.
TTTCTCTAAATATTTTATTCTAGGATACTAGTAAGACTTTGGTGATAACAGTTGTATCCTTTTTCTTATTTCAGGAAATAGGGAACTAGAAAGCACTCACACTCCTCCTCTGGGAGAAGACAAAATGGGAGAAAATATGTATTTTCACTCTACTTAGTTTTAAAGTAGCGTGTCTTATACAAGGCGAAAAAAGGTTAATATTGCAAGATAGTTATTTTTCCAAGTTAATATATTCTTAAGGAATATTACCACTGCCCTTCACCATACATATGAAAACCCACACCATTCCCTCCTCAGTATCCTACGTCATCAATTTCATGACTTGGGATGTAAGTGAAAGCTTAGATTTACTAGAATTTCATGATGGGTTTCGAAGTGGGAGATGGTTATCTGGTTTTAAAAGTCATAGATTGGGCTTCCCTGGTGGCGCAGTGGTTGAGAGTCCGCCTGCCGATACAGGGGACATGGGTTCGTGCCCCGGTCCGGCAAGATCCCACATGCCGCGGAGCGGCTGGGCCCGTGAGCCATGGCCGCTGAGCCGGCGTGTCCGGAGCCTGTGCTCCGCAACGGGAGAGGCCACAACAGTGAGAGGCCCGCGTACCGCAAAAAAAAAAAAAAAAAAAAAAAGTCATAGATTGATAACAGGGCCACAATTTCTATCCCTCTATCCCCACAAACCTCCCAGTACACATGTGCAGTGTATAATTAAAATAATGGGAAATAAGTGTGCTTACAAGTCAGTCCAGCACAAAAGAATTTTATTTACGTTGATTTCTAGTGGATCTATAGAAAGCAGGTTATCTTTGTTTTATTATGTTTCTTCTAAACAGTAACTACATACAAAAAGACCATTAAAATAGCACTAGAATTTTGGCTTAAAACTGCATTGTCCAATATGGTAGTCACTAGTCACATGTAGCTACTGAGCAGCTGAAATGTGGCTAGTGCAGCTCAGGAAATGAGTTTATTTTATTTTAATTAATTTAGATTTAAATTTAAGAGCTCAAGAAGTATAAAATAGTTTCCCATTAATCATAACTTCATCATTTTGCTAGGACTATGCTTTAACCATTGGATCCCATAAGATATATTGTAGTAAGAATGTACTTTTTACTTTTTAAAATGTGGCTAATAGCAAATTTTGAATTATATGTATGGCTCACATTATATTTCTATTAGAAAGCTTTGGCTGAAAAGCTAAGATTTAAGGCTAAAATGCTAGTTTATCTTTTGCACACAGCGGCACCCAAATATATGTAGCAGTATCAGAGTTCATGGGGGAACATCTCTAGTACATACAGTAGGTATAAAATGAGGAAAAAATCCTGAATTTTAAATTCAACTCTCCTCTTATAAGCTTAGTATTACTTGTTGTATACAGCCCCTCCTTACTTCAGTTGTTTATCTAGATTTAAAGTAAAATGAGTTTCCACCACAAGATAAATTTATTATGCCAGTTTTGAACTGATTAAAGATGTCTCTTTGGTATTTCTCGAACAATCTTTCATGAGATGCATCAACCCTTAGAATGAAGCCACGGTGCCCATAAGGCTGGCAAAAATGTTTTCTGAGAAATCTAAACTGGAATCTACTGAATTAAATTCCAAACCAAATTAGAAACATTGAAAAGACTCTTAAATACACAATGTACTTTTCCTTCAAGCTATTTGAGTCCCAGCTGAAGATACCAGTGTAGTCTTTTCCAAGTATAAAATTTGAGAAAGATCAATACATAGATATGCTCAAGTAATTTTCATGCTGTGTCTTTGCTGGTTTGATAAAAAATTAAACAGAATCTTTTAAATTTAAGGAATTGTCAGTATAGTCTTAAAGAAAACCAAATCCCTCACTCAAAAACAGAAATAGCCAGTTTCTCAGGACAGTGCTGGAGAGAAGTTGGAGCTATTTATGGAGAGACAGTGACTTGAAAATCACCAGAGTATAATGAAAATTAAAAGTGCTTTTTTCTTCCAAATCAACCGACTGACTCTATAAAATAATGCACTTATCTTCATTACGAGTCATAACAATGATTTGAGATCTTCCAATTTAAATTTTATGCCTCTTTGTTTTTCCTCAGGCAGGACAAGAGACGAAAACTGGAAAGTTTAGGTCATATGGATCATGGCAGCACTGCTATGTCTGGAATTTTCTTATAAATATCCTATTGCTTTGAGGCTCACAGGCCTGGCTAAAACAGCAGGGACAATCTCATTTGCACTTTTATAGTTGTAGAGGGATTTTCAAGAGTTAAAACAATTCTCCATAATATTCTGTATTAACTTAATGGATATGAAGTGTGATTATTACAACTTTTCATGCTTTTCTGCAGGCTGACAGTTTGGAAGTAATTTTAGAAAAACAAACAAAGTTATAAACAAATGCCAACAGGAAGGCATTCTTGGGTACTCAAAAGAATCTATCTACAACAAATTTTTACTGCCTATTTTCAGCTTTATGCCTTTTTAAGTTTTTTTTTTAATACTATAAATGACTGTTTCTACCCTTAAGAAAATCATCACTTCAAAGGAACATCTTGTGGTACTCTACAATGATGAAACAAATTTCAGAAAACAAAGCAGATGCCACCCCTTTTTGTGTGATTAAACAACAAAGAACATTTTATCAGAATCTATAAACTTTACTAAATACTCATTTAACAGTTTGAATAATTTTGCTTTGCTTAAAATTAGAAAAAAATACTAATTTCACTAAAATGTAAAACTTCCATATAAGTCCATCAAAGTTAATTTTTCAGTCCATCTATAAAGTGCATAGCAAACTATACCAGCCATAAGAACACAAAGGTGAGATGCAAGGAAGTTTGAAAATCAGAGTCAGTGAGAAGGGAATTCAAAGTAAATATACAGCACTATTAAAATAAATTTTATACGCACACACAGGATATAAATAAACACTTAAAGGAGATAGGTTATACAAATTGAGTTGATGGATTGGAGAAAATATGGGGTTAAATGGAGAAAACTTATTTGAAGCAGTTAACTTGTGAAGCCAGGAAGGACAGTTCTGGGGCAGTGAGCACAGTGTTTTCCTGGGTAAATGGGAAGTTAAACCAGCACAGAAAAGAGCCTGGCAGAGAGTTTTAAAAGGAGGTATGGGTACATCGGAAAGGACTCATAACTTTTTCCTAAGAACTAAACTTATGATTTTTGAAAGCTTAGGAGGAATGTTCTAAATGTTTACAAAAAGGTACATTTAGAGTCAGAAAGAAGTAAGTACCTAAACAATAAGCTGAAATGGGAGTAAATTAGTAAATCAAAGAGTTGATTTGTGTCTACTCAGGAAGGGGCATTGGCTTCCACTGAACTTGGCTCTATGAAGGGAAAATTGTGCCAGACCAATTTAATTTCCTTCCACAGCAGAGTGATAGGCAATGTCAACCAACAGGAAGCAACAGCAAAAAAGGATGTTAAAATAGGCCAGGCACGAGAGAACCAATATCTGGAACACTAATTTGATAAGGGTTTGGCAAAGTAAGGATACACACAGGGACAGCTGTAATTCTTTTAAAAGTCCACCTTCCCTATGTAAAAATCGTTTAAAATTGTGGAGGTAGATAATGAAGCAACAGTAGACTTCTAATAAATGTGCATTTCCTGGATTAAAATAGCATGTCAGATGTAGTTCCTAATTTCAGGAAACCCTCGATTTCTTTGAAATATCTAGGAATAAAGAATTCTGCGAATTCTAGGGTACACTTAGCCCACACCCTTGAGCTTTTTTGGGCATTTATCTCACAACCACCTTTTAAAGTGTTAGGAGTGAAGGTATGAACTAATTTTGTAATAATGCAGTATATGGAACTATGAGCAACCTATAAATATGGTAAAAGTAAGTCATCATGTTGCATTAAAAGAAAACACAAATTAGCACAGAGGAACATTAATATTCTACACTGCAACTAGGTAAATTTCAAGGATCTCTTGCATTTTGGGGGGAAAAAGACTGAATTTCAATCAGGCAAGGTTTTATTGATTTTCCAGATCTTTGATCTTTTCTTAGGTTCTGTGATACAGTGAAAATAGAAAAGACTTTGGAGTTGTACAGACCTGTATTCAAATCCTGACTATGTCACTTACCCACTGTACAAACCCCAGCAGGGAATTTAAAACTTTCTGTTTCTTTATCTGAAAAAATGATACCTACCTTGCCATTTGCAGTGAGGATTAAGTAAGACAATGTGTGTAAAATACTTGGTATGTATATTTCTCAGTAAATATTGGCTCCCTTCCACCACTTCTCAGTCCTAATCTTTCCTTCCTCTCTCTCCCTAACGGTACATACACCTTGGAAAGAAAGATACACGAAAAGGCTAAGAATAAAGCCCTGTCTTGTGAAACAGGAAAAGGGACACAGCCTTACTTCCTTTTACTCTTAAACACTTGTTAAAGGTTTCCTGACCCCACAAGGAACCATTCACACTTATTTGGCATTCTCCCGGTGTTTCCCAGTTTTTCCATGTCAAATGTCAATAAGCTGAATGAAAGTCTCCTTGTCAAGTGATTTTTATTTTTTTAATTCTTTATTCCTGTACATATTAGGGAAAACACAGAGCAAACATGAGTATGATCACCAACAAATGGTAACTCTATTAGTGCTTAAAATATAGCCATCCCACCATGTCAGGTTTACAACTGCAACCTTGAACTGGGAAATCAGTCTCCTTGTTCTTATAGATTTGTCCAGTTTTCTCAAGTAAACAAAAATCAACTTCCTAGCGTGCTCTATAACATCTTGATAACAATTTAGCACCTATGCAATAAAGAGAGAGTCAGGGATTATAAAATCACTTAGAATGTATTAGTTTTAGCCTGAGCAGGCATAAGTCTTTGAGGATTAATTTCATGCTGAGGGTTAAATTTCACTTTCACGATAGGCTAACCACTGCCCGGGGCTGCACAGATAATGAACCTGCCAAGGGATTAGTAAGGAAACACTTGTGTTATTATAAAGCGGGTACACTTCCCTTTCTAACCAAGTTCATCCTACATGACATTAACAAATTACTCCCTCTCTCTGTCCACATTTCAATATAATGTGAGCCAGCAAGTGACCCTGAACCAATAGGACACAAGATAAGATCTTCTCAGTGCATGAATGGCTATTACACTTGTCTGAGAGAGCTAGACCTCCTGCAGGGAAACATAAGGCATTTTATCTCCATAGGGCCCCCGACTCCCTGCAGAAGCCTTTCTTTGGTCATAAAGCCTCTAAATGGACACAGTGTCATGAGGTAGGAGCCCACAAGAAAGGCACTCTCCAGAAAACACAAATGACACAATTCAATTTTGACAAACTCACAAGGACCTATTATCTTCTAAGTACAAACTTAATAGGTTAGCATTTGTGAAAATACATGTTCAGAGAGATTTCTGATTTTTCAGATAAAAGCCTCCTTTTCTCAACAGAGCCTTTCTTAAATAACAGGTGTGGTTTGTTCATAGACATCAAATCTGTTGGCTTTTTCTCAGTCTTCATTCGCAGAGGACCATCTTCTCCTGCTGGGGGTTAGAGTGGGGCCCCCCTCCTTTGGAGTGGTCCCTGCCTCCTCTGAATAGCACTCACTATTGCCTCTCTCCAGTTGTGGTCTCCAGGTACTTGTCCTGTTTCTACTACTTGACTGTAAGCTCCCTGAGGGTGGGGAGTTCATCTTAATTTACCTTTGCATCCTCTCCCTCCAGAGTCTGACCAAATATCTTCACAGAGTAGACACTCAGCTTCTTTTGGCGAAATCGAATCTAACCAGTCTCTACATTTGACCATATCCCGATTCCACTGTACAATGTTTGGAGAAAATAAAATATAATGGATCTGCAGAACATGTGGTTCCTGTTATCTATGAAGTTAAAATTTAGGAGTGTTTAGCATAAATTAAGAGCGCTTTTGTTAGGAAGCTGTCTGTTATTTAATGGACCAACTTCTGCCAAAGTGAGACTGGCTACTTCTGTAACTTGCTAATAAACAGCAGGAGGAGAAAATGTGGAATGCTTAGGACATCCATCGGTATTTGCTACAACCCAACTTGGTTCAAACCATGAATCTTATAGGAAAACACAATATAGTCTTCTTATGATGTATCAGTATGCCTCTGTTCACAATATTGTCTTGTGAACAGTAGATAATGTTTCTATACATTCACATTCTTATTTGCCAGCTTGAAGGCTTTAGAATTGGGCCCATAATGATCCTGTTGCATTTCATGTGTATTCTTAGACCAGTAGGGTAGATACCTCTTAAACACAGGTGTGTTGAGGGCCAACAAGGAAGCTTTATATAATGGAGATGGAGGGATCTAAGCTTTGACCCTTGAGCTCTGCTGGAGTGAAACGCTACAAGAGCCACGTTTGAGAAGGCGGCTTCTGTAGAATGGTGGAGGTGGGCATCAGAGTAACTGCATAAGGAAATGAGCAGGTGGCAGAGAAAAACAGGTATAGACAATATTCTTCGTCAAAAAGTTTGGTAACTTAGAAAGAGAGAGAGAGGACAACAGCAAGAGGAATCAATAGGAATATTTTTTTAAAGGATGGGGGAGATGAGCATATTTGTAGTTAGGGGGGAAACTGAAGAAGCAAAAGAAAGAGGGATAAAGTAAATTCTAGAGGAGGAGTAGAATCAGGAGGAACTAATCTTAGAAAAGAGACCAGATACTTCCTCTTTAGAAATAAGAATAAAGAGAAACAACCCAGGTGAAAGGCCAAGTAGAGGAATTTAGAAGGAAATCATGTCAGATGTTCCCAGTTTCCTCAGGAGAAAGGAAGGCAAGTTCACCTGCAGATAGTGGTGGGGAACGACTGGAGGCTTATGCAGTGGGAGGGGGCATGGAGATGCTGCTGTGGGGATGAGATGGGGACTTAGAAAGAAACTAGTCAGAAGTGACTAGTGACTCCCCCATACAGCTAAAGCTTGCCAAGTTGCAGTAGGACCAGAAAACATGGAGCTGGGGTTACATTTGGCTGAAAAGGCCAGCTATGGGCATCCAGATTGACAGCCAAGTGAAGTCAGAAGGGAATGGAAGAGACGGGGAAGAAGAAGGAGTTGAAGGGCATCCTGAACAGGATGAAGAGGAGGTGCAGGGGCTTCCCTGGTGGCGCAGTGGTTGAGAGTCTGCCTGCCGATGCAGGGGACGCGGGTTCGCGTCCCAGTCCGGGAAGATCCCACATGCTGCGGAACGGCTGGGCCCGTGAGCCATGGCTGCTGAGCCTGCGCGTCCGGAGCCTGTGCTCCACAACGGGAGAGGCCACAGCAGTGAGAGGCCCGCGTACCGCAAAAAAAAAAAAAAAAAAAAAAAAGTGGGGGGAGTTGCAGCACACACAAGAGAGCAGAGCAGTGGAAGAGCAAGAAGAGGGAATATTTCAGATCTGACATTAGGGAGGTGAGTTTCCTGTCACCGCCTTGCACGGAGAGTAAGGCGAGGGTTGGTGCAGGAACTGTGAGGACTGAGGTTCAATGCTTGGTAGCACTGAAGTTGATGCTACCAGGGAACAGGCTCTGGAGTCCTGGAGGTTGTGGAGTCATGTCCAGGCATCTGGTAAATGACCAGGGAATGAAAGAGATGTTGACTGAGGGTCAAGAACAATGGCAGGTGAGGAAAATGCCAGCCCCTTGTGTGAACTGAGGAGAGAAGGAGCCTCTTCTGAAGAGTTGGGAGGAGTATTAGAGAGAATCAGGCCAAGAGGTAGAAAGAGGGGGTAGGAAGCAGCAGCTAGAGGTGGAGCAAGTTCAGGGTGACCTAGGGCTGGCCTAGCCTGGGATCCAAGAGCATGGGGACGCCCTGGCTTTGTAGTTCCTTGGGTTTCTCAGCTGCAGTGCCCTCTGTCTCCTCATGTCACTCCCATGACCCTCCCCATATAGCTAAAGCTTGACCTCATCACACTAGGAGACTTTCCACTACCATGATCTCAGACATCGACTTGTTGCTGTCTTGTCCTTCCGATTTTTCTGGGGAATGAGCTCTTCATTCCCGGGACCCAGTGCCTGTTACTATCTCCCCCACCCCATCCCTGGGCAGCAGGGCCTGCACATGGGCTCCAGGTTTGCACTAGCAACGAGCACCAGGAACCAAGTCATCACCCCAGAGTCAATGAAGGGATTAGAGCTCCAGGTGTGCCTCAGCTTTCCCCATGGAAGGTTGACATGGGCAAGCGGTTTTATGATCATGGTCCTCAAACTAAACTGGTACCACAAACACCAAGGTTACTCATGCAGGGAATTAAGTCAGAATCAAGAGGCGGGACTGTGAAGAAACTGAGACGGCCAGAGATGGGCAAAGTGCTCATGGCTGCCAGGGCTCTCAATCAGCTTTCTCCTATGGGTGAGGATTTGGGCTTGTTGATGTGGAGTTCAGATGGAAAACAGAGGGGCCCAGATGACTATAAAGATGTCCTACCTGCTTCAGGAAGAGTGAAACAAGTGCAAATTATAAGAGAGCTGTAGTACAGCATACTGGTACCTTCTCAAACACTGGTACTGGCAGCTGCACAGCCCCATTGAGGTCTTTGGGCAGCTACACTGGGACATGCTGCACCTGCTCTGGCTGGCCACCTAGCTTCTACCAGATCGTGTAGCTTTTTCTCAATAAATCAGGACTGTAATACAGACTCACAGAGCATGATTGTATGTCTCTTCCTGACAAGCTACAGCCTACTTGAGGTAATGTAGGTGGGGTGTAAAGAACAGGACATGACATCATAAACGTGACATCCCAGAAAGATGGCCTAGTCTTCAGAAAATCAATTTTAGAGATGGGAAAAAGTAAATTTCAGGAGGGCTGGAAGATGGGGAAAGATCATTGTCAGAAGCAATTTACATTACTTGGACTGATATTCTAGGCTACAGTGTTAGGGAGATATTATTTGACACATTAGCCAGCGTTTTTGTTCATGGTAGCGTGAAACAGTGATGCTGGGCTTCCCTGGTGGCGCAGTGGTTGGGAGTCCGCCTGCCGATGCAGGGAACACGGGTTCGTGCCCTGGTCTGGGAAGATCCCACATGCCGCGGAGCGGCTGGGCCCGTGCGCCATGGCCGCTGGGCCTGCACGTCCGGAGCCTGTGCTCCGCAGCAGGAGAGGCCACAGCGGGAGAGGCCACAGCAGTGAGAGGCCCGCGTACCGCAAAAAAAAAAAAAAACAAAAAACAGTGATGCTTACCTCTAGACTTGAGTGGGAAGCCTTATTCATGTGTGAGTAGTCAGTAGTTGCCAGAAGAAACACACCTTTCCCTTTTAATAAGCATTTTAATTGGCTAAGTACATTATACCCAGTACATCTACTAGTCTCTGAATGGAAACCTCAAGCTGTTACAAGGCTGGTACCTTCTTCAACATCTCACTTGCTAGGGAGTGTGCATTCTACAATCTGCCAAAAAGCATGAAGCTGAATGAGGTTCTTTAATCTACATAATTGCTACATAAAATATATTTGCTATATTTTTATTTGATGTTCCCTTTAAAGGAGTCACTGGAGTTTATCCAAGATCACTTTCTTATAGTAATTTTCCATTTTCTGAAGGTTATTAAACGTTAATTAAAATGCATTTACAGTCAACCGTGAGACTCTCAGGTTTGTCTTTCCCCTCATTCAAATTATATTGACAAATTTTACTATAAATCCCCACGGCCTTAACACATTAACTCATTTCTCAAACCAAATTCTGGAAACAGATAGCATTTGCATTTGTATGTACTAGGGTAAATTTAATAAACTTTTATTGGGTATTTACTATGATGTGGGTGTTTTTTTTCCAGGGAACACAAAACTGGGAATGAAAACAACCAGTTTCGTTTAAATAGCAACTGGCAGGTAAATCATCCCCATTGCTTAAATGGAACTGACCAAAGGGAACTAAATTAACTTTCCTATAGCTCAGTTTAATAAAAGGCCACACTGTAAGTCTAAATTGCTCTGAAACATTAATGTGACATATCTGAAACAAATTTCCCTATCTGCTCAAATCCAGTCAAACGTTGACAATTATAACTGGGACACAAAGCTCCTAAGCAAAAGAAGCTCCTAAGCAAAAGAGATTTAGAGGATCTAGCTCACTTCTGGGAGATGGTCAAAAGTGGGTGAGAAATGGACTGTGACTTGAGGGGAAAGAGGTGACTCATGCCCTAACTGTCCCACAGCACCACAGAGGTGAGCTTCCAGGAGGGAAACTGGGGTTCACAGAGCTAACTCCACAAGAGCATTCTTTGATAGGCTTCACTGCCACATGTCAGAGTAAAACTGAATTTACAGAGTCAAAACAAGAGTTTTTAAAGAAAAATTATTAGCCAAGAAGTCACTGGGGAAAACTCAGGAGAGTCAATCCTCATTGATTAGAGGTAAGAAACTTTTCTCATGGACGATGAAAGGAAGAGTTTATTTCAACCACAAATAAATTTGTTTGTCTTTATCTTTTGAATTTCTCAAGCAAAAGAACTGTTATGCTATCCCTACTTAAAATTATCTTTTATTTTTAATCTACCAAATATTTCCGTGTTCTCAACAACATTAAAAAAATAAGGTCTCCAAATGAGTAACTTGAGCAAATTCCTTACTTAGCCTCACTAACAACAACAAAAGAATCCATTTGTTTTGGACAGACTTTACCCGGATAAACTTTCTTGAAATGTATTGTCTTTCAAATGGCTTGACAGCATCGATCTCCTTAGCTTAGGCTCTGAACAACCAAATGTTGCTATTTGAAAGTTCTCCCACTGAATATTATAAAATGAACTGTGTAACACATAAGGTATTCACAATCTTTCTAAATTTTAATAAGCTGTGACTTCCAGAAATCATAGATGAGTAATTTTTCAATAGATCTGCAATCTGATGCGCCAGAAAGAAGGAAGGAGTAACTAAGAAGACAAGCAGGACAGTATGGAAAAGGGTGAGTGGCAGCTTCGACATTAGTATTTTGGGGTTTGAATGCTAGTTCCACCACTTAGCTGTGTGACCGAGGACAGCACTTACCTGCTCTGAGTCTAAAAATAAGCGTGTTGGAGGTTGAAATGAAATTATGTCTGGCAAAGTGTTAAATGTTAATTTATAATTTAGTTTACTATTATTATAGCACAAATTAATGAGATTGCCTTTTTGTGAAGAATTAACATAGTAAGCCTTGCATTTTTTGAAGCATATCCAAAGTATCAACACAACCTTAGTTTGCCTACTATATGGAGTACATAAGGATTTCAAAATTGGTAGTGGTGGGCTTCCCTGGTGGCGCAGTGGTTGAGGGTCCGCCTGCCGATGCAGGGGACACGGGTTCGTGCCCCGGTCCGGGAGGATCCCACGTGCCGCGGAGCGGCTGGGCCCGTGAGCCATGGCCGCTGAGCCTGTGCGTCTGGAGGCTGTGCTCCGCAACGGGAGAGGCCACAACAGTGAGAGGCCCGCATACCGCAAAAAAAAAAAAAAGGTAGTGGTCTCTCTCATGAAAACTTTACCCTTAAAAAAAAACAAAAACACAAACTACTGGATATGTTCTAACTAGAAATACACACAGGTAAACACAAGAGCATAGTTCAGGTCTCAATTAACTCAATAGAAATACATTTGGGACTTCCAACTGTATAATAATTACTTAATGACCTTTGTTATATCTCTTCTATCCACCCTTTACAGTTCTTCCTCAAATGTACAAAGTCTTCCAGAGTTCACAACTATCCCCTTTGGCCAAAGGCTCCACTAATCTCCCAGGCTAGGAACCTCAGAATCATCTTGTATTTTTTTCCTTTCCTCCATTCCTTGAGCATCATTCTACCTCAATTTTTCTTTCAAACATCTTGCAGGTTTGTCTTTTCCTCTCCATTTCCGTTGATTTCTTCACACAAGGTCTATATTAAATCACAACTGTACTCATTTATTAACTCCAGCCTCTACCTACTTTTATTTGCAACTAGCAGTCTTCCTAAAAATATCACTTTCACTTCATTAATATCCTGCTCAAGAACCTACAATGGCTCCCTAGTGCCTAGTCCATCAGGGCCAAACACATGTCTTGGGTTCAATCACCTCCATAATCCATCCCCATTCCACCTGTCATTTTAGTTTCTGCTTTCCTCCAAACCATCCCCTCCGTCCAGTAATGAGGCCAAGGCACTGAACTCTGACTAGTCTGACCATTTCTTCTTCTGTGCTTTGCTTCTGTGTTCTTGCTTTCCCTTGGAAATTCTCTTACCAAATCTCTCATCTAAATCTTATGCAAATTCAGAAACTTTGCCTGAAGACTTTGGCTCTCTTTTCTCTGAGTTCCATTTAGATTAGCACCAAATTTTCTTCTAATTTTTCCACACCTTTTGCCTCCTCTAATAACTATAAGCTTCCAAGGGATTAGGTTGTATGGGAGACGTCTCCTATTTTTTATGCATCCCCCCCTCAGCCCAAAGTCTATACTCAAATGTCTGACTCAATGAATGACACCCTAACAGATGCTGGAACACCAGGTTGCTAGCTGCCTAGCCAGTGTTCTTTCTCCTCTTCTTTCTAATAGATTTTCTGATTTTGTTTGGGGCAGCAATGTGCCCAGGGGAAAGACTACATTTCCCAACCTTCCGTGCTACTTGGCAAAGTGCTGGCAGAAATTATTAGGTAAGACTCCCAGGAAACTACTTTGAACGGGGCTGACTCAGCTGGGAAGCATGTTCTTTTTGCCTGGAAGCTGGACATATAGGTGGAGTTCTGGCAGCTATTTTGTCCTATGAAGTGACTTTGCAAAAATGATGGAAGGTACAAAAAAGAGAGGAGCCATAGACAGAAGGAGCTTGGGTCCCAGATGATATTGTAGGACTACAGTCCTGATTCATTTGGGAAAGAGGGCTTCCTATTACTTACAGCTAAGTACAATTCCTAACTTATTTGGGGCCAATAAAGGAGAAAGAGGCTTGGGTGTAAGGTATTATAAAGTGAGGAGAAAATCACAATCCTTGGTATTAGCAGGAAAAGAATAAAGCAGAAAAGGTTTAAAAACTGGGTAGAAAGACATGGCGTATCAAGAGGTCCACCCACATGGCACTCCATCCCGATGCTACAGAAGTGGAAACCTGGGCTGAGGAAGGCAGCCAAAGGGGGTTAAGGGACCAATGCACCAGGGTCCATTATTCTAAGAGGGCTGACCCTGCGGTATTAAAAGGAAAGAAATTGCCAGGGGACATGTTTGGCACCATAAGGGTTTGAGCCTGGCTAATATTATAAAGAACCTTGGTTAAAAATTCATATGTCAAGTAAGACATTCACAATAGCTGTCAATCAATCTGAGAATTCTAATCAGGGAGGATATTGCATGATAGAAACTCGACGGCTGACATAAGGAAGGTGAGGCTACCAAGACTTTACTGTTAACACCACTAGAAATTGTAGCAGAGACCACTCATTTTGCTAATCAGTGTGCTAAGCATCTTGCTTACATAATTTTTATTTAATTATTAAACAGTTCTGTGAGGTAAATATTATATACCTCATTTGTAAAACTCATCTAGATTTATCCGTTTTCAATATTTTGCCACACATTTTTTTTCTCTCCCTCTCTCTCTCCATATGTGTGTGTGTCAATAGATATAGACTTATAACAAGAATATTTTGCTGAATCACTTGATATTAAGCTGAAGACATCATGCCACTTCACCCCTAAATACTTCACAACGTATCTCCTAAGAACAAGGACATTCTCCAACGTAACCAAATGCTATCATTTCATTCACAAAACTTAGCGTTGGTACAATAATATTATCTAATATTCAATCAACATTCAAATTTCCCAATTGTCCCAATAACATCATTTGTGGTTTGTTTGCTTGTTGCATCCAGTATCACAAATTATATTCAATTGTCATGTCTCTTTAATATTCCTTAATCTAAGAAAGTTCCCTGACCTTTTATTTGGTCTTTCAAGACATAGACCTTTTAGAATATAGACCAGCTATTTGTAAAATGTCCCATAATTTGAATTTGACTGACTGGTTCCTTACAGATTTTTAGGTTAAACATATCATTTTTGATAAAAATACAAATTAGGTGATGTTCTGTCCTTTTCATATGTCACATAAGGAGGCACACAATGCCAGTTTGTTCTATTAGAAGTGGGCAAAGCTACAGATTTTAATGCTGTACAATACTAAAGAAGTCAGCTATTTCAAAGGCATCTAACTTATTAGGATGCTAATCCAGCATTAACCAGGTTACTAACAATTTACTCAGCACTCATTTTCTCGTCACACCTTAAGAACACATCCTTCCTAATTTACAACCCCCCTTTCATTAGAGACAGGAGTGTTTTCCTATTTCTGACAAGCATTCTTTCAAGGAGAATTGTGTCCTGCTCCTGTAGACACAGCGTCACTCACTGTTTCCCTTCCGTGTACCCTTGCTAGTAGCTGGCAACAGACGGGTACCAGCAACGTCAGCAGCACACAGGGGGAGAGCCCAGCAAACCAGATCACGTGAAACTGTGTTGCCCAGACAAGGTGTGAGGAAGAGACAAAGCCAAATCTGAAATACGATCCCTGAGTACTCATTTTCACTTTATTTTACCTAATGAGGCAGGAGTTTAAATGCTGGCCTGATCAGAGTCAGATGGAAGCCTTAGAGGAGTGGGAACCCCACTGCCCTCCTGTCCCGACGCTCTTTGTTACCTCCAAGTGAGCTGAGACCAGGCTGTGAACCATGTAAATGGAAGGCTTCCAGGTTAATGAAAAGCTTCAGCACCATTCAAAAATCTGGACAGAGGGTCATGCCGTCTCCCAATCCAGAGAAACTTCATGCAGCTCAGCAATAAAGTTTAATGAACGCTGGTCATTTTGAATCATGAGCCTGAGAGACTGGCCAAAGGCTAATAGTTTCCTTATAGAATCTCTGCTTTAGCTGGGATACAGCAAGTACTCAAAAAATTCATGGGAAGACAGACTCGTACATGAAAGGTAATATTCCGTATGCCCAAGTCCAAGGGGAAGTTTCTGAAAAGGGCAGTAAACATTTCTCAAAAGCTGATGTTTTTATTAGGTGATGGCATGCTTTGTGCTGCATTTCATTAATTATCTGCAAAAGGAACTTTCTTTCAACGCCATGTCAGATTTGACCTACTGCAATCATGTAGCATTGTAGAAAGCCAGCCTCCAAATTAGCTACTCCATCTTTCTAGGGGCATAAGCACATAAGGCAAACTAACAATTTCACTAAAACTGACCCTAGAAAAATTCACATTTCCCAGAGAATCAAGCATGGATTCGTTTTACATTATTTTTAAAATCTGTCTTAATTGCTTAGAATTGCAACACAGAAATGACTGGCTTTCTGAAAAAAAGCATGTATCATTTTCAGAGTGCAAGAAAAAGCCGTACAGAAAAATGTAAAGATCAAATGCCACTTTCATGTGGATGGATGCAAACCTTATATCCTTTAGATTTATTTTAAAATATAGTAGAACCTATATTCCAGTTACCTAGTACATGGACTTAGATATGCCATAAGTCAAATCATATTCTAAAAATGTTCTTGCTTACACACAGCAGAAGCCTAAAACGTGCCAAGCCATGTATGAGGTAGTGGGATTTTCAGGAATGCAGAGAACGTTTACACATTTTAAAGAGCCTTAAATTGAACTATTTCAAGTAAAACTTCCGTAGAAGTATATGATTCAATTTATGGCCAAATTATTGTATTTGCCTCAAACTCCTCTTTCAAGAAATAGGTCTTGCTATTAGTTTCCACCTATTCTTGCAAAACAATTAGTCAGAATTTTAGGCATTCTCTTGCCAGGCAAGTCTGGGAATTCAATGTAAATAATGAATTTGAAGATTTATGGGGCGGGATATTGTGATCGCACACCGGCGCTTCTCCAGTTTTCCAGAGATCATAATTCCTGCCTCTGTTTATTATTCAGTTTATGGTTGGAGCATAACAGATGATTCATTTTTAATGTGATAAATGTTTGGGGGTTTGTTTGAGGGAAATAAAAGTTTATAGTTCAGCACTGGACATGGATAGTAAACTGGAGAGTAAGGCAATATATTTCTAAAACATGGTGATTAGGATATTTATTTGCTTCTTTATACCCAGGGCTCCAGTGAAGAGTGACTGATAGTGTTTACTTTTAAACCCCTAAACCTCATTACTCTGTTTTGCAACTTAGTGAACTTTCTAGAAGGAATTTTAATTTTCTCAAAAAATCCAAACTACCACTTTCTAGTTGTGAAAGGAATTTATAATTCCTTATACGTAGGCAACACTAACTAAATCTATACAAAGCAACAGAGAACAAGATGTAGTCAAAATGAAGTATGCTGACCCACAAGAACTCACAGTCCATGAAAAAATAATGCTTAGAAATGCACAGTAGTTTCCATTCTTTGGATTATATCTATATTAAGCTAGGCTTTTGTCTAATGCATATATTCATCTACTCATCCATTCATTCAACAAAAATTTATTGAGCACATACTAGACGTCAGAAACAGTCCTAGAACTAGAGATACAGGAGTGAACAAGACAAAGTCTGTGGCCCCAATGAGTTTATAATCCAGGGAAGGAGATGAACAATAAACAAATAAGCAAATTTGTAAACAGGTCCTAATCCCTTCTACTATTTCCAAATCCAAATGCTCGAAACATTAAAAAAAACATGTTTTTCCCCTGAGTTTGTGGCAAACTCATTTAGTGGCAAAACCTCACCTAAAAAGAAGTGAGGCTATCTGTAGTTTTTCTGCCATTCGGTATGAACAGTTATATGGTAAGCTGCAGAATTATTGTATTTGATTATGGAGTGCTGCCCCAGACCCTACCAGGGCATTTGTAGGACACATGATAAGTAAGTGCACCATATTACTTTTACAAAATACAAAAATTTCTGAGTTCCAAAACATATGTGTCCCCAAGAGTTTTTTTAAAGACACTTTTATTGAGATATAATTGGTCTACAAAGAACTGCACATATTTAACGTTTACAGCTTGATAAATTTGGACATATGTAAACCTGTGATATCATCAGCACAATCAAGGTAATAGATGTAGACAACACCTCTGAGAGTTTCCTTGTGTACCTTTGTTTTTGTTTTTGTGATAAGAACACAACATGAAATCTACCCTCTTGAATTTTGAAATGCAAAATTGTTACCGTGTTGTTAACTACAGGCACCATGTTGTACAGCAGATCTCTAGAATTTATTCATCTAGCAAACTGAAGCTTTATTCTTATTGGACAACTCCTCACTGCCCCCACCCCCTAACCCCTGGCAACCACTCTTGTAGTCTTTGATCCTGAACTTGACTATTTTAGATACCTCATATAGATGGAATCATGCAGTATTTGTTCTTCTGTGACTGGCTTATTTCCCTTAGCATAATACCCTTCAGGTCCATCCATGTTTTTGCAAATGGCAGGATTTCCTTCCTTTTCAATGCTGATAATAGTCCGCTGTATGTATATACCACGTTTTCTTTAGCCATTCATCTGTTGGTAGACATTTGGGTTGTTTCTGTATCTTAGCTATTGTGAATACTGCTGCAAAGAACATGGGAGTGCCCATATCTCATCAAGATCCTGATTTCAATTCTCTTGGATATTTACTCAGAAATGCAATTGGTGGATCATATGGTAGTTCTATTTTTAATTTTTGATGAGCCTCCATACTGTTTTCCATAGTGACTCCACCACTTTACATTTCCACCAACAGTGTGCAAGAGTTTTGGTTAAGGAATTTGGTTAAGGAATTTAGATCTGTATACCACAATGTCTGGAAATGAATGAATAGATGCATGGATGAATGGATGAATAAATAGATGTTTAAAATTGTTTTTTTCAGGTGAATCTGATAATACAATTAAAATACTTAGGCATCAGCAGACTTATACATTTTGCAATGTCTACAACCTAAACCCAGGTTATTTGGTATTTACTGGCCCTAATTTTACTGGTTCAGTTATTACACCTACTTGGTTTGCTGAGGAGACTAAAATGAATGAGGCATAGTCTTTGTCTTTGTGAACTATAATCCAGTAAGGGAAATAGATATAAAAACAGAAGAATGTCACACACTGTGATAAATGCCACAATCACCTTATTTTGCCTGGGAGGACTGGACAGAGGAGGTGACATCTAAGGAGCGTTGAAAGATGAGTAGCTGTTTTCCAGGCAGAGGTGAGAGAGGACCCTCCAGGAGGTGGATTTCTACGTTCAAAGGCTCACAGAATTCGAGAAGGATAAGGCATGTTTGAGGAAAAGGTGAGAAGGTCACTGTGGTGGTAGCAGAGGGTGCACAGGGTAGACAGCTCCAAGGTGGAAAAGACTGGAGGAAGGCCTGTCTGGGGCTTTGCAAAGGGGCACAGATGTTTTTTTTACAGGATATTTTACAGGCATGGAGGTAAGTAAAATGCTCAGCTTTTTGCTTTGTTTCATTTATTGTTTCAGGAAGATCACTCTGTGAGCAGTATGAAGGTTAGGTTTGATAGGGACCAATACTGGAAGGTAGGCCCTGGGGAAGAGGTGATAAAGGCTGAACCAAGGCAAGGGCAGTGAGGGCAGGAGGGTAGATGTAAGAGACATTTCCAAGGCAGACCCAAAAGGGTGCGGTGACCAATGGATGTGTGCAGGGAGGGAGAGGGAAGAGTCAGGGTGTTTAACCTGGAACGCTAGTGAGAAAAACAGCATAAATTAAGATGCTCTTAAGGGCTTGCTATGCATTATCCATCAACACCCAGATGTTGTCCTTTTTATCACCCTACCTTGAAAGGTCAATTATATTCTGTTTTACACCACTGTGGGTCCTATTCATAAGGCACAATAAGATTAAAATTTTTTTTCTTGTACTTGGGGACTTTCTAGTGGAACAAGCAGAAGAATGAGACATTAAGTATATTCTCCATACTGTCAAGGCCCAGATTCATTTCCAGTGTCATAAATCATCATAATTAACAACCTTTCAACCGAATGGATCCCAAAGCACTTTCCAAATTATGCAACTCTGGAGGTGAACTGCCTCAGCTGCCCAACAGCTGTCAGCAGCACTCTGCCACGGAGACAGAACAAGAGAGAAGAGGCACAGTCTCCATGGGGCTCCCCGCAGCATTTAGGTTTGTGGAACGCAATTCCCCAAAATGGAAATTGGCCCAAACAGAGTCTCATCTACTTTTAGTAGAAGCGCAGCAGAAATGCATTCTTATCCCCAAATGGTCAACAGATTTCCTTTCTTACAAAAAAATACCTGTGAATGGAATCAATACCAGTCCTTTGCCTAAGAAAATCAGTTACATTATATATTTCAAATTACATTTCTTATTTTGGAAATGACTTCCTTAATAGTTGATCAGGACATGGTGGCTTCAGGTGGAACCTCATTTCTTTTTCACATATTAAAGAGATCAATAAACAACTGTGGGGCTTCCCTGGTGGCGCAGTGGTTGAGAGTCCGCCTGCCGATGCAGGGGACACGGGTTCGTGCCCCGGTCTGGGAAGATCCCACATGCCGTGGAGCGGCTGGGCCCATGAGCCATGGCCACTGAGCCTGTGCGTCCGGAGCCTGTGCTCCGCAACGGGAGAGGCCACAACAGTGAGAGGCCCGCGTACTGCAAAAAAAAAAAACCCAAAAAACAAAAAACAACAACTGTGGAATTGAACTGAATCAGGCTGTTTGGAATCTCATGTGCTCAAATCCACTGTTTTTTCATCTAAGTTTGGATTTTTTGAGGGGTCACTTTTGCAACCCAATCAAATCCTAACTTTTCATCTCTCTTCCTGTTAGCTCAGGCCCAGCTGATCATAGTAACCCCCCTAAAATATTCTCATAATTCTGTGCTTTTCCAACTAAGGAAGGCAGGGGATTTGCAAAGTCATAAAATCAACATAGTGAATACGCTTGGAGCTTCTAATTTATTCTAAGATTTGGGATAAATACCAAAATTGATATACTGTGAAGTGTAATGTAACATTAAAAGTTTTAAAGATAAAATATGGGAATTTGAGTTTGCTGTGTACTACTCAGGTACATCCCTAGACAGTTCTCTTATTCCTCCTGTCCCTATCTGCCCATCTGTATTTGTTCCCCTTTCATTTGATATGGAGAGGAATTTGGGGAATAATTTTATGAGACAATGCCATAATAAGTACTTCTATTTTAAAGTATGGCTCTTCTGGATAACAGGAGGATAAAATACATTTTTGAAATGACTCCCCAGTTCAGCAAATCTGACGTTAAGGAAATAGCGGTGATGTAAAGGGCTTATATGTTTCATAATAAACAAAAACTATTACTACCAGTCTGAGAATAATTCAAAACAATCTAACTCCAGTTGACATAAATTATTTTACCAATACCATTCTAAGGGGAGAAGTAAGAAGGTGGTTCTTTTCATATCAATTCAATGAAATAAAAATTTCTGTATTGTGTACAAATAACTCTAAGTGATACAAAATGCAATGAAATGGAGATGGAATTTCTAAAGCTTTGGGCTATGCTAATATTTAGAAAAGTCTATCTCTGGTGGATCTTGAAAATCAGTTGCCCAGAGCTTATTTCCTGCTAAAATTCATGCCAGAACTGTAATGGATTCATTAGGATCTGTTATCATGCTCAGTTAATTTTTCAGAATCAAAGGCTTAAGCTTTTTTTTTAAAAAATAAATTTATTTATTTATTTATTTATTTTTGGTAGTGTTGGGTCTTTGTTGCTGTGCGCGGGCTTTCTCTAGTTGTGGTGAGCGGGGGCTACTCTTCACTGTGGTATGCAGGCTTCTCGTTGTGGTGGCTTCTCCTGTTGTGGAGCACGGGCTCTAGGCGCACAGGCTTCAGTAGTTGCGGCATGCGGGCTCAGTAATTGTGGCTCGCGGACTCTAGAGCGCAGGCTCAGTAGTTGTGGCGCACGGGCTTAGTTGCTCCGTGGCATGTGGGATCCTCCCGGACCAGGGCTCGAACCTGTGTCCCCTGCATTGGCAGGCAGATTCTTAACCACTGTGCCACCAGGGAAGTCCTAGACTTTTAAAAAGTTGCACTTATTTTACTTCTAATTATTTGTTAATTGACCGGTTACTTAATTAATTCATCTACTCATTATTTCAAACCTTGTTTGTTCTCCAGCAATGTGCCAATCTCTGGGGATCAGTGGATGATGTACAGCTCCCACAGCCACAGAACTTTCAGTCTCAGGTGGATACAGGTAAGTGACCAGGTAATTGGCAATACTTTGCATATGAAGTGTGGTGATGGGGGCGTGGGGACAGTAGCAGGTGGGTACCTGACCCTAACATCTCAGGGGGAGAAGGCCTTCAAGTGGAAGCGATGTGTAAACAAAGACCTAAAGGATGAGGCGTTTATCCAGGGGGAGGGGAAGGAATGCAGTGGTGGGAGAAGAGTGTTCGAGACAGAGGAACCAGCATCGGCAATGGCGGAGTGAAACAAGAGTGTGGCGTTTGGAGCAAAGAGTTCAGGATGGGAGAATGGCAGGACAGGAGGAGGAAAAAGACACAGGGGCTAGATTTGACAGCCCTGTAAGTAGGGCTGAGGAGTGTGGGCTTTATCTGAGGGTAAGGGGGATCAGAGCCCCAAAGATCAGAGAGGAGCCTGAACTTTATCTAAACAGAGTTATCCTGACTACCTGCTTACAAAGCAAACAAGATATTCATGCAGGCTTCCAATCACACCAATCCGTGTTTGCAGAGAAGTAATGACTGCTACCAGTGACTGACTCTTTAGCAGAAATTGCATGGCATTTTACATATTTCATAGCATCTAATACAACTATTTCATTAGATGGGTATCATGATTTCTATTTTGCAGATTAGAAAACTGGGGATCAGTTAAGTAATCGGTCAAGTCACGCTGTTAGTAAGCGTAGTCAGGATTCAAACCCAGGCCTGTCTTACTCTAAAACTCAAATTCTTTCCATACCTTAGCTTGCCAGCTACAAAAAGCAGTAGAAGAAGATGAAAAGAAAGGCCCCACCTGCAGTCTCTGTTAAGAAAAAGGCTCATGATTACAGAAAGCTATTTAATCAGAACTCAGATCTGACTACCTTTTTTTTTTCAATCTCTCAAAAATGATGTTCACCAGAGTACTTTGTAACCACCTTGGAAAATTGGCTGATAGTTCATTGCTTTGTTATAACATATTACTTTCTCCGTATTACCTGTAATTTCCAGGCATCTAATAGAGCCGTACGTAGCACAGGGCACAAAAGCCTACTAAAGACTCTGAATGGATTTCAACACCATTCAGTGAAAAAGGAGAGTGGGGATTTAGCATCTATTTAGGAAGCAATATTTTGGTCTTGATTATGCTCCATGGGACTCCTTCATTCACTACTAGAAATTCAGATTTAATGCATAATACAGACAGTTCACAGGGCAACCATAGCAGATGACAGAGAATCGTGTTTTCTACCTATTCCTTCCCTCTACTAAACATGTTAGTGGTAAAAATGGTGATTAAAGATTTTGACATTTTATAGTCCTCTTTAAATAAGAGATACAACTTAAGATTTTAAAGGATAACGTATGTTCAGTACAGGGAATTGCTTGATATCTCTATTTAAAGGAAAATATTCTAATTATGAACAAGCTCACAGATGCTGGAGTCATTATTAGTTTATTAAACGTACTCTTTACTATGCACAAAGTAAAGTGTGCATGATAACCTGGGAGCCATATGCGTCACATGATTTGTTAGGGCCCAATCACACCTAATTTCAGTGGCTGAAGAAAAAGAGGTAAGCAATTAAGGGAGAGTTTGGTCAGCTTCTGTTCAACCAAGGACGGAAACCTGCACAGCTGGAGACAATTCTGAGCAAATTGATCAGAATTCCTTTACCTTAACTAGAGCCTGGCTAACAAGTTGATACCCCTGAGTTTCTACAATCAAGCAGCAAGAATTTAAGAACCCAGAAAGGCAAGTCACCTCAGAATATTCAATAGCTCTAAGCCATGTCACTTCAAGGAGCTGGGACACCTGTTAGCTTGGGATAAGGCAGACTATTTTTCATGAATAATATCATTTTCTGGGTAACAACATGCTCACTCTGGGTGTCAGGAGAATTAATCAGTTGATCGTGGCTGATTATAAAATAAATTGGTAAACTAGACAAAAAATGGGGACTAGAAAAACAATGGAAATTATTACTCTCAATGGCATAATATCTGGGTATTCAAAATGCTGTGTCTCCTATTACAAAAAAGAGAGAGAGAGACTTACATTTTAATGTATGTTCTCCTGAGCAGCTAAGTGCCTTCTCTGAGTTAATCCCCAGAACCTCACGAAGTGTTGTTTTATATATACTAATGTTTGCTTGCTCGCTTGTTTGCCAATATGATGACCACATCTAAAAACAAAGTCTTTTCCTGGGACAGATCAGCTACTTTAAGGAGGTTTCCCTAATTCTTAAATAATGAACATGGTATTCTGGAAGGATACCAAGGACATTAAACATTTGGAAGAGTTAGCGAAAAGTTACATATTTTTTTAATAATAAAATAGATTTACCTCCCCTCAACCTTATGATTATTTTTGCAGTTGCAGACTAACTCAAAGCCAAAAAGTACTGGAAACACACTTGTTGCTATCCAAATGAGTGCGCTATGGACCCTTTCCTCTACCGCGTGGAGCAGGAAGAACCTACCAAGCAAAACCACCTACATACAGAACAACAACAAAGATAAGGTCCAATCTGTTACCACTAGCCAGCAAAAGTGAACCTGGTTAGTTGGCTTTAGCGCTGAAATACTCTTCTTGGATTCTAATCTTTTCTTAAATATACAGTTGCTATTTGGGAAAAAACAAAACAATTAGACACACCTGGTTAAAGTATCCTGCGCTCTGTTCACACTTCACAGTGTATCTTAAAGTGACAGCATATTAAAATGTCAATGCAATTCCTGTGCATTATGTGGCGAAAACTGCTGAAAGTACAGTTAGAGTTCCTAGCATTATGTAACTGAACTTGACCCTTTTGGAGTGCCAAAAAGTCATATATTATGTGAAATACGTAATTTTCACAGGATTATAAAAACCTAGAAAAATTGAAGTCTACCTTCACATAAATTTATAAATTCCTACTGGCTTTTTTGTTTGTGCATCTAGAGCATGGTCATAGCATTCTTTGGGAGTCTACCATCATGTGTTAGGCATAATACAGGAAATTCTGGATAACAAAATTGTCATTCGAATATTTCCAAGACAAACACACAGCTAACCATATTCAGCTTTAAATACATATATTAAAAAACCATACAGGAAACACTCCTAAAATCTTACATGGAAACCAAATATACCAAATTTGAATATAACGAATATCACAAACATGAAATGGGATCAAATTGCTTCCATGCACTGAAAAAGGAAAATTGTAAATCTGTTAGAACATATATCCCTGGTAATAAATTGTGACATTCTTATTGTGAAAACCAGGAGTGCAGCAAAGTACTTATACTGTATGATTGTTTCAGTAGCCAAAATAAAATAGAATATTACAAAGGAATTTGGCACAAAATGACAGTTGTTCAGGGGGAAACAGTATAATTAAATTGTTCTTTTGAAAATGGTAATGATAAGATATGAATCACATATTCCAGATAAATGTTTTGGCAGGTCTCTGCTTCCATTAAAATCTCCCAAGGACAACCCCAAAACTGCAAAATCTGAGATCCAACCAAGTAAATATTGTACTCAAGTAAAGCATTTCACAGCAGATTGTCTGAACACTTCTCAGCATAACACTCCATACTTCAATTTATTAATCTCTTATAAACAAAGAGCCCTCTCTGAAGTGCGGTGTGGCTACGGCACACTGTTTTTTATATCTAAGCATTCATTTCTAACTTCTAGAAATCATTTCCTAATATGCCAAGCAGTGCCAGGGCCATCTTAATTCCTCACCTCCCAAGACTCCTGCTTGCAGCCCAAGTCATCAGCACCCAGTTCCTAGGCAGGGCCTGCCTGCTATCTCACTGCTCCGAAGCCCTTCCTCTGCCCATGCGGACATGCAAACTAGCACTTACTCCAATAAATAACTGGTTATAACGGGGAGACGTGCTTTGACGGCTGCAGTTGCTCCAGCTTGGCTACTCCTGGTTCTGCTGGACCAGTGACGAATGCCACAGCTTTTTATTTTTTATTTTTTTATTTTTATTTTTTTACATCTTTATTGGAGTATAACTGCTTTTCAATAGTGTGTTAGTTTCTGCTTTATAACAAAGTGAATCAGTTATACATATACATATGTCCCCATATCTCTTCCCTCTTGTGTCTCCCTCCCTCCCACCCCTCTAGGTGGTCACAAAGCACCGAGCTGATCTCCCTGTGCTATGCGGCTGCTTCCCACTAGCTATCTATTTTAAGTTTGGTAGTGTATATATGTCCATGCCACTCTCTCACTTTGTCACAGCTTGCCACAGCTTTTTAATGGTCTGATCCCTGGGACTTTCATCAGCCAACACCCTATTTTTCAGAGGTCTTAGGTGTCCTCTGAGACCCTCCAACAAACACTGCTGCATTATGCATCCAGTGCTTTTGTTCCACTTGGATTAGAGAGCACAGTTCATATATGGTCTTATTTTTTCCCTCTTTTATACAAGACTGCGTAGGGTGAAATCTTTTAAACTATAGAAACCAGAAGTATATGTTTCAGTCTTCACTTCAACTCATGTTTGACAATGGGTAGATTGATGTGGACTGTGTACATTGAAAGCGGTATTTAAAGTTGGGATATATCATTCCTTTACTTACTCACTCACTCCTTCAGTTAGCACATATATCATATCTATACGGTACCAGGCACAATGTTGGATGCTAGAAGTACAAATATAAATGTGACATGATCTCATATTTTAACAGAGGGGACTACAAAAATCTATTAATGCTATGATATGAAATGTGCATATTATACATACTGTAGACACACATGCACATGGCACATGTGCCCTCATACATACACATACACACGTACAGAGCTTTATTCAGTGTCAGAGAAAGGAATGGTCCATTCCATTTGGAGATGTAGAAGAGGATTCATGGAAGTAGTTATACTTGAGTCGAGTTTTGAAAGGATGACAGAATTTGCCCAAGGAGAAGCTGGGTGAGAGTAATCATTGCAAATATAAATAGTGCGTACAGTGCTTAACACAGAAAATTAATGAGAGAAAGAAGGCTTAAAACAGTATACTGTCCTCATCTGTAGCTACCTCACCATTGGTAGGTAGAGTACCAATCCAGAAAGGTCCAATGTATAGAGTCAGATTGCCTGGGTTCAAATCCTGACTCCCTTCTTTACTCATTTCTTTTTTTTTTTTTTTTTTTTTGCGGTATGCGGGCCTCTCACTGTTGTGGCCTCTCCCGTTGCATAGCACAGGCTCCGGACGCGCAGGCTCAGTGGCCATGGCTCACGGGCCCAGCCACTCTGCGGCATGTGGGATCCTCCCGGACCGGGGCACGAACCCGTGTCCCCTGCATCGGCAGGCGGACTCTCAACCGCTGCGCCACCAGGGAAGCCCATTTACTCATTTCTTGACCTAAGTTCCAGGTTCCTATCGGTAAAATGGGTATAATACTTCACAGGCTTGCTGGAAGGATTAAGATAGACAACATGGTAAAGAACGGTACACAGCACATAGGAAATGTTCAATAAGGTAGTTGCTAATTATTTTTACTACTATTATCACTAGTATGTGTAGTTACAGGCCATGTTTGGGGAAGAATAAATGATAGGCTGGTGCAGATAGTAGGTATATGGATCAGAGTCAGTGAATACAGTGGATTCTGAAAAAGGTAAGTTGGGGTCTTCCACAAAAGGCCTCATATGTCATGCTAAGGAGTCTGGATTTGATCTCATCAACAAAGGGGAATGATGAATGGTCACATAGTTCAGTAAAGCACCTGCTAAGAAACCTACAGCGTACAGAAACCTCTAGTGCAGGAAGAGTAATTGGTGTCTTTTATACTTTTCTAGGGCATGAGGCTGGGGAGGTGTTTTGCTGTCCTTGGAAACTACCAAGGGGAAGTGATGACAGCCGTCTGCCTGGGGTGCAGACAATAAGGAGGTGCGCTGCCTGTACAGAATTTTGAAAAAATAATAAATTTTGGTTTGCTTTTTATTATCACCATGCCCTGGCAATTATGAACAATGTCAGTGATAAAATACATCCTTCCCTGCTGGGCAAGCCACCTTCTTGGTATGCCACGGCTTGGTAGTGTGTTTTGTGAAATCTGAGGAGGATTAACAAGCACCCAGAAGTGTCCATCAGTACTTCCTGACATGTTAAGTATGGGCTTATTCAGGAGCAGGAAGTAGACCTGAGGAACAAACAGCCAAACTGAAAGTTCTAGCTAGCCAAGTAGTTGGGAAAAATTGGGGGCATCTTCCAAGGAAAAATGGTCAAAGGGGAAGCACCATCAAGTAGAGCCTGGGAGAAAGAAGTCATGTGATACCGGACGGTGGGCGACGAAGAGGAAGATACAGACACAGAGAATGCTGCAAACAATGTAGCTTCCTCATCTGTAGCTACCTCACCGTTGATAAGTCAAGGGCCAATCCAGAAAGGTCCAGCCCTGTGTTTTTCAGGCGCACCAACATCAGCATCCTTGGAAGGATGCTGGGAAGGAAAGGCAGGCAAATTACTGGCTCCCACCCAGACCAGCTGAATCAGTAACGCTGGGCTGGAGTTAAGGCGTCTGTGTTTTCACCAGCCCTCCAGGTGACTCTGACACATACTGAAGTTTGAGAATCACTGCTCTTCCTGTCTGCCGAGCAACTCCCGAAGTACAGTACTTCATGTTCTGGGTTATAACATTGTACATATTCTGATGCCTCACTGGTATCTGTCACATTTGTCACATATCGATATTTAAGCCTATCACGCATGAGACCAATGGACTCGATCCTTTGTTTAACCCAATAGCTCTCAAAGGGGGTAGAGGGTGATTTTTGTCCCAAATACCAAGCGGTATTTGGCAATGTCTGAAGACATTTTTGGTTGTCAGACTGGGAAAAAGGTGCTTCCTGCATCTAGTGAGTAGAGGCTGTGGATGCTACTAAAACATTCTACTAATGCCCAGGGCAGAGCCCCCTACTACAAAGAATTAACCAGCCCACAGTGTCAGAAGAGCTGAGATTGAGAAACCCAGGTTAACCTTACAAAGAAAGAAGTTTATTTAGGATCCCTATTACGTTGGGGGAAGGGAAAAGCAAGGTGGGGAAGTCGGCGTCCAATCTGGTGTCTTTGAACACAAATCCCCACTCGTGTGTGAGGAATGTTTACTGATTGGTGACTGACTCTGTTTATTGTTGGTCTGTAAAGGAAGTAGGAGCTTTATGACCCTAACCAGGAACTGCCGGCTTTGTTTGCTCTCCCTCTCTTGAGCTTGTCCTTCTGTATATTGTTTCTACCCTGACTTCATTCTTTGATTCCAAAGCCGTCAGGCCAGTCCTGATCTGGATCTCAGCCTTGAGTCCTGGCTGCTCAGACATGGCTTGTAAAAAGAGAGGGGGGTATTCTGGAGACTGGCAGTTCCGGTAGTGGGTGCTGGGGGGACAAGCTCCCTGAACTGCTGACGCCAAGACTCCCTCCCTTCTTAAGTCAGGAGAAGCCAGTGGAAAGGGGACCACTAGCACCATTTTGGAGAGATCGGGAGCTGGCTAGGGCTGTGCCAGACACAGGGGGTGATCCATATGTGGAAGAAGCCCTGGGTTCCCCACACCTTGGCACATGTCTGGTACAGTAGAGGAGGGCACACAGGGCCACTTACTGAGTGAATTTGGCTAGAATCTGAACGAGGCAGGAATTGCGCTTAATTGTGGGACAGAGGGGCAGGAAGGAGACAGATCTGTGGAGACTGAAAGCTGGACGCTGGAAACATGTCCCACACAAAAAAATGTGGAATCAGAACGAGCATCACAAATACTTGGCTTGTTTTTTCATGTAATCTGGGGGAGGCTTGTCTGCTGTGCGGTCCAAGGAAGCTTGCCCCTGGTGCAAAAGGCCATTAAATTCCTGCGAACAACTCTTGGCTTCTTTTTTCACAATGATTTTTACAGCCCTCACATTGCCACGGGTTCTTTTCACGTTTATTACTGTTTGACGACTCTATAATCCACTCCAGTAGCAAATGGGATACAGTTCTATTTTAATTTTAAAGGTAATTCTTTGTATTTAGAGTCTAAAGTGTGCTTTATCTTAGACCTGGGGTCTGAATCTGCCTGGGTTGGGTCTCCAGATTTCTTATCATCAACTGCAGTGCAGATGGGCAGTACGAAGACTCCTCAGGAGGCAGGACCCACACAGGAAGGCTCACTTCCTAAAAGACAGCTAGCGAGGCAGCGAGAGGCCCGAGGATGGAAACACCTTTCAGGCAACTCTCTGGGAGTCTATTTAAACAGGTGACCTTGCAGAGAGAGGCTCCAGATCCCATTACCGACTTGCGGGCTGAGAGGCAGATTTGTTTTTATGAGCTCTCAAGGCACACACTGGGGGCCAGGAGTAAATATGGAGGAAACTTGCTGAGATCTTGCTCCTTTTACACACAATGGAAAGAAAAGAAAATTATGCAAAGGCTTTTTTTGAGCACGACAGCCTACCAGTAAACGGCCAGTGAGCAAATTGGTCATCGTTCAATTAAAGTTTTAAATTTACGTTATGCAAGAGGGATTAAAAAAAAGAGTATCAGTTATTTCAGCCCTCTTGCTTCCTTCAGGGAATGGTGAAGAGAGGAAAACAGCTGCTTGTATATGAAGGAGTTTAAGGGTCAAATATTGTGCCCAGCGGTGCTGACATCTCTTAACTCTCCCCAGGAGAAGGGCACTGGCATCACTTGCTCAGCTGGCTGGCTGCAGGCCTGAAGATGGGCCGCTGCAGCTCCCATTTTGTTTCTCATTGAGCACCTGCAGGGTCAACAACTGCAAATGAATATTGCAATTAGATTCTAAAACTTTGTTTTTATTGGCTTTTGGGGACAAAAAAATTTTTTTTCACTATTTATGAAAACACAATGTAGCCAGTAAGTTACAATGTAACTGTGAGTTTCAAACTTTGCATAGTCATTAGGCTAATCATTAGTCATTTGTGGTTGACAAGGAGGGTTATAATTTGACACCTGGCAAAAATCAAGCAGATTTCAGAGAATTTGGAGCTGGGAAATGAGATGGAAAAAACACCCTCTTTTTTCCTAGGAGGTCCCATGAAGTAACGTTTGCAATCCTCTTTTCTCTCCATAGAAGTGAATTGCCCATGATTCAGGGCTGTGATGTCTCTCCATCTCTGATTGTTGGACCCCCGCCCCGCCAAGAGCCTTGTAAGCACTGGCCAAAGAATCGCCTCAGAAGGTTCCCAGAAGTGAACCTCTGGGAGTTACGAGAAAGAGATAAATAATTCCTCAACCTGACGCTTAAGCAACAAGAGACCACCAGAAAGTTTCAGTGTCAATTCTGAAAATATTTTTTGAAACATCATAGAGTCATGGGAGAAAGGAGTTTTAGAACGGCAGAGTCCTTAGTTCCTAACTTCTCCATAAAATTCCAGGTTTTCTTCTGTCCACTATCTATGACCATTTTCTTTTGTGTAATGTGATCAAAATAGCAAACCCTGAGTTTGTCTTTTCTGACCCCCGACCTCTCACAGGTGTTCTGGCTCATTTCCTGAGAGTTATGTTTGATTTGGGAATGCTTCCCTCTTTTCTCCTGCTCCCTTGTTACAGTTTGAAACCTGGAACACCCGCATACAAGACCCTGACTATCTCCCTGTGCTCCCCAAAAACACTCTTAAGTGTTCTCTGAGAACTTGGCAAGCATCTGGACAGGGACAGTTTTCTCACACTCTGGGAAATCAAAATGTAAAACAATAGTTCTTTTCCAATTCTTCAACCTGAGGATAAATTTCGAGGTCATTTCTTTTTCTTTTTTTCCTATTTAACCTAAAAGTTTCTCTGTTTTTGTACTAAAAGGAAGTCAAATAAATAATCTACTTAAGTTTTCAGTATGTAACAAGGAAACATAAATGCTAATTTGAGATTCTTTAGGACCAAGCATAGCAAAAAGCCAAAAATTATTCCAAGATTATTACTTCACAAGCAACGATTAACATTTTCTTAATAAATCTCTCCCTCTCCCTCTTCCTCCACGCCCCCCCCACCTCTGCCTCTCTCAGATTCCAGGAGAAGAGACTAGAAAATATTACTTTTGGAAGTCATGCATTATTTTTGTTTTGAAATGGAGCTAGAGCCCTGCTTGACACTACTACTCTATTAATCCTGGTTGCTTTGAAAAAGAAAAAGCTTAAGATCCCTAGCAAATCCTGATTAAAAAGAGATTTCTATACTTTTTAATTCAGTAAGAGGTAAGGCCAATCTACTGAGCGGTGCAATAGTCTCTCCCTACTCCATCTGGCATTATTCATTAGAAACAAGCAAACAAGCAAACAAAAAACTAGCCTCATAAGTTGTGCAAGTAAAAATAAGATAACTGTGTGCACTAAAAACACTTCCTTAAGGAGTGTCCAGGCTGGCCTCAGGAAGCCCACCAGTACCTAGAATCATGCCCACCAGTCCTCGCATCACCCACGAGAGTGAGTCCTTCTCTTTCCACTGTAGTGGGTAGGGGTCGTCCCTGCACTGCACCGGAAAAAAAGAGCCTTGAACCTTGGCAGAGAAGAATGGACAGGACTGAGAGAGACACAACTATCCTGCGTCTAGATGAAAATTTCGCAGTGTTAGGAGTAGTAAAGGAGCGTCTGGTGCAGCGGTCCTGGAAAATTCACTGACACAGAGCGAATATATGAATATCATTTCTAATTCTCTGTGGTATAAAGCTATAAACCACAAGTTGAGCACTGAAGAAAATACAACATGTGCTGTATAAAATGCCCAGGCTACGAAGCCAAAAGAAATATGTGAATTGCATAAAGTATGTGAATTGCCCTTGTGTGAAGCTTGGCTCATGACTGGAGCAAAAGACAACCTTAGTGTTTTTGTTTGTTTTATTTTTCCAAATATATAATTTAAAAATATACATGCATCAATTTTTAAACTACCTTCATTCAATAAGTACTTATCGAGCACCTACTTCGTGCCAACACTCTTCTAGACACTGCATACATACATCAGTGAACAAGAGAAAGAAGGTCCCAGCCTACACTCCAGGGAAGGTGGACAAACAATTAATGAGTACACACAGCAATCAACGTGACGAGATCAGAAGACTAGAGCAAAAAGATCAACAGGGTAATGAGAAAGAGAGAAACACAAGAGGCCACTTTGGATGAGGCGGCCAGGGAAGACTCTCAGAGGAGATGACAAGTGAGCCGAGGTCTGAAGGTTGAGAAGGAGCCAGTCATTCCAGAAGAAGGGATACCAAGCACACAGGTTCTGAGACAGGAGAAAGCTTGGCAGGTTCAACAGAGAAATCCCACTGCTGGACATGTACTAAGATCACGTTATTTTTGAGCAATGAAAAGGTGGCTTTGGAAACATAGAATATCAAACTGGAAGAAGACTCTGAGATCATTTAGGAGAAGAGCCTCCATTTCCAGGTGAAGAATCAAGTCCCAGAGCGTTCCATTGACTCCCATCACTGGAGCCGACAGCATTGAACCAGAATGCTGGGCTCCTGCGTTCATCTTCCTGCTTGATTAGATGTCTATCGGAGTTAATGTGTTAATGACATTCTCGCTTGACACTTAAAGCCTGTCTACAAAGGGATCATTTCTGCTAACCTGTTCTTTTGGAAGGAAAATGGGTCAGAATTCTAACCAGTTCCCACTTTAGAACATCTGAAAAAAAATTTTTTTTTAAGTATACTGGTTACTGGTTACTTTTCAGAATTTAAAAGGACACAAATACAGAGATAATTTAAATTCTAAAGGCTTTTTTTTCTTGAGAATTTAACAGTACTGAATTAGATCTGATAGACATTTGCCATATGTTGTGTTTCTTCATAAAAAAGAGAAATGCATATCCCAGATAGAGTTTGATTACCAAAAATTGAGGATAGTCAGTTTAATTTTGGATTGTTTTTGCTATGAAAGTATGTAACCTATTCAGTACTTGCAAAAGTTTCACTGGAGAAAATATTATTCAATAAGCCCCAAATGGGAAAATTTTATTCTGTAGGAATTTGGCCCAGAGCACGTAGAGTTGCATCCAGAGAATATACAGCTCTATTTATCATCTTGCAAACTTCTTCATTATGTCAAAACTAAATCTCAGCTGTGCCCTGACTGCAAAGCAAAAGCAATACAGGCAATTTAAGCCATCTCAACAAGAATATTTTGAGAATTAATCGATTTTCCAGGAATGTTCAAACAACTTTTATCAGTTTTGGTCAAGGTTCACAGTTATGGTATTACATTATCAGCCTTGGATTTATGTTTGTCTAAAGAAATTTATGATTTTTATTCTTGCTTCACAAAAAGGAAAAACAATCTTCTAGCATGCCCATGATAACCATAGTTTTCAGCTGTGCTACAATCCCAGCAATTCCGATTTCATTCGGCATCATTCCCACTATATGCTCAACTCAAAAGCAGCTCTCCCATGGGCAGGGCCCGAGGTTCCAAGGGTCAGCTCACAGTTGTGCTTTCTCTTCTCAAGCAGCTCCTTTCTCAACACTTTTGGTTCTCTGGTGATACAGGAAGCACCCAAGTAAGTAACCTAAAGCGTTTCCTGCACGGCACATGACTTTTAAGGAATATTCCAGCTCTTTGAGACAGGCTCTTTATAAATGCAGATGAGGAGCAAACACCTCTGATAAGACAATTTTATTTTCACTGGTGACACTGCTTAGAGTTTAACTAGAAATCATTTAAAATAAAATAAGTGCTATAGCCAAATAAACAGCAAACATTTTGAACTTTACTTCTTGAATTTAGAGCTAGAGCTTACCTCAAAATAGACATGGTTATTAGTTTCAGATTCTCTCTTTCCCCCAAAACCTGTACTTAAAATAGATGATTATCTGAGAAAAGTTTATGACTGCATTAAAAAACACTTAAAAATATCCCATTTGTTTTTTAATTCAAAATAAGCCCAAATCAGTTTATTTTATTCCTATATTTTATAGGCATATTCTATTCTAATAATCCAAAATTGGAATCTAAGCCATGGTTAAGGCAAAATATCTCATTATAGGGGAACCTGTGATGGGCATTCACTAAATGAAGTTGCTGAAATTTTTAAAGCAATTGGGATAAAACCCTGGATGGGGATGGGGGGGCGGGGGGAACAGAGGAAGTAGTCTTCATGCTGACACTCACTTTAGAAGTAAAGAAAGCCATTTAAGAATTATTTACCTTTCAGCTTAAAAAAAAAAAAGGACGTCTGGAGAAGCCCATTGGCAGGCATGAAGAGTGGACAGATGCTTCTCCTCATCCTCCAGGCTGGGCTCCTCTAGAAGGAGAAGCCTTTGCAGTTAAGCAGAAGGAAGACAGAAGTGTCAAAATAGAACACGCCTTACTTATTAGCTAAGGGAGAATCTTCTAAGCCCATTTCATTAGTTGAGGAATAATAGCTACTGTCCTTTAAACAAACACCAAATCTGTATTTTAAAAATTTAGACAAAAACACAAATTAAGGAGAGATGAAACATTTTACAAAGGTTCCACAATGTGAGTCATAAAAATAGTATGCTCCTCTAGGAAGTCATTTTAAAAAGAACTCCATTTACAAAAAAGAGAAAAGAAAAGAAAGGAAAGAAAGAAAGAAGGAAGGAAGGGAGGAAAGAAAAAGAAAGAAAGAAAGAAAGAGGAAGAAAGGAAGGAAGAAAGAAAGAGAAAGAAAGAAAGAAAAAGAAAGAAAGACAAAGAAAGAAAGATTAGAAATATTTCAAGATTATAAAGTGAATTACAGTTGATTTAACCTAATAGAACTATGTTATTTTATGTAGGGAGAACTGGCTGGATTTTTTTTTAAAAGAAAAGTTGTTTTCCTTATTAAGAAATTTGAAAAATAATTTTAGTCTATGGTAGCAAGATTATTCTGCATAAGATCTTTGGGACCAATATTTTCTCCAGTGCCTCAGAGCAACAGGTCCTTAGATGTCCTCTCTTTCTATCTCCTCCTTATTATTGGGCCACTGGAGAAATGATTAAAACTGTTCGGTAGCAGCAAAGGCCCATGTACATGGAGTGTTTCCTATGGATCAGGAAGCTTTTGCAACCAGCCCCGCCCATGGCCTGGGTTTATGTTCAGTGGGCTGTCTACTGTGGGCCCCTCTGAGTTTTCCACAGTGTGAATATAACCCTCGTTTCCCAAAGAGGCAAAACATTGTCAAAGTGAGAATCCCAGGAGTAATATTAATGAAATCTCTTCATGGGGTTATGGTCTCTCATCCCCAAACCTTCCGTCTTTCCCCAGAAAGTCACGTATCTAGAACGTCATGCAGCATTCTTAACACTGCACAAAATAGGATTATTTTCTCTTGTTTTAGGGTCAAGCTTAGATTATATTAGTCTTTTTAATTAAATCACTATACAAATGTGGGACCTTTTAAAGTTTGCATGAATTCATTGGCAATGATGAATTTAATTTGTAATAAAGAACTTAGGTGGGAGCAAATGGCATTTTAAAGCACACATTTATTCACTTAACACATATTCACTGCAGCCCTACAATATGCCAAGGAGAGCAGAGTTAATTGTCACCTCTACCCCTTCCAAATATATTATCCATCCTGTGCGCCATTTTTATTTGATTATGTTAATAAATAAAATCTTTAATGATGACTACATGGAAAGAATGACATACTCAATCAATGCAGAGCTGCAGTGTGCCCACCACCCAGGACTTCCTTGCTTTGGCTCAGTAAGTACAGAAAGACATTTCAATTAAATAAAACAAATCCCAGAGAAACCCAGATATGGTCATGCAACTTCAAAAGCAAAGTTGAAGTTACACCAACGTTTTTTGGGATTCTGTAACCATTTTATACTATTATGAGTTGCCATTGATTGATTTAGCTAAATGACAAAGACGCAACAAAAATATAGTTTATAAAAATGTGGTTCTACTCCTTGCTTGCTTTACTTCAGTCACATTCTCTCCATGGTTAGAAACAAGCCATGACAGTGGTCTAGCCCTGGATTTCTATGCACGGTGAGAAATCAGGCATAACCATGGTCTAACCCTGAATGTGATCTCAATGCTTTATACCACGGACAAATCGTTAACATATGGAAATAACCCTCTCAGCTGCTCTGTAATTTTTTTTAATCCTATAGACTCTACTGCCTTGACTTTATACTCCATCCTGAACTTTTTCCGCTGTTCTCTCCCCATTATAAAAGGATTTCTTTTCTTTTCTTTTCTTTTTAAAGGATCTACTGGGGGAAAAAAAAAAGTTTTGTTCCTTGTTTCCACCCTGCTGTTCTGTTGGCCCCAGTGGTTGCTCAATGTCCCCTCTCCAACCTCTAAATTAAGTGTTCATTTTCAAGTTCACTGCTGTGCTCCCCTCCCCCTGTAAAGGGAGCCTGTGGATGCTCCCCAGCCCCAGGTCCTCGCTCTCTGCTGGGCTCCCCACAAAGCAGCCTCTCACCATAGCCTGTCCTCAGATTTCTCTTTTTAATAAAGTTTGTGGTGGGCTTATGCCTCTAAATCATTTTCACCCATCAGAGCCATTTACGTTCCCTCTGTAACAACCAACGCTCACTCCTCTCCCATCGCCTGGCACTGATTTTTTGCCCCTGTAACCTCACTCAGTATGACAGAATGTGTTTTCTCTGGCTGTAGATAATATATTCCCGTATCACTCTCACAAACCACAGAATGATCTCCACAGGGAAACCTCTGCCCTTCCACTTCCCATCACTGCTAACAAAGCGGTATACAGAAAAAAACCCCAATGAGAACCACAGGTTAATGAGATGTTTAACACACACACAAAAAGAATTCTCTACATGAAGACTTTTTACAGAACTGCCTATGGGGTATTCAGCCATGGTTCCCAAAGGCTGACCCAGTGACCAGTCAGGCTTAAGATTCACCCAGGAGGTTGTTACACGTAAATATCCATAGCCCCCACCCCCAGAGTTTCAGATTCAGCAGGTCTGGGGTTTGGGAGCCACTGAGAGAGAGTGTGTAAATCAATCTCAACAGCTTCAGTAAAAGCCCCATAAGCAATTATATAATGACATGTGGATGCCAAATTTTCAAACCATGTGAGTCTTTAGAATTCACACAGTAATTAACATGTTTGGAGAGAAGTATGATAAGACTTCTTTCTCAGTGCAAGTTAAGTCCTAATGTGAGGAAGGATGAAAGCCAAGGTATGTATTGGCCTGTCCACTCACCAGCAGCCTATAACTGCATCTGTAAGGAGCTGTGAGGACAATCCTCACCCCCACCTCTCCCCGCCTTCCCCAGCATCCACCAAAAAGAGTGCCTCACAGCTCTTTGACAGGACAGGCTTTTAAAAGTTCAGTCTTTACAGGATGGGTAATTTAGTTCATTTGCACCTGATTTATGCTCCATTCAAAAATGAAACAAAACAAAAATGATGGGGCTTCCCTGGTGGCGCAGTGGTTGAGAGTCCGCCTGCCGATGCAGGGGACACGGGTTCATGCCCCGGTCCGGGAGGATCCCACATGCCGCGGAGCGGCTGGGCCCGTGAGCCATGGCCGCTGAGCCTGCGCATGCGGAGCCTGTGCTCCACACAACAGGAGAGGCCACAACAGTGAGAGGCCCGCGTACCGCAAAAAAAAAAAAAAAAAAAAAAGATGAAAAATGACTCTGGGCCAAAGAGAATGAGCACCTCAGTAATTCCGTCTTCCTGAAGCACAATGAGCCATTTCCCTTCCTGGGAATAAAAGTATGAAGGGGATGTAAGCTAAAACCCCCTTGGACCGTGACTTTCATAAATCTGTGGGGTTTTGAATACCACTCTCTACACACCAGTACAGACCATCAAATGCATATGCAGTAAAATTCCCTCCCACCTAGGACCTTGCTTATTTGCAACTGTCAACCCATTTTAAGCAACAGTATTTTTCTTACTAAGGAACCACTGGACCACCTCTCTTTCCCCTTAAAGAAGTCCTTTCCCCATTGCACTCTAGGCTTGTGTTGTCTAATCCCATAACCACTAACCCATGTGGCTATTGAGCATTTGAAATGTGACGATCAATATGTAGATGTGCTCTAAGTGTAAAATAGGCACCAGATTTCAAGGACTGAGTATGAAAAAAAATAATGCAAAATATCTCAATAATTTTTATATTGATTAACATGTTGCTATGACAGTGCTTTAGATAAATGAGCTCAAATGAGATATATTGTTAAAAGTAATTGTATAAAAAGTTTCTTTTTAC
Organism: Mesoplodon mirus; assembly: GCF_964341445.2. NCBI lineage: Eukaryota > Metazoa > Chordata > Mammalia > Artiodactyla > Ziphiidae > Mesoplodon > Mesoplodon mirus. The sequence continues at coordinate 126,834,399 of NC_138979.1, forward strand.
TTTAGAAACTGTGGCTATTAGAAAACCTAAATTTATGTATGTGTCATGCATTGTATTTCAATTAGCCAGTGCTGTCCTAGATGAAGTCCAGCATTTTGCTTTTCATCTCCAAGCTTGTCACTCGTGCTGACTCCGTACCTTCAATGCCGTGTGCAGGTTCATTCCACCCAACTTTCATCTTGACACGCCTACTGGAAACACTCTCATCTCACTCTTCCCCAGTCCAGTCTCCAAAACTCCACCAAAAGTTTGAAATGTTTTTGCCCACCATCCTATCAAGTCATTTCTCCCTTTTCATTTCAACAGATTCTCACTTCCCATCTCTTTCATGAAATCTTAAGTTTTTCAATGAAGACAACACAGCTGCATATTACTCATTTTCTAGACATTCCAATTTGGCCATAGAACTCATAGGGCTATTATTTCTGATTGTTTCCCAATACTCATTTATTCATTTGTTCAACAGCATTCACTGGGCACCTCCTGGAGGCCAGGCACTGTGCTTGCCACGGGGGTTACCTAAAAACATCAGCACACAGCCCTAAAATGATGTGTGGAATGATGTCAACAGGAACACACAGATGAAACTGATGCTCTCCTGCCCTCAGAACCAGAAGGACTCTCTAGTTGCAAACACCCTTCTGAGGAAGGATTTAAATGCAGTGCTCACATAACACAAGTCTTCCGGCTTGGAAAGTTGAAACCTTCTGACTCCATATTAAATACTTCCCCTCTCTCACACTTTGTATTCTCCCTCATGTTTCCCTGACTACCTTATAAACTCCATTTGTCTTTGTAGTTCCCATTTCCTTTGCTGACACAGTATTAAACACCATGCTTTCATATAAATATATATATATATATATAGGTATGTATGTGTGTGTGTGTATATATATATATATATATATATATATATATAACTATATATATGTAACTATATATATGTAACTATATATATATAACTATATATATATGCATAGTCATTTATTTCCTACAATAATGTAGGTACCACATTATTCCTATTTGAAGATGAGAAAAACTGAGGCACAGGGAAGTTAAGTAACTTCCCTGTAGCTGCTGTTACATGGATGATAAAGAAGCAGAATTTGAACCCAGGCAGCCTAACTCTAGAGCCAGGGTTCTTAAATACTAGGTAATCCTGTCTCAGAGAGAATACAAACACACACCAAGGACCATGTAAGCTTGAAGCTGCTAAGGCCACCTGCTGCCAAGTGAGAGAAGCCATGCCAAAACTGAAGCCCATGTAGGGAAAGGAAAGCTGAAGGGAAAGGGAGAGAGACAGAGAGACAGGGAAAGAGACAGAGAGACAATATGAGAGATGTATGAGATATTACTGATTATTTAATATGAATCTCTGGAGGATATAAAGTGAGAAACTAAACTACCTTTGGTCTTCATAGTTGTACAAGTGAATAGTCTTTTGTCATTTGTAGGTATGGGTTCTTAACTGGGGGTCCAACCAAACTGCACACAAAGTTCTTGGTGTATAAACAGAACTATAAAACAGTGTATATGCATGTCTCTGGGGAGAATCTCAAAGGAGACCTTGATTCTACCTAACTACCATGTTTACGGCATCTTAGCCAAATCTCTTCTGCAAAATCAGGTGGGGACATTTAGAACAAGGCTGTTGTCATGTGGTTAGCCTATGCTCACATTAAGTCTATCCCTAGAGCCACACTCACAGGGAAGAGAATAAGATATTTCTTATCAGTTACAACTTCTAATCATCTTTTAAAATGCAAAGTGAGTTCCTGTTAAACATGCTGAATTGAAAATGCATGCTTGTAACCTAAGTGTCCATCAGTGGATGATGAATAAATAGAGAAAATGTGATATATCATATACATACAGTAGAATGCTATTCAGACATAAAAAGAAGGAAATTTGCAACAACATGGATGGAATTTGAGGGCATTAGGCTAAGTGAAATAAATCAGGCAGAGATAGACAAATACCCATATGATCTCACTTATATGTGGAATCTAAAAAAAAATCAAACTCATAGATGCTGAGTACAAATTGGTAGTTGCCAGGGGATGGGGATGGGGAAAATGGATGAAGATGGTCAAAAGGTACAAATTTCCAGTTATAAAATAAGTAAGTCCTGGGGATGTAATGCATGATTAATAATACTGTATTGTATATTTGAAAGATGCTAAGAGAGTAGATCTTAAAAGTTTTCATCACAAGAAAAAGAAATTCGTGGCTATGTGCTGTGATGGATGCTAATTAGACTTACTGTGGTGATCATTTTGCAATATATACAAACATTGCATCATTATGTTGTATACCTGAAACTAATATAATGTTATATGTCAATTATGTCTCAATTTAAAAAAAGAAAATGCATGTTTATGTCAGCTCTTTCTCCAAATCCCACTAAAATAACAGTGTGGCAGTTCTGTTTGTTTGTCTTCAGACCATTTCTCACTCTTCCCTTGTCCTGCTCTGTTCTGTTATGCAGAGGGACAGCCCTCTGCCAGGCTGGGCCTCCCAGTCTTCCTTGGGTTCAGCATATAGGAGCACTGATCGGAGACTAAAGGGTAGAGAAAAGAGAGAAACCAGAGGATTTCCCCTCTCCCTGTCTGCCTCAGGCAGGAAATCTGGCAGTGGCTGGGGTTCCTCTGAGACCAGCTACCACTCGACAGATCTACTGTGGTTCTGGCTTTCACCAGGTAGTCCTGGTGCCTGGGCTTAGGTAACACCACCACCTCCCCTCTCCCTCGAGCCGGGTGTAACAGAATCGGTAATTTAAAGAGTGCAAAAAAAAATGATGAAAGAAAAATTCCCGTGAAGAAAGAATCTGGAAGTACACTTTTAGAATCTATTTTCCTTCCTTCCTCAGAGAAAAGGATTAGGCACAAATAGAACCCCAAAAGACTAGACTTATTGATTTTGCCATACTCCAGCACATGAGATGTTGTGGGAAATAAGCCATTTCCATTCTCAGATTAATTCATTGTCCCATTCTTCAAGGAAAATATCCAAAGAGAGGCTAAAACAGCCCACAGAAAACTGAAGCAAGTGAGGTCATGGGGCTCATGGCCTGGTGTATCTCATGCCCCACTTTGACAATGCCTGCTACAACTTAGAACCCAATGCCCTTGGATGTCATTAAGCAAAGTAACCTGCTAAAATCACTAATGCTACATGGTTTCATGAATTATCTTTTATGGTTTACAGTTTGTCTTATTTAGAAACGTGGTCATCTCCGGTACTATAATAGTGACGATTTCGGCAATAATTTAGTCTGTCCTGTCCACTCCCTACCACCTGTGCGTTAGTGCCCAGTGATAAATGCTACCAATCTTGCATATTCTACTTCTGATTCAGCCAACTGCAAAAGTTTGGGGCTTTCAGTTTATTCTATGATTGTGAGTCTTTATTCAATACAGTTTTTATTGTTATGCAGGTCAAATACCATCCACCATCCAGTTGCCTTCTCCTTCAGGGTCCCTGGAAGGATTGTACTTTTCCCTCTCCCTTGAAGTTAGGTAAGGGTGTGTGACTAATTGTAATCAATGAATGCCCTTTTCATAAAAATATCTATATAACAAAGAAGACATAAAGCCCCAATAACCTGGCACATCCATTTCAAGAAATATCTGATTCATATCCAGTACCATGAAATGATATCGTTTTTGAAATTCATTGTGATGAGATTCCTATTAACTCATCAGATTGTGAGCTCTCTGAGGGCAGAGCTAACCTAGAACCCACACGCACTAGGTGCTCAATACATGTTGCTAAATGAATGAATGAAGGATTGAGGGAATGAATGAGTAACCATAATGTCAATATTGTCTTGTTTAAATCATTCTTATTTCTCCTTGCTCATTTGAACACTGCACTAATTTAGGAAATTACCATTAAATGAAAAAGACAATTTATTCCTCAGAGAGATTAACAATAATCTGGCTTTTCAAAGAAGGTTAATATGGAAACTAAGAAGGAAAGGCCAGTGAGTTTTGCTTTCTGTTTCTGAACTCTATATAAAAGATGCTCCAGGAAGTACACCCACCTTACATTTGAATATAATTTTGGATTTCCTTCTTTCTCTGTTTGGGTTTGGCGACTTGAGGCTGCTATGAACTGAATGTTTGTGGCCCCTCAAATTCATATATTGAAGCCCTAACCCCCAGTATGATGGCCTTTGGTGGTGGGGGGTTGATTAGGTTTAGATGAGGTCATGAGGGTAGAGCCCCATGACGGGATTAGTGTTCTTTATAAGAAGAAAGAGAGACATCAGAGCTTCCTCTCTCCATCACCACATGAGGATACAGCAAGAAGGTGACTGTCTACAAGTCAGGAAGAGGGCTCTCAACAAGAACCAAATTGACTGGCACTTTGACCTTGGACTTCCCAGTCTCCAGAACTGTAATAAATGTCTGTTGCTTAAGCCACCCAGTATATGAAATTTTGTTATAGCTTCCCAAGCTGACTAAGAAAGAAGCCAAATTCTCATCTTCTCTATCTCTATCAGAAATGTAATATTATTTGCATGTCACAGACACCTTCCCTTGCTTTCAGCAACCAGCCTAACTAAGATTCTATTGCCTCTGTAGGTAAATTAAGCAACATGTCCCTTCAATGACCAGCCTGACTCATCAAATATTTCCTAACTGTGGCAGTAAGGGCTTGTTTGACCATCACTGTTGCATGGCATTTTTTGCTGTTAAGCTCTAACCTAGGTAGGGTGTTGTTGGGTTTTACACAATGCAAATAGATGGAAACTTTCACTATACTTTCAGAGCCTTTAATATGAAAAAATAGAGTTCAGTAATTTAGCCATGGATTTAACTTTTAAAAAACTGCTCTAGATCATATTAAAACCCACAAGATTTTTTTTTCTCTTGGTAAACAGGTTTAATACATTGCCCTGATTTTAAGGCATTTAAGAGCAAAGGCATTTTCCAGGAAATATGGCACTTTGTATTGGCAAACAGTTGTAGGAATAAATTCTTTAAGTACCATTTAAGAAGTTTACTTGAAATTTTGGAGTTTCACATCAAAATGCTCACTATTAAATAGCAATCTGTTATATGCTATATAACATATATGTTACATGCAATGCCAAATGCAAGTCTGCTGTCATAATTCACTAGATAGAGTTTAGTTTTTACATCACTTTGATAAATTTCCCCCGCTTACCAGTTTAGTCACAAATTATACCTTACGGTTGTCATGTGAAGGCAGTAAACTATTATATACTTTCGGATGACCTGTATCCAGAAATGCTTTTCACTGCTTACATTTTATCTGTCAAATAGTATTTTCTTTAAGAAGTAAATATAAATGCCATTATTGGGAGAAGCTACCGGCCTAGGACAAGTTCTAGCATTTAGTGTTCTGACAGATCTTAATTTGGATATCAGCCAAAGTCAATAAAACTTGTTCATGCAGAACCTTACCTGGTTTTCACCACATCGAGAGGGTGCATCAGGCAAATTTCTACAAGACCTGGAAGATGATAAAGAAAAGTCCAATAAACACTTATGTAAACACTGGTTCTTATTTCCTTGACCCTATTGGTTTCTCAAGTATGAACCTTCAAATTAAAAACTCGGGACTTTGGACATGACAGGTAATAGAGGCTAATAGCAAAAGACTAATGAATAACATGATTTTATTTCTATGGGAGCAAGATACATGAGTGATTACTTCTTTATAAGTGCTCTGGTACAAATGGAGATTTTAAACAGAGGAGTGATATTAACTTCTATTAATATGTTCTCCCAACAATCTAATCATCCGTCCATTAACCCTCCCACTGCTCCCAATCACATTTATTAACATGAAAACACATGAGCAGTGATGCTCCAACCCTCTCTCCTTTGGTAGATGCACCATCTCTCTCATCACAGCATGGATGTACTGGTGTCACAAGCACCTCTAAGTCTGAAAGACTTCTTCAACTAGAAGAAGCACACAAATACTATCATCTGAGGAGAACAGTTTCTTTTCAGTGTTCAATTCCCTGAGCTTTTCCTTCTCTTTGGAATGTTGTCCTCCTGTGAGGATACACACACATACACTTCTTCTGAGAATCCTACTTACCTTCAGATCTCAATTTGGGCAACTATTTTCCCAGAAGCCCTGGGGCAGAGACTGTTAGTTGCCCCCTAGTATTCATCCCCTTTTCTTCCTGGTTGCTCAGAATAAATACTACATTTCCCAGCCTTCCTTGCTGCTAGGTCACATGTGACCAAGTTCTGGCCAATGGGAGGTGAGTACAAGTGGCTCGAGCAATTTCTAGGAAGTCTTTTAAAGTTAAGGAGGCTGCTCCTCTCTTTCCTTTTCCTACTTCCTTCTGGTGGAATGTGGACCTAGGGCAGGAGAAGCCATTTTGCACAATGAAGTGATTGGGGGCATGGAGGTCACATATAGCACAGCAGCAAGACAGAAGTAGTCCCTGACATCATGGAGTTCTGGTCTACCTCCAGACATTCATGTTGAAGAAAATTTTCATTTCGTTTAAACTACTGCTATTTGGGTTTTCTGCCACTTGTACCTGAACCTAATTCTGATACAGGTACCCTTTGGTGTGCTCCCACAGTACCCTGGACTTGTGTTATTACAAGGCACTGTAACTGTTTTCTTGTCTAAAAGCTCCACAAGGACAGAGATTCCACCTGCTTTATTCACCTTTATATCCCCATCACTTTGCACAATAGCTGGCAGTCAGCTCAATAAAAATTTGTTGAATAAATAAATTAATGCTGATTAGGGTTACTGCACATGCCACTATGTCAGCTAATTCTCTAGATGAACTGGCAGCAATTTATTCTACATTTATTTCATTAGTTTGAACATAACCCAAATAAGCAAGCAAGGACAGAGAAATGCTGGTAAATATGATATGAAATAAAGCACAGGAAGTACTTGAATGCAGAATTGCAATATTGTTGATCACATATCCAGATGTTCAGCAGCTATGTAAATGTGAGAAAGTGACTAATGATTCAACACCTAATAGACTGACAAATGATTCTTGAGAGGGGTGTGCATGCAGGGTATTGTACTCAGTGCTGGGACATAGCCTGATGCAGTATCAAAGGTACCTGAAAGAATGAAGAATTTCAAAAGTGGGCACAGAAGTGACACACTGAGAACAACCTTACATGTAAAGGGAAAACAATGAAAAGAGAACAGCAATATGCATGAAACTAAGTTTTAGGCCCAGTGATTTAGTGTTGCTATTTACAGTGTGAAATGTTGCTACTTATGCTCTGTACCAATTCTAGTCTTGCATAACAGTTTACTTTTATTGTCAAATTGTCAACTGTCTTCAAGGCACTATGCCACGGTTCTCATAAAATGAATGACAGAAAATACAAATATTTACAATTTTTAAGTAAATTTTAAGTAAAATTTTAATTCAGCTGTGGCCTGGGTGTGCTTTATATTTGAGATTATTCATCCTAGGACACAAGGCTGATTTTTGTAAGGTAAAGACCTTGCAAAAAATTTTTAAACATATCTCTCTCTCTCTCTCTCTCTCTCTCTCTCTCAGAGAGAGAGAGAGAGAATATATATATTTCACCAGGAAGCATTTTCTACAATTTTCACCTACTTTGCCAATAACCACTGGTGGAGGACTCAAGGGTATCCTTAAAGTTGGGAATAGAAAGTCACATTAAAGGCATCACACTTCACAGAATGGATGGTGGAAGGGATGGCTGTTTTTTTATTTTGGAGATTTAGAATGCTTACAATGTAAAGCAGAAGACCCTTTTGTTTTTTTCCAAACTATCCCTTTACAACCTAAGCCACAGAAAAGAGACAATGGAAGGTACAGGACCACATTGATGGACTGACCATGGGACACACCACCCCTGCTAACTCCTAACAGAATCCTCAAGTATAGAAACCTAGAATGCTGTTGTCATTCCTGTGCCTTCCTTCCTGGTCCACCTCTGCCTTCACCCATGAACAGTGCTGCAATGGCTTCAGTAACCTTTTTAGCAATAAAATGGGGGAATGCAGAAGACAAACTAGATGTCCAAAGGTAGACTTGAATATAGGTTATTAAAGGACAATGTCAAATGATCCTTCAGTTCAGGTCTTAATTTTGATTTTAACTATACACAATGCTATCATACATTAATCTGTTCTAAGATAAATTACTTGAGAACAGAGTCTTCTAAATTTACTGACTTCTTATCACTGAGTCAATTCACATTTCCTTTCTCTACAATTCCATGACATATACCAGTTATATTACATTTTACATTACCAATATTATATTACAATTCCATTACATATATCAAGAATAGCATTTATCACACCATACTATGACCAGTAATATACAGAAATATATAACTGTCTCTCCACACCACTCCCCCCATCCCCATACTGGCCATTGCAATATTCATCTCCAGACACTGTAGTCTACGTGAATGGCATCTCCTGCACTTGTGAAAATGTGTAGTCAAATACAAACCATGAGTTCTTAGAGAAGAGGGAGTATTTAACTTTATCGGCCCATTGAGTAAATAACGCTAAATATATGAAATTAACTCAGGAAGGTCTCTATCTACACTAACTCCCTTGGTGATCTCATTCCAGCCCATGGTTTTAATTACCATCTATATGGTAACAACTTGCCAGTTTACATTTCCAGTCCAGACTTCTCTTTCAAAGTCTAGACAAATATCTCATTGCCTATTTGACATCTCTACTTGGATATCTAACAGGCATCTCAAAATTCACATGTTTAAAACGGGACTCCTGAGTGTCTTCACCAACACCCCTACTCAAAAAACAAAACAAAACAAAATAAAACAAAAACCAAACCAAAACAAAAGCCAACCTGTTCAACCTTAGAGTCACCTTGGACTCCTCTTTCTCTCAAAATCCTCTTCCAATCTATTGGCTCTACTTCGAAATATAACCAGACTTCTACCATCTCTCACTTCCTTTACTGCCTGTGCCCTCGCTCCCTTTCTGGTTAAGTCATGGTCACCGTTTCTCAGCTGATTAACTGCACCTCATTAACACGTCTCCCTTCATCCACCTTTGACTCCTTCCATCTATTCTCACCCAACAGCTCAAGTGATCCTTTTTAAGATGTAAGTCATTTCATGTCATTCCTCTGGTCAGCAATGACTCCCCATCTCACTCAGAGAAAAGCCATACATAATCCGGGCCTGCATTACTTCTCTCAGCAACTAACTCTCTTACTATTCTCCCCCTCACTGATTCTACTCTGGCCACAGTGGCCTCTGCTCTCTCCCAAATATGCCAGGATTATCTCAGCTTTTGGCCTTAGTGCTAGCCATTTCCTCTGCCTGGAATGCCCCTCCCCCAGATTCTACTTGGCCAACTTCCTTCACATGGTCAACAAGTAGTCTGACCAGTCTAACACAGAGGTCTGCTCCTCCCCACCCCAGCACCAAAAAAAATCCTCATGCTGCTCTGCTTTTTCCTTTTTCCATGGTACTTATCAACTTCTAACATGCTACATTATTTACTTCTTTTTTATGTTTATTGTTTCCTGTCTCTCCCAGTAGAATATAAGCTTCACCAGGGCAGAGATCTTTGTCTGTATTGTCCACCGATATGCACTAAGTACCCAGAATACTCCTGACACCTAATAGTTGCTCAATAAATGTTTGTTGAAAAAAGAAATGGAATGATATAAAATAATGAACCTGACACAATAATGGGATTCCTTTACAGTGGTATGTAGAAGATGAAGTTTTAAGAATTTAGTGTACACAAAGAGAATTCACCCAGTCATTCAAGGAATCCATGATAATGTCTAATATAGGGAGTAAGTCGACTGAAATGTTATGAGTTCATTTGTAGAATGAATGGATTATTCCAAAGATAATTTTGTTAAGTAACATTTTACAAATCAGAGAACATCTCAACATCTCCGTGAAGACACAATGGAATAGCAGTGCAGACAGAGAATTGAGGCATTCAAGCATCCCCAAGATATCAGTTACAAGTAAGACCTATGTTTTCCTTTTATCAAACCAAAAATTTTTGCATTGTACTATAGCCCCCTCCTTGGCATTTTCAAATTAAACCTAAGACTTCTCATTTGTTCTCTGAAATTCACACTATCCTGTTACCTTAACTGATTTTGTGTGACATGTTTAACTCTTTAAAACTAGAACTCTTTAAAATATAAAAGAATCTTTTTATATTTTAAAGAGAACCACAGAGGGAATAAATGGTTTCAAACTGTGTAAATCTGAAATTCAAAAATAGAACAGCTACAGACAGAACTGATATTTTTTCATCTACTCTACTAGTCAAGCAAATCATTACAACATCCTATTTGATAGCCTGCCCAGAAAACGTGGTAGCCCTACTGAATTACAAGCAATGTGAGACTCATAAATGGAAATCAAATATATTATACTTTCCCCTAATAATAGTTAAAGTGCACTACCTTTGTGGCACAGTAAATTAATATTATGCACACTGAATTGGCTAAATAGGCAATGTGATTTGGCAGGCTTGAAAGATGTTGTTAAATGTTATGCTTTGGGGCAAGCCACAGCCTTCCTTGAAAATTCTGAAGCAAATATTTTCATGGAAGTTTACTGTTAGCATGTATTTTTCTAAAGAAACTAACCCTAAGCAATGGACGCTAGCATGAATCTAAAGGGAGTGCAGTAATTTTCCTGGTGCATACTTCTTGCTCTCATAGAGTTTATTATCTCATTGACTTAAGAATTTAGGAAAATACATTTCAGTTATAAACATATGCATACATTATGATCTAGAAATCATGGTAGATAGAGCATGTACAAGGGAGGAAGAAAAGTTTAGGCAGAGTTTAAAACTAAGTGAGTTTTTTTTTTTGGTATGTGGGCCTCTCACTGTTGTGGCCTTTCCCGTTGCGGAGCACAGGCTCCAGACGCGCAGGCTCAGCGGCCATGGCTCACGGGCCCAGCCACTCCGCGGCATGTGGGATCTTCCCGGACCAGGGCACGAACCCGAGTCCCCTGCATCGGCAGGCGGACTCTCAATCACTGCGCCACCAGGGAAGCCCAAAACTAAGTGAGTTTTTAAAATCACACTTTGAATGCAGAGACAGAAAGTTTGAAAATGATTATACTAATGAAAATGTCACTTGTAAGCAAAGTTTGTATATATTTTTTAAACTCAATTTCACCTCAGTGTAATACACACACACACACACACACACACACACACACACCACACATATATTTTTTTTTGGCCGTGCCATGTGGCATGCAGGATCTTAGCTCCCAACCAGGGATCGAACCCGTGCCCCCTGCATTGGGAGCACAGAATCTTAACCACTGGACTGCCAGGTAAGTCCCAATGTAATGTATTTTAAAATTGTTGTTTGCTATTTTAATTCAATGGAAGTTATCCTTTTATTTTCCTTTTTTGTTATTAAACTTTATATTAGACTCCAAGTAAGCTCCAAGTGCACTTAGGTAAGTGGTCCGATTTTCAGATATGTTGGTCTTTTATGGAAAGTTAACTGCTATGTATGGGCCTTAACACAATCAGTAATGCAATGAGAAACACCAGGGGAAAAATAAGCTGTGGATTAGGTTGGCAGATGGTAAAATACCTTTAGAAATGTATAAAATGCTTTAAAGGAAATGTGAAGAGAGAGAAAGAGACTTATCACTTGTTTTACAGATTATATGTGTGTATAATATATATACATTCACAAAAAGTTTGCATTGCATTTTGTTTATCTTGAGTGAAACAAATGTTCAAGCTGACCAGCATTTCAGCATTGGAAGCTTATCAAAATGCAGAAGGGCAGCTGAAGAAGGGATTAGGAATCTATGGTACGTCTGCCAAGTACCAGGACCTCTCCTTCCAACTCAGCAGAAGACTTGCCCAATTCTGGGGACTTCTCTATCAACCAGAAAGGAAAAGACATTTGCTCTGCCTCAGTATTTCTTTTTTTTTTTTAATTGAAATATATTTGACATATAACATTATGTAAACTTAAGGTGTCAGCATGATTTAATACATTTATGTATTGTAATATGATCGCCACTGTAGCAATAATTAGCACTTCTATCACATCACATAATTATCTTTTCTTTTTAGTGGTTGGAATAATTAAATTCCAGTCTCTTCAAAAGTTTGATAGCTTTTTACAGGATTGGTCTTCCTTTCTTCTTTTATTGAATTGCCTGGAAAGAAGGATCCCTCTACTTTTCACAAGACTCAGGAACAGAACACAGTCCCTCCCTGACCACCCCTCCAGTCCTGCGCAGAAGCTGGCTCTCACAGGCCAGACACTATGCTTCTCTTCCCAACGATGCCTTCAGCGGCATCATGTTCGTAGCTTGAAATTGGCCATGCTGGGAGTATTTACACTAAGGAAAATGGCAAAGGCTACAAATCAGAGATTTTGTTTATTTGTTTGTTTTCCAGACAGCCAAGTTAAACATTTACTAGCACAACGCTGCCCAAATCTAACCACAAATTCTGTTGCCTATCCTATTAGGTTCAAATAATTTTAAAAGTATAGTACATGGAGAGTTTTAAATTTCCAGTAGTTCTTTAACTCTGCTTGTCACGAATTTCCAAAGGTGCCATAAATTAATCTTTGGCTTATATTCTCTGTTCACGACAATTTAACAATAAGAATTATGATCCTACCCCAGAATTTTAAAGAAATCCTTAGGAACTGATACCCAAGAAAACCAACCAACCCACCAAACTACCGACCACACCTAAGATTTGCTGTGCTGTTGTGCAGATGCTTCTATTCTCTAGACCACATAGAGGTTTGGTAATGAGCGCAACAGTCTTCCACTTCTCAGGAAAACAGCTTCTTGCCCCTGCCCTCCTCCAAGAGTGTGAGCACCTTAAAAGAGAGGAGAGGAAATGTGACTACGAAGCCAGCTTCGCCTTAGTCACCGGACAGAAGTCCAGAAACAGGAAGAAGGCCTTGGGCAAATAACACAGCATCTTGCTAAATGAAGAATTCAGGTTTTTAGGTCACAAGTAGCCAGTTCTTCCTTAGAAAATAAAGTCAGTAGTACCAATTACCATCAAAGAAAAAGAAGGATGGGATTATAATGTTTTTCTCCCTATTCTAAATAGTACTACTTCTTGCAATCATATTGTTCATCTTGACAGAGTTAAAAATTTAGAACTTTTATAATATTTGCCACCATTGCCTTAATTAATATATAGCCAAGTTTTCTGCACTTAATCACACTGCTTTACTACTTGCCTTTAGGTGATAGCTCTTAATTTTTTATTTGCCATGACCTAGAGCCATAGTTACACAAATTCTTATTTTTGAACGGTTATTCCACACCAGCCTCTGTGCCATGCTCCCAGGAAATCCAGCTTACTGAGTCAAGTATTCTAGGTAAATCCCAATACACCATATGCTTTATCAAGGTCTGGCTTATGGGGAAAAAAAAGAAGAAAGCTGATTCATTTTCAGCCATACAGTTTAATCACAAAGAATTACTACTAAGTATGGATTAAGCTAATCTTTATTTCCACATGAAAAACTTGCAAAAATGAAACTGCACTTCAAGTAAAATAAGTACCAGCTGAAAAACAATATTTGGATACTAAAGTATGAGACATTACATAAACACAACGGCAGGTAGATTTCATAACACAAATATTTAGCTGTAATAGCACTGAATATATTACTAATCACAGAAACATTATCTAAATAATAATCAATGTTTGATTTCAGTTAATATTCTTAAATTACTAACTCACTAGAAACAATATTTGCCTCCATGGCTTCCATCCCAACGAGCACCATGGTATGTGTCTTTGCTACTGTATAACATTAAATGTACTTAATCTCAGTTTTCTAGGTGTTGGACAAGTACATGTCCAGAAGGGTTTTCATTCACCAATTTTTTTTGAGTGCCTACTGGGTACCTAGTTATTCCAGCATATTTCTAGATGTTGGTTCTCTTCTGCTTGCTTCCATTTTCCATTTTCTCAGAAAGCAAGGTCATCAATTGAGAGTGATGATGAGAAACAGGATGTTAGAGAGAGCAGAGAGAAGGTATGAAACAGTTGTCAGTAGGAGTGAGGGAGGCGATGGATCAGGGAAACGTAGTATGATTAGTAGGTTGCACTGAGGGTCCACTTGAGGCCAGCAGTCATGAATATAACGTCATTTTCTGTAGCCACATTCAGCTGTGTGCGTGCAGGCAGAGTAGGCAGGATAATATTTAACCAGGATGAGGTTTTGCCAAACGAATATGAGGAAGTGACAGAGGGCAACGAAAAGAATGTGTGCCAGAAAGTGATTATAATGGTTGACTACTGAAGCTAGGAAGGAGGGAAGTGAGGACAAATGGGGATGAGGACATGGTGGTAAGAGCAGAGGCTTGCTGGTCCTGTTGGAGACAAGATACTAGAGGAGAGAGCTGGAAAGCTAAGAGGTGGAGGTAACATTGAGATGACTACTAAGTTCCATTTTTATTAATACATAGTAACTAAAGCTTGGTTTTTGTTTTTCTCTTTATCTCCAGTATCTAGCACAAGGTGTGGTACATCATCTATATACTGAATGAAAGTGTTGAATGAACAAAATGTTGATCCTATTATTGAGTAATACCAGGTATGTGAAGAACAAACACACAGATGGACATTCACCATTCCCTGAACTAGATTCAGCAGATATTCTCTTTGTTTCGTTTTGATCTTCAAGGTTTCTTTGAGTTTATGGTTTGACAAATATTTAACTAAGATCCTTATAATGACCAGAATGTGTACACCTTAAGCAGTTAATATACTTAATAGCCAATGTACATCATATAGAAATGTAGAAAATTTGAAACATTGACTAAAATAATTATACAAATAAACACAGGCCTCTAAAGATGGGTCAAGAACCCAAACAAAACTACTTTAAGAGATTTTGAATCTACAGTATTAAGTCCTCAAAAGTAAAAGGACACATTCATATTTATATTCTGAAGCAAGGTTAGATAGTAATAAATGAAACATTGTAAATGAATTAATCATCTTTTCTAGGGAAGGCAGCCCTAACTTTCTGTCAAGCAACTTAAAACGCATCCTCACTAGAAGAATCTCTTGATGGATGAAATTTAAAACTATGACAGTCTACCCTGGAAATCTACAGGGTGCCTACAAAGTCTGAAAATATAGACAAATAAAATTTCTTCATGTGCTACTTTGATGCTCCAAGGATCAATGTCTTCATTTTTTTCCTATGCACTAAAGTAATATAGGGGACATGTGAAACAATGGCAGAAACTAAAAGGGTACTATAATTCTGGGAACAACACCAGAGCTCCACCAAAATCCATTTTCTCTTTCTTCCATGATCCATGATATCTCAGAAGGATGGCATTTCCCAGCATATCTTGTGTGTGACCATGTGACTAAGTTCTCACCCACAGAATGTGAGTGGCATAGAGCTTAAGACCGTGAGTATGCCTCTTTACTACCCACTTTCCCCTTCCCACCAACTGGAACTTCAGCGTGGTAGTAACTCAAGTTATGCCTTACAG
Source organism: Mesoplodon mirus (assembly GCF_964341445.2). Classification (NCBI taxonomy): domain Eukaryota; kingdom Metazoa; phylum Chordata; class Mammalia; order Artiodactyla; family Ziphiidae; genus Mesoplodon; species Mesoplodon mirus. The sequence goes on from NC_138979.1 coordinate 126,849,905, forward strand.
ATGACAAAACAGTGCCCTAGGGGATGGTGGAGCAACAACTGGAAGGGACCCATGTCCCAGAGTGACTATGAGGAGCAGAGATTTCATGATGAACTGAACTATCACCATCAGAACTGTCACATGGGGGCTTCCCTGCTGGCGCAGTGGTTAAGAATCTGCCTGCTAGTGCAGGGGACACGGGTTCGAGCCCTGGTCTGGGAGGATCCCACATGCCGTGGAGCAACAAAGTCCGTACACTACAACTACTGAGCCTGTGCTCTAGCGCCCGCGAGCCAAAACTACTGAGCCCACATGTCACAACTACTGAAGCCCGCGCACCTAGAGCCTGTGCTCCACAACAAGAGAAGCCACCGCAATGAGAAGCCCGTGCACCGCAATGAAGAATAGACTCTGCTCCCCACAATTAGAGGAAGCCCGCGTACAGCAACAAAGACCCAATGCAGCCAAAAATAAATAAATTTATATAAAATTTTTTTTTTAAAGTACTGTCACATGAAAGAAAAATAAACTTTTTTTCTTTAAGCCACTGTATGGTTGGGTCTCTTTGATACAGCAGTTACAAATGCCAAATCAATTAGCACCATCACACAGTTGCTAGCTGTATTATGAATTCATAAATGGCACCTTTTCTGAACTAAATTCAACTTACGACCATGGAGGAGAGAGGATTCCTCTGTCTCCCAAGAAGAAGAAGAGTGACATTATGAAGTGTGCTGAGACCAGGGCTGTGAAATTACAGTGGGTTCACTCAAGCTGCACCTACGGCTTTCTCTTGCCTTGGAATGGGTTTTGGAGCACTAGTAGTTGAAACTGAATTTAAGAACGTGAGACTTAAAGTTGATATGAAAGATATGGCTCAAGTTGGACCATAATACAATTGTTAAAATGAGCAAAGAGTCTAAAATGTCATTGTCTAAAAAATGAAACAATACTGTTTTTTCCATCGCAGAGTTTAATTTATTCAGTATTTGTTTCACACAGCTTGAAAGATATGCCTACAAGGAGCTGTTTGTGTTTTAAAATGGTGTTTTCCAGAATGAACACATATTCCACGTTTTCTGTTTTACCTTACCAATGAAAAGCTGGAGGAGTTGGTATGAGAGAAACAATGCTTTCTTATTCATGTAGGTAGTCAATTCCAACAAAAATCATTTGTCAGGGCTCTTTTGGTTGTTTAACTCAAAACTCAACACAAATCAGCTTAAACACAAAAAGGGAATTTGTTGGCTCATAATTGAAATGATGGAATTGGCAGCGATGCTTGGCTCCAAGACCTTCTCTCCCCTTCCCTCACCTGCTTGTCTCTGCTTGTCTTTATTCACTCCTGCTACAGAGGTTTCCTAACACAGAGAGGTAAACTGCCTCTGAGAACCCCTGATTCCCATCCTGTCATCTTTCAGGTGCAAGAGGCAAGCAGGACTCTTCTCTGAGGGCTCCAACAGAAAAATCCTGGGAGGGCTTTGATAGATCTCACTTTGGTCACATGTGAATCCTTGGGCCAATCACTGTGGGAAGGAGGTTGTGGACATCTGATTGGCGGGGATTTGGTCACATGTGTACCCCTGGATGGAAGGCTATAGAAAATAAAATATCAGAGTTTTTAAATCTCTTTGTAACATCTTTTTCCTTGTACTTTGGAAAATAAGACTGGGTTTGGAATACTTAAACAACACTCTAGCTGCTTCCTTATCTAAATAATTAAGTTTTCATACTAATTAACTGACCTCTTTTCCACACTGCTAACCATCCAGTGACAATGGTACTGGGATTAATTAATTGCACTTCATTTCAAAAAACACTTTTCTACTAGGAGCCCTAGTTTATGGTTTGGTTATTCTATATTCCTGTGAGATGAGCAAACTTGGAAAGAAAATGAAATGTCTCAGGTTTTAAATATACATATATTTCATAAGATGTTATGTTCACTTATGGATAAGGCCCGGCTCACCTAAACTTGTCATGTATAAAGTATTTATTGTATCAGGAAAGGTGTGCGGAAACAGGGAAGACATAATCGCTGCTTGAAAGGTGGCAATCCCTGCTTGCAACGGCTTCCATAATAACTCTGGAAGCCATTGCAATAGGGTATCATGGTTATTAAAACTGTACACTGCTTCCTGGAGGGGCAACAGAGGTAACTTTGGCTGCATGTTACAATCCACAATTCAGTTTGGCATAGCATCTTGCACGAAAGTGTATCCCAAACCACTTTACAGAAGTGAAATTTCCATTCTCAAGCCAATATATGCTATATATTACAGAGCAGCTGTGTGCAAACATTGCATCATGGAAAAAAAGAAAAAAACCTACGGCATTAGGTCATGAGATAGAAATCCAAAGAAAAACTTAGGAGGCATGGACCACTAGGGCAGGAAGGAGGGAGAAGAGGAAAGAATGATGAGGAAGGAAACAGGTTAATTTGCAAGTTTTAGAAATGGATCTGTAATAAGCTAAAGACACATCACACAATTTTTTCCCCAGAAAAAGTTGAGAGTGAGACAATATTTTATATGATCCAAAGGAGTAGTAGCAGAAGTTAAATAAACATAAAAAGTAAGAAGTGAGGGCTGACAAACTTTCAAAGTAGAGGTATAATTATACAAGATTAGTAATCTCAACTAATATGGGATAAAGGCAATACAATGACATATTTTGAGCTAACTTGAATTATGGTAAACTATTATCTAGAAAGGTTAGGGGATGAGAAGTACTGTGAAAACTAATTTCATAAGCATAAGCGTCATACATAATTGTGCATTTAAAAATAGAGTTTTATAAAATATTACTAATACAATAATACTAAGACAAACCAAATAGAACACATACTTTTAGAATCTCACCTGGTTTTAGGAAACCATAAAATATCCATTTTTATTTTATTTTTGAGTCCTAGAGTACCAGTTAATGGGGAATTGTATTTAACAACTGACAACAAAGAGTTTGCTTTACTTAAACTGGATTCCCAATATAAAATCTTGTTTTTAAACCTAAATAACTTTTTAAGTGGAAATTACTCCCAAGAATATAGAGCGACCAAAAACTTTGACTCTTTATTTACATTTCCCATCATATAAATAACAGTAAAATATTTTTTAAAATTCAAATTCTCCATTTTAGATGTTCACTTGAAGCTTAAGTTTCTATTTTGAGTATTATCCACATAGCAAATTAATCTTCTATACACTGTGTGCATAACAAATATTATTCTAGTTCCATAAACCCCAAGATTATCCATTTATCAAGGGGTTTATAGAACTCATTAAAAGTTATGCACTTCTTTTAAGGGGATATACTCTTGGGTACTGAAGTTTTCCACATAAAAATATGATTAATTCTGTATCTTGTGTAAGTTATTCATGTTTGGCATCTGCTCATTTTAATTTGGCAAGTATCCCATTTTACATGACTCATATAACACTATACATGAAAAGTGAAGAAATTAAATCCATAATGTATTATTTCCCCAAATGTTTAGAAATACTGGATACTCAGTTGCATTGTAAATGAATTTGGTATCACTGGCCTTTAAGGGACACTGAAGATTACATAGATTATCACTGATTTTGTCAGCTTAACAAGGGTTTAGCAATGCCGGATATATATACATGAAAATTCCCACCAGACTAGGTACAATTAAAGTTTTTCCTTTACCTTCTTAAATGCACAGTATTTTTTGTTTAAACCCATGCTATCTGAAAAAAAAAATCACTGTGTCTTAAAAGGAAAAACAACTTTTCAGGAATTTTTGTACTATCATATATCTTAAGAATGATGACAGAATAAAGGATCCTCCCCTGCACCTTCCTCTCCCTCATATGCTCACTCTACAATGAAAAACAGTATAGCAGAGTGGTTATTGGTGTCAGATCGAGTCAGGATGATAATCTTGGTTTACCAGTTTCTTCTCTGTGTGATGGAGGTAAAAACTGTACTGACTTTAGCACTCAGCACAATGCCTGGCATATTAAAACATGGGAAAAATAGTGGCTACTTTTACTGTTGCTACTACTATTTGTAACTCTGAGACTTCTTAGACAACCCTAAGAAGGTTTCCAGAGACTACAGTGATGAGGGTTCCAGCTGCACTGCTGATGTCATCCTCCCCAGTCCCAGCCTCATCCCAGAGTCCAGACATTCCAGCAGTGGTGGCACTGGTGGGACTGCAAATGATTCTCCAGCCTGGGAAGGCTCTACTCTGGTGCCTGCTGTCTCAACTATACCCTTCTCTAAGGAGGGAAGAATCAGGTAGTAGAAAAAGACATACAAACACACACACACAGGGCTCTGAAAACCTCAGTTTGAGTTCAGTATGAAGTTTCACAGATCACTTATTCCAAGGTTCTTAGCCTGTAGTTGGACTTTGGAATGAGGAAGGTGTCCACGAACTCCCAGAAATTTTATGTTAAATTTTGATTTTAATGTCCAATTTTATGGCAAGAGCAGTCTGTGACTTGCAACAATTTCTACACAGATTCTGCATCCTTAAAATGATCAAGAACCTCTCATTGAGCTTCAATTTCCTCCTCTGTAAAACAGAAATAAAATAATAGTCCTACTGGTCCCACAGAGTTGTCCTTAGGACTCCTTTAAACAGAATATGAAAGCACACTGTAAGTCATCACCGTACAAGCGTTTGTTATTCCTAACTTTGCTGTATTTCTTTTATCAGTTTCTATGAACATTTCTGATTACTCAGAGTCACCCACAAGGACCTCAAAATCTTCCATCTACTTTTTGCAAGCATGTCATAGCTTGCCCAAGCAGTAAGCATTGAAAAGAAGATTGAGGCACTACCTCCAGAAAATAGTCTATAGATGTGTTTTGTTCAGTTCACATAGCATTCTTTTTAAAATGAATTAGTTGTCAACATTTAGCAATCAGAAGTTTTCATATTAAAAAAATCAGATTTCCAGGTTATTTGAAAACTGAAATATCTGGCAGCCCTGAGTCATCTTCCTGCAGCCAGCACTGAGTACAGGGACATGTGCCACCACCCCTCTCACCCCCCCACAGTTGAATCTAGTTCTCCTGTTCCTGTCCTTTGACTAACTAGACACATAAGGGTCCCTATCCTATAGATGTCAATTCTAAATCTTACCTGAGTATAATCATTCTGCTTTGAAAATATATAAGGTGCCACCTCCCCCTTTTTTGTTCTTAGAAAGTTCTTTCAAACTGCAAATATAGAATAGTCAGCATAGACATTCAGGCAATTGAGGACAAAGTATCTATATTTTCCATATACATTGCTTTTTCTATTAGTGAATTCTTGTCCTGTGAAAGAACGTCTTCTAACAGGAATATTGAAGGGCAAGATCCATGATGTGATTAAAAGATCCAAAAAAGAGGCATGTGATGCGATTGAGGAAAAGCCATTTTAGCCAAGGGGAAGTTCTGACCATGACTCATAATTTGACCGTGCACAAGTCAATAGGTACAGAGAAATAGGCAGACTGCTGACATATCATTTGGGAGAACTCGAAGTGAATCAGCAACTCAAAGGGCCTCCTAGTTTTATCCTCAGCAAAAATGTGACTTTCAAGGATAAGAAAATTTTGAAATATAGGATGGTGTTCCTTTCTCTTAAATTTCATAGGTTACAAGAGATTGCATAAGACTGACTTTTCTCTGGAACTTATGAGGAGGAAGAGCCACTATAAAAATTGAACATGCACAGTGAAAAATGAAGGGTTAGGAAGTACCCGGTCTTCCTTTTCAAATCAGATGTTCTCTCACGTTATTAAGGGTCCCCAAACAATGATGCTATGGGTTATAATAAAGAAGAAAAAATGACAACAGGAAACCCACTTAGATATGGTTAGAATGGACTCCTTTCCAAAATAGTTCTTAAGCTCTAGTTCAAGATTATTTGCTCTAAGAAACACTCTATGTTTTAAAAATTGGTGATATTGGCATTGGAATTTTAATTCAAGTGAAGATTATATCAGTTAGCTTGACTTGTGAAAGATTTCAAGATTTATACAGTCATTACCAAAGTAAAATTTATGTTGGATCATGTACTACATAGTAGATGTTTCAGCAAAAACGATATGGTGTAAAAGAGGCCATCCATTCCAGCAGTATAGACCACAGGAAGTTTTTTTAAACCTAATAGCAGGGGCCATTTGGGTTAGAGCAAGGTTGCACTGTAAATCTGCCATTCTTAGAGGGCCAACTTTCTCAATGCATATTGAACCAATATTCCTGCTATGAAACTGTGTAAGCTAGATTCTGTGCCACTGTAGTAAAATGCTCTTCAATAAACTTGTTTTCACAAGAAGTTTGCCCACTCATGCGTCCCAAAGCTGTTGTAATCTTCATTGTTGAGGCTGATCTAACAGCAGGAACATTATTCTATTTCTTGACATGTTTAAAATTCTCTAATGAATAAAGCTAACAGCTTATGGCTGCTTCAACTGTCACTTGATTACCCCAGAGGGATTTTCTTTTCTTTTTCTTTTTCTTCCTTTTTTTTTGTCTTTAAAATGGCCTCCTAGTTTGTTTTTAACTACCTTGTGCGCAGAGGTCTGAAGGGGAAAGCAGATCAAAGATCAGCTTGCAACATAAAAAGCAGCTGTAGTTAATTAAGGGTAAATGAAGGACATCTGACCAGATTCTTTATGAGCCGCCTTGTCACACATTCAACAGTCTATAATCTCTGTGACCTTGTCCCTTGGTCCTGAACTGTCGCCAAACCTGAGAAATGGATACGTCTCAAATTATATACAAATGGAAAAAAGGGAGGAATGTTCAGGGTGTGGCTTAAGAAAGAGGAAGTGCTGTGGAAGAAGAATGCAAATGACAGTGAAGTTAACTGGAATATGTAGAAGTCACCTGGAGTTTCCATTGGAAAGCAGTGAGTCTTTCCCCACATTAAAAATACAATGGTTTGTTATAAAGAGGTAGTGGTAGATAATCAGATTATAAAAGGTAACATTTGACAGGTGATAGTTATTCTGCTATGATTTGAAAGAAAATGAACTAAAAATACTCTTATGTAGTATTTATGTTTTTTAAAAATTTACAATTGTTCTGATTTTTTTTAATGTTATTAAATCTAAATCTCTCAAGTGAAACAATAACTTCTTATAATTTTAAAAGCAATGCATACTCATTCTAAATACTTGAAAAATCCCAGAGACATGGAAGAAAGAAAATGAAATTCTCCCAAAACAGCCTCTGGGAGAATCTCGTTAGGGTTTATATTTAAATCAAGAGAAGAAATTTGATTACTACTAACAAAAACACTCAGTGAAATTGCACAGTACCTATGTCTGTAGATGGCCAAGATGGCTACAAAGCATGGATGATGGAGCAAAAAGTCTGGTTTTTGGCAAGTCATTAACCTCTATCAACACCAGAAAAATGGCTGTCAGGGTCTTCACTGATCTCTTAAAAGTACACCTCCAGCATGGATAAAAGAAAAGCCACTGTATAATCCCCAAAGTGACTGGATAGCTCTTAGGTCTGCCTGTTAGCTTACTTGTTATAGGCCCAGAATGGCAAGCTCCATACCCTGACTTCCACTTTCTCTTGACTGAAGATTAAAGATCACAGGAAAAAAGTCTACTTCACAGGACTTTCGAAAGAAATAGGAGATCACATCTCTGGGAATGCTTTGGAAACTGCAAAGTATTAATTAATTAATTAACTATTATTAGCAGTAATTGAGGTGCTGTGGAAGACACTAAAAATGAATAAGAACTTACCTTCAAGGAGTTTTTTATCATGTACTTACAGGTACAATATATAAACAAATAAAATATTAATTAAAATTTGAAAATAGGTTCAAATTACAATGCAAGCAGTGTGCCAGATAACCATCAAATGAACTGTAAAAATTTGAGAAGGGATGATAAAGTATAGGTTTTTATTTGTTCCTAAACACACATATCAGAACTAACCAACAAAAATGAGTGTTACCCTTTTCGAAGTCATCACCTTCGCCATCCACAAGCATACTAAAAAGGTATTGCTGGGGCTTCCCTGGTGGCACAGTGGCTAAGAATCTGCCTGCCAATGCAGGGTACCCGGGTTCAAGCCCTGGTCCAGGAAGATCTCACATGCCATGGAGCAACTAAGCCTGTGTGCTGCAACTACTGAGCCTGCACCCTAGAGCCTGTGCTCTGCAACAAGAGAAGCCACCGCAATGAGAAGTCTGTGCACCACAAAGATGAGTAGCCCCTGCTCGCCGCAACTAGAGAAAGCCCTCATGCAGCAACGAAGACCCAACGCAGCCAAAAATAAAATAAATTAAATAAATAAATTTATAAAGAAAAAAAGGTATTGCCATTTTTGAAACATTTTTGAAGCTTATGGGATTGCCTGAGCCTATGGTATATAGTTTTTAAAAACCTAAAGTGATAATTTTGAAGATAGATTCAGTTTCTGGAAAGAACCAAGCATCAGATGGAACCAAGAGTGGTGAACGCAGAGGCTAATCAGACTGGATCATACTACCTTAGAGAGCAGAAACATGTGGCCACAGAATAATGAAATTAATCATTGTACATAAGACATATTATTTCTGAAGAGTATTCTCCAACAGTGGGTATCCCAAAAATATTTTGATTAAGGCAGTGCCTTAAAATAAGCTATTGGTTACAAGGGCAATATTAAATGGAGTGAATAAATTCTGATTTCTTCTTTATTTAAAAAAGAACTGGTTACTTTATATTCATACTCTGTAATTACACAGGACTTTAGAGGAGGGAGATATGGGAAAGCTTTACAGTCTAATTTGGGTTTGATGTTACTGAAGGATAGACAAGATAGGGTTGGGAGAGCAGACAAAGAGTGGATTTCAGGGAGGTGGAATGGTGTGTAAAAATCAATGGTGGGCTTTGTGTCCACCTAGAGAGGTGGGATAGGGAGGGTGGGAGGGAGACGCAAGAGGGAAGAGAAAGGGAATATATGTATATGTATAGCTGATTCACTTTGTTATACAGCAGAAACTAACACACCATTGTAAAGCAATTATACTCCAATAAAGGTGTTAAAAAAAAATCAATGGTGGAGCACAGAGGATTTTTGTGGCAGTGAAACTATTCCTTATAGTACTTCAGTGATGGATACATGTCCTTATACATTTGTCAAAACCCATAGATGTATACCACCTAATATAAATATGGACTTTGGATGATGATAATGTATCAATATAGGTTAACCAATCATAACAAATACACCACCCCGGTGGGGGATGTTGATAAGTGAGAGATGTTGTGTGTGTGCAGGGGCAGAAGGCCTATGGGAATCCTATGTACTTTCTCCTCATTTATACTCTAAAAAATAAAGTCTACTTAAGAAAATGATGGTGGGAAAGCACAAGGCATTAATGGGGAGTGTGAGGAAATAAGAATTAGAAAGCATTCCAGGAAAAGGATAAAAGACTATAAATGAGAAAAGAAGGCAAAGTTCCAGGAAACAAAAGGATTACAGTATGCATACTACTATCCAACAGAACTTTCTGCAATGATGGAAATATTCTATAATCTGGGCAGTCGAATATGGTAGCCACTAGCCTCATGTAGCTACTGAGCACATGAAATGTGGCTAGTATGACTGAAGAAATGATATTTTGTTTTTATTTCTTTTTAATTAATTTAAATCTAAATAACCATATGTGGGTAACAGATACCATATTGAATAGTGTAGGATAGAGCATGGATTTGCAGTGAGCCTGCACTCTAGAGCCTGCAAGCCACAACTACTGAGCCCAGGTGCCATAACTACTGAAGCCTACGCACCTAGAGCCCAAGCTCCGCAACAAGAGAGGCCACCACAATGAGAAGGCCGCGCACCATAACGAAGAACAGCCCTGCTTATCGCAACTAGAGAAAGCCTGCACGCAGCAATGACAACCCAACGCAGCCAAAAATAAATAAATAAATAAATTTATGGAAAAAAAGAAAGGCTATTGATAGAAATGCAGATTACTGTAAAAAGGAACTAGAAACTACAAAGGGGAGCCAATTAAAATTAGAAAACTCATTTGCCAAGATGAAAGCTGAGCTAAAGGCAATAGTTAGCAAACTGAATAATGCAGAAGAACGAATAAGTGATCTGGAAGATAGAATAATGGAAATCACCCAATCAGAACAGCAGACAGAAAGACAAATGAAAAAAAATGAAAATAATATAGGAGACCAATGGGATAATATAAAGCATGCCAATCTACACATAATAGGGATCCCAGAAGGAGAAGAAAGAGAATAGGGTATCAAAATGTATTTAAAGAAATTATGGCTGAATACTTCCCAAACCTAAAGAAAGAAACACATATCCAGGTATAGGAAGCACAGAGGGTCCCAAACAAGATGAACCCAAACAGACCTATACCAAGACATATTATAACTAAAATGGCAAAAGTTAAAGAGAGGATTCTAAAGGCAGCAAGACAAAAACAAAGAGTTAGTTACCAGGGAACCCCCATAAGGTTATCAGCTAATTGCTCTACAGAAACGTTGCAGGCCAGAAGTGAGTGGCAAGATATATTCAAAGCCCTAAAAGGTAAAAACCTGCAACCTAGGATACTCTACCCAGCAAGATTATCATTTAGAATAGAAAGAGACATAAAGAATTTCTCAGACAAGAAAAACCAAAAGAACACAATACTAAACCTATCCTAAAAGAAATATTGAAAGGTCGTCTCTAAATAGAAAAGAAGCAAGAATCTATAGCAAAGAGAAAAACCACAACTGGGAAGTAAATCACTTAAATAAACCAGTACACAGATAATAGTAATGTAAAAATTTCTTCTGAAAGTGATGATAACTACAATGAACAGCAAAAGGATAAACATGAAGATGTAAAAGAGGACATCAAAATCATAAAATGTGGGGGAGGAGAGTAAGGAAATGTAGATTTTTTTTTTTAGAATGTGTTTATGCCTATGTGACTATCAGTCTAAAGCAAGTAGATATAGTAATGGGTTAACATACTTGAAAAATAGGGTAACCACAAATCAAAAACATACAATAGGTTCCCAAAAACCAAAAAGAAGGGAACACAAGCACAAGACAAAAGAAACCCATCAAACCACAAAAGAAAAAAACAATAAGAAAAAGTAAGGAACAAGGAAGAAATACAAAATCAACTGGAAAGCAAGGTTTAAAATGGCAATAAATATCTATGAATAATTACCTTAAATGTTAATGGATTAAATGCTCTAATCAAAAGACAGAGAGTGGTAGTTAGATAATAAAACAAGAGCCTACAATATGCTACCTAGTTAGATAATAAAACAAGAGCCTACAATATGCTCCTACAAGAGACCCACTTCAGGGTGAAGGACACAGATTAAAAGTGAGGGGATGGAAAGAAATATTTCATGTAAATGGAAATGACAAAAAAGCGAGGGTAGCAATACTCATATCAGACAAAATATACTTTAAAACAAAATCCATAAAGAAAGATAAGAAGGCCACTATAAAAATGATAAAAGGATCAATATGAGATGAAGATATTATACCCATTAACATATATACACCCAATATATGAGCACCTAAATACATAAAAAAAATACTAACAGACATAAAGGGAGAAATTGACAGGAATACAATATTCGTAGGAGACTTTAACACCCCACTGACACCAATGAACGGATCTTCCAGACAGAAAATCAATAAGGCAACAGAGATCCTAAATGACACAACAGAACAATTAGACTTAATTGATATTTTCAGGACAGTACATCCAAAAAAACCAGAGTACACATTCTTTTCAAGTGGTTGCACAGCACTGTGTATATACTTAATGCCACTGAATTGTACACTTAAATATAGTTAAAATGATAAATTTTATGCTACGTATATTTTACCACAATTTAAAAATAGCCCCCTAAATGTTTGATAGCTATAACGAGTATGTTAAAGCAGAAAGAAAAATTGACTTAAAAATAAGTAAATAAAATTTAGAAAAAGTAAAAGTGGAAGCATAATACAAACTCTCCTAGATAAATACAAACAACAATGATACCATTACAGACAACTATACTATGCTTTGCTTTATCAACAGTTTTTATTATGCAAATAAGAGCCTTAAGAGAGGGTGCCACTTCTCCTACATAAAACTTGTAATCATGCAGGATAGGGGACTTCCCTGGTGGTCCAGTGGTTGGGACTTTGCTTTCCAGTGCAGGGCGTGCTGGTTCCATCCCTGGTCAGGAAGCTAGGATCCCACATGCCTCGAGGCCAAAAAACCAAAACATAAAACAGAAGCAATATTGTAACAAATTCAATAAAGGCCTTAAAAATGGTCCACATCAAAAAAAAAATCTTAAAAAAAATCATGCAGGGTAAAGGTATGTAAGTACTATTTTCAATTATGTAGGTGGATCAGGCTGTGAAATGCTCTTATGTGGGGAAGCACAGCTAATGTATTAACTGAGACATTATTTATTGCACCTCAAATATTCATAAAGACTATCAAGCAATGCAAATATAAATCTAGGGACTATTAATGGGTCACTCTTATTTCAAGAATCCAACTGACACATAAATAGATCATGATAGACCCTATGTTGGGCTATTTTATTTCACAATCTCTTATTAAGCATTTACTAAGTATCAAATTATAGAGGATTTGAGCATTATGTTGAGCAGTTTGGACTTCATAGGTATGAGAAAAGAAGGCATCAGAGTGTTGGGAGATGAGACATAGTGTGGTAGTGACAGGATCTCATCTATGTCTTCAAAGAGAGAACACTGGGAGCAGAATTAGTGCAGAGAGACTGGCCTCATGAGCCTCCTAAATGGAGGCTTTTACGTTAACTTGGATGAGAAAAGATTAGTGCCTGAAATTGGAAAGCGGTAGTGGGGATGGAGAGAAAGGGATTAATCAGAAAGATATTTAGAAGTTTGGAAATTGAGAAATAATTCCGAGGTTATTATCTGGGAGGATTGGGTAGACATTTTTGATCTCAGGAGGTGTCTCTAAAGATATTAATTATTTCTCAGCCTCTATTTGTGGTACTCCCCTAGAAATACCATGGAAGTGCTAAGCACTCATTAGTGGCTTATTTTGGAATTTTAGCTATTTCTTCACTGAACAGCCCTGTCAAGAAGTTAATGATCTGTAAAACTCTTAACTGAACCGGGAAGAGGTCTTTAAATTAATTCTTTAAATCAAAGATCCTTTTATTGGATTTTCTATATTCTGATTTGCTTCTCTAAATCAACGGTACCTATCTTTCAGTGTGTGTTTTCTATTCCCTGAACTGTGAGGAAAATTTCATTAGTCTTTAATAGTATCAAATGGAAACTCAACCTGTTAGTTTTCTAAGCATCAACATACCATAGACATTTAAAGCTCTAGTAAAATTAAATCAGCAGCTGTCATGAAGACTCTATTCCTAAGATGATATTTCTTCTTATACTACTTCCAATACTACTAATGATGCTACTATTACTCTTACCATAACCACTACTATCATCATCACTACTAAAACTGGCTTACTTTAAGTGCTTTTATGTACCAGGAACTGTTCCATGTCTTTTCCGTGTATTAATTCATTAGTAAGTCAGCTTAATTAGTAAGCTGACTTGCTAGTATTCACAACAGCACTCTATGGAAAGTACCGCTATTTCCCCTATTTGATTAATAAGAAGATTGAGCCACAGGGTAGAGAAATAACTTGCCCAAGGTCACATAGTTATTAAGGGGCAACCCTGTTGGAGACTATTGCTTAGGTGGTCACCAATAAACCACTCCTCCGGGGATTCCTGCCCTGGTGGAATGCCCTCTAGCACTGAGGCCAAGCTTGGTCACATGACTTGCTCTCAACAATGAGGCATTAGCATGTGTTAGCAAGCAAGGTCTTATAAGTTGCTTGCACATTGGTGTTTGCTCAGCTGGTACACTTCTTTTGGGGACCCAGTTGCCATGTGCTGAAAAACCCAGCCACCTGGAGGATGCTAGAGGCCCTCCAGTCCCAGCCAACAGCCTGAACCAACTGCCAGCCGTGTGAGGGAGTCATCCCAGCCACTAGAGGCCCAGCCACCACAGTCCCAGCCACCATCTGACTGTAACTACATGAAAGACTCCAATCAAGACCAGCAGAACTGCCCATGTGAGTCCAAGCAACCCACGGAATCGTGAGAGATAATAAAAATGGTTGTTGTTTTAAGCTACTAAATTTTAGGGTGACTTATTATACAGAAATAGAAAAACAAAACAAAACCCAATCAAGTTTGGCTCCAAATCTGTGCTCTTAACCACTCTGCTATCCTGAGCTGAAGTTACCTTCCTAAATAATCATTTAAAATATATAAATATATATAAATAATCACTTAAAATATATTTAAATATATATAAAATACATATATATTATACGTAAATAACTTAATGAGTATTTATTTACTGTATACTTACCATAACTACTTATTTTAAATTTATATTTATAAAATTTGTCTTTTCTGTGTGGTATACTATATTACTTATTATAAATTTCTACTGTAAATCCAAAATGTAACCTGGGAATTAAAACTAACAAACTTCCTATCCATTGCCAAGCACGTTCAGTTTAACCACAAGAACCAATCTGCAGAAAGGATTACATCTCTTTCACTAACTCTGCTAAGAATTTATAACAATAATATTCATTCACTTACTCAATCATTCAACAAATAATTAACATTTATTGCACAAATACTATGTGCTGGTAACCACGCTAAGCAGTCTACATACATTTGCTCCTCACAGCCACGAGGTTGTCCAAGAACTGGGGATGTACCAGGAACTATGCCTGAGGTCACAGCTGGTAAGTGGCAGAGCCTGGGTCAAGGCTCAAGTCCGTCTAACTTTCGAGTCCAAGCCTTTCCCTCACATGCTGCTGCACTTGATGCTGCCATACAGGCACTGTAAATTATGACAGCTAAGAATCTGACTGAAAGCATCACTGAATACCTAGTCTCATTAAAAAGCATTCAGGACTTCTCTGGCAGTCCAATGGTCAAGACTCCGTGCTTCCACTGCAGGGGGCTCACAGGTTCCATCCCTGGTTGGGGAAGATCCCGCATGCCACGCAGCATGGCCAAGGGGGTGGGGGAAAGCACTCCAAGCGCCTATTCCTAGTTTTCACTAAAACTGATATAGTCTACAATTTAAGATGTCTATAGATTATCTTCAAATTAATATACAAACACAAATTAGTGTTTGATGCATAAAACTCTTTTTCATGGATAACAGTTTACCCACACGTTAATTTGCAAAGATGTTAAGACTTTGCCTAGCTAAAGTCAGTGCTTAAATTATTAGTTCAATCTTCTACTCCAGGTAACTGACCAACCTGGACTACCCCAGTCAAGTTAGATGCAATCTTAACTCATGCAATGTATCACAGTGAATTCTAATGTTCTAGTCACCAATCTACTTCCTAATTCTTTCCCACTCATACTGGACTGAGAAGACTTTGAGAACAAGAAATATATATATTTTTAAATCTATGTTATTGCAGCATCTTTGGCAAAAGAATAAATCCTAGGGTAGAAGGAGGCCTCCCTCCAACTTTTCTCCTTCCTCTCCCAGCAGCCACCCACTTGGGCTGCCCTTCCACTGGCCAGTGGCTGAGAAAATCTGTTCATCCTACTGAGAAATAACAGTAATAACATAACTTTAAGTTATAATGAACAAAGTTTTCATTATTTTAAGTCATTTTTTTTCTTTCCATTTTGAAAGACTTTTAACTTACATGGTATGGGTTTAAGACTCGGAAGATGATATAAAAAGAAAGGAAAATTCCTAACACAAGGGCTACTGTATGATCCTCTGTTAAAATCCAAAATTAAAATCCAAAACATATCCTGGGAAGGAAAACACCTTAAGGTAGAGGTAGAAATAGTGATGTCTGAACTGAATTTTGAAGGACAAGAATGAGCTAGTTGTATGAGTAGATGTTTACAATCCCTTCCACCATTAACGGTAGAAGAACAAGGGTTAAGAAGTCTAAGTGAAGAGATTTCTTAGTCTATAGTAAATCACATATTGTCAAAAGAACATTTTATGGATCATTTCATTGTCATCAGAGTAAACTAATCACAGCAAATGTTAAACATTAATTTTCTTAAATACCAAGTTAAATATTTAAACATAAATGGAAAGTACCACATGAGTATGCCTTTGATAAACATGGAAATTTGGAATCAGATAAATCAGAATACTTTGAATTATCACAATAAAGCAAGGCTTGAGGAGTCTTCTAAGAAGGATCAAAAGACTCCTAGAGGGGCTTCCCTGGTGGCGCAGTGGTTGAGAGTCCGCCTGCCGATGCAGGGGATACGGGTGCCCCGGTCCAGGAAGATCCCACATGCCGCGGAGCGGCTAGGCCCGTGAGCCACGGCCGCTGAGCCTGCGCGTCCGGAGCCTGTGCTCCGCAACAGGAGAGGCCACAACAGTAAGAGGCCCACGTACCGCAAAAAAAAAAAAAAAAAAAAAAAAGACTCCAAGAAATATTAGGCTTTTACAATGTGATTATGCAGAATGTTACTAAGTTGCATAATAACAAGTCATAATAATATGATACAATTGCAATTATATAAGGATTCCCCTTAACAAGCAACTTTTCCAAGGCAGATTTTCTACCTATAAGTTAAATACATTAATATCGGTGGAAGGTGAACAAGAACAAATGAACATAAACATAAAAATCAGGAAGAGTTTAAGGAAATCATCCAACTTAGAATAAATATGCATTTAATTTGCCTCCAGATTCCCTTATACCTGAGTGGTTTTAATCACCACAGTGAAAATTAATAAATGATTTGTCAGTGCTTTAGGAGACAGTATAGTCTCCATCTGGTATACCCAAGGCTTGTGAAAACATTTTCCAGCACTACCCAGTGACAGAAAACATTGGTAAGGTAAGCTCTTACAGCTGAAATGCAGCAGTTGATTGCCAATGGAAGCTACAGGAAAGGATGATTAATATAAACAGGTTTATGCCCATGCTTCACAGCAACATTACATAAAGCAGTGCTATTTCAGGAGACTTTTATATTTTAATTTCCAAGAGTCCATAGGGTAATGGATTTTTTTTTCTTCATCTTGTTTGATCTTTGATATTTAAGACCAACTCCTGTGTTTTGTTTATTTTTTCTTTGCATTGGAAAAAGAACATAAAGTGAGTGACAACACATAATCAGGGCTAATTGGTATTTTTCAGAGAAAAAAAGAAGACACCTTTTATGATGAGCCAAATGCAAACATTTTACAAATAGGGTATCTTGCACCAAATAATCATGTCAGTAAAAAAAAGTGGTTATGTTGCATGCATGGAAGTATTTGTTAGTTTCAGATTTAATCACAGCAAGTGGTTTTAATTTATATTTCCCTAAAATTTGGCTATTACACAAAGCAAGAACTTTAAAGGACTAAATGATTGTCTTTTCCCTGAAGGAAAGAAACTGAAAGTTGATTTCAAACTGCAAGGAGTAATAGAGACAAAGCATTTTAAATAAAAATAAATAAAGTGGGGTAAGTAAACCATCCGATGGCCAGCTTGTTTCATACAAGATGATTTCGTTTCCTTTTTAAAAAAAAACTTACTATTTTTGCACTCGATAAAAAGATCAGGATGATGCAAGCTAACTATTCCTCCTTAAAATATTATCAAATATGTAGGGGTCTTCTTGTTGCATTTTTGGTAAGATCTGTGTTGTCGAAACAGGTGATGACAGCAGTACTATTTTGTGTTATTTTAGCCGTCACTAGCCTTCCTAGTATTTTTCACCACTCCCACTCGCTGGCAGTATATCATGGCACAGTTTCAACAATTCTACTCTGAGCTGTAAGCTAACTGGGAAATGTCAACATGTAAAGCCATGTCTAGAATTAACCTGTCTTTAACAGGGGCAAACTCCCACATACTTTCTTCTCTCTCAAAACTTAATTACAGCAGAAGTACAGCAAAAAGGAGTGGAGAGAGTTGGATGAGGAGAGGCTAGAGACAACTCTACAACCAAAAGGTAAAATAATCATGCAAAATCCACCATGAACATTTAACTATGGAACTGGAAAACAATACTGTTTGTCTTGTCAGGGAACAAACTCTTCTAATTAAGAACCACATGGCCATCTGAGTGAGAGTCGCGATCCCTCCAAAGTGAAACGATCATGCCCTTCAGCTTATTGTGATGCATGCCACATCCCTTCCTCTGTGGAACATCTGACTCTAATTGAACAGCTATTGAGGTTCCTGCTGTGACATCCTAGAGGCATCATCACACTTTGAGGCATCAGCCTTGGCCGTGATCTGCCCCATGTCCCCTTTAATGACAAGAGGTCAACATTCTATCCTCAGCCAAGTTACACATTATCTGATGGCTTCTCTTAGCACTGCCCCATGCCTGCTGACCTTGAAAAATGACCAGCAACCACAGGACAAATCGGCCAAGCCCCTGAAGGTCATGGCCCCCATGTAACCTAATCAGCATCTCTAAATAATTTGTCAGAATCAAGTTGAGAGGCATACACTGGAGGGACATTGCTGCCCACATACCTGAAACCTTTCTCAGATAAGTGGATCCATAAGGATTTATGTGGAAAGACCATGGAAACAAAAAAGAAATGTTCAAAACTTTTGGTAAGATTTGAGAAAACAGAGAAGTAAAAGGTGATTTTCAGATTAAAAAATTGATTAAAGCATTTCTTGGATTCTCAACAATATGAGAAAATTTCACTGAGAAAAGAACAGAGATCTAAAGATCTGGACTGTCTTCAATACAAATGGCCTCTGACCATGCTAATAGCATCCTGGGGATCATAAAATGACATGAAAAAGAGCTCAGATGTTGTCTGTTGAGGAGCTCACTTCTCATTTGGGCTATTTATCCTGTGTTCCCTCAAAAATTAATTTGTTTTATACCCCACTGTCAAGGAGAATAAATATTTCTCATTCTCTCTTGTGCATATATAGTCCAAAGCTACTCATACTGTTCCAGCACAAAACAAAACAAAACACAATGTATTTCCAATCTAGTTTTGATTGAGGTTTCATTTAAATCGACTTTTTAACAACTGTGGATAATGTGAATATGCTGGTGGGGTCCACTGAAACATCAGAAAAGATGCTATCTAATTGTAGGCCACATGGTGTAAATTGTTGATTTTGTTTCAATAGTACAGATTTAGAGTTAAATTAATTTAGAAAAAATGGACACGGACCCTGACAGAATTATAGGAATTATTAAAGTAATTAGCTTATAACTACTGCCTTCGAACTGTTGACTTTCAGATCTGTATTATCTAGATTGGATCTCTCTAAGGCCCAGACCCGGCCTTTGAATTGTCTCCTGGGCAGCTCCACCTAGATGTCTCAGGAGCCCCCGAATCTCCATGTGACCAGAACACATCTCTCAGCTCTCTTCCCAGCCCACCATCAACCTGCTCCTCCTTTGGCTTTTTCCACACACTCTACATGCAATAATTCAAATCAGAAACTGGACTTCATCCTAGATGCCTTTACCCCTCACTTCCAAGCAGTCTCTAAATCCTGGTATTTATAACACCTTGACTTCTCTCAAATCTCTTCCCCTCTCTCCATTTCTACTATCCTTATCAAATGTCAGGCCTTCATTATTTCTTGACTGGACTTTTTTGTTTTAGTTTTTGGTTTTTTTGGCTGCATTGGGTCTTCGTTGTTGCATGTGGGTTTTCTCTAGTTGCGGCAAGTGGGGGCTACTCTTCGTTGAGGTGCGTGGGCTTTTCATTATGGTGGCTTCTCTTGTTGCAGTGCGCAGGCTCTAGGGCATGCAGGCTTCAGCAGTTGTGGCGTGCGGGCTCAGTAGTCATGGCTCATGGGCTCTAGAGTGCTGGCTCAGTAGTTGTGGTGCACAGGCTTAGTTGCTCTGTGGCATGTGGGATCTTCCTGGACCAGGGCTCAAACCCATGTCCCCTGCATTGGCAGGCAGATTCTTAACCACTGTGCCACCAGGGAAGTCCCTTGACTGGACTTTAACAATATCCTCTACTATGGCTCTTTCTGCTTCAAGTTTCTCTTCACTCTTCATGCATCTCTAATATTACTACTCCATTACCTCAGTGGTTACCCACCACCCACAGGACAAAGACTCATCCAAATGCCATCTATTCATCTAGGACTTCACCTATAACCTTCAACTCTCTCTCCTTGGTGGGCCTCCTGTTTTCTGGCCCTAGAAAAGTAACTGCAGGTCCTGTTTGACCCTGGCCCTCTGGACACCAGGGGTTGGAATGCCCTGAGTCCCTTGTCTGCCTTCTGAATGCCACTTGGGTACCTCCAAACAGAGTGAAGTCCTTTTTCCATAGTTCCATGTTTATACCCTGTTTCTTATAATTTTATACATATCTATTCCCTTTCCCACCAAACTGTGAGCTCCTCAAAAACAGAATCCATGTGCTGTCCATATTTCTGTCTTAGCATCTATCACAATGCATGGTGTACAGGAGGAAACTTAATAATGTTGAGTAGATAAATAAATGAACCAATCAAGCACTGAAAGATGCTTCAACTCTTAGATTCAAAGCCACATAAATAAGGCAGAAAATATAGAGGCAAAACTGATGGCATCTACAGTTTGAATAGTCCCTAATCAAACATTAGTGAAATATTATTTATAAGGAAGAAAATTAAGTCCCTGAGAAACATAATGCTAATTATATAAAAATCCAGGAGGTGCCTTGCATTTGTATTATAACATTAGTAGAAAAGAGTAAAAACACTTACAGATAAAGGTGAAATTTCAGGAAATCTGAATTTTATTTTCAGTCAATTACAACCTAAGGGCAAATTAAATGTTTTCATCTGAAAAACTAAAAATGACATCATAATCCTATTACTTTTTACCATTTCATGATTATACAGTGTTATCAGAGTCTGAGGTGTGTGGTTTAGCATCACTTTTTTTGTATGAATATCTATAGTGATCAAGGCACTAGACCTCGGGGAAGAGACAAAGACTTCTTAAGTGACTGTGATGTAGAAGTACACTCTCTAAAAAGGAATATAAAATGGAAAGCCCCATAAGTTCCTTAGCTCAGGCCAGCTTTCTTATTGCATAAGATTTACTATAAAGATTGAGCTGAAAAGTTGCAAAAAATCTTAACATCAGTATAGCAGATGTTAGACATACTTTGAGCTCCAGATGTCCACAAATAGCCTTGCTACACTGAGTCAGACCCATGGGTCACCCATCCCAGAATCACATGTCTTTATAGAGATCAAGGGATGATTGTGGGATGCCATGATTTTCCACCAAAATGCCAAACTCAACATGATAAGCAAGTATTTCTCAAATATCCTCAGTTTCCTAAATAACTTATTGAAAAGCTATCATCCTCAAGTTGATTTAAATCCTTCCTGAAAAACAAAATTTACTACATACTCCCGATCTGGACCTAGGGAATTGGCTGGACTTGAATCAGAATTGTTCTCAGAATTGCAGGATGAGAAAGTCCAACACAGAGGGCTTTAAAGGGATTTCACCAAGGGCAGGGAAATACTGTCCACAATAACTGTGTAAATCTAGAGCCATTTTTAGAAGTTGCCTTCAATTTAATATAAATTTCATGTTTTCTCATTGTAAATGATCAGAAACCAACACAACTGTAAATGTAGAAAAAAATGCAGAAGCTATAACTTTGTCACACATCTTTATTACCTTTAAAAATAACTAATGAAAAACATTCACACACACACACACACACAAAAATCAAATGGGGGGAAAAAAGAGAGAAGCTGTAAAAGGAAAAGCCCAGAAGATCCTTTTAAGTGTAAGGCACATAAATTTTTCTTTCTCTCTTTTTTTTAACAGCCCTCCTCTGTGGGAACAAAAAAAAAAAAAAGGTTTTATGTGATCAGTCAGAACTTCTAGATAGTAACTAAAACAGAGAGAAACAGACACTAAAAAGAGTTAGGTCCAACCTTGGAGACCAAAACAGAGTTCATGTTCTTCCCATCGCTCCTAGAAATATTCACCTCAAAAAGATAAATAAGATACATTTATTCTTATAACCTCAGATGCTAAAGTCCTCTCTAAATCTTCTGAAACCAAAATTCTTTACCAAATCCACTTTAGCATCAGGTATAATACTTTATTTTAAACTGCTTCACAATGAGATTTAAACAGCTATTTCCATGCTGGTAACTAGGAAATTGCTTATTAGGTTATATCTTCATTAGGTTTGTTTATCCATGTTTGAACATGATTTCTTTATGGAGTCATCTTTTTGGGTAAAAACTCCTAATCCATCTTTAAAAGCACTGAATTATTTCTAAGTACAGTTTAATCTTTGTATGAATACTTGCTAAGAGGTACAGCAAATTGACGTTGGTATAATATATGACTCTAGAATTAGAACTTCATAATGGCACTTCCTATGTCCAAAGAAATTTCTCTATCTCCTGAAATGAAAAAGTTTCTCCTTGATATTCCTTTCATGGAATGGGAGAAATATATGTGTGTGTATGTATATGTATATATATTAGTCCAAAGACTTGAAATGTCCAAGGGCTGAATTTTTGGTAATTATTCAGGAGAACAGATAGTAGGAATTTTGATTGAATCAGAGGTATACACTCACTTGATTTGCAATCAAAATGTTTCCTTAGTAAAGACCGCAGACCACATTATTATATCACATACTTAAACACGAAGACAAATAATGGTGATGAATGAAAGTAAAGATCTTGCCAATGAATTTCATTCTCTGTAAGTGAAATTACACCACCATAAAAAGCTCTTATTCTGTATACATGTCCTGAAGATATTTTGTTTTGTCAGTTCTCCAACCTTTTCTTTTCTGATTACTAATTTCAACTCTGGAAATCAGTCAAATAAATAAAAACAAACACACAAAATGTAGTTGAAGAGGCAAGTTTTGAAGTTTTTCTGCATTGGGCAAGTAAACCAGTTAACCTTTCTTCTAGATACTGTGTTAATCTTAAGAACTTTTTCTCCTACTTACATTTATGGAAGGGCAAAATGTTCTTTAAACAATGTATCTATCCTCTTACAGAGACACATGTGTGAAAAAACTATTGATTCAGGTAAAATAATTCTTGGTATCAATTATAGTTTTATTTCCATAGAAAATTTAGAATTATAAAACAGGCTCCCGTTAAAATTTTATGTTCACACACAGGTGGTAGGAATGTGATATAATTTTTTAAAATATGGATTTAAGTCAGTTTAACTATGTTTATATTTACATCATTTTAAAATCATGGCAGGTTAAATATTCTTTATAATCAGGACAGTTACCCCCTAACAGAATCTCTAAACAAACTAATGTAAATATTATTTGAGAGGCTCCACATGCTGAGAAGGTATCATGTGTCTTAAAAAAAAATTGGGCCATTCCCAAGTAGAGACTTTCCATCATACCTCCTTTAACTGTCCCTGGAAGAAGTGTCACGAGAGAAAGAAGACAAACGTGTTTTATGTAGTAATGCTACACTGAATGAAAATTTTAATATTTTTACTTCCATTTTTGCAGTCTGGGTTTCACAGTTAATTATAGTAGATTAAAGTTACAAAAACAGAAAAGGAAAAGCCCTAGCAATTCCATAGATCTCATGGGAACTGTTATGGCACTTAACCAAAAAGGAATTCTAAAATTAACCAAAGTTAATTCACTCATTTTTGTTCAATAAATATTGGTCACATACTACCTGTGTATTAGGAAAACAAATTACATTGATAATTACTGATTCATGATTTACAATCAATCATATGGGAAAGTGGATCTGTTTGCTTTCAACGGTTGCATAAAACAACTTTTAGATTTTTAGGTCTAATGCATTCTTTTTTTTTTTTTTTTTTTGTGGTACGCAGGCCTCTCACTGTTGTGGCCTCTCCCGTTGCAGAGCACAGGCTCCGGACGCGCAGGCTCAGCGGCCATGGCTCACGGGCCCAGCCACTCCACAGCATGTGGGATCCTCCCAGACCAGGGCACGAACCCATGTCCCCTGCATCAGCAGGTGGACTCCCAACCACTGCGCGACCAGGGAAGCCCCTCTAATGCATTCTTAAAAATTGAGTCCTCCTTTAAGATTGTTTAGATACTAACAAACAAGCTAGAAATTTTAGCCCAGTAAACTTTGCCCTAGACTGACAGTGAATTGTCCTTGTTTCTATGTGAAATTCACTGAGTCATAACTGGTGAATTTGTACCATATCTGTACCATACTCAAAGGAGATCTGTACCATACTCAAAGGAGATAACAGTAGTACCAATGATTTTTCCATTAAAGAGGATAATATTTCATTTGTTCATTCAATGAACATACATTGAGCACTTTTTACATGCAAGGCACATACTGGGTTCTAAAGATACAAAAATGGAGTCCTTTACCCTCAGTGAAATGACAATATAATAGAAAAAATTACAGTATGTTTATGGAAATTGACAAGCTAATTCTTCTCACTAAAATGCAAAATGCAAAAGCTAAGGTTAGTTAAGTCTATCGTGATAAGGCACAAAGTTAGAGGGCTTACACTACCACATATTAAGATGCATGATAAAGCTATAGTAAGATAATGTGATATTGGCATACGAATAAACAAATATGTCAATGGAATAGAATTTTAAAATCCACAAGTAAGTCTATGCATATAGGATCACAGGATTTATAGCTAATGCACCACTGAAGAACTATAAGGAAAGGAAGGTCTTTTTAATAAATGGTACTAGGACAACTGGATATCCATATAGGAAAAAAAAAGAAATCTTGACTCTTATACCACATTATATACAAAAATCAAGACCAGATGGATTGTACATCTAAACATCAAAAGTAAAACAATAAAACTTTAAAGAAAAAACATACAATATAATTTTCAGATATTTGGGATGGATAAAGATTTATTAAACAGGTTACAGAAAGTGCTATATAAAAGAAAAAATAAATTAGGTTACATTAATTTAAAAAATACTTTCACCAAAAGAATAATTACAAGAGTGAAAAAGAAAGCCACAGGGTGGGGGAAGATATTTGCAATATGTATATCGACAAATGACTTTTCTCCTGAACATGTAAATGACTCTCACAAATCAATACGAGAAAAGGGGTACAAGTCTTAAAGTCATTTCATATAAGTAAATATAAGAAAAAGTTCTCCAATGAATTAGCCATCATGGAAATGCAAATTAGACCCGCAATGCAATATCACAATACACCCATCAGAATGGCTGAAATGAACAAACACACACACACACACATTACCAAGTGTCATTGAGAATGTGGAATGACTGGAACTCCCATATGCTGCTAGACTCTAAATTGGTAAAATTAGTTTGGAAAACTTACAGGATCTCCTATAGTCCACTCTTGCCACTATTATTCAACAACGGTTTTGGAAGTCCTAGCCACAGCAATCAAGGAAGAAAAGTAAATAAAAGGAATCCAAATTGGAAAAGAAGTAAAATTGCCAGTTTGCAGATGACATGATACTATACATAGAAAATCCTAACGATGCCACCAGAAAATGAGAGCTCATCAATGAATTTGGTAAAGTTGCAGGATATAAAATTAATACACAGAAATCTCTTGCATTCCTATACACTAACAAGGAAAGATCAGAAAGAGAAATTAAGGAAACAATCCCATTTACCACTGCAACAAAAAGACTAAAATACCTAGGAATAAACCTACCTAAGGAGGCAAAAGATCCGTACTCAGAAAACTATAAGATACTGATGAAAGCAATCAAAGACGACAAACACAGATGGAGACATATACCATGCCCTTGGACTACAAGAATCAATATTGTGATAATGACTATACTACACAAAGCAATCTACAGATTGAATACAATCCCTATCAAACTACCAATGGCATTTTTCACAGAATTAGAACAAAAAATTTTACAATTTATATGGAAACACAAAACACCATAAATAGCCACAGCAATGTTAAGAAAGAAAAATGGAGCTGGAGGAATCAGGCTAGCTGACTTCAGACTATACTACAAAGCTACAGTAATCAAGACAGTATGGTACTGGCACAAAAACAGAAATATAGATCAGTGGAACAGGATAGAAAGCTAGAGATAAACCCATGCTCGTAAGGCCACCTAATCTATGACAAAGGAGGCAGGACTATACCATGGAGAAAAGACAGTCTATTCAATGTGTGGTGCTGTGAAAAGTGGACAGCTACATGTAAAAGAATGAAATTAGAACACTCCCTAACACTATACACAAGAGTAAATTCAAAATGGACTAAAGACTTAAATTTAGGCCAGACACTATAAAACTCTTAGAGGAAAACATAGGCAGAACACTCTGACATAAATCACAGCAAGATCTTTTTTGACCCACCTCCTAGAATAATGAAAATAAAAACAAAAATAAACAAATGGGACCTAATTAAGCTTAAAAGTTTTTGCACAACAAAGGAAACCAGAAACAAGATGAAAAGACAACCCTCAGAATGGGAGAAAATATTTGCAAATGAAGCAACTGATGAAGGATTAATCTCCAAAATATACAAATAGCTCATGGAGCTGAATATTAAAAAAATCAAACAACCCAATCAAAAAAATGGGTGGAAGACCTAAATAGACATTTCTCTAAAGAACACAAACAGATGGCCAAAAAACATATGAAAAGATGGTCAACGTCACTAATTATTAGAGAAACGCAAATCAAAACTACTATGAGGTATCACCTCCTACTGGTCAGGATGCCCATCACCAAAAAAAATCTACAACCAATAAATGCTGGAGAGGGTGTGGAGAAAAGGAAACCCTACTGCACTGTTGGTGGGAATGTAAATTGGTACAGCCATACTGGAGAATGGTATGGAGGTTCCTTAAAAAACTAAAAATAGAACTACCATATGACCCAGCAATCCCACTACTGGGCATATACCCTGAGAAAACCATAATTCAAAAAGATACATGCACCCCAATGTTCATTGCAGCACTATTTACAATAGCCAGGACATGGAAGCAACCTAAATGTCCATCAACAGAGGAATGGATAAAGAAGATGTGGTACATACATACAAAGGAATATTACTCATCCATAAAAAGGAACGAAATAGTGACATTTGCAGAGATGTGGATGGACCTTGAGACTGTCAAACAGAGTGAAGTAAGTCAGAAAGAGAAAAAGAAATGTCATATAATATTGCTTATATGTGGAATCTAGAAAAATGGTATAGATGAACTTATCTGCAAAGCAGAAATAGAGACACAGATGCAGAGAACAAACATATGGATACCAAAGTGGGAAAGGCGAGGTCGGATGAATTGGGATACTGGGATTGACATATATACACTACTATTATAAAACGGATAACTAATAAAAACCTACTGTATAGCACAGGGAACTGTACTCAGTGCTCTGTGGTGACCTAAATGGGAAGGAAATCCAAAAATGAGGGATATATGTATATGTATAGCTAATTTACTTTGCTGTACAGCAGAAACTAACACAATATTGTAAAGCAACTATACTCCAATAAAAATGAATAATAAAAAAATGGCTAAAATGAAGAACACACAAACACACACACACACACTTATACACACACACAAACATTACCAAGTATCATTGAGGATGTGGAACAACTGAAACTCCCATATATTACTGGACTATAAATTGGTAAAATTAGTTTGGAAAACTGACAGGATCTGCTATAGCCAAATATGCACATACCTTATGATACAACAGTTCCATTCTAGGAATATTTCCAACAGAAAGATATATATTCACCACAAGATATGTATAAGAATGTTCATAAATGTATCAATAGTATCTTCAAATTAGATGATTAGGAGTAAAACAAATAAATTATTTTACTGCAATACTATACTGAAGTTAAAGTGAATGAACTATAGCTACATAGAACAAAATGGATAAATCTTCTAAATATATTCAATTAAAGAATACAGACCCACACATACTATATGATTCCACTTCAGTAAAGTTCAAAGGAAGGCAAAACTAATCTAGGGTGGTATTTTTTGGGAATAGTGGTTACCCTTCCTTGGAAGAAAGTAATATCTTGAAGGGGAAAAAAGGGGACTTCTTGGGTGCTGATTATGTTCTGTGATGTTAGTTTAGATAGGTGTGTTCACTTTGTGAAAATTTTGTTAGGTTGAACATTTACTGATTTGTGCACTTTTTATATGTATGCTATACTTTAAAAGTCACTTTAAAAATTACAGTATGAAAACTTTCAATTCTGGCCATGATTTTGTCTCCCACTGTAAACAAATGAACTTGCCCTCCCACCAAAAAACAACAAGAAAACTGGACAAAATACAAAGCAGCTATTTTCAGAAAATGGATAAGCAGCAGTGCAGGGCTGTTTTCCCTAAAAGAAGGGAAACAAATGAAATTATCTCTATGATCGTCTCTGCATTTCTCCTGGAAATAATTTCTAGACTGTAGTGCAGGAAGGGGCAGTCCAACCAAAGTACAGTGGTCTGTTCAATTAGGAGACAGATTAGAACTCAGGAAGGCCAAGGCAGCTCTAATTTGGAAGACAGAATACCAGAGAGGAATCAGCTATGCAGAGAAGGAGCTCCAGAAATCTTCATGAGGGCGTCTTGGTTCTTTGCTAAATGTAGGATGCACATGTATATAATAAAATTCTACAAGACCAAGTGAACAACTATGAGGGAATTGGAGCTAAAATATTCTCAGAGCTCACATAGGGCTGGAAGACATTCACATGTTTTAAACAGCCAGAGTAGAGAGATACCATTGAAAACATGGAACATTCAGTAGAGACTGCAGAACGG
This sequence comes from Mesoplodon mirus, assembly GCF_964341445.2. Taxonomy (NCBI): domain Eukaryota; kingdom Metazoa; phylum Chordata; class Mammalia; order Artiodactyla; family Ziphiidae; genus Mesoplodon; species Mesoplodon mirus. The sequence goes on from NC_138979.1 coordinate 126,878,635, forward strand.
TCACAACTTTGTAGCAGGGCTAAAGTAGTGGTAAAATAAGAGATACTCTAGATCCATCCTAAATAACTTAAAAACAAGCTTTGAAAGAATCACCATGATCCAAAAGTAACTTAACTACTTGAAAGACAAACTAAAAACACTTTAAAGTGGAACAGTGAAATCCAGACATTCAACAATGTAACATTTACAATGTCCAATGTCCCATCAAAAATAACAAAGATGCTGGGAAACATGACCCATATTCAGGAGAAAAATCAATCCACAGAAACAGACCCACAAATGACAGAGATAATGAAATTAGCAAAGATTTTAAAGCAGCTATAGCAAATATATCAAGGGTTTAAAGGAAAACTATAAATTATATATTTAATAAGCACAAAAAATCTCAAGTAGAATAAAGAAAAAGAAGACCATTCAAAGCTAAATTATATTCAAATTGCTGTAAGCAATGATAAAGAGAAAATCTTAATTTCAGCCACCAAAAAAAGATATTATGTACAGAAGAACAAAGATAAAAAATGACAGTGGAATTATTATCAGAAAATTATTAGACAAACATTTTTAAAGTAATGATAGAAAAAAATGGACTTGGGCAGGGAATCCTGCTAGGCTCCCACATCAGGATCCCCACCTGCAAAAGCCCCCTCCAGCCTGTGGATCCTGGGGTGTGTAGGAGGGAGGCCTGGGGAGAGCAAGAGAGGCAGGCGGGAGGGGTCCTCTAGGACCAGGGGAGTGGGAGAGGAGCAGAGGGTGTTTGCCCCGCCCACTTGGGCCCAGGAATCCTGATGGGTTCCCAGGTGGGGTCGCCCACCCTGTGAGACCAGAGGCACAAGGCACAGCTGGACCCCTTCTGTTCCTGCTGAGCCTAAGCCCAACACTCCACCCCGCCCCTCAGGGCCTTTTCCAGCCTTGTGGGTCCTAAGCATAGGCTCCGCCCTCCACAGCCAAGGCCTTTACCATCTTTTTTTTTTTTTTCTTCTTCTTCTCTTTTTTACTATGGTGGTTCTGTTTTACCTTCCAGTTCTTGTTTCATCTATATTTTTACTTTTATATTTTTTCTAACATATCTGTTAGTTTCCTAATGTAATTTTATTTTTTACTCTTTGCTATTATTCCCCCCCTTTTTTTTTTGGCTGCCCCAGGTGGCTTGCAGGATCTTGATTCATGAGCCAGGGGGTGGGTGGAAGCTCCTGCAGTGGGAGCTCCAAGTCCGAACCACTGGACTAACAGAGAACCTCAGACCCCAAGGAATATTTATCAGAGTGAGGTCTCCCAGAGTTCTTCATCTCGGCACCAAGACCCAGCTCTACCCAACAGCCTACAAACTCCAGTGTTGGAAGCCTCAGGCCAAACAACCAGTAAGACAGGAACTCAATCTCACCCATTCAAAAAAAAAAAAAAAATGAGATGGTAAAAAAATATGTCACAGATGAAGAAGCAAGGTAAAAACCTACAAGACCAAATAAATGAACAGAAAATAGGCAATCTACCTGAAAAAGAATTCAGAGTAATGATAGTAAAGATGATCCAGAATCTCGGAAATAGAATGGAGGCACAGATTGAGAAAATACAACAAATATTTAACAAAGATCTGAAAGAACTAAAGAACAAACAAAGAGAGATGACGAACAGAATAACTGAAATAAAAAATACACTAGAAGGAATCAATAACAGAATAACTGAGGCAGAAGAATGAATAAGTGAGCTGGAAGACAAACTGGCGGAAATAACTGCCAAGGAGCAGAATAAAGAAAAAAGAATGAAAAATTTGAAGACAGTATCAGAGACTTCTGGGACAACATTAAACACACCGACATTCAAATTATAGGGGTACCAGAGGAAGAAGAGGAAAAGAAAGGGTCTGAGAAAATATTTGAAGAGATTATAGTTGAAAACTTTCTAACATGGGAAAGGAAATAGTCACCAAAGTCAAGGAAACAGAAAATAAATAAGGAAACACAAGTTTTAAATGACACAATAGACCAAATAGATTTAATTGATATTTATAGAACATTCCACCCGAAAGTGGCAGCATACACTTTCTTCACAAGTGCACATGGAATATTCTTCAGGATAGATCGCATCTTGGTTCACAAATCAAGCCTTGGCAAATTTAAGAAAATTGAAATCATATCAAACATCTTTTCTGGTTTTTCCACAGAGCTGGAACTCCTGGCTCAGGGTCTCTTCCCTCTGCCGTCACAGAACTGCCCCAGAGCCTGAGGGAAGGGCGGCCTCACTGAGGCTGCCGGCTCTGGAGGGGCCCTGGCAGCTGAAGCCATGACAGTCCTGGGGATCACGGGCTGGAGAGATATCAATAAATACTTTTTAAGAGTAGTTGAGGAAGATGGCACAAGAGTAAGATGCGGAGATCACATTCCTCCCCACAGATACATCAGAAATACATTTTCACGTGGAGTTGATCCTATAGAACACCCACTGAACGCTGGTAGAAGACCTCAGACCTCCCAAAAGCCATGTGGATAAAAGGCTCTTGGTGCTGCAGCCAGGAGTCAGTGCTGTGCCTCTGAGGTGGGAGAGCCCACTTCAGGACACTGGCCACAGGAGACCTCCCAGGTCCACGTAATATCAAATGGCGAAAATCTCCCAGAGACCTCCATCTCAACACTAAGACCCAGCTTCACTCAACGACCAGCAAGCTACAGTGCAGGACACCCTATGCCAAACAACTAGCAATACAGGAACACAACCCCACCCATTAGCAGAGAGTCTACCTAAAATCATAATAAGGCCACAGACACCCCGAAACACACCACCAGATAAGGACCTGCCCACCAGAAAGACAAGATCCAGCCTCATCCACCAAAACACAGGCACTAGTCCCCTCCACCAGGAAGCCTACACAACCCACTGAACCAACTTTGGCCACTGGGGACAGACACCAACAAAACGGGAACTACGAACATGCAGCCTGCAAAAAGGGGACCCCAAACACAGTAAGATAAGCAAAATGAGAAGACAGAAAAACACACAGCAGATGAAGGAGCAAGATAAAAACCCACCAGACCTAACAAATGAAGAGGAAATAGGCAGTCTACCTGAAAAAGAATTCAGAATAATGATAGTAAAGATGATCCAACATCTTGGAAATAGAATAGAGAAAATACAAGAAACATTTAACAAGGACCTAGAAGAACTAAAGAGGAAACAAGCAATGATGAACAACACAATAAATGAAATTAAAAATACTCTAGAAGGGATCAATAGCAGAATAACTGAGGCAGAAGAATGGATAAGTGACCTGGAAGATAAAATAGTGGAAATAACTACCACAGAGCAGAATAAAGAAAAAAGAATGAAAAGAGCTGAGGACAGTCTCAGAGACATCTGGGACAACATTAAATGCACCAACATTTGAATTATAGGGGCCCCAGATGAAGAAGAGAAAAAGAAAGGGACTGAGAAAATTTTGAAGAGATTATAGTTGAAAACTTCCCTAACATGGGAAAGGGAATAGTTAATCAAGTCCAGGAAGCACAGAGAGTCCCATACAGGATAAATCCAAGAAGAAATACACCAAGACACATATTAATCAAACTATCAAAAATTAAATACAAAGAAAACATATTAAAAGCAGCAAGAAAAAAACAACAAATAACACACAAGGGAATCCCCATAAGGTTAACAGCTGACCTTTCAGCAGAAACTCTGCAAGACAGAAGGGAGTGGCAGGACATATTTAAAGTGATGAAGGAGAAAAACCTACAACCAAGATTATTCTACCCAGCAAGGATCTCATTCAGATTTGATGGAGAAATTAAAATCTTTACAAACAAGCAAAAGCTGAGAGAGTTCAGCACCACCAAACCAGCTTTACTACAAATGCTAAAGGAACATCGCTAGGCAGGAAACACAAGAGAAGGAAATGACCTACAATAACAAACCCAAAACAATTAAGAAAATGGTATTAGGAACATGCATGTCGATAATAACCTTGAATGTAAATGGATTAAATGCCCCAACCAAAAGACACAGACTGGCTGAATGCATACAAAAACAAGACCCATATAGATGCTGTCTACAAGAGACCCACTTCAGACCTAGGGACACATACAGACTGAAAGTGAGGGGATGGAAAAAGATATTCCATGCAAATAGAAATCAAAAGAAAGCTGGAGTAGCAATTCTCATATCAGACAAAATAGACTTTAAAATAAACACTACTACAAGAGTCAAAGAAGGACACTACATAATGATCAAGGAATAGATCCAAGAAGAAGATTTAACAATTGTAAATATTTATGCACCCAACATAGGAGCACCTCAATACATAAGGCAAATACTAACAGTCATAAAAGGGGAAATCGACAGTAACACATTCATAGTAGGGGACTTTAATACCCCACGTTCACCAATGGACAGATCATCCAAAATGAAAATAAATAAAGAAACACAAGCTTTAAATGATACATTAAACAAGATGGACTTAATTGATATTTATAGGACATTCCATCCAAAAACAACAGAATACACATTTTTCTCAAGTGCTCATGGAACATTCTCCAGGATAGATCATATCTTGGGTCACAAATCAAGCCTTGATAAATTTAAGAAAATTGAAATCATATCAAGTAACTTTTCCAACCACAACAATATGAGACTAGATATCAATTACAGAAAAAGATCTGTAAAAACTACAAACACATGGAGGTTAAACAATACACTACTTAATAACGAAGTGATCATTGAAGAAATCAAAGAGGAAATCAAAAAATACCTAGAAACAAATGACAATGGAGACACGACGACCCAAAACCTATGGGATGCAGCAAAAGCAGTTCTAAGAGGGAAGTTTATAGCAATACGATCCTACCTTAAGAAACAGGAAACATCTCAAACAAACAACCTAACCCTGCACCTAAAGCAATTAGAGAAATAAGAACATAAAAACCCCAAAGTTAGAAGAAGGAAAGAAATCATACAGATCAGATCAGAAATAAATGAAAAAGAAATGAAGGAAAAGATTGCAAAGATCAATAAAACTAAAAGCTGGTTCTTTCAGAAGATAAACAAAATTGATAAACCTTTAGCCAGACTTGTCAAGAAGATAAGGGAGAAGACTCAAATCAATAGAATTAGAAATGAAAACGGAGAAGTAACAACTGACACTGTAGAAATACAAAGGATCATGAGAGATTACTCAAGCAACTCTATGCCAATAAAATGGACAATCTGGTAGAAATGGACAAATTCTTAGAAATGCAAAACCTGCTGAGACTGAACCAGGAAGAAATAGAAAATATGAACAGACCAATCACAAGCACTGAAATTGAAACTGTAATTAAACATCTTCCAACAAACAAAAGCCCAGGACCAGATGGCTTCACAGGCGAATTCTATCAAACATTTAGAGAAGAGCTAACACCTATCCTTCTCAAACTCTTCCAAAATACAGCAGAGGGAGGAACACTCCCAAATTCATTCTACAAAGCCACCATCACCCTGATACGAAAACCAGACAAAGATGTCACAACGAAAGAAAAGTACAGGCCAATATCACTGATGAACACAGATGCAAAAATCCTCAACAAAATACTAGCAAACCGAATCCAAAAGCACATTAAAAGGATCATACACTGTGATCAAGTGGGGTTTATTCCAGGAAAGCAAGGATTCTTCAATATACACAAATCAATCAACGTGATATACCATATTAACAAATTGAAGGAGAAAAGCCATATGATCATCTCAATAGATGCAGAGAAAGCTTTTGACAAAATTCAACACCGATTTATGATAAAAACTCTGCAGAAAGTAGGCTTAGAGGGAAGTTTCCTCAACATAATAAAGGCCATATATGACAAACCCACAGCCAACATCGTCCTCAATGGTGAAAAACTGAAAGCATTTCCACTAAAATCAGGAACAAGACAAGGTTGCCCACTCTCACCACTCTTATTCAACATCGTTTTGGAAGTTTTAGCCACAGCAATCAGAGAAGAAAAAGGAATCCAAATTGGAAAAGAGGAAGTAAAGCTGTCACTGTTTGCAGATGACATGATACTATACATGGAGAATCCTAAAGATGCTACCAGAAAATTACTAGAGCTAATCAATGAATTTGGTAAAGTAGCAGGATACAAAATTAATGCACAGAAATCTCTGGCATGCCTATACACTAATGATGAAAAATCTGAAAGTGAAATTAAGAAAACACTCCCATTTACCATTGCAACAAAAAGAATAAAATATCTAGGAATAAACCTACCTAAGGAGACAAAAGACCTGTATGCAGAAAATTATGAGATACTGATGAAAGAAATTAAAGATGATACAAATAGATGGAGAGATATACCATGTTCCTGGATTGGAAGAGTCAACATTGTGCAAATGACTGTACTACCCGAAGCAATCTACAGATTCAATGCAATCCCTATCAAACTACCAATGGCATTTTTCACAGAACTAGAACACAAAATTCCACAATTTGTATGTAAACACAAAAGACACCGAATAGTGAAAGCAATCTTGAGAACGAAAAATGGAGCTGGAGCAATCAGGTTCCCTGACTTCAGACTATACTACAAAGCTACAGTAATCAAGACAGTATGGTACTGGCACAAAAACAGAAAGATAGATCAATGGAACAGGATAGAAAGCCCAGAGATAAACCCACGCACATATGGTCACCTTATCTTTGATAAAGGAGGCAAGAATATACAGTGGAGAAAAGACACACTCTTCAATAAGTGGTGCTGGGAAAACTGGACAGCTACATGTAAAAGTATGAAATTAGAACACTCTGTAACACCATATACAAAAATAAACTCAAAATGGATTAAAGACCTAAATGTAAGGCCAGACACTATCAAACTCTTAGAGGAAAACATAGGCAGAACGCTCCATGACACAAATCACAGCAAGGTCCTTTTTGACCCACCTCCTAGAGAAATGGTAATAAAAACAAAAATAAACAAATGGGACCTAATGAAACTTAAAAGCTTTTGCACAGCAAAGGAAACCATAAACAAGATGAAGAGACAACCCTCAGAATGGGAGAAAATATTTGCAAATGAAGCAATTGACAAAGGATTAATCTCCAAAATTTATAAGCAGCTCATGCAGCTCAATATCAAAAAAACAAACAACCAAATCCAAAAATGGGCAGAAGACCTAAATAGACATTTCTCCAAAGAAGATATACAGATTGCCAACAAACAAATGAAAGAATGCTCAACATCATTAATCATTAGAGAAATGCAAATCAAAACTACAATGAGATATCATCTCACACCAGTCAGAATGGCCATCATCAAGAAATCTAGAAACAGTAAATGCTGGAGAGGGTGTGGAGAAAAGGGAACACTCTCGCAGTGTTGGTGGGAATGTAAATTGGTACAGCCACTATGGAGAATAGTATGGAGGTTCCTTTAAAAACTACAAATGGAACTACATACGACCTAGCAATCCCACTACTGGGCATATGCCCTGAGAAAACTATAATTCAAAAAGAGCCATGGGCCAAAATGTTCACTGTAGCTCTATTTACAATAGCCAGGACATGGAAGCAACCTAAGTGTCCATCAACAGATGAATGGATAAAGAAGATATGGCACATATATACAATGGAATATTACACAGCCATAAAAGAAATGAAATTGAGTTATTTGTAGTGAGGTGGATGGACCTAGAGTGTGTCATACAGAATGAAGTAAGTCAGAAAGAGAAAAACAAATACTGTATGCTAACACATATATATGGAATCTAAGGGGAAAAAAAGGTCATGAAGTACTTAGAGGTATGACGGGAATAAAGACACAGACGTACTAGAGCATGGACTTGAGGATATGGGGAGGGGGAAGGGTAAGCTGTGACAAAGTGAGAGAGTGGCATGGACATATATACACTACCAAACGTAAAATAGATAGCTAGTGCGAAGCAGCCACATAGCACAGGGAGATCAGCTAGGTGGTTTGTGAACACCTAGAGGGGTGGGATAGGGAGGGTGGGAGGGAGGGAGACGCAAGAGGGAAGAGATATGGGAACATATGTATATGTATAACTGATTTGCTTTGTTTATAAAGCAGAAACTAACACACCATTGTAAAGCAATTATACTCCAATAAAGACATTAGAAAAAATAAAAAATCTTTTCTGACCAAAACGTTATGAAACTGGAAATCAATTACAGGAAAAAGACTGTAAAAAACACAAATCCATGGAGGTTAAACAGTGCACTACTAAATACCGAAGAGATCACTGAAGAAATCAAAGAAGAAATTAAAAAATACATAGAAACAAATGACAATGAAAACATGATGACCGAAAACCTATGGGATGCAGCAAAAGCAGTTCTGAGAGGGTAGTTTATAGCCATTCAATCTCACCTCACAAAACAAGAAAAATCTCAAATAAAGAATCTAACCCTACACCTAATGCAACCAGAGAAAGAAGGACAATGAAAACCCAAAGCCTGTAGAAGGAAAGAAATCATAAAGATCAGAGCAGAAATAAATGAAATAGAAATGAAGAAAACAGTAGCAAAGATCAATAAAACTAAAAGCTGGTTCTTTGAGAAGATAAAAAAAAATTGCTAAACCCTGAGGCAGACTCATCAAGAAATAAAGGGAGAGGATGCAAATCAATGAAATTAGAAATAAAAAAGGAGAAATCACAACTGACACCATAGAAATATGAAGGATTATAAGAGACTACTACAAACAAGTATATGTCAAGAAAATGGACAACCGCGAAGCAATGCACAAATTCTTAGAATGGTATAATTTTCCAAGAGTGAACCAGGAAGAATTAGAAAATATAACCAGACCTATCACAAGTAATGAAATTGAAACTGTAATTAAAAATCTTCCAACAAATAAAAGTCCAGGACCAGATGGCTTCACAGGTGAATTCTATCAAACATTTAGAGCAGAGCTAACACCGATCCTTCTCAAACTCTTCCAAAAAATTGCAGAGGGAGGAACACTCCCAAATCTATTCTACGAAGCCACCATCACCCTGATACCAAAACCAGAAAAAGGTACCACAAAAAAAGAAAATTATAGAGCAATATCACTGATGAACATAGATGCAAAAATGCTGAACAAAATACTAGCAAAACAGAAACCAACAACATATTAAAAGGGTCATACAGGATGATCAAGTGGGATTTATCCCAGGGATGCAAGGATTCTTCCATATATGCAAATCAATCAATGTGATACACCACATTAACAGATTAAGGAATAAAACCATATGATCATCTCAATAGATGAAGAAAAGCTTTTGACAAAATTCAACACCCATTTATGACAAAAGCTCTCCAGAAAATGGGCACAGAGGCAATCTACCTTAAAAAAATAAAGGCCATATATGACAAACCCACAGCAAACATCATACTTAATGGTGAAAAACTGAAAGCATTTCCTCTAAGATCAGGAACAAGACAAGGATGTCCACTCTCACCACTCTTATTAAACATAGTGTTGGAAGTCCTAGCCATGGCAATCAGAGAAGAAAAAGAAATAAAAGGAATACAAATTGGAAAAGAAGAAGTAAAACTGCCACTGTTTTCAGATGACATGATACTATACATAGAAAATCCTAACGATGCCAGCAGAAAACTCCTAGAACTAATCAATGAATTTGGTAAGGTTGCAGGACAAAAAATTAATGCATAGAAGTCTCTTGCATTCCTGTACACTAACGATGAAAAATCAGAAAGAGAAATTAAGGAAATAATCCCATTTACCATCACAACAAAAAGAATAAAATACCTAGGAATAAACCTACCTAAGGAGACGAAAGACTTGTACTCAGAAAACTATAAAACACTGATAAAAGAAATCAAAGATGACATAAACAGATGGAGATATATACCGTGTTCTTGGGGTGTAAGAATCAATCTTGTGAAAATGACTATACTACCCAAAGCAATCTACAGATTCAATGCAATCCCCATCAAACTACCAATGGCATTCTTCACAGAATTAGAACAAAAACTTTCACAATTCGTATGGAAACACAAAAGACCCCAAATAGCCAAAGCAATCTTAAGAAAGAAAAATGGAGCTGGAGGAATCAGGTCCCCGACCTCAAACTATACTACAAAGCTACAGTAATCAAGACAGTATGGTACTGAAAGAAAAACAGAAATATAGATCAACGGTACAGGATCGAAAGCCCAGAGATAAACCCACACACATATAGTCACCTAATTTATGACAAAGGAGGCAAGAACATACAATGGAGAAAAGACAGCCTCTTCAATAAGTGGTGTTGGGAAAACTGGACAGCTACATATAAAAGACTGAAATTAGAACACTCCCTAACACCATACACAAAAATAAACTCCAAATGGATTAAAGACCTAAATATAAGACCAGACTCTTAGAGGAAAACATAGGAAAAACACTCTTTGACATAAACCACAGCAAGATCTTTTTTGACCCACCTCCTAGAATAATGAAAATAAAAACAAAAATAAACAAATGGGACCTAGTGAAACTTAAAAGCTTTTGCACAGCAAAACATAAACATAAACAAAACATAAACAAGACGAAAAGACAACCCTCATAATGGGAGAAAATATTTGCAAATGAAACAACGGACAACAGATTAATCTCCAAAATATGCAAACAGCTCATGGAGCTCAATATCAAAAAAACAAGTAACCCAATTAAAAAATGGGCAGAAGACCTAAATAGACAGTTCACCAAGGAAGACATACAGATGGCCAAGAGGCACATGAAAAGAGGGTCAACATCACTAATTGTTAGAGAAATGCAAATCAAAACTACAATTAGCTATCACCTCACAGTGGTCAGAATGGCCATTATCAAAAAATCTAGAAACAGTAAATGCTGGAAAGGGTATACTGAAAAGGGAACCCTTCTGCACAGCTGGTGGGAATGTAAATTGATACAACCACTATGGAGAATGGTATGGAGGTTCCTTAAAAACCTAAAAATAGAAGTACCATATAACCCAGCAATCTCACTACTGGGCATATACCCTGAAAAAACCATAATTCAAAAAGAGTCATGTACCACAATGTTCATTGCAGCACTATTTACAATGGCCAGGACATGGAAGCAACCTACATGTCCATCGACAGATGAATGGATAAAGAAGGTGTGGCACATATATACAATGGAATATTACTCAGCTATAAAAAGAAATGAAATTGATTTATTTGTAGTGAGGTGGATGGACATAGCGTCTGTCATACACAGGGAAGTAAGTCAGAAAGAGAAAAGCAAATACTGTACGCTAACACATATATATGGAATCTAAAAAAAAAAAAAAAGAATGGTCATCAAGAACCTAGGGGCAAGATGGGAATAAAGACACAGACCTACTAGAGAATGGACTTTAGGATACAGGGAGGGGGAAGGGTAAGCTGGAACAAAGTGAGACAGTGGCATGGACATATATATACTACCAAATGTAAAAGAGATAGCTAGTGGGAAGCAGCTGCATAGCTCAGGGAGGTAAGCTCGGTGCTTTGCGATGACCCAGAGGGATGGGATATGGAGGGTGGGAGGGAATCTCAAGAGGGAGGGTATATCGGGATATATGTATGCATATGGCTGATTCACTTTGTTGTACAAGAGAAACTAACACAGTATTGTGAAGCAATTATACTCCAATATTAAAAAATTAAAATTTAAATATTAAGAAAAAGAAAAAAATGACAACCTAGTTTTCTATATCCAGAAAAAAAATCTTTAAAAAACAACAGTAAAATAAATATTTTCTCCACAAAATTTGAGACCATTCATTGCCTGTACCTCCTTTTACTATAAGAAATATTAAAGGAAGTCCTATAGGCAGAAGGAAAATGATACCAGATGGAAATTTGGATCACCCACAAGGAAATGAAGAACATCAGAAATGATGTGTGAGTAAATGTAAAATAATTTTTCTTATTTTTAAATTTATTTAAACAACAGTAGATTGCTTAAAGCAAGAAAATAATAACAATGTATTGTGGGGTTTATAACATATGCAGAAGTAAGACGCATGACAGCAATAACACAAAGAACAGGATGCAAAAAGTGGAAACATTCTGTGGTGAAGTTATTACATAATATGGAATGTGGTACAATATTAGTTTAAGGTAGATTAAATTAAAGTAAGAATACATATTGTAAACCCTTAAGCAAGCACTTAAAAATAAAGCAAATTCATAAACACAGGATATCTTTTTATTTATCTGTGTCTTGTTAATTTCTTTCATCAATGTATTGTAGTTTTCAATGTGCAAGTCTTTCACCTTTTTTGTTAAGTTTATTCCTAAGTATTTTATTCTTTTTGATGCTATTGTAAATGGGATTGTTTTCTCAATTTCCTTTTCATATAGTTCATTGTTAATGTATAGAAATGCAACTGATGTTTATATGTTGATTTTGTATCCTGAAGCTTTGCTGAATTTGTTTATTAGTTCTAACAGTTTTTTGGTGGAGTCTTTAGAGTTTGCTTGTAAAAGATCATGTCAACTGCAAACAGAGTGTTTGCTTCTATCTTTCAGATCTGGATGGCTTTTCTTTTTCTTGCCTAATTGCTCTGGCTATTACTTCCAGTACTATGTGTAATAAAAGTGACAAAAGTGCGCATCCTTTTTTGTTCCTGATTTAGAGAAAAATCCTTCAGTTTTTCACCATTTTAGCTGTGGGTTTGTCATGTATTACCTTTATTATGTTGAGGGACATTCCTTCTATAGCTAATTTGTTCAGCATTTTTATCAAGAAAGGTATTAAATTTTGTCAGATGCATTTTCTGAATCTATTGAAATAATTATATGATTTTTATCCTTCATTCTGTTAATGTGATATATCACATTTATTGATTTGTGTATCTTAAACCATTCTAGCATCCCAGGATTAAAGCGTTCTTGATCATGATGTATGATGCTTTTAATGTATTGTTGAATTTGGTTTGTTAATATTTTGGTAAGGATTTTTGTATCTATATTCATCAGAAATATTGGCTTGTAATTTTCTTTTTTTGTACTGTCCTTATCTAGCTTTGGATTGATGAAAGAAATTAAAGAAGACACAAATAAATGTAAAGACATCCCATGTTCATGAATTGGAAGACTTAATACTGTTAAAATGTCCATACTGCTTGAAACAATCTACAAATTCAATGCTATTCCCATCAAAATCCCAATGACATTTTTTACAGAAATAGCCAAAAAAGAATCCTGAAATTCATATGGAACAACAAAAGATCCAGTGGTCTTTAGAAAGAAGACCAAAACTGGAAGCACCACACATCCTAATTTCAAAATATATTACAAAGTTATAGTCATTAAAAATTATGGTATTGGCATAAAGACAGACATACTGACCAATGGAACAGAATAGAGAGCTGAGAAATAAACTCATTCATACATGTCAACTAAACTTCAACAAAGATGTCAAGGATACACAATGAGGAAAAGACAGTTTCTTCAACAAATAGTGTTGGGAAAACTGGATATCCAAATGCAAAAGGATGAAATGGAACAATTATCTTACACCATACACAAAAATTAACTAAAAATGGATTAAAGACTTAAATAAAAGACTTGAAATTGTAAAACTCCTAAAAGAAAACATAGTGGAAAATCTTTATCACATTGGTGTTGGCAATGATTTCATGTATATGACACCAAAAGCACAGCAACAAAAGGCAAAAATAGTCAAGTGGGACTATATCAAACTGAAAAGATTCTGCACAACCAAGAACCATCAACATAGTGCAAGACAACCTATAGAATGGGAGAAAATATTTGTAAACCATGTATCTGATAAGGGGTTAATTTCCAAAATATATAAGGAACTCCTACAATTCATGAGCCCAAAAAACAAATAACCCAATTTAAAAATGAGCAAAGGAGGGGACTTCCCTGGTGGTCCAGTGGTAAAGAATCTGCCTTCGAACGCAGGGGATGCGGGTACAATCCCTGGTCGAGGAACTAAGATCCACATGCCGTGGGGCAACTAAGCTTGCACACCACAACTAGAAAGAGAAAACCCATACACCACAACTAGAGAGAAGCCCACGTACTACAGCTAGAGAGAAGCCCACGTGCTGGAACAAAGAGCCTGTGTGCTGCAACTAAGACCCGATGCAGGCAAAAATAATAAAATAAAAATGAGCAAAGGACTTTGAATAGACATTTCTCCAAAGAAGACATGCAAATGGCCAATAGGTATATGAAAAGGTGCTCAAAATCACTAATCATGAGGGAATGCAAATCAAAACCATAATGAGATATCACTTTCCACCTGTTAGAATGGCTATTATCAAAAAACCAAAAGATAACAAGTGTTGCCGAGGTTGTAGAGAAATTGGATCCTTTATACACTGTTGGTGGGAATGTAAAATGGTGCAGCAGCTATGGAAAATGGTATGGAGTTTCCTCAAAAAATTAAAAATAGCACTACCATATGATCCAGCAATCGCACTTCTGAGTACATATCCACAAGAATTGAAATCAGGACCTCAAAGAGATCACCTGCACTTGCATATTCATTCTACCATTATGCACAATAGCCAAGATATGCAAACAACACAAATGTCCATCAACAGACAAATGAATAAAGAAAATGCAGTATATACATACAATGGGATATTATTCTGCCTTCAAAAAGAAGAAAACCTATCATCTGTGAGAACATGCATGGAACTGGAAGACATCATGCTAAGTGAAACAGGTCAGTCACAGAAGGACAAATAATGCATGATCCACTAAAATAGTCAAAGTATCTAAAATATCTAAAAAGTCTCTTTTCCTTACAGAAACAGAAAATAGATTGGTGGTTGCCAGGGAATGGGGGGAGTGGGAAGTGGGGAGTTGTTCAATGGGTATAAAGTTTCAGTTATGGTAGATATAAGTTCTAGATATGTGCTGTATAACCTAGTGCCTATAGTTAACAATGTGGTATTGTGCACTTAGAAATTTGTTCATAGTGTAGATATCATGTTAAGTGTTCTTACCACACACACACAGGAAACTTTTGGAGGTGTTGGATATGTTTATTACCTTGACTGTGGTGATGCTACCATGGGTGTATGTATATGTCCAAACGCATCAAATTGTATACATTAAATATGTGGTTTCTGTATGTCAATTAAAACCAAATAAAGCTATAAAAAGTAAAAATGTAAAAGCTAATGAGGTGATAAAGATGGTAAAGCACAACAGTAAAAAATAATCCTGGGACTTCCCTGGTGGCACAGTGGTTAAGAATCCGCCTACCAATGCAAGGGACATGGGTTCGATCCCTGGTCCCAGAAGATCCCACATGCCAAGGAGCGACTAAGCCCATGTGCCACAACTACTGAGGCTGTGCTCTAGAGCCTGTGAGCCACAACTACTGAAGCCCACGTGCCTAGAGCCCGTGTTCCTCAACAATTGAGAAGCCACTGCAATGAGAAAGCCCGTGCACCCCAACGAAGAGTAGTCCCTGCTTGCCACAACAAGAGAAAACCCGTGTGCAGCAACGAAGACCCAATGCAGCCAAAAATAAATAAACAAATTAATTAATTTAAAAAAATAATGATCCTAATGAAAGCAAGGATAGAGAGATAAGGGAACAAATTAAAGTGGAACAAAAAGAAAACAATGAGCAGAATAGTAATCTTCAACCCAACTATATCAATAATTATATTAAATGTGAAAGGTTTAAACCATTACATGGCAGATTTTATCCAGTTAGATTAAATTAAAACATAAGCCCCAATTATATGCTATCTAGTAGATATCCACTTTAAATATAACAACACTGATAGGCTAAAAAAAACAAAAAAGATATATTGTACAAACACTAATTATTAAAAAAACCAGAAATGACTATGTTAATATTAGACGATGTAGACTTAAGAATAAGAATATTATCAGAATAAAGAGAGACATTTTATGATGATAAAAGGGTAAACTCATCAAAAAACCCCACAATAATCCTAAATATGCATTCACCTAATAACAGAGCTTCAAAATACATAAAGCAATGACAGACAGAACTGAAAAAAGAAATAGACAAATTCACAAATGTAGTTATTAGCTGAAGACAGAAAATCAGTTAGTATAAAGAAGAGGTGAATATCATCAACCAACTTGACCATACTGACTTTTATAAACCCCTCCATTCAAGAACTGCAGGATATATAGTCTTTCAAGTGTATGAGAAACATTACCAAAACAGACTATATGCTGGGCCATAAAACTAGTTTCAATAAATTTGATGAAATTGAAATCAAAAAGAGTATATTTTCTGACCATGACTGAATTAAATTAAAAATCAATAATTGACAAATATCCAGAAAATCCATAATTATTTGGAATTAAAGAACACAATTCAAAATAACTCCTGTCACAAAGAAGAAATTATAACAGAAATTAGAAATATATTTAGCTGAATGATAACAAAAACACAGAGTATCAAAACTTGCCCTTGGGGTAGGCAACAATCTTTTAGCAGGGCACAAAAAGCATTAATCATAAAAGAAAACAAAAGTAATAAATTTAAACAAAGACCTTTGAGGGAGAACAGAAGAAGAAGACCCTTGGAAGAGGGAGAAGAAAATAAGTCAGTTGCAGTAGGGAACTTCTCAGAACTATCTAAGGATACAGGTGGAATGACATTTATCTTAAGATGCCAAATAACAAAACCAAGAAGTCAGGTAAAAGAGAAAGCAGAGAGGGCAACATAGGTAATGAAACACATTAGGATTAGTACATGAAAGAGCACCTGGGTGAGGATCAGCTTGGTGGATTTAGAAGAGATCATGGCTTAGAACACTGGCTCCTACAGTAGTTTGGATATTTAACTACACTGGCACTCATATATTAAATACTTCGGAATACATTCACAATGTTTGTATGGTGCCCCATCCACACAAAAAAAAAGAATTGTAAAGACTATCTGCTGTTTCCAACTAAATCTAAAGATGGCATTGTGTACTAATTCCATACCACTTGAAAAGTTATAATAACCAAGCCCTTGTAGAATATGTCTCATTTCTTCATTTTGGCACATTAGAGAAATTTCTAGGTTGTACTGATGCCACCAATGACTTTTTTTTAAAGCATGAAAAATTATTGAATTCATAAAATGATATTTTAGACATTTGAATAAATCAGAACGTTTTCAACACATCTTTAGGTAACTCAATCCAGAAATAGCCTGAACCTATTCTTTATCACTTATTCTCTCTACCAAGAGTCATCTCTATGTTTGGAGTTCTAAAGATTGAAAGGTGAAGCGACAGAGGGGCTTCTTTCTATTTCATTTTCCTGGACAATGCTAAGGAAATTGACAGCTCTGCAGCAGGGCTAGGAATTTCCCATGGGAGTTTGTAGCAACACTATGCATTTGAAATGTTTGACTGTGTCCCTATTTTACTCGATATAGATTCTGATGCTAACTCTAGCTAGATGACCAGGAAATAAGCAACTCTAGTAGTATGGAGAACCAGCCCAGTATATAGTTTGTGTGGGGAAAAACTTTATCTTTTATAGCAAATTCATTATATCCACAGTGCCCTTGCCTTATCCAAGCATGGAAATAGCAACCAAAACTGACTTGAATCCAGCTTTGTACATGTCCCCAAAAATATGAATAATGAACTCTGTGGTGTCTGAAATCACAGATTCAACAGCTAATAGCCTCAGCAGTAGACTATAAGCAACTATTTTGGGGAAAAAAACCTTCCTATTCCCTTTACTGTGTAGAAACCAGCCTTCATTAGGAATTCTTGGGACCTAGAGTAAAACCTGAGGCAATGGAAGCTAGGGCCCTAAAACACTGACTCCTTTAATGATACCTCAGAGGCCCAGAATCATTAATGCTGACTTCCTAAAGCATCTAATCTTTCCCAGGGAGTGGTTTTACCTCCTGGTATAGTTTGCCTCATTATGACAACATCGAGTTGATACCCTTATCTTTAAAACAACTCAGAATAATTCATAAGTCCTGGCAATAGTCACAGCATAAGAATTTATAATAGTCACATGTGAAAAATAAACAGATACTCCAAAGAGGACTAATTTACTTAAGGAATAATGCCAGAAATATTAAATGTGATAGTTTTGCGTTTAAATAAAATGTGGTTAATTTGATTACTATTTATTTTATTTTTTGCCGGATTTCAATCAATTTTTATGGTAGGATTAAGCTTCTGAGTGTTGTGTTTTTAAAAAAATAATGGAAGCACTTTTCCAAACTTTACCATGGTTAACTAATGGGAGGTTAATGTTGTACGTTATGGATCCATGTTTATCCTCTGATGTATTTATCCACAATGCATGCAATTTAGGTCTCGGTTAGAATGAGTAGGTATGTGTATTGCAGGCTCTCATTAATTCATAACAGCTTACATTGTGATTTTTATTTGGCATCCTACTGTGGAACCCAGTTGAGAATGCCGAACTACTCAGCTAAACATTTTCAAATCCGTGACTCTCCATCTGGTTATGCAATCAGAACAAAATCCCTGCAAAGAAAATCCTCTTCCTAAAATGTACCCCATTTTCCATTTTCCTGTCTAAGAATCATTCTGGAGAAATGTGAACAGTTTGCTCAGTTGTTCAAGGAGTTTATTTGCAGGAAAAACTAACACTATAAATATCAACAGCACTTAAATGGAAGTGAAGAAAGAACTCCCTCATCCTGCATAATGGTGGGCTTGTTAGAAATAACTACACAGAGAAAATGGAAATGGAATTTATTATTTTGGAGCATTTTTTGAAAACTTGAAGTCACTATAAAACAATCTCATATGACTCCATTGACATATAAGGAATAGCTACATTAATAGCATGCTATTTTATAAAAAGTTCAAAGTAATGGTAATTTAGTACCTAACACCATGTAAGGCCTCCATAAAAAATAAAATCTGCTCTAAACAAGCAAGCATATTCTTGTAAAACTAAACAACTCTAGCAAGCAAGATGCTTGGACACAGTCATCTATAATAAATATGTGTCAAATGAATACTGAAATATCTCACTCACAGTTCGTGGGACTTTTGTTCCTATCAAAACGGTAGAGAATTAGATTCCCATCTTAAGTAGTTTTTAACAGGGGCTTTTATAGAGATACTCTATTATGTTTTAAATGTGTTTTTCATTGCTTTAGTTCATTGACTATCTCTGTCTTGGAGAAGAATGGGAAAAGTAGACCTTGCAATTATTGTTTTCTTCTTAAAAGATAAGTCTGTTTCCAATTAGAGACTGTTAGATAAGAGAAGATTTAGGGGGTGTGACCAAGGAAAAGTGATAGGAATTGTATGGGTTAGAATTAGAAGGCTTGGCTATAATGTTAAATGGAATAAACATCGTGTAAACATTGGATGTTGGAAAACATCTTGAGTTTCTAAATACAAAGTGGTTCTGTAATTCTTTTACCATTAGGATAGAGAAAAAAGTATTTAAGGGGAAAGGATGAAAGTCACCTTGATTGACTTAAAAAGAATTATGACAAGAGGTTATAATATAGCTTCTCTCCAAGATGCCTACCATTAATTCTTTCCTTCCATGTATGTACAATCATTCCTCTTTTGAAAGCTAGAATCTATTCTACGCTCGTGAATCTAGGCTGGTCTAGAACTACCATGATCAATAGAATATGACACCGTATGACTTCCCAGATTAGGTTATAAGAACACTTGTAGCTTCCACCTGGCTTCTTGGAACACTCACTTCTGGGGGAAGCAACCACTATGTAAGAAGTCCAACTACTCTAAGAGTACCATGTCGTGAGAAAACCCAAGACAGCCACATGCAGAGGCCCCTTGAGAGAGAAATGTCCAACCAGTCCTTATAGCCTGGAATGTGAGTTAAGAAGCCTTTGGATGACTGTAGCCCTACCTGCATCTAGCTGCACCCCAAGTGAGAACCACCTTGCTGAGTTTATCAACCCCCCAAAACAAGAGACATATTAATAAATTGTTGTCTTAAGCCATTAAGTTTTGGCAAGCAAAAGAAGACCACACAAAACCACCAACAGTCAGGTTTTTCAGAATAACATTGAACATTATTCTATTGCTGAAAAAAAACAGTGAGATTTTAGAATAATATAAAGTAGAAACCAAACTAATGTTCACCATTCTACAACTTGCTAAAATCAGAAGACTGAGTCATGATAAACTCTTCCCTTTCATTCAGTCCCCTCCTCTAATCACCAAGTTCTCCAGTTAACCTTGTTAATATCACTTGATTTTCTGTACTCTTCCTCATCCGTATTGCCATTGCCTTATATAACATTTGAACGTCTCGTTTAAATTACACAACTAATATTCCTTCCTTCAGACCATCTAAACCCTCTTCAAACCCCTGCTCTACCATTCATAACACAACCCCATGTCTATCTATCCTTCACATTACTACCCTAATAATGTTTTCACAGCAAATTCCTCTCACCTTTCTACCTAAAATCCTTCAATGGCTCTCAATAACGGTTACAATGAGTTTTAAATTCCTCAATCTAACACATGAGGGCCTTCATGATCGGGCATCCTCCTGCCTCTCAAGTCTTGTCCCCTACCATCTCCTCCCCATACGCACATCCTACCATATCAAACTCCTTGTAGCCATCTGAGGGAGTCAGGTACCTCTGCAATGATTTACCCAAATGCTCTGCATTCTGCTGACGACACCCATCCCTCTGCTTTTTGATCTTACTCCTACTTGTTCTTCAAAATTCAGCTCAAAAATCACCTCTTTTAGGAAGGTTTCCCTGAATTGATTTATCTAATTTTGACACCTCTCCTTCAGACTCCCATGGACTCATTTGCTTTTCCACTTGTAAGTTCAGTGCACCCTGAGATAGTTTCCTGAGTCCCTTATTTAAAGTATGGGAGACTGCGATCATACCTGACACATATCAGGCCTCAGTAGACATTCCTTGAGGGAATAAATGGACTATTGAAAGCCATGATATTTTCATTTACACAGTGAAAATCATAAATATTACTTCCAACTGTGAGTATAAAATCGTTTCTCTGAGGAGGGGCACGCGATTCAAACTAGAGGTAAATGAGAAGCTTCTCAGAGGTCACTGTAACAAGGATGAGGATAACTTGCCAGACAGAGTGGAGAGCAAAAGTGTCCTAGCAGAAGGAGAAGGCTTCACAAAAATGTAGAAGTAGATTAACAGAGTTCAGGAAGCATAAATAGATCAGCGTGGTGAATGCTTGTGAGGCTGGTATGATGGGCAGAAGCCAGAAGATGGGGGGTTGGGGTGGGGGGGGTGCTCTGAGAAGGACATTATACATTATTATGTTGGCAAGGGGGAGCCAATACAAGATTTAAACCAGAAGAGAAACATTGGGGTTACATGTTAGAAAGCTTAGTTGTGGCAAATTGATTCAAGGAGGGATATAGAGAGCAGAGAGGTGTGGTTAAGAGTCTAATTCAGTAATTCAGGTAAATTTAAAAGACATGGAATTAGAATTCACAAGATTTGTTAACTGTATATAAGGGAGGGGCAACTATAAGTCTTCTCAGAATTTTGCTCTGTGTCATTTTGTGGTTGGTGATGTCAAATTAAAATAAAGTTAATTTTCAAGGATTTTTGAGAATTTAATCATGTATTTTGAGCTAATTAGAGATGTTTTGTAATATGAAGCATGATGTTTTGAAAGGGATGTTTCTGACACTAGTGTCCATTTGCTATGAAATAGTCATGAAATATAATTCTTTTGGATTATGCCATGGATTCTCTGTGTGATCCCAAAGAGTCATTAAACTTTCTGCACCTCAATCTTGCAAAATTTTCCATATAATTAAGAAAAAATATATGCCTCCCAGATAATTCAATGAAACAATTTAAAAGTAAATTTGCCCGTGTGGTAATTTCTGTTTCCAAAAGGCAAAATGAAATACAATCTCAATTTCCTCCTCTATTAAAAATTTTTTTTTGAAGAGAAGGCTTAAATGATTTCAAATGGCCCTTTCAGCTCTAAGATCAATAACTCCATAAGTCAAAACACTTGGTTGGAGCTACAGTCTACCCAGATCAGCGGCTGATCCTCAACAAGAACCAAGGGATTTATGGTGGAGGTAGGTTGTCCTATTTAAGCACTTCCTGCTGAGTGAAGTAGTACTTCCTTTTATTTGTCTTAAGAGTCTAGCTCTTTATCGTGCTACTTTTCAATGAGGTGTTTTCATTTGTTTAACAAATATTTATTGAGTGCCTACTATGTGCCAGGCACCACATTAGTTGCTAGAGAAACAAAACTAAATGAGACATGCTCCCTTTTGTTACATTTTTAAACTGTAAACCATGTTCAAGCCAAAATCCATCATCTTATAAAGTAATATTTATCATGTACATGATCCTGCTCTAGGAACCATGCCAGGCTACCCCATTAAACTTGATGGGCCTGAGAATAGTAAAACTATACACTGTATAATGTATTTATAGTATATAGCAAGGCAACAAGGTCCCCTGAGAAGGGAAGGCAGCAAAACTGAAAAATCATCATGAGTGCACTAGGAACTCATAGAACATTCACAAACTCCCTTACTACTTTGTGACTCCATTTCTTTACCTATAAAATGGAGATAATAAGGCCTACTTCTAATATTCCTCACAGGATATTTTAAGGATTAAATAAGTAAAAGCACATAAACTACTTCAAGCCTTAAGAAAAAACACTAAATAAATATTAGGTATTGTTGTTTGGTAGCATTACATAAAATTACATTAAAGTTAAAAGCCTATTGTAGTTATTCTAATGGAAGTTTATGTCCCAAGATGAAAGCATGGTTAGTTGAATAAGTAAAATCAGGACACACCCCAATCAGATCTAGTTAAAAACTAAAATTAAAACTGGAATTCGCTGCATGACTAAAAGATGGTTCCTCACATAGGACAGAACTTACAAGATGTGTAGTTTGTGTCTATAAAGTTGGGAAGGAGAGCATGAGCCCCACCTGGGTTGACCACTCTTGGATTTTAAAAATGAATCTTCATCTGGTTGCAGCTTTCATAGAGAAACTCAGCTGGTGGGGATCATGCCTCCATTGAAGATTATGCTACCAGCTCTCCAGTGCCAAAACAGGGACACCTCCAAACCAGGGTATTTGATGTATGTCAACTTCAATAGCCGAATCATTTGTTAACCTTGAGAGGTTGACTGTAATGGAAATCAATGGTCTTTGCTCAAAAACTTTACTTAGGTTTTGTTCAAAAGTTCTATTATAAAATATCCAGGCTCCAGAAGAAGACAATTTCTCATGAAATTTTTCTGGCTAATATACCCAGAGCTAAGGCAGACACTAACACCAAACAGAGAAGCTAAACTAATAAAACCTCCACCCACCTCCACATTAGACCTATCTCTAAGCTCAGTAAGAGTAATCATAAAGCTATTTAGTGCCCTCCTCAAGTCCATCCTGGGATGGAAAGCTTACTGATTAGGGAAACAACGGACTTAGCAATATCATGGTATCTCTTTCTCTTTTTGCTTCTGTGCTGTAACTAGGAGGATAAAAAAGAGCAGGGTGGGGTTTCTTTTTTTTTTTTTTTAATCTTACTCACAATTCTTCTTTTAGTTACCGGAAGAGGAAATGAATAGAAGAGATGGGCGAAAAGACATTTGGAACCTAAGATTTTAGCAGCATAAAGTTCTGTGATGCTAAGCATGGCTGAAAGATTAAAGCAAATCTTCAGAAATGGCTTCTGACTACAAGCTAGTATTCAGGGAAAGTAAATAAAGGGAAAACGTTAGTTAGAAAAACACAAAACTTTAACTAGATTCTTTAAACTTCAAAATAGTGTTTTTAAAATTCCTATTTGTTTAAACCCAAATTGTTTTAAAAAGAGGCTTATTTGGACAAGTGGAAATTACGCTATTATTAATCTTTTAGGACATGCGTTAAGAACTACTGTCTAAATCTCAGGCAAAACTATGCCTTTTCTATTCATTATAATCCAGGGAACCTCACACAGTTTTTTTGAAAGGTGAATAAATCCCTTACAAAAGGTGAATCTCTAATAATTAAAGTATCTAAGCAAAAGCAAGCCCACAAATTCTTGAGTTCCACAACTTTCTGAGCAACACATTCCAGAGTCTCAAAATTCTTAGACTCAAATTCTCCCTTACACCAAATCTGTATCTGTTTTATCTTGGGAGATAAAAATATTAAAAATATAAAATCCCTTGGGAATTAACTCTTCACTTATACTAAAGCTATAAATCACCAGCCACCAACCACTGACTGAAATTAATGATACTAGTTCTTATGCCATTTCCACTTAACTTCTAATTCTCCAGGACTTACAGGGTGAAAAGTAGGTAATAGAACTCTCTGCTTTTAGTTTACAAAATACAATTGTGGAAATTCTCACTCTTGGTCTCTAATTAGATTTTACACACACACATAGTAGAGGAGCTGAGATTTTGAAACTTTTTATATGCTTAGTGTCTTTTATTCCCCAAACTTTAAGATTTATTAACATTTATTAAGCACCTACTATGTTTTCTAGGCACTATCTCCATCTTAGTAGCCTCAAATTTTCACTTTTATGAGTTTCACTCCACAAGATACTTCAAACAGCCTACCCAGCACTACCCCTGACAAATGAATGAATTACTTAATGAATCAATATCCAGCAGCTAAAACCTCACGGTTCCTCCCCTTTCTCCTGAGAGCCATCACCAGGACTCTCAGTAATCTGTGAGCATATTTTAAATAGGGAAATCCAGTCTAAATTCCCTATTTTGCCACTGACACCTACAAAGAACTCTTCAGGATCCTAAAGCCTTGAGCTAGTGTAGACTTTCTAGCTGCCTAGACAGTATGCAGAATGCTGTTTTAGCTAAGTCCCTTAATGTTCCACAGGGATCTCCTAACAGGATAATTCAGAATCATAGTTAAATTTCTTCATTCCACATCTTTCCATTTCAACTTGTCCTGGCATGGAGCAAGCTGTTGACAAACAGGGGGTTGACCCAGAGCTTGACTTAAGAGGTCCCCCTATTCCCCAGCCCCAACTCTAATATGGTAACTGTTTTCAAGGTATTCTCTCACCTGGACTATGTGAAAGATGATGTCACTGTGCACACTATGATTCTCTTTCTGAGAACTAAATTATTTTGTAGAAGCAAACAGGATCATATGGGAGCCACCTAGCATCTACATTCATCACTACGTCTTAGTGGAATAGATGCACATTATTTCATTATTGTCACTCTTTAACACTGATTAGATGATTTAACTCCAAGTTTTCCTCACTGCCATCTCCTTGAATACATCAGATTATAGTATATTTGATATGCAATAAAACACTGTTTGCAAAGCTTGCAAAGAAACCTGGAAGTGGGGGTGGGCACCCTTCAAGTATCATCAGGATAAATGTTGTTTGTATCTATTTTGAGATTCTGCCACCCATCTCCCCAAAAAAGGTGATAGATTTTTCATCTTCTCCATTTTAAATTTCAGCATCTGTAAAATAACATTTTTAAGCTTTTCTTTTAAAAGACAAATATATCTGGATCCTCTGTTTTTAAAAAGGCCACCTTAGAGAGTCCTAAGAGTTTAATGAGTAGAATTCTGCACGGTGTGGATGTCAGCAAAGAAACAGTTTCTCTAAATGATGGGATAGTTACTCTAGGGTAAATTATTCCACATTTCCTTCAGCTACTGGTACTAGGTTTTTATCTGTCAATACCATCAGTTTTGCAAACCTCAGGCCAACAGTCAACAGAAGTTGAGAGAACCCCATCAGGGGAAATCAATCCTAGTCAGGCTAAAGAAATCTTTAGCACCTACATTTCTTCCAAGCTGAATCACAAACAGTCCACACCCATCATGATCCCTCTTCAAATAATTTCTTCATTTACCTGTGTGGCACTTCCTGAAAGTAAGGAATGGGCTTGACTGGATGAGCTATTATCTCATTAGGATTTGTGAAGGACCCAAACAGACTGGAATGCTTTTCAGGAGCCCCCCTCCCACATCCCGTCTCCATTTCCCATACCCTGGCCACCGTTTGTCCTGTTTGCCTTTTCTCAGTTTCTGTGTTGCTCAAGGCAGACAGATAAGCCTTTAAATGATTACTACCACCCTGCATTAGCTTTCAAAGCCTCTGACAATTTTTCCATGTTTGGTAACTGATTTGTGATAGAAGTGTTGACAATGTAAAGTGATAACTCAATCACACACCAGAACTTCTCAGAATAAATGGAAATCACGCAAAGCCTCTCTGGAAATCTTTTCCTAAGGATTTCACCCACAGATCTGTTCAAAGCACATGTGGAAGGCAAGATCTATTTTCATTGCTGCTTAATCTGCAGGAATACCAGGAATAGTAATAAAGGTATACATATTGGGGTTTTTTTTGGCGGGGGTCAATATAATAGTTTTAAAATTGCTTTTATTTTTTCCACTTTCTCCTTTTAGATTATCCAAAAGAAAATCATACAATTTCTCAATCTGATACCCTAGAAGAATTACAAACTTTGATTTTCATTTAGAAACATAATAAATGCTTAAATGAAGGGAGATCAAAGCATAACACTTCCCCTCCACCCGAGGTTCAATAATAGTCTAACTCAGGGGTCCCCAACCCCCAGGTCGCGGACTGGTACCGGTCCACAGCCTGTTAGGAACCGGGCCGCACAGCAGGAGGTGAGCGGCGGGCAAGCAAGCAAAGCTTCACCTGCCACTTCGCATCACTCTCATTACTGCCTGAACCTCCCCCTGCTGCCCGTGGAAAATTTTCCTTCCACAAAACCGGTCCCTGATGCCAGAAGGTTGGGGACCAATGGTGCAGCTGTAGGTACGAGGACACAGCCATAACTCTTTCTATGGTACGATGAGGACAGAGAGATACTACATTTCAGCTTGAGAGACAAAAAAAAAAGAAAAAGAAAAAAAAAGGGCACAAGAGTTTACTAAATATTTGCTTCCTTCTCAGACCACTGCTAAGTTTTTTTTTTTGCTAGTTGATTGAATGCCTGTCTCTGAACAAAAACCTGAAGTTGCATTGTAGAAACCGCTGTCTGACTAAACTGGAGCGATGTTGAAGGGCATGTTGTCCCACACTGCCCCACATTGTCCCACAGTGTCTGGGGGCCCTAGGAAGAACAGGGCCACCGAACACCCCCCAGAAGTGGGATTCCCACTTGGGCTAATTTGGAGTGGACAGGTGTGGAGAGTAGGAAAAAATAAAGGAAACCATGTCAACATAATTTTGGATCATGAAGGAAACAAACAAAAAAATGACAGGATAGAGTAATGGGGCAACGAGAGGACGGACTATTATAGATAAAATACTCTATCAAATGGAAAAAGAGTTAGCCATGCAATGAGCCAGAAGAGCAATCCAGGCACAGAATAAAGCAAATACAAAGTCCATAAGGTAAGAAAGAATACAAAATGCTCAAAAACTCATGGTACAGAGGAAAAAAGTTTTTTTTTTGTTGTTTTGATGATTGAGTTTCTAATGGATAGCTAAGAAATAAACAAAAGTATATAATAAACAAGCATGGATTAACTAAATATGTTTACTTTTAAAATTAATCTATTATTTCAGACATTTTCTGGAGAGAACACTTTATTATTATTGTTGTTGTTGTTATTATTATTATTTTACTTATTTTTTTTCCAGGGACTAAATATGTTTGGCTTGTTTTTTCCTTTGAGAGCCCAGGAAAATACTGTGATAAGGCCTGAGCAATCTATATTTCTACTCTTGATTTAGATTATTTTCTCAAATACCCCTGAAAACATGTTGTTAAGCTATAAATACAGGTCCCACTGTTGAATTTTTTTTTTTTTTTTTTTTTTTTGCTTTATCTTTCTTAGAGAAGCCTTCTCCTGGCAACACCTAGAAGTTTATTTAAACTGAATGATGGATGGCAACAAATCTGGTCCCCATGGCACAGGGTGGATGGTGCCCTGGGCTTTGACCAAGACTCCACAGGAGTCTACTGATGTAGGACTCTCATTAGTCAAGTTTACTTGATGCCAGATGACACAGCTCTTCACAAGGCCAAGGCCACCTTGTTTGTACGCTGGGGAAAAGTACTGTTGGAGACTATCAGGCTCTGGACAGTGTTAGAGGAGCAAGAAGGTTGGGATCCTTGGCACCTCTGTGTCAGCCCCTTCTATTCTGCACCCCACTCGGCTTTTGTCTAAATGCAGGATCAAAAAGGCTTTCTTCTGCTTGATGGATTTTTATTTTTCAATACATAATAATAAACGATTGCCAAACAATCAATGGGATCATTGCACAGCCAATCCAATTTAATCACCAAGATCACATCTGGTTATTTTACTCATTTTAATGACCAAACAGGATCAACCATGAAGAAATTTTGGCTCTTTAAGCAATCAGTTAATCTCATAAACTTCTAAACAAGAACCTGATGAAAAACAGTCAAGTTGGGTTGTGTGTGTGTGTGTATATGTATGGCTTATGTGATGAGTAAAACATAAATTTATTTAAATAATAAATTATTTCTTTCATTGCATCATGGAAATAGATTAACCTGTATTACATTCAGATTGAATGCTCTTGTGCTTAGATAATAACAGATTTGTTCACTTCTTTCAGCTTGCATTTCTGAAAAGTTTTATGTAAACCAAATTTTTGCAAATCTAATCATGCTTTAAATATATTAACAGAATTTACTACTTAAATTATGAATCTGTGTATAATCAATGAATTTCCCTCAAACACGTCTCTTGTGTAGAGCTGGAATTTCATATGACAGATTTTGCTTAATAGTGAGTTTTGTTGCAAAATTCTGTGTTTCCCAGATAACTTGTAACAATTTTTAGTAAATCTAAATTTGTGGTCAGACTCATTTATGGAAAAATACAAGAAAGTCATGTTTCTCTGTTTCAAAGAAGTGAGGGTGGGGATAGCTTGTTTTTTCCTAATCCAGTAAGTTGGAACCAGAGGGGGGAAATGTAAATATGAATTCTCTATCATGCATATTTCCTTCTGTGAGGGGTTTCAGTGCAATATGATTGAAAAGAATATATTCACATGCATTGCTTGTTAAGATAGCATTTTTGTTAAATGGTTCTGTCAAGTAAACATAACTTATGCCTCTCTTTCTCATACCCATAATCTTCTTGTTGTCCACCTAAACCTTCCTGACATACCATCTCCAGGTTACCTGAGTTTTCTCAAATCTCCCACAACCCAGTCTCTCTCCTTTCTCTCACTTTCACAATAATCTGCCTCCTGTTGTCCTATGCGAAGAAACCTTTTTAAGAAAATGTATTTTATATCAAATAGATCAATGGGTTCTTTGAGGGGTAAGTATTCAATATGTACAGACACGTGTAAATAAGTTGTATATGTACAGTTTTACTTACATTTTATTAATCTTATAAAAGGGAAAAAACAGATTCAGAAGACACAGGGAAATTTAAAGGATCAGCACCATTAGCAACACTTAGCTAGAATCGTAAATGAATGAACAGAAAACATGGACACTTTTAGTGACTAAGAATGTGAACTGTAAGAAATAAGGAAATCTAGTTCCTGATTATTGTGCTTCTCTTTTTTATGCTCAGTGTTCTTTTTCACTTCAGACTTTCCTAAAGAGATCTGGGTCACCAATAGCTATCCACAGGGTACAGAAGTAGATGTTAAAAATCACCTTAGCTCTCTCTGTACATACCTACTTTCCCACATGGTTTTACAGAAAGGGAATCTAAGAAGAAATTTTAAAATGTATACTCTAAAATGCTTATTGCAAAAGTTTCATAATTATACTTAAATTCAGCCAACTTTAAAAAACTACTATCGACAGTCTCTTTGATTGAATATGTTAAAACGTATTTTCCCACACAACTAAGCTAGTTTGGAGTTGAAAAAGAACAAAAATGCATTCAAAACCACTGACAGTTTTTTCATTTGGTTTCTTCCAAATTTAAAATGATGAAACTACATAGATTTCAAGTTTTTAGTAAAATTTTCTCTCAGATTAAAAAAAGAAATATACTAATCTGAGTGTAGGTTTTTTGTTTGTTTGTTTAACGGTTGAGTTATAAACCAAAACTCCTAAAAACAGGAGTTTATGGTGGAAATGACAGCATTTTAACTATAAAGGCATGAGTGGTGTCCTTTTACAGACGCCTAAATCAAACACAGAAAAAAAGGGATGTGTTGCCAGGACATTCAGTGCACTTTCCTTTAATTGCCATATATAGTTAATAGCCTGACATTTTTTTAAGAAAATAAATTGCAAAGATGGAAGCAATGCATAATATCTTCCCATGCAACATATCAAAAACAATGAATTTAATCATTCTGTGGTCTGGGTTGAATTCAACACTGAAATCTTTTATTGAACTTCACAGCAACAAAGAATTTCAAACTTACAGATGACCATTTTGAAGTTGGAGAGAATGCTGACCATACTATGATGGTCTGATACTAAAAATGGACAAAGTACAGAATACAATATTCCAACCAGGATTTGGGCTGATCTGAGAAATTCAAGAAAAGTACTGTGAAAGAATTACAGATATAGAATGACTGGATAGGTCATTTGATCTTGCTTCTGAGACTGAACTTAAAAACCTCTGTTTCAGATTAAACAGTACTACATTGCTTTCCTTTTTCTTTTTTTCTTAACACAAAATTACTTCTACAGATTAAAAGAAACAATCAGAATGGAGTAACAGAATTATGCAGGATGTATTATACCTACATAGGTCCAGAAGGTTCCTGAAATTTTAATAAGCCAAACTTTACTCAAAATATTGACACTAAGTAGTATCAAACCAAACTCTGGGAGCACACAGTGGTCTTTTCTACAATGTGTGTGATCAGTAACAGCAGTGACCCTATCCCATAATATACCATAAAACAGGGGAAAGAAATCGTCTCACATTTTTAGAAATGAAACTGCCCTATTAGCCTAAATATACGGTGTAGGCAGTCAACATTTTATGGCTTTCATCATTTTCAAACATTACGTTGCACAAAATTGTACAGAGAATGTTTTAACTATATATTTGACATTTAAAAAAAATAGGAATGATGGCAACAATAGTACTGACTATAGCTTTAACTTACATTATTAAGATAACTACATCAAATAAATGTGAAATTCATATAATTTTGATATATATCTTGAATTTTACAGTTCCCACCATTTAAGTAAATATTTTTACCACGTTAATTTGCGTTTTGTAGTAAACAACAAGGACCTACTGTATAGCACAAGAAACTATACTCAATATTTTGTAATAACCTATAAGGGAAAAGAATCTGAAAAAGAATACACATATTATGATATACATATATTTGTCTACATATATAACTGAATCATTTTGCTGTACACCTGAAACTAACACAACATTGTAAGTCAACTATACTTCAATTTAAAAAAAAGATAAAATTTTTTTAAATTTGCATTTTTGATCATATTTTCTAGGTAGAAGATCTGCAGTATATACTTAGTTATGGCATGGACTTTTTTATTGTGCTTTCTTATATAGCTTAGGATATACAAAATTAAATATACCTATGCTTTCGTTCAGAGAATAATTTTACATGCTAATATTCATTTGTAGTCAAAATATTAACTTCTAATTATTGAAAAATTCAAAGTTTTTATTTTTTAAAAATTAGTTTAAGAATAATGAAACCTGTGAGAGTAGGTGAACTATGAAGGGCTTAAATACATAATTTTAGAGCTTGTTACATACATAGAATACTATAAGAAGTAAAAAACTGAGTGCAAATATGGTAGTGTTATCTTCATTTTGAAATGTATAAGAATTCTCTCAAATAAATTTAAAACATGTAATTGAATGAAGCAAAACAAATGATACATCAAATTACATATACAACACTGAAAGAGGAATAATTATATCAAGTTGAAAAACTAATTCTTGAATAACAAAACTGGTAAACATCTAAAATTTTGTTCTTATTACTTTAGAAATACACCGCACCACTTCAGAATTATTTATATTACACAATTGTTTAGTTTTCAATTATTTTGACTATCAGTTATTCTTTCACAATTAATACTGAGATTGAAGGCAAGAGTTCAGACTAAAAATAAAAGATCTTGCTGCTTGTATCGACCTATATTCATCATACTTTGAATAGTTTTTGAACATGAAATTCTTAGTGATTAGAAAACCAATCTAATGAAACACTTTTTGGTTAAATTTAGCCAAAATTACCAAACCAAACCAACCAAACAAAAATACACCGTACATGCAAAGTCCATGTTTTTAAGGAGTCTGAAATAACCATCTGTAGAAATGAACAAAAGCAGGGAGCAGTGCTGTGCTGGCACCTAGTGGACAAGGCAGTAGAAGAGTCATTACCTTGGGTCTCAGAGTCATGCTGGGAAAAGGACACATTTTAATTATGAAAAATCTATGCTTTCTATCACACACATCTGAAAAGAAGACAAATGAAAAGTATCTGTGGTAATTCACCTTAAGTATGCAACCAAATGTTATGATTTTAATTTTCTGTAAAGACAAAAAGAAAATTTGGGGGGGTGAGGGTGATAGAGAGGAACATGACTAGCTATGGTGAAAAATAAAACATAGTAGAGACTGTCAGGGTGAAGTGAGTCAGAAAGAGAAAAACAAATATCGTATATTAACGCATATATGTGGAATCTAGAAAAATGGTACAGATGAACCGGTTTCCAAGGCAGAAATAGACATACAGATGTAGAGAACAAACATACGGACACCAAGGGGGGAAAGCGGTGGGGCGGGGGCTGGTGGGATGAATTGGGAGATTGGGATTGACATGTATACACTAATATGTATAAAATAGATAACTAATAAGGACCTGCTATATTAAAAAAATAAAATAAAATTCAAAAAAATAAATTATTTAATGTAAAAAAAAAAGGAAAAGAAAACATAGTAAAAGAAAAACTTGTGCAATTTTCTTTTCCCTTGATAAATTCTGCCAAACCTGGTCACACTAGTCTATTCTCTGTCAAGCAAAGAATTTTTATGAAATCAACTGACAGGCTGTTTGTGAAGATCTGTCTGTACTGGGGACATACGTCACCAAATACTACTTAACACACACCTCTTAACATTAAATTCGGAATTTTCAAGTGTCAGTATTACACGCAGAGGTATAGTTATTTTTCCTTCACAGCATTTTTAGGAGAAGGACACATTTTAAGTTGAGCCCTGCCTCCTCTGTCTTTTGGGACTGGGGACAGGTATGTTTCTGGTGGAGAGCTTCTGCCTCAGAAGGCAATGTAGTCCCCAATCCAACGAGAGCAAGTAAAGGCAGAATTACTACAACTTGCCGGGGGGAAATCATACAACTAAACTTGAGTTTAGTTCCTCAAGTGCCTCTACAATCTCTTCCAATTGGGAGACTCTATGATTTCCAAAAGAAAACATTTACTTATATTTTTCTACACTAGGAAATGGATTTTAGTTCACTGTCCCTATTAGTGTCCCAAGGACTGCACCTATCTCCTTATTTCTTGTTATTCTTGGAATGGTTGGTAATTATTTCATGATAGAGACACAGAAGGATCAAATCATACTAAAGTCAAACCAAGACTGTCTTATGGTAGGTTAGGAGTCAAGTTTTCCATAACTGCATAACTTAGGTTACTAAAATACAATTACCCCATTATTTACTCCAAGTCTCCTTTGCTGTATCAAGCAGTTACGTTGTTTTAGGAAGCTAGTTTAATTTTTAACTAATATATACATGATGAGAGAAGTTTACATACACAGTCTTTCCTATTAATAACCTTTTCCTCATTTTTAATCATGGAGAGCAACCTGTTTTCATCCTGTTGTATTAACCTGATATCTCACACCTAATCATGTGCCTAAGGCTTTATCCTATATATGTTACTGATGCTTGACTTTAAAAACTGATATTTTAGCTAATATAATTGGTTTGTTTCATGTAATGTTTTAGACATCTAGAAATTCATTTCAGAGCACATGGATCACTGGTCCCCAACCCCCAGGGTGCGTACCAGTAGCGGTCCACAGCCTGTTAGGAACCGGGCCGCACAGCAGGAGGTGAGTGGGGGCGAGCGAGCGAAGCTTCATGTGCCGCTCCCCATCACTCGCATTACCACCTGAACCTCCCCCTGCCACCCACTGTTCGTGGAAAAACTGTCTTCCACGAAACCGGCCCCTGGTGGAGGAGCTACTCCGAGTACCACACCATTCCCAGGGCTGGTTCTGCCCTCGCGGCCACTGCTTTGCTGCAACATGAGACAACAAGATCAACTGTCCCTTGTGACTTTGGTTCTCCTGAAATTGCAGGGAACTGTCGGACAGCCCACATTCACAGCAGCATAACTCCTCTGGCTCCATACAGCTGATATCGTACCTAACCTCAAAGCTCTGCCAGGTCAGGTCAGAATTATTTCTCAAAACTTAGAACAGGACTCGTGTCCTAGGCCACCTGACTATGCCTTCCAGTTGGCAAGTATCCTTTGGCTGGCTAGTAAGCCTCCTCGTGACAAGCATGATTAACTGACTGGGAAAATATACAGCAACTGACTTTTTATATGAAGTTTGACATTATCACACTAAATTTATGAGAAAAAATAAGAAATTTATAAGAGAAAAGAATTTTTTTTGCAGGTAGACAAAAGTTTATTGGCAGAGCTGCAGCAGAGTCCTCCCTCTCTCTGGGATAGCCAAGGGCACAGCGCCAACAGAGTGACAGACAGACAGACCCCAAATGGACACATGGATGGTCTTAGTTCACGGCAAGAGAAAGCTCCCTGCAAAGACACCCAATTCCCTCTGAAATCCCAAATTCACACAAATATAACCTCTTCCCTAACCCCACTCCAATCACATCACAGAACCATGGTCTTCTGGCCACGTCTCTACTTTTTCAGGTGACCTTGCCTAAGAGTGACCAGAGGTAAACGATTCTGTCCCCAGAAGGCCAGTTGTTAGGATCATGTCCTGAAGCCTGTCTGCATTTGGGACCTTGACCCAACTGTGGGACAAGGAGAAGATGAAAGAGCTAGAGCCTGCCATGAGTGGGAGGGAAGGACATGTGGACAAGTGGCAGAAAAAAGCAATAGCCACAGTGGGCTCAGATAGACTGTTATGGGAATTTAGAGGAAGGGACCTGCCTGCAGCTCAAGGAGGGGATTTGGGGATGATGGGATCAAAGAAGATTTCCCAAAGGAGGTGGCTAAGACATGAGACATGGTTAGGACTTGGGAAACCATCACACTGTGTACGAGGATACACTGCAGATGGTGACAGGATCTCCTCTCCCCCTCAGCCAGACAACCTGAGGAGAAAGCCATCTGCTCCAGCGTCAGAAGGGTGGAGGTCCCAGCAGCCAGCCTGGGCATAGGCATGAACAAGTGACTACGACTGCCCTAGTTAGTCCACAAGAAAACCACTGCACCTTTGTGGAGTATTTCTAAGCCCACTGAGTTTACCCATGGCCTCAACAGCAATGATAAATTCCACTTTTCTCTTTTTCTCCCAGCCCTTTATATCTCCTGTCATTTTTTAAGTATAATGAGCATTACTTCAGAAACTAAACCAACAAAACAGAGAACCAAGACTGAGTGCCCAAAATTAGGTCCACAGCCTGCAGCTGATTATCCCATCATAGTTCATTTTTGTTGTGTGAATCAATTCTAATTTTTGAATTGAAATATATCATGTTTTGTCATCATTTTGTCCTTTTCATAAAAGCCCTGGAAGAGTTGCTAAGGACATGTCAAATCATGTTTCTTTCTCCAGAAGTGCCCTTACCAGCCAAAGTTCTCAGGACAACCAAAATCAAACCAAACGATAAACCTTCTTTCCTCTGATTCAGATTATTATTTTTAATTATTAAGGACTGACTACCTGTGAGTGTAAGAGGACGTAATTATTCATTCTGCCTCTAAAATGTTCCCATAATCATCTCAAAACTATCAGGCAATGAGCAAAGTTATCTTCATTTAATGAAGAAAGTGAGACATTGAAGTTAAGAACACTGCTACAAAGTAAAAAACATGCACCCAAATGATATATCTTATTTTTAGCCTATTTAAAACGAATTTCAACCATATGACCCAGTTAATACACCTCTGGGCATTGGCCCAGAAAAACTGAAAGCAGGGAGTAGAAGAAATATTTGTACACTCATGTTCATAGCAGCACTATTCACAATAGCCAAAAGGTGGAAGCAACCCAAGTGTTCATCAACAGATGAATGGATAAACAAAATGTAGTATATACATACAATGGCATTTTATTCAGCCTTAAAGAGGAAGCAAATTCTGACACATGTTACAACATAGAGGCACCTTGAGGACACTGTGCTAAATGAAACAAGCCAGGCACAAAAGGACAAATGATATATGATTCCACTTATATGAGGTACCTAGAGTAGTCATAGAGATAGAAAGCAGAATGGTGGTTGCCCAGGGCTGGGAGGAGGGGAAATGAAGAATAATTGTTTAATGGGTATGGAGTTTCAGTTTTGCAAGATGAGAAGAATTCTAGAGATGAATGGTGGTGATGATTGCACAACAATGCAAATATACTTAATGCTGCTGAACTGTACACTTAAACATGGTTAAGAGGGTAAATTTTATGATATATGTATTTTATCATAATAAAGAACATACCTAATATTATTCAATAAAGAAAAAAGCTGGAAAAAACATATCTCACTGTTCAAACTATAGGAGTTTGAACATATGAATGTAAGCAAGCTAGCAACATACTCTCTAATCCTATGATGCACCTATGATGTGAATGACGCTCATGCTTCTGTTAGTACAAGATAAAGACATCCAATAAATTAGTGAATACCTCAAGAATGTTGTGAATATAAAAATAATATTAGATTCAGAACAAGAAACCAGCAGAATGATGATATCAATTATGAATAATACATGAAACAAATTTGCAAGTGCCAATTTACTTCCTTGTTTTGCACTGTACTAATATAGTAAAAGTTTATTATTAAAATACAACGTTAAAAGCTTCAAACAGGGTTTGGGATCTCACAAACTATAGGTGCATTCAAGGATTAAGTCCTCTTTCTTCTAAATAATTTCTGTATTTACTAGCCACTAGCCATTATCAAAGCAGGAGAAAGAAGTGTGTGTGGTTACTTTAAATGTAATTCATTGAGTTTAACCAAGCATATCATAAATAAACTCCTATTTTGTCAGCTATTAATGCCAATAAATATATAACCCCATCGGTAAATAATAGCAATTCCAACAAAAGCTTAGTATCTGTGTTTTTAAATCTTTCAATAACATGAACATGTGCCCCCTTAAACTTCTATTTTATACTGCATCTGCCTGCCTGATATAATCAGCATTAAGAAAAAGACCTGCTAAATACTGAGTAGGTGAAATTTTTCTTCCATAAATCATTACTTCAAAAGTGTTGTCACAATTCTCAAAAGTCCAACTAATTAAAATCCAAGTAACAGTTGGTTTTGCTCAACAACTGTCCAGCCTAGCAGTCCTATGAAAGATGGCCACCCCTATAATCTTACTAATACCTCCAGGCTGTCAGCCTGTCATGGCCTGAGCATGAAATCTAACTTGACAGATAATGGAAATGAGCTATTAACACAAACCAACCTGTGCTCAGACCACATTTTAGTATTTTATATGTGTTTATTTGGCATAACATTACAACTTTTCTTCAGTGTGTCTTATAGTAACCCCATTCTGGAAACGATTTCTCTTTTGTAACAATTTTTTTTTTTTAATGCTGAGAAATTTCTTAAATCCGTATCCTCCAACCCTTCTTGCCCCACCCCACATGCTCAGCAAAAGTTAAATTTCGTTTTTTACTCTTAGGCTGTTTCAACTCTGGCCTTTTGAAACAGCCCATAAGTGATAATGAAATGCATAAAGGAATGAGAAAGAGAACCCAATTACATCTACCTGCATAGCTCAGCTGCACACCAAGTAACAATAAACAGGCATTCTTAAGTCACAGCATTTCACTGGAAATGGGGCAGAACTTGTGTATTTTAACAACTTTTTACAACTAGTAACCACTACAGCATTTATTTTACTTTCTCAAAGAAAACCAGAGAAGGTTCATAGTTTAAACTAAAGGGTCTTTTCAGCCTCGAAGACAAAAAGCACTTCTGCTTAGCACCTGAGTAATAATGTGGGATGTGTACAGGTGAATTAAGAAGACTGGACTCAAAGATAGTTTGTCTTTGGCCAGTCTGAAACATATGACTCCTTTCCAGTCCTGCAATCATTTATTATCCAGCAAAGAAAGGCTGGGTTTTTGCTCCACAAACACAGTGGTGGTCCTCAGCTTATGATGATTTACCACGTCTGCTCTGAAATCCATGACACAGACTGTTCCAAAAAGGTCTCTCTCATATACAGACACACACATCTGATGATATTTCAGTTCTGATTTACTTTTATGCCACTAAAACCAGAGAGTTTTGGTCACCTGCACACATTTTCCCTCTCAAACGTGACACTCAAAACAAATTTTAGGGTGTACTTAATTTTAAACGATATATATCTGAACATATATAGCAAAAGCATCTCAGGTTTTATTGGGTTAGTAACCTGAGATTCATTTTTCCTCTTAGAAGGGACTATTTTTAAGACTTAGAAGTACTGCACCCAAAACACATTTTAGGCATTACTCTATTTTAAATGATGTGTATGTGGAAATAAATAGCAAAAACTTCTCAGGGAATGTTGGATTAGTAACTAGATATTTATTTTTCTTCTAAGAAGGGACCATCATTACTCCAAAGTATGAATATTTCATAAGAGCACAGAAAAATATATAGTATTAATAAGAAGGAGCTTTAGTGCTGATGGAAGTTTGGACACATCAGTTTAGAAATGCATTCCTAAGTGTGCAATTGTGACTTTACATCTACATCATGCATACATTCAACTATAGACACAGCTATAAGTACTGCCTTATGTATGACACACATAGGTGTGCAGAATATGTAAGTCAAAGGCTCCAGTTTTTAAAAATTGCCACCCTAGTTAGCTGGTATAATAACACAAGTCAGAAAACAATAAATTTTTAAAGTTAGCTGATATATAGATTTATATACTTTCCTTAGATATACATGGAAGCATGAGTTCAGATGCTAAATTAGAATATGAATGGATTCAGTTAGGCTTGTTATGCTCAGCAGGGAAGAGTTACAAATCCATCACAGTTTGGCATAAATGACAAGTCTGCACTCAAAGAAAACTGTTCCATCATGAAAAACGAAAAAGAGGCAGGAAAAAACTAATAAGGAATCATTTAATGAAAATCTGCTTGAAGATAATGGAAGTAACTAGACATCTAGTAGTATATAATAAAATAATCAACATTGAAAAGCAGAATAAAGTTACTTTCTTTACCAAATACTGATGAAAAGTTTGTCTTTCTAATGCTCTGAGTCTAAAGCTGCACAGCCAAATACGAGAGCCACGAGGCCTAAGTGGCAACTGAGCACATGATATATGGCTAGTCTGAACTGAGATGTGCTGTAGGTGTAAAATACACATCGACTTCAAAGACTCAGTATTAAAAACAGAATGTAAAATCTCATTAACATATTAAATGGATTCCATGTTGATAGGTTAATATTTCAATTAATTATATTAAAATAATATAATCAATTTCACCAGTTTCTTTCTACTTTTTAAAAATGTGGCTACGCGGGCTTCCCTGGTGGCGCAGTGGTTGAGAGTCCGCCTGCTGATGCAGGGGACACGGGTTCGTGCCCCGGTCTGGGAAGTTCCCACATGCCTTGGCGCGGCTGGGCCCGTGAGCCATGGCCGCTGAGCCTGCGCGTCCGGAGCCTGTGCTCCGCAACGGGAGAGGCCACAACAGTGAGAGGCCCGCGTACAGCAAAAAAAAAAAAAAATGTGGCTACGCAAAAATTTGAACTTACATGTGGGGTTTGCAACCCTTGATCTAAAGGATAAAGTTACAGAATGTGAAAACTGGCTGAGAACTTACAAATCATATTGTTCAACCCCCCCCCTCATTTTACAAACAAGAAAACCAAGGCTTAGATAAAGTGATGGATTCTGGTTAAGCCCAGAATGAGCTATAGATTCTTTCAGAGGCCAGTGTCTATCAATCCACCTTTCTTTCTATGAGAGTATCATGAAGGAGGGATAACGATTCATCTCTCAATCAAAGGTACTCTACTTTCAGGAAGTTTCAAAACCCTTCTCTCATCTTTTGAGCTGTAATGTAAGAAACTTTGATCTTGACTTACAGTCATCTATGCAATTGTCTTCATTCTCTGCTTGACTCTGGTGGTGGACACTTACCCCAAGATGTGTCTTTTACGTACCATTAACATTATTTGTATGTATTTCACTGAAGATTTTTAATTCATGTCATAAACTAAGATTAATTAGAAGATGAACAAGTTTGTAAACCAAACCAATTTAAAATATGCTTTCAACTTGTCTTTAAAGCACAAGAAAGGCTAAGTCACCTTTCACATGAGCTCCATTTTCTATCTAAGGAATTTTCTACCGGCTCCCCCTCCCCCTCTACCATCCCTCGCTCGCTCCATGCCCCACGCCCACACAAAGGGTTTCTCCTTTCCACAATTAT
This sequence comes from Mesoplodon mirus, assembly GCF_964341445.2. Lineage (NCBI taxonomy): Eukaryota > Metazoa > Chordata > Mammalia > Artiodactyla > Ziphiidae > Mesoplodon > Mesoplodon mirus. Next base: position 126,919,148 of record NC_138979.1, read on the forward strand.
TTCCATATCTAAGAGATTTTTATTTATTTATTTATTTTTGGCTGCATCCGGTGTTAGTTGCAGCATGCGGGATCTTTCCTTGTGGTGCATGGGCTCTTTGCTGCGGTGCGCAGGCTCCAGAGCATGTGGGCTCTGTAGTTGCAGTGCCTGGGCTTAGTCGCCCCGCGGCATGTGGGAATCTTAGTTCCCCAACCAGGGATCGAACCCACGTCCCCTGCATTGGAAGGCGGATTCTCAACCACTGGACCAGTGGGGAAGTCCCGAGATAATTTTTTTTTTTAATCTCAGTAAAACAACTTTTATTTTTATTGTTCTTGCCATGATACCAAGTTTAAATATTAATGTCCATTTCTAGATTCCAATTTCCTGAGAGTCTGGGGTTGAGGTGAAATGGTAAATAGAAAACAGGATGGACCAGAGATCTCCATTTGCCTCTCCCCTCCCATCTCTGAGCCTAAGGATATTACCCTTCAGCATGGTTTGAAGCATTTTTCAAAGTGGGCAATAAACAGCAACAGGTTTCAAAAAAAAATTGGAGGGAAGGTTCTGTATCCAATATGTGGGAGGAAACCCTGGGCTAAATACAGTTAAATGGTTTCTTTTCTGAAGTACATCACACACTTTACTATGCTAATGTGTCATCTGACTCTCCAAGAGAGGGATATAGCTACAGAGTTCTCCAAACCTATTTAAAGCACGTAAATCCTATTTTCAGAGAGCATCTTGAGAGACTAGTATCCCATAGAACACATTTGGGGAAACCCTGGACCATGGAATTTGCTGCAAGATACTTTATAAAATTACATATCACCCTTAACCTTTATATTATTGCTGAATAACTACCATTTATTTTATCAATTCATGTATCCAATAAACTTTTATTAGCTTGTTATAGATTGAATTACACACACACACACACACACACACACACACACACACACACCTGCCCCTGCCCAAATTCATATGTTGAAGCCTAACCCCCAGTGTGATTGTATTTGGAGACAGGGCTTTTAAGGAGTAGTTAAGGTTAAACGAGGTCATGGGGGGGGGTCCCTAATCTGATGCAACTAATGTCCTTATAAAAAGAATAAGAGATACCAGAGATCTTTCTCTTTCCAAAGGCCATGTGAGGACACAGCGAGGAGACAGCTGTCTACAAGGGGGGAAGAGACATCCCACCAGAAACCAGCTCTGCTGCACTTTGTTCAGGAACTTCTGGCCTCTAGAACTGTAGAAAATAAATTTCTATTGTTTAAGCCACCCAGTCTGTGGTATTTTGTTACTGCCACCTTAGCAGACTAATCATAGCTCCTATCATGTTTTAGAGGAGGCACATGGTGAATAAACAGAAATGGTCCCTGGCCACTAGGAGTCTGCATTCTATTTCAAGGGCAGTGTGGGAAACATCGAGTGACCTTCTGGTGTTAGACTAGTCAATTACTTGACTTGGAATCAGCAACAACTTGCCCCACAGCTCAACCTCCAACTTACATTCTCATTTCAAGGGATAATCAAATGATTTGTTTTGTAAGTTCTTACTTGAAGGAGAAATGGGCCGATTGGACCTCTTGCCTCCCTCTCATTTTCAGGAAAAACCTGGAATCCCAAGAATCAAAGCCTGGGTCCCTTCACCCTTGTTTTAGAGTGTGGAAGGATATTCCAACCAGCCAGCAATATACATTCCATGTTCCCCACCTCACACCCCAACAGCTCTACAGGAGCCCAAACGCTAGGCTCCATATCTTAACCCCAAGATTTCCTCTGCTATGGTGCTGAAACCACACCGTGGACACCCTCTGCCCTGAATCTACAAAAGAAAAAAGGCGGCAATCTGAAGCCAGCCCCATCCACCGTACCTCACAGATGCAGCCTCTTCTATGTGTCTCAGCGACAAGGTTTTGGTAACCAAGGCACACACCATGAACTATATGCCTCTCCTTTAAAATTACACAAAAACAGCAATAATTTGACTTCTCTCTTGCCATTATATAAAAAAACAAACAAACAAAAAACAAACCTAGTTATTACCAAGACAAATACCCTATTTTTAAGCAATCAATAATTGTGTTCAGAAACATGGTGTAAACAATATAATAACTTAAAATAGTAATAATGTTTAAAAATATATAACTTAGGGAATTTGGGGACTACTGATTAGTTACATTATTTCTACTACTTTTTCCACTGTGCTATCTCTGAATCATTGCAACTCTCTGTATCTCAAATGCCAAACTCCCTACTAAGCAATGCACAGACCTTGTCAATTCCTCTAGTTATGTCACTGGAGCAAATAAAAGAAATGGGGCTTTCCTTAGTCACACACCTGTCCATTAGACAGAGTTAATTATTTTGTCTAAATATTTGTTCAAGAAATAGATTTTTTTTCAAAGAATTGTTTTGCAAAAGTATAAACAAACAATTAAAATGTAGTAACATTCAAACAATTCCAGTGGTATTAAGATGATCTAGTTTAGATCTGGCTATCCCATCTTGAAAAAGTCACTTACCCTCTCTGAACCTGCTTCCTCAAACTCAAAATGAAGGGGAAAGTTTATTTGATCTCTAAAATATCCCTAAATGCCGTTATTGAATAAAAAATGATTTCTTGAAAAAAATTAACTGCAGAGCTATCTTTAAAACTCCATTCCTTTTATATTTTGCAACTCTAAAGTGTAGTCAACTCATGATCCACTAAGAAAATAGGCTAGTTCTATTTAACTTTTCGCCGTTGCAAAACTACAGTTGAGATGTGGTTTTTATTTAAATAGCAAGAAAAAGCAAAACAATGCCAACTGTGTGCTGCTATTTTTTGTCTAGAAATAGAGACAAGGCCAATCTCTTGGAAGGAATGAATATGAGATTTGTACAAATTACGTGTGTGCTTGTATAAAAACAGTTAATATATTTTTGTATACCATTGTACACACTCACATTGTTTTAAATACTCTGCCTTGTGATCGAGTAACAATTGGCAATTTAGTATCAATGCAGACAGAGTAAAATCATTTTCTTCAGGACATATTTATTGTTCTTAATCCCTGTTCTTTACTGGACATGCTCAGGACCCAGGACCCAGAGGAAGTGGGGCTCTGGGGCCTGGCCCTTCTGTTCGGGCATTTACTATCTGCGCAAACCAGGGCTGTGGATGTGACACTCATAAGCATTTGGTTGTGTCTCCAGAGTTCTGCCAGGGGTGCAGATCACAGTGAGGAAAACTCTTGACTTTTCAGATAGGTGGTAGATGTTAGGAAATCTCATTCAATTCAGTGGTTCCTTATCAATGAAGCAGACAAATTTGGAGTTTTTTATAATTATAGTGGAAGCACAAACATGTCCACTTATTACAGGACTATATCTCACTGAAGCAGACACTGGTCCATGCTACAGAATTTTCTGTCTCTGATGTTGAACCAGGGTCAATTTTGTGGTAACGCATAGCTGACCAACATGAGTTCACAAAGAGGACGAGAAAAGGAACACTTGCCAAAAGCTTATTCACTGATGACTTTGCCTCTTAAGAACTGTCCGTGAGGACACTTTGTGCTCTTTAAAACTAATTATCTTTTCAGATTGTCTTACCCTTCAAAAAAATAATATTCCTGGATTTACTAGTTACTAACTATTGTCAGGATTTGGAAAATTGGTAAACCTAAGCAAAAGCTGACTTCAAATACTGTCTACATGGTTCTTAAATTACCAGATTTCACAGACCAGTAAAATTTTTTTTTTAAATCTTGAGTAATAACAGAGTTGCCAATTTTTATTTTGCCAAGCAAGAAAATTTTTTAGATTACTATCATCTACTCTCACCATTGTTTCACAAAAAAAGGACATTTTAATAGCACAGAAGTAGAAAGAACAGAATCTTTAAAATGACAGTTCCTTAAATTGATTAAAATTAATTTTATGAAGATGTATTCTTTACTTTTCTTATTTCACAAACCAGTGAAGACTCTATTATGAACAGGCATGAATTAGGGAACAATATTTGGGAATCACTGATTTATACTGTAAAGCCTTTCCTTAATCCTACCCTATCAGGGTATTTTCTCTCTCCATTTCCCTTAAGAATTTGCTCATATTAGTTCTATTATAGAAGTGATCACATTGTATCATATAGTTGTTCATTTGTGTGTGTCCCACTAGACGAGGTTAAGGATTATTTTATTCATCTTCTGACTTCAATGCCTAATCTAATAAATTCTGAATATTTTTTTATGAATGAATGAATGAGAGAATGAATAAGAGAATAAATCAGTGAAAGAATAACCAAATGAATGAATGAAATCCAGGCACAGCAAAAACACTTACTCAATTCCACTGGTTAGCCTGTTTTTCCCTACTGGGAAAATAGATGGCTGAGGGATCCTGATATTTCCTACAAAGAAAGTACATCGCTAAGAGATCAGGCTTGATCTGCCATCGTGGATGTACCGTACAGTTCTACCCACATACATAACATCAATTCAGAGCTTCTGATTACAAAGTTTTGGGTGTTATCTAGAGATTTCACCAGGTAAGACTTTGCATTCTGGAACCCCAAAGAATGATTCACTGGTTACACACACCCTAGGCAGGGGAGTCCTGAAATGGCTTCATTTTTGCTCATGCTTCAGGTACAGCGAATGCAGGGTAAACTTGAACCAAAAAAAGGGGGATCACAGTGGAATGGACAATTTTCTTCCTTTCAGTTCTTGGCAGTACGGGTATTGAAGCAGGAAATAGAGTGTCAATTTTTTTTGGTGGGGGGTGGTCTATTATTTGATGTTCTTAAAGATTCCTATATTTACATATCTCTATGACTATTATTGTCTCTGTGGATACGTTTCTTAAAAAGTGGAACTCTTTTCTTAACTTTATTACTATATTATCACATGCCAACATTCACAGTGAACTAAATAGTTCACTGAATAAATGTTCACTAAATAAATACTCAGTACCAGAAGTGACATCAGGATTAGAAGCAAATCATAGACCAAAGAAGTCTAGACTCAAAAGGTCCCACCATTTTCCTGATACTTAGAGTTCAAACTGACAATTCTTGGGAATTCTGTGCTATAATAATTAAGGGTAAAAATAAAACAAAACAAAAAAACCAGTGATGCCTTAATGTTATAACAATAAATCCTAAAAAGACAAATCTCCAAAGTATAATACAAATAAACCCCATTTTTATCCAGTCCACAAGACTATGGTCTTGGGCAAAAAGACTACACCTTCTAGAATTTGGGCTCAGTCTCCAAGTTGTCATGTTTCAGGTATTAAGAACGGGATATTCAAGAAGACTTCTCTCAAATGACTGGGTATTTACAGAACATTTAGATCTGGTTACTCATCTATCAACAAGCTGTGGCCACCCAGTGTTCTCTGAATCCTTCAGCGGTGTTGTGGAATTTGATTTTTATCATTTTGCTATTCTATCTCCACCTCTACTTATTTAGTTTTGAAGTATCAATTGCCTGCATTATGGTCCATGTCTAAACACTGCTTTTGGTTATAAGGGGTTGAATGTCAGAAAATATTTGGTTAATGATAACATGACATACTACATATAAACTATTACTAATCAGCAATGTGCTTGAACTTTAAGATGTTTCTTAATCATCGACTTTTGAATTTAATGTAAATACAGTGGGATACTTTTGGGCTACTTTGTGTAAATGGCAGGCTGGGCTAAATAACAAAGATTGCATTAAGATTTCTATTTTGTAACCCATAAGATTTACATTGTTCATAACATGAAAATAGCATAAACAGCTAGAAAAATCAAATCAGAAACCTTAAAGCATATATAAAGTCAGGGATATGGAATACCAAGGAAAAATCAAAACAGAACAAAATAGGATATAAAAATTTATAAGTGGTTAGCTCCAAACTGAAAAATGTAAATCCATGCCTACTAAAATTAATATTCAATAGATGGTAAAACTAATAGAGGTAAAAACTTTTAGATATTTTCTTTATTTGTATTGCAAGCAAATGGCTGGAAGTGTCTTTTACTGGAAGAAACTAATATTGGCACCAAGTCTTTTGGCATAAAATTTTTCTCAGCATAAGGCCACATATTTCAAATACTGTGATTTGTATTAACTGGGAAAAGAAGGCGTAAATCTATCATTTTGCAAATTATCACAATAAGAAAGAAATTTATTCAAAAATATTTATTTACTATTATGCATTTTAACCACTCTTATGGCTAAGAAATAAAACTTATTAGATATTTAACACATGCTTAAGTGTATTCTACATAACAGGCACTGTGAAGAGAGAAAATAAATTGTGACTTGCCTGATTTTCCAGCTGTCTACTGGACATCTTCATATGAGGTAATTTGTTTGTCAAGTAACATTCCAACTTTATTCAGCATCCACACTTTGTTAGAAATTGGGAATTCAAAGATATATATGCATATAATATGATTCTGTAGAACCATGTTATCATACTGGTGTCCAGAAATTAACTTGGCATTCCATCCCTTCTAAACCTGACCCATTTTTACTGACTTTCCCAGTCACTCAGCTGAAACCTTGATGCATCAGCATCCCAAACATGTCTCTGACCCTCTGATGTGACCTCTGCCTCATGTTTCCACTCCACTGCCCCCCTCTTTCTCTCCATATTCTTTTACAGGAATTCTCTCCCTCTCATCAAACTTGCCTCCTCACCTTTGGTCTCCTTATCCTCCACCCCATTCTAGAGAACACTTTCCTAAGCACAGTGCTAATCAAGTCTGTTTCTGCTAGACTTTCAATTCTCCCTCCTGACTAGGGAAGAAGGCCTGAAATCCTTATGTTCGCCTCTCAAGGTCCCTGGTGATCTGGCTCCATCTTCTGTTTCCATTATTCTTTGGTTAATCCACTTCTCCCTTCCTTCCCTTCCTCTGTGCCTTTATTCATTTTCCTTGTGCCTTCAATGGTTTTCCTCTACTTCATCCTGTTCTCTGGAGGTGCAAATTCTAGGCACCCTTTAAAGCCCACCTCAAATACTGTCACTTCTAGGAAGTCTTTCCAGAGCCCTCCAGCAAGAACTAATGATCATGCTGTGGAGCAACAAAGCCCATGCACCACAACTACTGAGCCTGTGCTCTAGAGCCCACGAGCCACAACTACTAGCCCGTGGGCCACAACTACTGAGCCCACACACTGCAACTACTGAAGCCCACGAGCTCTAGGGCCCGCATGCCACAACTACTGAGCCCGCATGCTGCAACTACTGAAGCCCGCGTGCCTAGAGCCTGCGCTCCGCAACAAGGGAAGCCACTGCAGTGAGAAGCCCGCGCACCGCAACGAAGAGTAGCCCCCACTCGCCACAACTAGAGAAAGCCCGTGCACAGCAATGAAGACCCAAGACAGCCAAAAATAAAAATAAATAAATAAATTTAATTTAAAAATCTAAAAAATTAAAGGCAAAGAACTAATGGTCATCCCTGCATCTTCACCTCCCAGTGCCATCTGTAACTTTCTAAGGACATGTATCACATTCTACCTCATATTTGGGGCATTTTGGCACCTGTTTTATTTACTCTACTACTTTTTTTATATATATATATAAATTTATTTATTTTCCTTTATTTATTTTTGGCTGAGTTGTGTCCTGGTTACCGCGCGCGGGCTTTCTCTAGTTGCAGCGAGCAGGGTCTACTCTTTGTTGTGGTGCGCAGGCTTCTTATTGAGGTGGCTTCTCTTGTTGCGGATCATGGGCCCTACGTTTGCAGGCTTCATTAGTTGTGGCTCACGGGCTCTAGAGCGCATCCTCAGTAGTTGTAGTGCACGGGCTTAGTTGCTCCGCCGCATGTGGGATCTTCCCGGACCAGGGCTCGAACCCAGTCCCCTGCATTGGCAGGTGGATTCTTAACCATTGCGCCACCAGGGAAGCCCTACTCTACTACTTTTTTTTTTTTTTTTTTTTTCGCGATACGCGGGCCTCTCACTGTTGTGGCCTCTCCCGTTGCGGAGCACAGGCTCCGGATGCGCAGGCTCAGCGGCCATAACTCATGGGCCCAGCCGCTCCGCGGCATATGGGATCCTCCCGGACCGGGGCATGAACCCATATCCCCTGCATCGGCAGGCGGACTCTCAACTACTGCGCCACCAGGGAGGCCCCTCTACTACTTTTTAAACCACTGAAAGTTCCTTGTCTGAGGCATTTTTGCCTCCTCCTAAAAACCTGGCACAGTGTAGCCTTTAGAAATATTTATTGAATAAAATGAATAAGTAAAAGAATGAACAAATGAGCAAACAAACTAAAAGTGACTAAAGACGGTCATGGTAAACTTAACTTGAAAGGTGTAACCATCGAGAAAAAAGAATGTACAGCATTGCTCAAGAGGTTATAATAACTAGATATGATGGCTGACATTATGAAAGAAATAATTTATGCTAAGTACTTGGAAAATTTTCCCAAAGGAATTATTTTTGTATAGTGATAATTTCCTACTTAGTGGTGAAAGGAAATTATCACTTGGACTGATTCGAAAAGTTTTTCCTATTTTTTATTCTAACTCTGTGTCCATCCACATGGGAAAGGGCACCATGGGGACAAGTCTATGCTGTCATTGAAATGGCTTGGTTGACTTGTTGGTCTCTTATATTTGTAGACATCGTGATTTTATCTACAGGCATTCTCAGTAGCAATTCACCATTAACCATGGGAATTTTAACCATAGACACATTAGAGATGACAAACCAAGATTCAAGATGTATGATAAATGTGTTAAAAACCTTCTGTGATTAATTTTTCATATTTACCCATCAAAAATTGCACCTTTGGTAATGAATACTTAGGCCTAAGATATATTTTTAAAAAGAGTAATCCATCTTGTGGAATGATATCTGTGAAACAACTTAAGAACTGTTGCCTGTGAGGGGGTGGGATACAGAAAACAGTTTCCACAAAAAGAAAAAAGTAGACACTGTTCAAATCCCAGCTTGGTCCTACCCTTTGGTGCTGGTCAATAAACCCGGTACCAGATATAAACAAAACATTCCATTCAACATTATGTCAACCTTCAGCAAAAAGTTCATCCATCACTGTACATTAATGTTCTGAGCACCTGTAAAATCCGATGTACATTCTTTCAGGCCATTTTTTTTCAACTTTGTGTCTGTCAGAGATACCCCCCACCATATACATATTATTTATGTTGGGAGTAGCTTTCTAAATGTCACCCAAATGAATTAGTATCACGCTGAGCCTTGGAGTTAAGAGAGTTGCCATGTGCATTTATGTGTTTTCTCTCCCTGAATACTGACACATTTATATCCTTTCCCCGTCTGCTCTGGCTTTGGCAGGGATGCATAGTACAAGCAGTTTATTTTACTATGACATGGTGACAAAATAGAACTTTATTTATGTGAAGCTGGTTAAAAATGCCCTGGCCAAAAAAAATGACACCAGTTAAGGAAATCTAATAAAACCTCTTGTAGAAATGGTATAAAGTATAGAGTTTTATTTGGAACTTAATGAGGTTAGTAATGCATACTGTACCTTACTGTGTCTACTAAATAACATCAGTTGCCAAATGTTTTTTTAAAGCAGCCCAATCTGTGTTAATTTAGCCAGCCACTTTTAGCTCCCTAGCATTCCCTCATTCATTCATTCATTCTTTCAACAAAGAGAATATTTATCACATACCTACCTTATGTAGCTGGAGGGGAATTATGTTATTTTTTATATATATGGAAACTCAAACAATTTTTATCAATATTTACGTGTTCCCCTAAGGGTCTCAGCAGAAGTAACTCACTAAACACAGGGATATCCATCAAAGCTGAAAGGAAAAACTCTGAAATTTATAAAATTTCTGTGCTAAATGCCTTATCATCTAACAATTATTTTTAGAGTGACAAAAATAGACACCTTCATTTACATATGATGTCACATGGTTTGGTCATGGTCGTAAGGAGAATGTACAAATAATGCAAAAAAGTTCTTAGGTACCCCTAAGTTCATGTCTCTGCATGCATACAAACAGAAATGGAATCAGAGTTTTTCATCCAAATTTCTATTGTTTTTGAAAGGCACCACACTGAAAGGCTGGATGCATATTCAAATGATGCTATCGGCTGCTCAAAGCATTTTTGGCCCTTGTCTTGAATTTGGCCATCAGAGACACTTTGCGGTCACCAGAGAAAGTCTATCTTATTATTTTAGAAACCAGGACACTCTTCCATGGTCATCACCTCCTTTCTTCTTTTCTCCTCTTACTTCTTGCTTCCTCCTCATTCCTGGGCCTGGTGCTGCTGGTGGCAGAGATCCAGAGACTCAAAGAAGGGCAGCAACCTGGTGAGGCTAGGGAGTAAGAGGTGCCTTCCTCAGTGTTCACCAGGATGCCTATGGGAAGCATTCAAAGCTGATGCAGGGGTGAACCAGGCTGACCGTGGCTGGAACCCTGTGTTCCCGTCCTGGTCCACTCACTAACATGCTACTTTAATAAGGGAACCCAACTCAGTGGATTTTAATTTCCTCACTTACAAGATAAGGTGGTTGGGTGTGGGGATGGGGGTACCACAGGTAATCTCTATAGATCCTTCCTGCTTTTACAGTCTCATGACCCCCTCCCAGACAACCACCAAAGATCAGAAAGCATCTTGCATCAGCCACAACTAAAATGGCATAAAACCCCCAAATCTGAGAAACCAATCACACTGCCTGAACAAAATTTAACTTTGATTAGGATTTCAAATGCAGCTGCCAGTATAAATACCAACTGAAACAGCAATATTTCTGTTGAGAAAAATGTACCTGCTAAATTATTTCTCTTTCAATGTAATGCATTATGTCTACCTTAACAATCAGCATTAGTAGAGACTTCTGGCCAGGTCAGGAAAATGGTTTTATTATACAAAACTTGTTCTTTAATGATATTCATTTATATTCAATTTTGCTTAGGTTTCATTGTTAATATATCTCTCTTTTCTGGGTAACTCTAGGTAAGAGTCTAATCTTTCCACTGGAAGTGATAAAATATAATGTTGACTAACTTGAACATATATAATAACATAGGGCATGACTGGGTTACATGTTAGCAGAGAATAAACGAAGAATGTCTCCAGAAATTACTTTTTAAGGGCTTCCCTGGTGGCGCAGTGGTTGAGAGTCTGCCTGCCGATGCAGAGGACATGGGTTCGTGCCCCGGTCTGGGAAGATCCCACATGCTGCAGAGCGGCTAGGCCCATGAGCCATGGCCGCTGAGCCTGCGCATCCGGAGCCTGTGCTCCGCAATGGGAGAGGCCACAACAGTGAGAGGCCCGTGTACAGCAAAAAAAAAAAAAAAAAAGAAAGAAATTACTCTTTAAGGCTCATTTTTTCACTCAGCCATTAGGCCATTATCATACACATAAACAGCTACTGAGGATAATGCAACTAGGCATTTCAAGATGTGTTTGCCCAGAACAGCCTAACTGTCAAAACACCTCCATTATCCTACTTTGCCTAACTGCCTGTGTGCCATAGGTACAAGCAAGTAACCACACCTACCTCCCTGGGCCCTTCTGCTTAAGACAGACAACTCTCAGAAGCACAGACAACTACAGCTCTGGCAACGTTCAATTTTATATTTTGTCTCATTTAATCAGCACACACATTTATTCCACATAATGAAATATAAAATGAGTCTGAACAAAGTTTCATAATTAAGAAACCATTCAACCTTTTAGGAATCTCCAAGATTAAACTCCTTTGAAGTCTTCCTGTAGGTATGTTTCATTATGGTCCTTTATGCAATGAACACCCAGCACTAGTTCAGAAGCAAGGTTCCTGACATCAGAGATATTAAGAGTTATTAACTGTGCCCTGTGGAAATTGGCCTTGTCACCAGGTATTAAGGCCTTACCCAGATATGGGAGACTGGCAATCTCTGCCCACATAACACTGTCAAGTTCATACATGCATGTGCATGGACACACATGCACACGCGCGTGTACAAAGGAGCCAGAGGGAAGAGGACACTGAGTGAAGCCACTTGGTTTTCAAGAGTTTACACGGGGCTGCCACACAAATGAATCAGAACAGAGTGGAAAGAGCCAAACTCACCAAAAGATGCCTCTAGAAACAAGACCATGCTCCAAATCTGTCTTCTGCAACCAGCTTCTTGGTAGATTTGACAATATACTGCTTCAGGCTTCTTTGTTTAAACTTTATTGCTAGACTGTGCATATTGACTCCACAAACTCTTAGCCCTTTAGCTGCCCAGTAAATAAATGAATCTGCCATACACAAACATGGAGGGGGGAAAACGCTGTCATGTACTTCTTTTTTTTTTTTTCATATCAACTCTTTTTTAGATTCTTTTCCATATAGGTCATTACAGAGTATTGTGTAGAGTTCCCTGTGCTATACAGTATGTCCTTATTAGTTATCTATTTTATATATAGTAGTGTGTATATGTCAATCCCAATCTCCCAATTCATCCCACCCTCCCTTCCCCCCATGGTATCCACAAGTTTGTTCTCTACATCTGTGTCTCTATTTCTGCTTTGCAAATAAGTTCATCTGTACCACTTTTCTAGATTCCACATACAAGACATATTATACGATATTTGTTTTTCTCTTTCTGACTTCACTCAGTATGACAGTCTCTAGGTCCATCCACATCTCTGCAAATGTCACTGTTTCATTCCTTTTTATGGCTGAGTAATATTCCATTGTATGAATGTACCACATCTTCTTTATCCATTCCTCTATTGATGGACATTTAGGTTGCTTCCATGTCCTGGCTATTGTAAATAGTTCAGTGCTGCAATGAACATTGGGGTGCATGACTCTTTTTGAATTATGGTTTTCTCAGGGTATATGCCCAGGAGTGGGATCGCTGGGTCATATGGTAGTTCTATTTTTAGTTTTTTAAGGAACCTCCATACTATTCTCCATAGTGGCTGTATCAATTTACATTCCCACCAACAGCGTAGGAGGGTTCTCTTTTCTACACAGCCTCTCTTTTTGGCCGTGCTATGTGGCATGTGGGATCTTAGTTCCCTGAGCAGGGATCAAACCTGCACCCCCTTCAGTGGAAGCGAGAAGTCTTAACCACCGGACTGCCAGGGAAGTCCTGTCATGTGCTTCTTGTGGTTGCTTTGACTATAAGTTGAAAATGTCTTATGAGGGTGTTCAGAGTGTGTGGCATGAATTCAAGGCTCAGTTCTGCTTTCAGTGGGTGTCGCTGCCACAACAAATGTGCCCCACTCTTCCAGGGCACACGGCCTGAGGGCAGCTGACTCACTGCTTCCTCCTCCAACTGCCCCACTCTCCTCCCTTTCTCCCCTCCATCAGGAATCCTATGATGGAGTGAGGGCAAGTGGAGCTGACTGGTTTGATTGCTAGATCCCAAGCCCTTTGTATCTGATCCTACTCACTCAAACCAGGACATTCTTCTCTCTACTGTCTCTAAAAACAAACCCCAAGAAATGTCTTTAAATATTCTAATCCCCTATAATCCCCCACTGACTGCAGGTGGAGGAGGTGATGCTTCACCTGCTTTTACAACCTGACAAATAAGGTCTCCAAACCCAAGCGTGCCCAGTTTTGCCCATGTTTCTAAGGGCCCTTAGAAAGGGAGGCTCTCCACAAAGCCAAAGAGATGGAGAAGAAAGGGCTCAGGCCACCAACTGACCTGAGACGCCTATAGAAAAAAATGAAAGTAAGGAAGGGCAACCCAAGTTTTGGCTCATTTCCACCTTCACATCTTTGTTTGAATTTCCTAAATCTAGACTGCACAATTTAGACCACAATTCCTCTGTCTGATCCCAGTAAACAGACCAACACATGATGGATGTTCCAGTACCTATTTAGTAATAATTTAATCAGTGACCAATAAGCAGTCTGAACATCTATCTTTTCCTGGAATATTAAGAGAAAAGGAAGCACATGGAAGGATCATTGAACTCGGAGCCAAAAGAAATGGACTTTAGTCCTCCTTATGTTACTTGCTGATCATAAAATGTCCAACAGGTCACATAAGCTCTCTGGCTGTTAGGTTCTCCATCTGTACAATTAGGGCAAGAATTCACTTCCCATTTCTCTGCAGACTGTTCAGAGCATCAAATGAGATGAGGTGGGTGTGAAACCCACAAAAGTCTAATGTGGAGAGCTCCACAAGTGTCTTTTTTTGTTTTTTTAATTTAGAAGGGAAAATGGGAATCTAATCATTTAATCCAAAATACACCAAAATACACCAAGGTGTTTATATAACCATAAGCTATTTTCACTGGCCAATTTATGTCATCCCTATTTCTAGTCTTGTGAATCCTATTCCTATCTAATTCCACCTTTTTCATTTCAGTAGTTTGACCACTTAACCACACAAAGACATATGTTTGTGACTGAGAAAGCTATGTGGAATTTCTAGGATAACAATAGTGAATAAGCCAGGGTTGAGAAAATTTGCTTTCACAAAACAGAGCTAGATTTTCATGTTCGGGGTTTCATGTGATGAGGAGTAGAGAGAGAAGAGGATAGGTAGAGATAATATTAAACTGCTACGTTTTTCAAATCATAAAAATATCAATAATTATTTCTATTCTCAAGAATGGCTTTTCCATGTAAATTTCCTAACTTACAGTGCAGACTCTGTGCTGGTGTCATGCTCTTGCCATCTCTTTTCTTTTGTTCTTTTTCCTCCTTGCCCCAACCTGCCACCTCAGTCCTTTCCTTCCCTCCCTTCTCTGATCCACTCTCCCTGAATATGGCCTCACCATTATTCTCTGGTTTCTTTGCTGGCCTGTATCCTTCCAGCAAATCCCTCCTGAGTGAGAAATGTAAAGCTATGGGCTGTAGTTCTATGCACAGCCCTGCTCAGCAGCACCAAACACAGTTACAGCCAAAACAAGCAAGAAAGTTCGTGGGAACACCTATCTAAACAGCAGTGGTGATTCCGCTCTCCAAGCCACCCCAAGTAATGGAGCCACTCTCATTAGATGTAACTCTTGCTTTTTGCCAATAATCAGAAAAAGGAAGGTTCACACAATATAGAACACAACAGCCTAACTGCTCAAATGGAATTCTGACAGCAATAACGCTGTCATCACTGTACTAGTTTTTAAACTAATCACAATCTGATAAGGTGAGGAGGTTTAAGACAATGGTTCTCAAACTTTCATGTGTGGAACTGAGTGAGCTTGTAAAAACCCACCCCCTGAGAGTCTGATTCTGAAGGTTTGGGGTAAGACCTGGGAATCTATAGCTTTAGCAAGCCTTCCCCAGGCATTCTGATAAAGAACATCCAAGGGCCACACTTTGAGAAACATTGCTCTAAGGTTTTGCTGAGAAAGTGGCCACTATTATATAAGGCCTGAAAATCTTCTAAGGTGGCATGGTCCCAAGAGGGTCACTTTGGCACCAGGCCTGGTGTTTACCCCTTACTATCCTTAGCCTCAGTCTTGACCCACAAGCTCAGGGGCCATTCCTCTTCCTGCCATCCCTGCTCCATTGCCGGTGAGGGGCAGAGGGCAGCTGGGCTCTCCAGTTGACTCCCAAAGCTACAGGCTATGCAGGGGAAGAGCAAAGGAAATACAGGCCCTTCCAGAGTGATGAAAAAGTGCCTTACAAATGCCCTTAGCACACAAATGTTGCATCAGAAGTAGAGAGGCACATCCCCTCTCTGGAGTGGGGGAGGTAAGAAGTATTCCCTGAACCCCGACTCTAAACTCCTTGAGTCCACTAGATGCTGAAGCAGTTGTGAGAGCTCCCTCCAGGACAGACATGTTCCCTCTTTCCTGTATGTCTTAAGACATAATTTCACATACAAACAAGAAAGAAGGAGAATTAGAGCCCCAGGCCAGCCTATGAACAATGCCACCTCTTGGAAGTATTTCAACTGCAGCTCCACAGTCCCGGTGTGAGAACTCCTCATCTTTGTCTGGATAATTGCAGCTACTTTCAAGGTGGCTCACTACCTCCACTCTCTTCTACCACTTGTCCTTTCTCTATTCTTCTACCAAAGTTATTTTTCTCACATATAAATCGTTATTAGTGTTAATATTCTTGCTTCTGTCTATTAGGCTCCATGCTATTCCTTGGTGTAATGTTTTTAAAACACAATCAAATAGCATCAAATTTAAGTAAGTAGCTGAAATATCTGGAAAACAACTGCAAAGGGTATTAATAGTGTATGTTTCTCCAGAAAGGAATCAAGAAATTTTTCAAAAGTTGAATTAAAGGTCATAGAATGCCATGTAACCATCCAGATTTTCTTGCCTCTAAGGATAACAGTCTCATTTAGGGGTTAGACATACAAACACAATGAAATTCACTTCTAAAAATTTATAATTTTACTGCTTTCCTTGATTCTAGAATTTGAGGTGGAGGTAGTAGATATGTAGTTTTGGTTGAGCCAGAAATTTTCTTTTTGGTAATGGGGTAGAACTATTAATATGAATAGCAGTAATTTTAGTTTTTGGCAGGAAAGTTATTGTGAGACCTGAGTTGGCAGCCTTCAAGCTTTTATTTTATTATTCCATATTTCTTTTGAGTCATTTAAGAGGTTGAAAGAAAGTCAAAATGTTCCAGAAATATTTTCCACTTTCTTTTGGTTACAAAATAGGCCCCCCTTTCTACCAAAGGTTAGTACATATCCCCCCATAGTATATTAAAGTGGTTAAAGAAAAGATAAGTGAAAAAGCCATTAAGCTTATTCTATTTTTAAAATTTCCCCCTTTTTCCTGTTTTATTCCCCAAAGCCATGCAAAAATGCTGCTTAGATCATGTGAACAGAGGATATAAAATGGCCCTTCCCCAGATTATGGTGATCCTGAACAGCATGTTAGCAAAGAAGGTATTTATGGCTGACAGAGTAAAGGGAAAATTTATATTTGAAAATAATAGATTATTCATGCAGGGACCATAATAATAATCGCTCTATCCGCCTTCAGCACAGAGAGATACAAGACCATGCGTGGGGTTGTGATCAAAATAAACAGTTGAATCAATGTGCATGACCAAGCAGGCTATTCTTGCTGGTATTCTGCATCCACTTGTAGAAGCCATGTTTTAACTCTTCACCAATGGAAAATGGAGTTGCTACAACCTTTAACCCTGCCTGCAAAATGGGCTGCCAAAGGTACATGCACAGAAGTGCATCTACCCTCATTCCAAGCCAGGCCAGTCTTGCTCCAACTTTGCAAGCCTGCTCAAAGAGTGCCAGGAGCACCTGGCGACCTCTCATTACATGGCAAAATCCAAAAGAATCACAGATAGAACATCACTGTTTTTTGTTTGTGAAGAAAGTTGTTAACTGAAGCGGAGGGACACTCAAAAGTCTCAGTGAAAAATGGCTTTTTCTGTCTACCAGGATTGCTGCATTCACAATTCCACAATACTCTTCTCCATCTCTCCCTTGAAACCTCTTTTAGAAATTGCACTTTTGCTATATTTGCAAAGGCTATTTAGTGCTTTCATTTTCCAAGACTTCTTATGTATATATACAATTTCCTAGTCTAAACTCATGAAAAGCCAAAATGAGTAAATATGTTTTTAACTTAATATAGTTTTACTACCTTCTCATTAATACTAATTATCATGGACTCAAACCAAATACCAATAAAATGTTTCTAAGTATATGCATCTTAATTTATGAATCAATAGCTTGTTTATAGTCAGCATATTGAGTCTAAGTCAGTACAGATGAAATGCTTGGCAATCTTTCGATGCAGCAAGTTAACCATTTTTTCTCTGTATTTCTATTACTTTGTTTGCTCAGCAACCCTTTTCTGTATGGACTCTGCAAAGTGGATCCCTCATGCATTGTTCACAAATTCTTAATTTAATGGGGTCCACATGACCATACTCTGGGTGAAAGCCATCACAGAATGCCTCCTTCAAGTGTTAATCTCGAGGGTGGAACAGTCAAGCCCTGGAATCAGGAGCGGCTTTGTAGCAACATTAGAGACTTGGTTTGCAGCCTTTGAACAAGTTACTTATATCCATGGGAAGCAGTTTCCTCAATTATAAAACAGGAAGAATAATCCTGGGAATAACACACTAATGTGAGTAAAGCTCTTAAACATCCTCTCATGAGAGGTGCAGTAAAAGGACAAAGTAACATTTTTGGTACCTTTTCAACACTCAAACAATACGCTTAGGTATTAAGCAAAAGTGAATATAAATATAAGTCACATCAGTGCCTGCAGTATAATCACACAATCCCACCCAGTGTGCTCACCCAGAACTATAATTTGGTTATGCATTTCAAGAAGATAAACTATTTAACATGGACATATCTATTCTAATATCGGAATTACAGACTTGCTTGTGATGGGGAGGGTAACAATTTCCTTATATCTGTCTTATCAGTTTAGTTCTGATTTGTGTGATTAGATGAGTTTGTTTTTTCTACCCATGTGGATGTTTCTAAGATTGAGAAAAGGCTTTTCTAAGTTAAAGGAATGGTTGTGGTTGGGATCTGACTTTGTCTTCCAATTACCTACTTCATGTTCAGTCAGTTTTAAATGTTTGTGGTTCCTTTCAAAGGATAGGGATCAATTGGCTAGCAGATGTGCTAATTTGATTTTTTAAAAAATATTTGCTAGCTTTGTTTCTTTTTTGGAATCCTCAGAACTGATCAAATTGAAGGTGAAAATGCTGCCTTTTGATCCTGACCTATGGAATAGATTTATGCTTTAATCAAAGGACATCATTATTTCATATCACAATCATCATGACTTTCCACGTAAACATAATAAATTCACAATTCTACAGCTATTATCCATCTTTTCCACTCCACTAAATTTAAAATCTTAGGCTATATTCTTTTAAAAATGAATCTCCCCTCAACCAGATCAGGGAATTTTGGTTATGATTTTTGATAATTTAAGATTCAAATGTTTATTATTTTTGAGGATTGTCAATAGACCTTTAAATTTCTTAATTTTTAACAAAGAACAAAGACCCATGAGACTGAAATTTACAGAGAATTTTATAATATCTAACATTCCAATGTTTGAATAATCTCACTTGGTTTTGGTATATAAATACACACACACTATATATAGACATACTTTCCAAGTAAGAACTATAGCATTCCTATTTATTTCTATCAAAAATAAAAGTAAAATATTCTGGAGCAAGTCCAATAATTTTTAGAGTATACTAGACAAGAAATATTTTCCTTCTGAGTTTATTCCCCACTCTCTTACTCTAACAGATTCTCATTAAATTATGACAAATAATTTTCATATTCTTATGAAATATTGTATTTTTATTTAATATAATATTTTCATTTAGTTTAATATAATTTATTTTAGTTAATATAATATTTTAATATGATACTTAAACATAAAAATAAATCATAGCCTCTAAGAGAGCCCTAATTGTCTGACAACAATTGTAAACATACTTTTGGTTTGGGATAGCAACTACATAGAACATAAGAAAGTGGATGGCTCAGAGGTGTCACAGTCATGAGAAACAGCTGAATCTCCATTTTCAAGGTGACTTCTCTCTTTCCTCTGCTCTTCTGCCTCATTTGCTATCTCTAAAGAAACATTTCAAGAAAGTATCCAAAAAAGGGAAGAGGGGGAGTTTCCCATCAGCACAGCGATCTATGACTTCCCAGACATTCCAACAACTCCCATTTCCACCATAGAGAATGAACCTCTAAGCAACGCGAGGCATGTTAGAGGAAATTCCCGAGTTGATCAAAGGAATTGCTCAAGAGTCTCTTTCTACTCAATTCAGATACCTCAAAGAAGAGCCCTTGTGTGTGCTGGAGTAGATTCAGCACAGCCTGACCTAAAGTCCTCACTGATCAGTGGATCAGTGTTATGATCTTATCAATTCCTTGCTTTTCTTATAGGACATGTGACTACGTCTCTCTTTGTCTACATATTATACTCACACCTCCCAGCTTACTAACATTCTTGTCCTCCAACATTCAATTCACTGACTACTGTCATTTGCCCTGCGCAAGAATTCTTGAATTCTGCAGTTTAAACAAAAGTTAGCGAATCATGGCAGCAGAACTCTTTCTTCTAATGAGATTCTAAAATTCTAAAATGAAGGTTTCAACACAAAGCCCTTCTGGTTGGAGGACTGGGGGGACCAGACCTTTATCCCTTGCATTCCTCCTTTCCTGACCTCTCCTTTAGAAGCTCCTGCAGGGATTTCACAGGGAATGAAAAGCCTCTAAATCATACAGCAAGAGGAAACCTCTGTGTGAATTTTCATTTCCCTAAATACTTAACTCCTTAGCTCTGGCTAAATACAAATGTCAACAAAATGCACCTGCTGCCACCCCCAAAATCTTGTAAGGAATCTTGACTTTTTTTCCTTTTGAATATTGGGTTAATTTTAGAATGAAATCACAAGATTTATGGGTTGTAGGTCTATATAAATCACCACTAACCAAGGGTCAGTCACATTTTTATCTTTCTTGAGTCCACAGATCTGACCCTGTAGAAGGAGCGAGAAACTTTCCTCTCCTTCATGTTTGTGATTCTCTCACATTCCCACAAGTGAACACTTTCTTCTCTGGTCTTTATCTGATGTTTCCTATTTAGATGATAAGCCTCAGGAGGGCAGGGGTTTTATCTATGTTAGTCATCTCCATACAACAGCAAAGGACTGTCCTAAACAATAACCAGCACTTGGTAACCGTTATTTGATAAGGTCAGTAAGAGAGAACTTTATTTGAAATATGTACCTCATACCATGAATGTTGTGTTATCTGTTTATGCCTGTGGAAAGGATATAATGACAAGTTTCTGCTTTCCCAATGACAAAGAAATTATCTGTATAATTTCACTGTATCCAGCCACAACAAACATGCATTGAGTAGTGGGCAATGGAAGTAAAAATGATGGAGACTGGCAGCCACCATCCCTGTCCTTGAGGAACCTGAAGTTGGGGTAGAGAGGACAGGCATTGTGCAATGGTGGGGGGGCCAGGCGGGGAGAGAGAGAGAGAGACAGACAGACACATAGTACTTAATAACATAGAGAGTGAGAAACACATCCATTGAATGGTCACTGAAACTCTGCAGCCAAGGAAGGGACATTGTCCTATGGACATCTTGAGCTGGGCGCTCTGACCTAAGCAAGAAGTGGGCGGGGAGGAGGGATTCTCTCATAATCTGAGAATGGAAAGATGAGTAGAAGTTTAGAAAGCAAAGCAAGGAGGGAAAAGCATGCATAGTCAAGGGAACAGCCTGTACAAAATCTTTGTGGTAGGAGTGAGCTTGGCAATTACCAGGGCCTGAGAGAAGGCCAGGGAGGAATAATTTATTTACATGGGGTAAAGTGAAAATGCGTCTGAAGGCAAAGGAGGTCAAGCAAACGCTGAAGCCACTTCTTCTTCTGTTATTTGACCATATGCAACCTGATTCTTTTCCCTCACAGAGCTTCTCCCCTGCACAGACAGCACAGCTAAGCCCCTTGTCTGAGAGTGGGAGGTCCTGCTGATTGACAAGCAGTCACTGGTAAGTCACAGTCAGTCATTCCTGAAAAATCCAGGTTATTATTAAATGTAGTGGAGCAGTGAATTCAATGGTTAGAAACGGAACGGAGAGAGCCTGAGAAACACAGTGAGGCAGCCTTAGAGGAAAGCCACCTCTGTGGAACAGGAAGTCTTTTCTCTTTTCAGAGCATCATCCATCATGCTGGGGGAAACGGCAGGAACGTAACCTACTACTTCTTAATAGGCTTCTGCACAGAGAGTGGCTTTGAAGCAGCAGCTGCCCACAGTAAATTTCACTGACCCTTAGAGCCTTTCCCCAAGTTTTCCAACTGTTTTGTCTCCTGAGCTGCAGCTCAGTGTTGGGTCCAAGTTACAGCACCTGACAAAACTAAGGAGGCTCCGCTGAATGAGAATGGATAGCGTTCAGTGATGTTGTCCTTTCTGTGCTACCCCAGCAGTGAGACATGATGCCATTCCATCTGGCCATAAAGTGTATTCTTTCCCAGGGAGAAGAAGCCCAGCAAGGGATTTTATTTTAGGGTCTGGTATTTTACTGTACATATATCAAAGAAAATATAGTGAAATATATCCTGATCCCAAGATAATGCAACCACAGGGTCAAGTCTTCTCAATAAAGCAGGATTAATAAATCTAATATGAACAAAGGCCTTTAGAGTTCATTCAGCCTTGATTTTTTTAAATTACGAAGTTGCAGAGACATAAAAATCAAAGGATGGCATCAGAAAAAGTATAAAAATTAAGAAAGTATATTGGAAAATTTAGCTTTTTCCTCTTCTGAATAATCTCATAACAATCACAATTAAATTGTGGGAAACATGACTTATGTACAAAGCAGAAACTAATTAATTAAATAAATAAATATGTGGTCTTTCACGCCCAAGGTTGGTGTTCCAGGGTCCTGCTCTAGAGCTTGCGGGCTAAGCTGCTTTTCCAGGAGTGGGAATAGGTTTGTTTAGCTTTTGCTATCTTGTCTCACAATCTGGTTTCCCCTGTGGGCTACGGAAGACCTTTGTGAAATGAGGGGCTGGACCACAGTGAATCTACTTGACACTTGGGGGCCTGAAATCACACTCTAGTTTTTATTACCACCAACCAAGCTCAGTATTAGAGTCCAAAGGAGCCCTAGACACTCACTTCTGTACTTCAAATCTTCTATCCCAAGCAGGCGACAGAGGCAGATGCAAGCAGGACCGTTTTGGTGGTAGAGGTTTTGAGCCTTGCTCTCACAGGGGAAATACTTCTCAGGTGCTTTAGCACCCAGCAGGGGAAGAGCAGAAAGAGGGAAGAGGCTCCAGATCCCATTGTCTCTGCATACCTTGAGCAAAGATCCAAATGAATTCCTATAAAGTTGTCACAATTGAGCATTTACTTAATGACACACCCTCTAGATTCTTCTCACTCTCCTTAGTCATGAAAATGTCAGAAGGAAAAAAAAAAAAAGTAAAACAATAATCTTTTTATTATGAAGAGCAATTCTTAAAATATAGCTAACTATCAGTTGGGTTTGTGACCACCATCACAATAACGATTATCACAGCGACTGTCAGTTGAGCAAAGATCGTAGGCCAGGCACTTTTCATACCATCTCTCTCTGAGGCCAGGAGCCCTATGTTGTTTGAGGTGGTATGCCCAGAGTAGGTGCTCAAGAAACACTTGCTGATGGAATCATCAATGAATGGATGAACTTAAGAGAATAATTCACCAACATGCATGAAAGTTACTGAGTCAGAGTCATGACATGGCATGTATATACCTTTAGGCCAACATCAAAGAAAAGGAAATACTCAATTAATTTTCTATTCTAATTACTGGTGTAATAAAACCAACTAATTATGAACTAATATGAACCTATAACTGCAGGCAATTAAGCCAATAATTATCAGTAATGACTAACAAGTAGCATTATTAATTAGCATTTTGTCTCTATAGGCTGAGTCAAAAGTAAAATAACAAACCAGTTTAGGGAGAAGAAAGAACCAGATGTACACAGATCCAAAGTACAAACATTAAGTTCTAGAGATTCAAGACTGATCCCACTCCATGCCTCCATAGGTCGAGCCATGTGAAATTGCTGTTTTTGTTAAAATGCTCAAACATCATCAGTTTCATATAGTTTAACCTAATATTTTCATGCAG
Organism: Mesoplodon mirus; assembly: GCF_964341445.2. Taxonomy (NCBI): domain Eukaryota; kingdom Metazoa; phylum Chordata; class Mammalia; order Artiodactyla; family Ziphiidae; genus Mesoplodon; species Mesoplodon mirus. Next base: position 126,942,689 of record NC_138979.1, read on the forward strand.
GTATCCTTGTGCTGAACTAAAAGTAAAGGTAATAAATTACTACAGATTAGTCATATGACTAATCTCTTACTCTTCAAAGAGCTCTTAAAAGAAGTTATGTTAAAATGTCCAGCTTCTTTTACATTTATACAGTCTATATTTATACATTCATTTGTATATCCAACATTTACACATTGAATATATTCAATCATTCCCTGCCTGTGAGGATTCAAAGACTTTTTGGCAGAGGAGATAAATATATAAGCAAATAAAGCTCTTCAAGATTTTTAAAGTTCAGGTAAATATGTAGGCTCACCAGGCAAGGCAAACTGAAATGAACTTTCTGAGTTCCTTTCTGAGCATTTCCTCATTAATCCAAATGCGATAATAACAGGCTTTTGAAGGATTCTTTCCCACTTTCTTGTGCAAAGTATAAGAACTGGTTGGGAAGGGGAGGTCCTGAGTCTTGGAGTGTTGCAAAAGTAAAGGAACACTAGGTGTGAGTATTATGTAAAAAAAAAATAACAAATAAGTGAAGATATTGGAGATTAATATTTAATTATATACATATTATATATGTAAATATATATATATATATATATATATTTTCAACATATACATATTTATCAAGTACCAAGCATGTATTAGGCTTTATGCTGGGCCTCATGAAGAATACAGGAATATTTAAGGCAATGGTTGTCACCTTCATGGATCTTAAATTCTAGCCAAAAAGAAAGAAGGAAAGCAATACAATAAGCTATAACAGGAGATAGAGGTTGACAGACTAGGAAAGAGGAACAAGTAAAGTGAGATGGCCAGCAGGCTTGGGAAGCAATATGGCAGAACCAAGGATGGCTTCCTGGAGCAGGTCCTGAAGAATGATCAGTGTCCTTGCAGGTAGTGATTGGGGAGGGAGGTAGTAGGCAGCAGAGAGGCACTGAAGGATTTGGGGCAGAAATAAACAACTATTAGAGCCACATTTTAGGAAGAAAAATCTGGTGGCTGTGTGTATCTTGGATCGGCAGTGGCAGGAGGCAGGGAAGCTGAGGGTGGAACATGTGTGGGATGGTGGTAATGGCAGGGGGATGAGTTGTAAGTTGGGAACAATGGAGAAGGAGAAAAGTGGTGAGGGGTTGAATGAATTCAGTGACATAAGTATGGAACTGAGCACATCAATGAGAGAAACACACTGGAAGCTGACTTAAGGATGTGGTGACCAGTTGAATGTGGAACAAGAAGAGGAAGCATAAGGGGGAGAAAACACCAAATCTGCTGGCTACGATAACTGAGTAGTTCCATTACCAAACACGGGGACATGATGAGTTTATAGCATTGGAGGGATACCAATGTAACTGATGTTCAGTAGCAGATGAGGAAGACAGATTCGAGTTCAGGAGAGAGGCAGGGCCAATTTTGGAGTTAACCTCGAGTGGAAAACTGACCAATTTACTGATTCAGGAAAGACTACATAACTAGTAAGAGGAACGGTTTTTACCATGAGAATTAAACTTAAAGTATAATAAATTATAACACGTTAATATTAATCAGTTAAATTGATCCAATTGGATTGTAAAATAGTTGTAAAGATTGAAAGAAACAAAGTAAATGGAGAAATGAACTGAAAGCTCTCAGGGGAAAGGGGAAAGGAAACAGCACAAGAGCATTCATTTAAAGGATAAAGATCAGGCCTAACTGGGGCAGGAGAAGGAAGTGTGGCAAATCGAATTTTCAAATCAAAATTTTCAAGGACAAAGTCAAATGTGGTACTAAATTAAGAAAGAAGTTAGCTAAGAATGGGTAAACCTCTTTTGGGGACAGCCTTATTCCTAAGGCTACACATGAGGGGAAAAAAAGAGCAACATTTGAATAAGAAGATTTGACAAATTCCAAAAGAGTTGAGTGGAAGTGAAATAAAAGAACACTGGGATGGGCTCACCAGAAATATTTGTTTGAAAGATAGAAGGAGATTTGTTTTTCCAGTGTTACGTAAACTAATCACCAGTATTTAAAGTTTACTGACTCTTGGTAATCCCAACTTTTAGAATGACTTAAACGTGCTCCTACATTGTTTCCACACAAAGTTGGTGACTGCCTTTTCTTGTTAAAATTATGACTCATACTTCTCTTAAATATGCCCTCTACTCCTCCCTTTTTATTTGCTAATATAATTCTGAAAGAGTGGCATGTACCAAGACCTTCATTTTGACAACTCTTCTACATTTGAGAACTTGTCTTAAAAAACAGTAGGCGCACATATTATTTCTTTTCTCTAATCACTTCAGGCAGCTGCCAAATATTCTAAAAGTTTATATTTTCTAAGCCTCCAAATACTTTGCTATGAAAAATTACATACCCTAAAAACTGGGCCATTTTGAAGTCTGATTTGTAAGAACATAACTGACATTAGTAGCTGCATAAAATTTAAATTGAATGGAGCTACCATAGCCGGGCCACCTGATACACAAGAAGCAATCAACGTGTGTACATGCCTGCCATTTTTAAAAGAAATATGTATGTATTTATTTATTTTGGCTGTGCCTGGTCTTAGTTGCGGCACGTGGGCTTCTTAGTTGCAGCATGCAGACTCTTAGTTGCGGCATGCATGTGGGATCTAGTTCCCCGACCAGGGTTCAAACCTCTGCATTAGGAGCACAGAGTCTTACCCACTGGACCAGCAGGGAAGTCCCATGCTTGCCATTTTGAATCATCACAGGCTGTACAGATCAGAGGGGCTGGAACTCTGAGGAGAGAGTAGCAAACTGAGAATACATGGAAAGGCATGGACTCTCTCTGCAGCATGTTTCAATGTATTTCAATCTCTCTGTGAGGGTTTAACTGTATGGCTGTAGTTTTTTTCTTTTGCTAAAAACCAAAGGCAAAGATTAGAATAAAACTTTAAATGTGATAAATTACTATATTATGTTAAAGTCATAAGTATGAACCTGGGATTCTTGAGCCAGAAAGCTATAATATTTATATCAAGTAAGACCAAAAACATTTCAAGAACTGTATCTGAGTATAGTTCTCTAGGGATATAAAAAAATTAATGCAGAGCTGGAATACATAAAACAAGAAATCAAGTAGTATACTAAAAGGCAATCAAACTTGGACTTACGGTGAGAAAGAAGTGATAATAATAGTGCCCAACATTTCAGAGGGAAATGATCAAGCTTGCGTCTTCTGACTCCATGACCTACTAATGATGGAATGATGATGAAGAATAAGATGATGATGACTGCCACTTTGAAAGCACTCCTTAGGCACACATTATCTCATTTAATCCTCACAACAATTCTATAAGGAAAATAATTATCTCCATTTAACAAATGAGGAAATTGAAGCTTCCTAGAACTCTTGACAGAATATATAAGACTAGGAAGAAGAAGTAAAGACATACATAAAGGTCTTGACTGATGATATCAAAGAAGAAACACCCCTACCAAAGAAAGATGCTAGAGAATGAAGAAGCACAACAGATGACTAAAGGTTATATTCCAATGAAATATCCATTGAAAATCCAATATAACTAGGAAAAAATGTAAGATTTTTTTTCTTCCAACACACTAACACTCCAACTAGAAAACAAAGTTGAAGAAACTTCTTTGTATATTTGCAACATTTGTAAAGATAACAATTGTTCAATGGGTAACAGATTTAAAGGAACACAAACATTAAAGCTTTACAAATCCAACCGTTAAAAGGTAATTTTAAGATGGTCTTGTGAACTACCATATGACCCAGCAATCCTGCTACTGGGCATATACTCTGAGAAAACCATAATTCAAAAAGATACATGTACCACAATGCTCATTGCAGCACTATTTACAATAGGCAGGACATGGAAGCAACCTAAGTGTCCATCAACAGATGAATGGATAAAGAAGATGTGGCACATATATACAATGGAATATTACTCAGCCATAAAAAGGAACGAAATTGAGTTATTTGTAATGAGGTGGATGGACCTAGAGTCTGTCATACAGAGGGAAGTAAGTCAGAAAGAGAAAAATAAATACCATATGCTAACACACATATATGGAATCTAAAAAAACGGTACTGATGAACCTAGTGGCGGGGCAGGAATAAAGATGCAGACATAGAGAATGGACTTGAGGACACAGCGGGGGAAGGGGAAGCTGGAACAAAGTGAGAGAGTGGCATGGACATATATACACTACCAAATGTAAAATAGATGGCTGGTGGGAAGCAGCCTCATCACACAGGGTGATCAGCTCGGTGCTTTGTGACCACCTAGACGGGTGGGATAGGGAGGGTGGGAGGGAGACGCAAGAGGGAGGGGATATGGGGATATATGTATACATATAGCTGATTCACTTTGTTGTACAGCAGAAACTAACACGCCATTGTAAAGCAATTATACTCCAATAAAGATGTTAAAAAAAAAAAAAAGATGGTCTTGTTTGGCTTAACAAGCACCTAGAAAAAGCTTGGTGGTTCAGCTATTTCCCAGATAACCTTGTTTAGTCCATGGCACATACATATCCGGTGTCCAAATCCTGAGGTGACCCAGACTGACAGTTCCGTCTCCTCTTTGGCAACAGGAGTAGAACCCCAACAGGTGACAAATGGGAAGAAACCTGGGAACTATGACTGATACCAGTGAGGTGATCACGCAACAATCACAGAAAGAAGAGTCAAAGTTCAAGACACCCTGCAGAAGTAGAGTCCCAGGAAGAAACAAACTAAAAATGAGAGATGCAGAGAAAACATCTGTAAGCAGTGCTACTGTTGGGGGAAGCAGACCCTCAGGCAGTCCCTTACCAGGCAGCGTCAATGTAAACCAACACCTTAGCCATGGGAATTTTTGCTCCAGATCAAAAGGACAGCAGCAATGCCATCTGCTGTTTGCTTAGAAAAATGGTAAGAGCAGATGTTTCCATGTGCTGACCTGCCATCCCTTGACTAAGAGGCCACTTGAAAAATAATCATGAAATAGCACAGGAGAACATCTGCACAGTGTACAGCAGACCACCAATCATGCAGCATAGGAGAGAAGGAACGTGCAAGGAGCCCATGAAATGATTGTAGGCAGGTCCCCAACAAGTGGTGGGGGGCCCCTTGTGTAAATGTCACACGAGAACATAAAAACGTGAGATCAGTATTGAGCAAGGAGTGGTTGGAATGTCCCCCAGGGACCTGAGAAACTTCAGTGGGCAAACCCTAACCTATTTCGAGTATCTTCACAAGGCTCAAACTACATAGTTACCTCTCAGACTTCTCTCTGTTGTTGCCTATAACATCATTTGATTTTGTTTAGCCCACATTTTAGGCATCACTGAAATTAAATGACTAGCAGTTCCTTAAGAACAAGCCATGGTCTGTAGATGAAAAAAACTCAAATGCGAAGTGCCTCTGAAAAGGGGGGGTCAGGATATGGTGAGAGGATTTGCATCTCACCTCTCCTGCTATCCCAAGCTCCAGAAGGATCTCACCCTCAGGCTGAGGCTGATTCAAACAGGGGTTCTTGGAAATTGCTGAGTCGCTCACCAGGCAACAGGTGGGACAGCAGAGGCTCGGCTTCAGAAGGAACCAAGTTTCAATTAGGATTTGCACCTCAGGTGTGCTCTCCTTGCTTTGTTGCCACACCTGCTACCTATGCAAGTTAATCCTCTTTTTTTGAGAGCCTTGTGTGAAAAGCACTAGTCATCTCCTCCAGCCTCCCTGCTGGATGCAAGGCCTTGGGCCCCATTTCCCACCAGCTAATCATCACCACAGCCTCTCAAATCTTTTTCTCAGCCAGATCACATGTACTCTGGAGTAAATGTTATTCAGAATTTTTCAAAATCGTTAAGTTTTCCCTTTGTGCACATGGAGGACAAAATGTTTACATGACCTGTATTTCCTCTTAAACATGTTACACTTCTCTATTTAGGACTTTGCTTTCAAGGCACTACTTTTTTTCTACCTTCATTTAATTATTTGTTCCATCCTCTTTCCTTAGTTTATTTTTCTGACCTAGTGATCAATTGCCTAATTTGTCCTCAACAGTTTAGATTTGGGTTTTGTAATTTGAGGAGAAGGAGATTTAGCTCATTTTTAAATGAACCCTTTCTCTCTTTTTCTTGATATAAATAAGGCATTTTGATTGATCAGAGAGGGAGGACTGTCTTATTTTCTTTGCTTTGCAGACCCACTGGCACAGAGTAAATGCTGAGTGTTTTAATAAATAAAAAATTCTCCCAAGTTCTTGAGAAAACAGAATGTTTGTTGATACTTCTCTCTTACAGCGAGACGGCCTTTGGAGGAAAACGTTACCACACAATTTTCTATATGTTCTAATGCAAGTGGGATCTTTTAATAAAGTTTGTTTTCTTAGACACTATCAATTATGTAGTATAATCTATGGCAGTATTATTTATACCACACATCATTCCCAAAGAGGGAAAGAAGATATTGCTTAAAAGATAAAGATATTACTTAATTTTCAAAACTGAAACAGGTTTTGTCTCCTTCAAAGTTGTGGTCTTGTTAAAGGCAAATGCATATCAGGAACATTCTCTTTGCACAAGACACTTTAGGAATTCTTTTGGAAATGTCCTCAGAGCTTTTCTCTCCTTCTCCTTTTTTAATTTGCATATTCCCCTCGGTGGTCATGAAGTTTTTCTTTGGGGAATTAATTTGAATTTTGTAAATATCCAAATTTGGAGGCAACCATCGGCAAGAACATGATCAAGCTGGATACCATTTGGTTAAAATCAAGGTGTGATTGTAAAGTACTATATGAGTGATTCTTTGTTTTTTTCCGCAATTCAACTCAGCTCTAAGACAAAAACTTTTGAGCAGTGGCAGAACTGCAGCAACAATTCTCAGATGACAATTTTGATGGATAATACTTATCTACATATAGATAACTATATATACATGTATATGAATAAATACATGTATCTGTATTTAGGCACAACCTAAAAGTTGAGAATTATGTTTTATTCGGCGGACAAAACTGAGGACTTAAGCCTGGAAGACAGTTTCTCAGATCGCTCTGAGGGGCTGCTCTGAAGAGGTAAGGGAGGAGCCAGGATATATAGGAGCTTTGCAACAAAAGCCAGGTAGTCAGAACATCAAAAGATTACTATTAATTTAAGAAAACCAGACATCTCAAGTTCATGAATTTAGTGCTTTTCTCTGTATGGGAAGATGCAATAGTCTGGGCTCATTGAAATCACTCCTTTGATATGCACCTTAACTATCTAGGACCAGTATCCTGCTTTTCTTCATACTGAATCCCCTCAGGGTACACAGTTGGGGGTGGCTACAGTGGCTGATGGCTTGATGGCCACAGCATCCTTTGTTTACTGATATGGCAGGAGGCTTTTTTCATCCACATAAATAAATAAGTAAATTCTATTTCATGATGATAACTCATGCCTCAAAGTAGAGTATAAAATCTAATGTAATATAAAAGTATAAAATATAATACCCACATACTTTCAGTATGCGCTAGAATACTACAATTATTTGGCTTGGAAGATTGAGCTTTGCGTATTGTACATCATTTTCTATTTAGACTTAGTTATCTCAACTAGATTGGAAGTGAATGTCCTTTCTCCAGAGAGTTAGATGATGTCAGTGCCTACGCCATTCATCAACGTTGCTAGGATCACTGCTTTGTTAGCTAACTGACTGATCACTGCTATTAAGCAGCTATTCTTAGTCTTTAAAAGACAGTTTCCCATAAGAGGACAATATGCTGTAACCGGTTAGAAACCATGATTCTGGTACTTTCGAAACCCAAGTATTTGCCAAGTACCTGGTTCTTTGAGGTATTTGAACTAAGTATAATATGGAGTCTTTCACCTTAGAGCTTATATTACTATTTTGGAAAACAAGTCAGCCAAAAATTTCAGTGAAAATTAATATAGAAGATTGTGAGGTAATCTAAACAACCAGCTGGGGTAGTATGTTTTAAAACTTGCTTATGCTGTCTAAAAATAATCTTTTCATTGGTTAAATAAATAACAGATCATGGAGAAAAGGCCAAGCTCTCAAAACCCAATTGAAAAGTTTTTGTGTGTAAATTAGATACAGTGCTAACATCTTCATTTTTGACTCTCTGTACAGAGAGAGGAGAATCTTGTGCAGGGCAAAGGATCTGCAGACCCATAATCCAGCAAGCTCTAAGGCCAGAGAGATTCAAATAGAGAGAATAAAAATTCCTAACCTGTTGTCTGGAAGCTCTTTCTCCACTAAACAATGAGATTTCCATTTCAAAAATAGCCCCTATAAAATCCTGGAGAGCAGAGACAGTGTATCCTCTGATTATATCCCCCCTGGACCTAGTCCAGTGCTTTAACTCAACAGCATTATCTACAGGGCAACCTAAGGTCACTGGCATTTTTTTCTGGCTTGCAGGATGAGACCATCACAGAAGAAGAGGTCGTTCCTTACCTTTTATTTATTTCCTAAAGTGTAGGCTGGGTATATACGGTGACAACTACTTAAAAAAAAACAACACTGTTTGCTTCACTTGATACCCAATAGGCTTGTTTATTAATTGAATTCACTCTTTGCACTTTTACTTAACTGAATGATTGTTTTGGTGTCATGAAAGCAATACTCTAGAGTTTTCTACGGGCCATCCCTTATAATATTATGTCTTTTGGGGTAATATAGTCAAATATTCTAGAAAGTGCTTGTAAAACATGGAGAATGTCTGTTACTGTCAACATTACGTGATCCTAGTGCTTATAGGCGGCAGTAAAAGTTCAGCACCAACTGAATGTAGAACTGATTTTGGAATCTTCTAAACTCATTTTGAAAGAATGTATGTCATATAGGAAGATCTTTTAAAATACACCATTACAGGGACTTCCTCGGTGGTCCAGTGTTTGAGACTCCACGCTTCCAGTGTAGGGAGCACGTGTTCGATCCCTGGTTGGGAACTAAGATCCCATGTGCCACGTGACATGGCCAAAAAAAAAAGAAAAAAGAAAGAAAGAAAAGAGAAAAGAAAATGTACCACCACAGAAAGTGTGACTCATTTAAGAATTTAAATTATTCATTGTGTATTATTCATAGTATCATTCTTAGTGTGAACACTCTTTAATGAATAACCTTGTAGTGTCCCAAAATAGTAAAATATTATTCAAAAATCACAAAACAGTAACCTTATTTTCATTCTGTTGGGCTTGCACACATGAAACAAAGAGCAAAAAATAAATAAATAAATAAATAAATAAATAAATAAATAAATAAATAAATAAAATAAGCGTGGAGGGAAAAAAACTAACCACACATACAAAAAAAAGCACAGGAATACATGAATAATAGCATTCTTAACCATCAAAGATTCTAGTATATTTTTTAGTAAATTGATATTTTTAATTGGCTAATGTAGATATACTTTACTAAATAACATCCCCCTTATTTAAGGAAACATACTCACTTCCTTTTCTAAGCCTACATTAAAGACACTAATTTCTTTTGAATTTTCTTCAAAATAGGCCAAGTAGGCCATTTTGGGGTGCCTACTATATACCAGGCATGGGCATAGGTGTTAATATATAGCAGTAAACAAAACAGACAAAAAAAACCCTATCCTCATAGGTTTATATTACCTCTGCCTTTCTTACCCCATGTATTTAAGGGTAATACATTCCAAGTAACCTCAGAATAGTGAGTGGCAAAATTACTTGGATTCTGTAGAATCTATTGTCTCTTCTTCATTTGCCCCATCAAGGCTGTTTAAGGGACAATGTTGTAAACAAAGAACTGCAATTACTCTGGTATTATGTGAAACTGCTTATGATATTGTTTGAAAGAGACTAACGGAAGAGTATGAAATAATGTACCCCAAAAAGGAGGGTATTGTTACATTTTAGAATTTCCTTTCCTTTCTGGGTTCTCACTGGGGCTACCCAGACATTTTAACACCTACACCAACAAGTGATGAATATGGAGTTAAAACATGGGTGAATGTCCTTATACACTCAAAGAAGCCATGCTTGCCTGTACCCAATTGCAACTTGTCCAGTGGAAATGATCCTATTTACTTCCTCTACATTTAATAGTCAGCATTCTATTATAAAAAAGAACTTTTTCTTATCTCCATGTATTTATTCATTCATTTATTTTTATATCAGTGAAGACTCTGGCTTCCTATTCTATTCAATGTGATAGAATTCATTAGTATCATTATTTTAACGCTCAAATTGTCCCAGATTTGGCCAGTGAGAGCCCCTTCAAACTGTTTTATATGTCCTTTTCACAACCCCATCATTCTTTGAGTATGTCCTTACTTTCTGATATAAGACATTCTAATCTTATCTTATACTATCCCTGCCCCAGCCCTGAAATCCACCATTTCTCCAAAGAGCCCTCTCCTTTTAGTGGAGAGTGGTGTTTAGAAACCAAGATTTAGGTATTAGGTGTGCTCTTTACTACTGAGATCTCTCAGACACTCTCAAGTGGACAGAGCAACAGAATACATGCATGCACACACATATCTATATACATACATTTTTTAGATTTGTATTTATTTCTATGTCTATCAACATATATTGAAATTCATGAGTTCACACCAATACTTGCAATTCTAATTCAATACCACAAGGTTTTACTCTGTATTCCCCCTTTTCATATTAGTAACATCCATCTTCAAAAGCAAGAAATTTTATTCCCATTATTCTCAGTCCATCCACTTGTGTGCTCATTCCCTCTTATGTAGCCAATGTCCTGACCCTGCTGGGCCTCCACCCCCACTTATCTGCTTGGTTGATTCTTATAATCTCATAGCTAACTGGACTTAGTCTGTGGGAGTCCTAAAGGCCTACAGTGAGGTTGCTTTCCTACAAAGAGGATTTGGGTTTGCCTCTACCAGGAGGCTAAGGCACAATCAGTGTGAGATCATGTAAACTCCCCTACAGAGAATCCTAGCGAATTCAGAAGTTTTGGGTTAGCAATCTCATATTACAGCAAGCCTCAAAGTCTCCTTATCCCACCATTTACTGTTCTCCTTTCCAATTTCAGTTCTCTGAGTGTTTGGGGGAAGAATTTTTTTGGAGGGTAGGGTACTCTTTGTTGTTTTGTTTTGTTATTTTTTGTTTTGTTATTGTGTTGTTTTTTGTTTGTTTGTGTATTCTTTGTTTCATTTTTTGTTTTTGCCCTTAAAGACTTCCACTGGCTTCTTGCAATCCCAGGAATGCTGTGAAAGTTAGCCTTCTAATTTATCCAGATTCAGTTGTACTAAGTAGTGGAGCCCTTCAGAGTTTCTAACAAGCCATAATTTGTCTTTATGTGTCTATATGCTTATCTGGATTGATCTTTCCTATGTCACAAAACTTGGTGTCCTTGAAACACCATGAGAATCTCTGCTACAGCCTGATTACTGTTTCAAGGCAGAAAAAAAAGTGAGACTAGAGAAATTATTGGGTAACACTTCTATTTTGTTCTTATCAGAAAATAGAGATTCTTTATAACAAGGTTGTGATAAGATAAAGTCTTTTTTAAACATGAAAGATCATTAACGTTACTTTGATCCATTCCCCTAATTTGACACAAGGAGAAAATGTAGCCCAAATAGAGAGGAAGGATTTCTACCAAAATAAATGGCATTTTGATGAGTTTGCTTAGATTTATTTGGAACTCAGGTCTCTGGTCTACTATCCTTAATTTATTTCTGTCCAATCTTTTTTTAACCAAACTCTATGATTATTTTTATAAGTATATTTTAATGTGTTTCCCAGTTATTAAAATAATACATGATCATTTTAGAAAATAATTAAATGTATTAAAAGTATTTAAAAATAAACCTTATTTATAATCCTACTACCTGGAGATAACTACTGTTAACATTTTGGGGTTTTAATGCTTACATCCTTTGTTTTCATAGCTGAGATCATACCATATAGTTTTGCATCTTTTTTTCACATAATATCATTAAAATTTCCTCACCTCATTAAAATCTCTTCATAAGCATTATTTTTGATGCTACATAATATTTCATCATATGGATGTACTTAAGTATAGTGAACTATTCACCTTCACTAAATATTTAGATTGTCCACTTTTTTCCTATTATACATAATGTTCTAAAGAACATTATTTTTATTCAATATTAGTTCACACCAATAATTATTCCCTAAAAACAGATTCATAGAAGCAGACATTCTAGGCCAAAGGATGTGGATGTAATTAAGAGTCCTGATATATACTGCAAATTACTTTCCAAAAAGATAGTAACAATTTGTGCTACAAATTATGGGTTTATGAAAGCTGGTCTTACCATGTCCTTACCATGGTTCTTCCATATGGGCTGGACCATTCTCAAGTATTCCTTTTAATTATTCTTCTAAAGTTCCAAATTAAAGGACTCTTGAATTATGGACTGGAGCCTGGGGGATACCATGGATATCCCTCCAACTAGACATACCTGTGTAAGAATGATCATAGGAATACCTGAAAAGCCCTGTTTATGCAGAATGGACTTCTTCCCTTCTTGGCAGCAACATGGCCTTGTGGGAAGATCACAGCCTCTGGAGTCAGACATACCTGTCCCAGTCCTACCACCTATTACCTGTGTAATCTTGAGTAAGAGAGGTAAAACCTCACTGAGACTTATTTTCCTTATCTGTAGAATGAACTACCGATGCCTATCTGATTACAAGGATTAAATGTAAAATTGCCTGATACTTCTTTATCCCCTAATTATGCCTCCACATCAGATTTGAATATCTGCCCTTAAGACAATTTCATGAGCTAGATAAAACAGAACATGCTTCTTACACAGGTCACAGTTAGTATACACACATCAGTTAGTATATACCCCATTCTACCATATACATGACAGGTGAGTTCATATATTGGATGCTTATATTTTGCAATGTGGCAGCACGAAAGCATGGGACTTTCAAAGGACTGGCCTAGGGGAAAGGGCATCTAGGATATAGAAGCCACAATGAAACGGATGCATAAGATATTTCATCATGTTTCAATTGATCAGATCGGGGTGCTCTATCTAGGAACACAGAGGACCTGGCAAGGAGTTAACTATTTATTGCAATCTCACCCCTAGCTGTATATCTACTTTTTTGATGCTTTTAAAAGCTTCACCCAGTCGTACCAAATTGGAACTTCTGTGAGATGGGGCCCAGGTATCTGTATTTTTTAAAGCTCCCTAGCTGATTCTGATTCACTGCCAAATTTGAGGTTTAATGAATAATGTGGTTCATAGATTCTGGAGTGAAAGAACTGGAAACGGTCATCTAAACCTTTAATTAAATACCCTTTATTTATAGATTAGGAAATAAGGCCTACAGAGGTTCAATTACTTGCTAAATATCACATAGTTTGGTAATAACAGGACGAAAACCTAGAATTCTAGCACACTGCCAGAATGTCTTAAAGAAGCTTATTAGATAGAAGACAAACATCTCATAAACTGCAAAAATCAATTTTTTGAAAGCAATTACTGCCATTTGGCAAGGGGTCACTATTGCCCTCATTTTAAAATTATCATATTTCATATTGTATGTATGTGCAGGATGAAGAAATTAGATCTCAGTTCTCACCTGGATGAAGAGCCCAAAAATGCTTGCTTTGCCATTTGCTCTCCCCCGGGAAGTGAGCAACTGTTGCTGCAATGCAGAATCTTTGTTAGTTCTCCTCAGTACATTAAGTTCTCTTAACTCTTGGTTTTCAAAAACTGTTTAAAAGTGCAGTGGTTGAGGTGTAGATGTTGTCAGAAAGGTTCTCCATGGGCTGCCATGTCCAAAACTCTTTTAAATTTCTAAAATGTAATTATTATTATTGCCATGAACATTTGTGAAGACCCCCTGTCTTAACATATACTGTTTCTTCTTTAGATATTGGGGAAGGGGTGAATGTTGAATGTTGCTTAGGTCAGCAATAGCAGAGGTATGATGATCTTAAAGACCTCCGGTGGTAAAAGGCCTTAAACAAACCAGTTTTTAACAGTTTAATTTTGACTCTGGACAGCCTGCTAATGAACTTTTAATCATGTCTTTTATGAAGTCTTAACTACAGCTTTGTTTTAACTTTAAACAGTTTCCAGAAAAAAATATCTAACCATACAAAAATGCCTTGCTAATTTTTATTCATCTGGGGCCATGTTGGGAAGAGCTGTGTCCTAAAATATCGCTTAAAGGCACTGAGTTCACAGCTGACACGTTCTTAACATTTATAGTGATTCTAGAGACCCTTGGTATCTAGTGCTACAGTTCCTTCTCTCAGTGTTTTTCTTGGATTGGATTTACAGCCAACTGGTTGTAATTGACCCCCTACTGGGACAAGTTAGGATATGAGCATATGACTCTCCTTTAAAAAAAAAAAAAGACCAAGAGAGAGTGACCAAGAAAAAAAATCACCGTTGATATTTATCTTAAACTTCCTTCATTTCCAGCTTCTCTGGCAGCAAGTCAAGCTGCTGTCATAAAATAGAACTCTCAGTGAAAGGGGTTCTTAAAGGACACAGTACTGAACACAGAACCACATAGGAGAAAGTATAATAGAAAAGACAAGCAGTTTCTGTCCGTTAGGGCACACACAGACCCTTAGTCTCACCACAGAAGTGGGATCTGCTACCTGAGATTCCAGGCTGGCACTTCCCCACAGGAAAATTGTTCATAAGCTGTCTAAGGACACTGAAAATCTCAGCTCTTCAAGAGAAGCAAAGGCCTATCAACCTACACAAGCTGTCCCCAGTCCCAACTGCACTGTTCCCAGCTCTCTGCATGGAACTGCCCCCAGCTCCCTCCATGGGGCTGCCCCCAGCTCCCTCCATGGGGCTGCCCCCAGCTCCCTCCATGGGACTGCCCCCAGCTCCCTCCATGGGGCTGCCCCCAGCTCCCTCCATGGAGCTGCCCCCAGCTCCCTCCATGGGACTGCCCCCAGCTCCCTCCATGGGACTGCCCCCAGCTCCCTCCATGGGACTGCCCCCAGCTCCCTCCATGGAACTGATCCCAGCTCTCTCCATGGAACTAATCTGTGGATCCTCTTCCACTTACTCATTTAGTAGGCCACCTTCTCAAAGAAAGAAAAACAAATTAAGGTTTTACACACTAAATGAGAGCCAGAAAATTCTTTTCTGTTTAACCTATCACGGTTGGTTTTGAGGAAAGAGAAAAAAATAAATAGAAAGAATTCTGTATGTGGTGCATGATATACTTACAGATTCATCCCCCAAAGAAATCTTCCCTACCATGGCCAGTATACAAACTGCAAAGTACAGATTTGCAAGAATCTAATTCTATGACTCTAAAATCAGCCATGTCCCAGGCAGTAGGATTGGAGTTTCTGTCCCCATGTGCTGGGAAACAAATCAGTGTAAATTACTCTATTCAACAGCATACAGTTTTCCCTTCAAACAGACTCTTTTAAAAAGTTAACTCCATCTGAAGCCTGTTTTATGTAAAAGTCCTAATAATGTAAATAGTCAAATGGAGCATTTTTAGTCATTAGCACTGAAAGAACATCACACACCCTCCAGCTTTACCTGGGTATGAGCAAGGAGGGCTGCTTTCTGTACAGAGCAGTTGATCACAGTGGGAGATGGGTCATCTGTCAGACAGCTGAGTAACACTGACCAGAAGTGGGAGGACTGTTAATGGGGACCACTTGACGCAATGCTTCAGCTCATCTTGGTCTGTCTCCTCAGCTTCACACCAGTTTTACACTCTGCCAGACTGAAGCAGGCAAGAGGTGGCCCTGATACAAGGCATTAAAACTTATGAACTTGGCTGCTGGTTTAGAGAAGGGTACCTGGAAGCAACCCCTTGGCAACACTGACTTCAAAAAGCATTTAAGCACTATGCTCCATTATGAGAATTTTCACCCTCTAGTAATAAGAAGAAGAGCCTAGAATTTTTGAGTACTTAATTGTGCCAAGGCCTTACCAGTATTACTTCCATTAATTCCTCACAACACCCTAGGAGGGAGGTAATACTATTATTCCCGTTTTACAGAGGAAGAAACTAAGGTTTGAAAACGTTAAGTAACATGCCCAAGATCACGCAGCCAGTAGGCCCAAATTTAAAACTGGGCCTACCTGGTTCCAAAGTCCGTGTTCCTCACCACCACACAGTACAAGGAAATTAATGATCTCTTCAAGCTGCTGTCTCCTAACCTGGGCTCTTCCCTCATACAGCAGAAACACTGAGGGAGAAAGATGCCTACTCAGGAGAGACAGAAACTGCTTTGGGGGTTGTTTCAGGTAACATCAGTGTCTAGGATGTTAAGGCATCAGCATACCTTAAGTGGGACCTATGCTTGACTTGACAAGATCCTTAAGATTTGGGCAACATACCACATTTCTAGAGGTAGCATAGTAGTTGGGTGTTCTATCAGTGGCTTCTCCATTTCTCATTTAGCAAGAGCTCAAGTGATTCTCTTTTTCACATAAAGCAATATGAAAACAACATTGATGATTTATTAAGTCTCTATATGTGTGAGGCCTTAGGCTGGGGGCCATTGAAATGGTGTCAGTAATTACATGATCCCCACAAACTTAACCACGTGTGGGTGGGACCATTTGCCCTTCCCATGGATAAAACCCCTATGTTGATGGGCTGGAGAGGTCATATCACTACCTCAACTCACAGGATATTAAGAATAGCTCTGTTCCTTGGTCACTTACTCTGAGAAAGGAGCCTTTTTACATCTGGTTCAAGCCCTGAGTCAGCAACTGGCTACATAAGCTCAAGGTATGCTAAGGAGAAACAATTAACCATGCAAACTAGCCCCAAATGGCTTTTCTGATTATTTGCTAGCATGCAGGTGGCTTGGAGAAGAGGACTGCAATTCTAGAATGTTAGTTTTTGTGGTATGAGAAAATCATAACTTTTTTTTCCAGGAACTTGTTTTGCCACAGATTTAAGGCAGTAATTTGTTACAGGCAAGACATTTCCAGGGGCTGCGTTATCGAAGCTAGAATCATCAAGAAATTCTATCAGAAGACACAATGTTTAAGTATAGGTCTAATTACCGCAATCATTTCTTTTTTGTTTCCTTTGCAGAGATCCACTTAATCCCATCTCTTAGTGTGGCCACAAGCTGACAGTTGCATGACAAGGAATGTTTCCCTTTGTAAAAAACCCACTTCCTTTCTATGTAGTTTTAGCCTAATTGAAATGTTTCCTATTAAGCTCAATCAAGGCAGCAATTATCTAATTACTCACTTATGCTTTTCCAGCCAAAAATTTGCCTATGCTGGTATATCAGAATGAGGGAGAACATACTTATTATTGCTTTTACATTTTCCTGTTTGGCTTCAGACAACAATCAGAAACATTTACTTCTAGCTCACCAGAATATATCTAATTAATACTGCTATTTTCTATAAAATTGTATCACTGAAAGCTACAGCCCAGTGCCAAATGTGGCCCTGGCTACGAAATGTGCTTTAAAACACTTGTGGTTACGCTACATGAATGGTGTCATTGGAGAAGGGTAATAAGGAAAGAGGCTAGTGAAAACAAATCACAAACATATATTCAATCATTTCAAAGCCACGAGTTTTATGGCTTTACAAAATAAAAAGTGAATCACTTAGATTCAATTGAGAAAATAATTTTTATAGCATCACTTTAAAGAAACATGTATCCTGCATGTCTGGATTTTCTCTTGATACAAATCCCTTAGGTCTCAAGATGATCACAACCAGTCAACAACACAGGTGGTCCACACTTTTTAGGTATAAATTAGAGATATATATCATTAAAACCAGAATTAATTTTAGAGCTAGTGACCCTCTGAGGTCATTCCTGATTAACTCCATTTTGATTGAGGTTATATCAAAGCACAATGGACAAACTGGGTATGAGAGATTGATATTTTCATTTCCAGACAATAAATTTTATCATTTTCATCATAAATATTAACTAATATGGGGCTAATACAGCTCTCTGCATGGAAAAAATATCCCTAGAAAACTTGTGTACCTTGGGGTGAATTTGTAAGGAAGGAATGGAACACTTCATAAATCCCCCAAATGTGGCCACTTGACAATCTTTCACCTAAGTTTACCTTAAACCCAGAAAATGACTATGTTCCATGAGAATAACAACAACAAAATAAGTCTACAAGGAAAGCATTCCATTTACTGGAAGCAGATGAGAGTTTTTACATTGCACTGGGTAAAGAGAAGAGCTTCTTTTCACATACACATAATGATGAATGAGCTATACACACTACTGGTAACCTCAGAGATAACAAGCTCTGTACAAAGAAGACAACTAACTTTCTAATAACTGATTTCTCTCAGGTATAACCTGAGTGATGACTGATTAATAAATTAAACCTGAGTGGTCAGACAATAGGGGTGGGGGAGATGTTGTTGTCCAAACCACAGTATGTTACCTGCTTCTCAGGTTGGAAAGAAGTCTAGAAAACAAAAATGCATAGTATCTTAAAGGTGGTCCCAAAGATTCTTACATCCTGTTCTGTTTATTTCCTTCAGGAGAAGAGGGAAGCACAAAAGGTACAGAACAGGAGAGGAATCAATTTCTTTGGAGGAGAGGGAAAATAAAGTAATCAGATATTTCCCTTTCACTATCCTTATTTAGGAACTTGGAAGTTTGTGAAGTATTCAATAAAATGGCTGGAAAATGGATTTTGTTCCTTCATGTGAATGTTCTCTGAAGAGGACAAGTTTCCACATTCTGTCTGCAGTTGATTCATCCCCACTGTTCTCTGTCCAAGCAGCTTTACACACTCTACACAGGGGTGTAAATCCATTTTACAACAGGCAGAATATGCGTCTGTGGTATAAGGTGAACCTAGCATCGTCTGAGAACAAACACATAGACCAGCACTATCGCCCATCTGTCTAGATCTGCCTGCAGCTGACCCTGAGCAGTACCAGGTCAGTGAAGGCAGGTACACTGAACCTACAGCACCTCTTCCATAAACCCATGGACCTCCTGCTTAGTGCCCAGTGATAAACAAAAGGAAACAAGCCATTAAACCAAGTGGTCCTTGTGTTCAACATTATTTAGCTCTTGAAAATTTCAAGTTGAGTCACCATTGCCTTTATTTCCCCTCTTACTTTGTACCAGTTCTCATATTTCTATCCTTCCTCCACTGCAATAATTCAATAGAACTAATTATGTCTTTAAAAATAGTTAAATAAGCAAATGACTGAGGTTCTCTTTCCGTTTTTCCTGATGCTGGGTCAAATGGCTACTCAAGTTTGTCTGAAATGATACCCTCGAAGGTCTGTCCTGAGTCTTCTATTGGGAATTTTTTTTTTTGATGTCTCATTATACTTCCCAAAGTGTGTTGAAGTGGTGCTGTTTTATTCAACTTAAAGTCATACTGGCTAGCAAATCTTAAGATCATAGAAATTTAACACCAACTTTTACTAAAAATTAAATATCCCACAATTTCTTAATTGCACTTGTGGATTATGAATATGTTAATTCTAAGTTTTCCATTTGTCAATTATTTTTCTATTTGTGCAATTTAAATATCTAATTGTTCTGTTAGTTATTTTGCTTTTAAGGCCTATAATGTTAAGCTTTTCAGGTTTTTATAATACTAAAGGCTTTAGCAGAGAGAATATGAACAAAATCATTATTTACCCGCTATTTTTCTAAAAATGCAAATTAATCATTGGTGCCTTTAAGTCTTTGACTATAGGTCATGGGTTGCTGCTGATAAATTAAACTATAATGCTTTTCATCAGTTTATTAGGATCTTACAAATCAAAGTTGTTAAAGACAAAGAGCACCTACTACAGAAAAGTCTAATATTAAAAGCTTTTCACTTGTCATTGCCCAAGTTAAAATTAAGCCACACAATTTAAGGCTTATAAAACATCACAACCCTGGCTACATGCTGGAATCACCTGGAAGCTTTTTAAAACCACTGATGGGTCCCAGCCCCAGCGATTCTGATTTAATTGGTATGTGCTGTGCCTGGGTATCAGGACTTGAAAACATGTCCCAGGTGATTCTAACGTTAAGTCCAAAGTTGAGAACCACTGCTTTACAGTGAAAGTGTACAAACACACACATGCATAGTTAATGAAGTTGTAATTTTTCCTTTAAGTGTCCTACCATTAGTTTGAAGTGAAAGAGAGCCTTCTCGTCATTGATTCACTCGTTTGACATCAATATCATTTACAGTGAACACTGTATAGGCCACAAAATGCCACCTCTTTCATTACCTACCTGGTCACAAAAACAAACAAAACACCCTCTTGCAAAAAAAAAAAAAAAAAAAAATAGAGAGAGAGAGAGAGAAATTTAGGAAGAAAAGCTAGTTTGGAGGGAAAAATAGTACAGTAGGCAAAATAATGGCCCCCAAAGATGTGCCATCCTAACTCCTGAAGCCTAATATATTTCTTTACATGGCAAAAGGAATTAAATTAAGGACCTTGAGATGGAGACAGTAGCCTGGATTATCCAGGTGGGCCCCATCTAATCACAAGGATCCTTAAAATCAGAGAGAACGGGGCTTCCCTGGTGGTGCAGTGGTTGAGAATCTGCCTGCTAATGCAGGGGTACACGGGTTCGAGCCCTGGTCTGGGAGGATCCCACATGCCACGGAGCGGCTGGGCCTAGTAAGCCATGGCCGCTGAGCCTGTGCATCCGGAGCCTGTGCTCCACAACAAGAGAGGCCGCAACAGTGAGAGGCCCGTGCGCTGCGATGCAGAGTGGCCCCCACTTGCCACAACTAGAGAAAGCCCTCACACAGAAATGAAGACCCAACACAGCCAAAAATAAATAAATAAATAAATTTTTAAAAAATCAGAGAGAACATTTCCCGGCTGTGGTCAGAGGAAGTCCTGACTACTGAATAAAGGCACAGAAAGATGCAACATTGGTGCCTTTGAAGATGGGAGAATGAGGCTAAGAGCCAGGGAAGGCTTATGAAAAAGGCAAGGAAACATATTCTTCCCCAGAGCTACCAGAAAGGGATACAGCCCTGTTGACACCTTTACTTTGGCCCAGTGACACCCATGCTGGACTTCTGACCTACAGAACTGTAAGGTAAACATTTGTGTTGTTTTAAACCACCAAGTTGATTGCAGTTTCTTACAAGAGCAATAGGAGACTAGCACAGATACGGATGTTGATTTTGAATCTTCAGTCATCAGGCAGAGGAAGGGGGATGAGGAATGTTATGCGAAGTCAGGAGATGCACCTCACAGACCCTCCAACTCCCAGAAGCATAAATGACCTCAGGCCCCAGCTGCTGCTCTGCACTCCACCTTGGTGTCTGTGCAGAGACCGTGTGTCCCACAGCTGCTCCCAGCTCAGGACTGAGCCAGCGGCCATGCTGAGACAGGCGGGTTCCAGGAGACACCAAGCTCTTCTGACTGCCTATCTCGGGGCCCCATTTCATGATAGCCTTGAGGAATATTCCTTAGACTGCACTGCAGGCTAGGACACTTCCAACCACCTTCCCTTCCTCCCACCTCCACTCAGGGTCAGATCTGCAGAGAGGCCAGACAAAACTGCTCTGTCTCTCCTGCCTTCCCATTTCCTTTCACGGGAGTTTCCTCCAGGACCAAACACATACTCTGAGTGCAAAATTAAAATGTGGGGCCCTCTGTTCAAAAATCATTAAGAATTTTAAGACTGGGAGAGCAGAGCGTTAAACCCATTGTTCTAAACGCAGGGCCTTGTGCAACTGCACAGGTAGCTCACCCCTAAGGCTGGCCCTGGTATCTTCCAGTAAAATCCTTGCATATATAATCCCAGTTTGGTGTCTGCTCAGAGGACGCTGACTAAGAGGACATTCTAGTGCAATTCCCCTAAAATTAGTTCCTTTGGGCATCAAACCTGGCTACGATCAAGTGAGTGGAAGTCACAGAGTTTCACCCTGCCCTTCCAAGCCTCTGATATGGTTTTTAAATTAATTATATGGGTTCAAGCTAGTTTTTTTCTTAGTGTTGAGGTTTCCCTTTTCTCCAAAAAATAACATATAATGTTTAAGAAGTAGTGTGGGGTTTTGAGCCAAGCTCATTGGGGAAAAAATATGTAGTGAGAATTATAGTTGTGATTGCAATATTTTACTTGAAATAAACACCACGGCAAAATGCAGGCAGTAAAAGTCAGAAACACATTCTTTCATTTCATATTTAAAGAAAAGGAGCTGGAAACAACTAAAGGGCTACTTAGGGGAAAGGAATAAAACTCTCTCCTTCTCCCATTTGCAATTCCAATTGTATATTTTTTTTTTGAGAAAGTGTTTTCCAAACATTCAGCAATTTTAAATATCAGGGCAAAGCTCTGTGGCCTTTAGCAACTTCTCTAGGCCTCAGTGTACTAAGCAAATTGAACTCAGATATTCTTTTCAGCAATAAAATTCTTTGAATTTGTGAAAAACATCTGCTCTAGTTAAGTCTGTGAGTTTTTGTAACATTATAATATATTTTTCCTCAGTATATATTCTACTTGGAAGTGTATGTCTTTTCAGGGTTTTTTCAAAGAAACTGATTTGCTTAGTACTCCTGTCATTAGGATTTAAGGCATTATAAGTAAGATAAAGAAACTGAAATGAAAAAATGCAGTTGATGAAATGTTTAGATGATTAGCCCAAATGCCCAGTGTTGGTTAGGGATACACTCTGGACTGGAACCTGAGTCTCTTGACTACTCATCATATTTTCTTGTCTTTGTGAGGCTTCCTTCTCATAATTTGTCATAATGAAGAGCCAAGCTGTTAGATTTTACATTTTTGCAATATCAATAGATGAACATTTTTCTGTTTAATATATGCCCTTAGATAGTGCACAGCTCTGACCAAGACACTGGATTCCCAAGGCAGGCTAATAATTTGGCTGCTTCAAGCTCATGTTATTTATTCACCTAACACTGTTGTGAAATAACTGTGGGGGGGTGAGGGGAGAGGAAGTGGGGGAGGGAGGACCACCATATCCCTATTTATACACCAAGGCCTAGATAACAGGACCCCCTGAACTTGGAAGCCATATGGCAACTGTCTGTCACTATTGTTGTATACCTTTTGTGGTCCCCCACCTAAGCAACTCATTCATAGAGGTGACCACATTACTACATACAGTAATGTGCTGATGCCCTGAATAACTAACTGCCCCTGCTCTTAATCCAGCTTTGATATTTTAAACAATTTTTCCTTCAAGTCCAGTTCATTTTTATAATTTGAGTCAACAAGTAGGGATGAAATGATGGCTCCTACATCATAAGCCCACTGTGAAATTTGAAAACCTCTATTTCAGGTTTTACTCTTTATCCACATAATTTGTTATCTCAGAGGTTTAGATATGGAGAGAACTCATACATCTCTGTGAGCAAAAAAATCTCAGGCCAAAGGCAAACCAGAGCCATATACAGTATTGAAAGACTTGTATTTATTGAGTTGAAGCCTACAGAAAGAATATGTCTTAAATATCAGATTTTGAGACTATTTGGTATTGCCTGGAACAAGAATACTAACAGGAACACAGGACACTTCATTTTATGTAGGGTCCATGCCAGCCACTACAAACTGTGCCAAACCTCTTTCTTCCTCATCAGGAACTAAGATGCTTTATTTGCTTGTGATCCTGTCCCAAACTTGCCAAGTATATCATAAAATTGTATAGAGACTCTAAACACTTGAAAGAATCTTTAAGAAAGCAATACATGATATAGAGTCAACATGTTGTTCAGATCTTGGAACAGTCAGCCACAGCATTTTGAGCATCATGGTAGGTAGGCCACCTACAAAGTCAGCTAAAACTGGCAAAGCCTGGTTTCCAACTTACGCCTCAAAAGTTCTCAACCTTTCTGCTGTACCATCTCGCTAACTACTCGTTGCTTCTGTGATTGCCATAGCTGGCTTCCACTCTCCCTGCCCTCATAGTCTATCACATCCCTTGTGTCATCTCTTGGTTAATGTCTTCATTACCGTCAGAAATTTTTGTACCTAGCATTCTTGTTCAGCTAACTTCCACTTCCTGGTCCGCCAAGTCTTCATCATCTTAGTTCTCTGTGCTTCACTTGATCATAATATCGAAGCCACACTAGCCAGCCTCAGTCAGGTCCTCACAGATGCTCAGCATCAGATATTAATGACTTCCTACTGTATATGGTAATAGCATAATACAGTGGTTAAAAGAAGGGCCTCTGGAGCCAGATGTCCAGGTTTCAAAGCCTGGATTCTCTACTTTCTGGCTTGGGCAAGTTACTTAACCTTTTTGTGACTCCATTTCCTCATCATCCAAATGGGGATAATAATACATTGTTGTGAGCAGCGAACAGAAGTTGTTGATTAATCACATTGGCTATGTACATCCTATTCATTCTCCTTTATACTGTTTGAATGTTTGCTCTCCTCTCCTTAATTTCCCACAGCCTGCTGCCTGTATGAGGAAATGGCATAATAGAAAACTTAAAAGCAATAAAACCAAAACAATTAGGTGAAGAAATAAAGGAGAAAACAGTGGGATAAAGAGGGAGAATGATGTCAGGAATTACCCAGGAAGTCAACATTTTCTTAAGACTCACAGGTGAAATGACAAAGCCATGGGCCCTGTCTCCTCCAAGAGTCTTCAAACAGAAATGTGGTGACCAATACAGAGTATATGAAATGCAGACAAAATAAAGAGGTTCAAAATGAAGAGCTATTAATTCAAAAGAAAGAAGGAAGCCTTGGAGTTGTTCCTACTTCTACTGATTAGTGTTTGAATTCACTAAGGGAAAAGAAGGAATGAGAGAAGAAACAGCCCAAATCCCGGTAGGAAAGCAGGGAGTGCCCTGAACCACAGGACAATTTGTTCTCAGAACTAGAACCAAAGCAAAGTCAGTGAAGGATTATGTTGTGGGAATCCTGATGATAAACACACTCAAGATGAAGGAAAGAGAGCACCCCTCCCCCAATTTTGTGGGTACCATAATTGAAAACAGGATGATATAATTCTTAAAAATGGAACAATCTAGGATTCAGCTCAATATTAATTGAAACCCTGCTCTGGGCCAGGTACTGAAGATATGGTCTGTGCCCTTGCAGAGATATATACCAGAGGAGAGGCAGACTTTCTCAATGAATGAACAAAGGAGTAAAGGGGAGAAATGAGAGGAGGCCAAATTGAGGATGACTTCGTGTAGGAGGAGACAGTTTACACTTAGCTGTGGGATCACAAGTACAAATTAGACCGTTGGTAAAAGAAACTTAACTTGGCAATAAAATTACTATGTAAGTTAAGAATAAATATTACTTCAGAATATGCATGAGATGGAAATTAAATGCTTGAAGAGACACAAAAAGTAAGATTTAAAACTGTTTTATTTAAACTTGTAGAAGGTGCTTTCATTCATGTTTTATACACTTAGAGCTACTGAGTGAAACCTAAAGTAAGCCTAGGAGAGCCTGTTATTATCACCATTTTACAAATGGGAAATCTAGGGAACAGAGAGGTTAACTGCCTGTCTAAGGTTACACAAACAAAGCCAGCCTCAACACTGGAACACATTTCTCTGGATTTCTTGCCTATGATGCTGTCGACCACTCAGCATTTTCCCAAAGTCGAGCTCTGAAACACTAGTTCTATAGAAGGTGAGCAAGTTTCTATTTTATAGTAAGGTAAGTGTCGGACATGCTGAGTGAACAGTTAAATAATTTCTTACTGTGAGACTTCTCAGAGCCTTAAAAATCATCATGTACAATGTGAGTTTCCAAATAGGTGATGTAGAATGTGGCTTTTATTAAAATTATTTGATCACAGAACACTTTTCTCATGGTCTATCTCTTGGACTTAGAGTAATATGGAACACACTGAAAAATGCTGCACCAATGTGGACTGACATGAGCAAGAAGCTAGACAGGTTTTGAGTGTGAGCAGAGATATAAATTTGATGTAGAATAATTATGACAAGATGATTCTGGAATAAATTATCTACTTGGAACAACTTACCATTAAGCAGAAAGGAGCTGGTGTCCCTAAACTAGACCACCACACATCCATAAATATCTAGGCAATACTAAGTCTGGATGAGTGTGCATGTGTGTATTTCATTATGGAGAATTCAGATATAAATAATGTTAGAGACAGCAATTGGTATGAATTGTGTGACCAAAAACAGAACCTATTTATTGCATCTGAACAGGGGTGAGGAGGAAAATCCAATTGGAAGAAAGCATCATCAGACACAACAGAAAAGGTTGTGGTCCAACACCTTTAGAAGCAAACTGAGAGCTCACCAGGGGACTGAGGTAGTAATGGCAAATTCACTTATGTATTATTTATAATACTTACATATTTATTATTATCTTCCCCTACTTGAATGAAAACTTCTAAAGAGCAGAGTTTTTTTTTCACTTTTTCCCCACTGATCTACCCCAAGTGTCTAGAACAGTGCCTGGCAATGGCACCCAGAGATCAATAACAGTGAATAAATAAATGAATAAAAGAAACTTATAGTCAAATCAGACTCTTTGATCTCTCCTCCACCCACTCCCAGCACCCAGAAGAAATCTTCCTCATCTTTTCCATCTTAGTTAATGACAACTCCAGTTGACCTAGTTCCTTAGGCCAAAAATCTTGGAATTTACTTTCATTCCTCTTTCCCTCTCACCCTCCTACAATCAAATAGCAAACCAAATCAAGTCTACATTTATCTGTATCCCAATTCTGATCTCTTCTTCCCATTTCCACTACTATCACCCTAGTCTAAGCCATCATCAACTCTTGTCTGGCCTATTTTAATAGCCTCCTAATTGTTCTCCCTGTTCCCTCTAATACCCTGTTAGCATCTCTTCTCCACATAGCAGCCAGAATTGTCCTTTACAATTATAAATCAGGTTCCATTGCTCCCACGCCCAAGACCTTCCAAGGCGATGATATAGCCCCATCTCCATCTCACTCATTGCTGTTCGAGGCTCACTGGACCCCTTGGTGTCCCTGGTTACCTCCAGCACACTCCACACTGCAAGGCCTTACACTCACTGCTTCTCCACGTGGGGATCTTCCCTCGTTTCTCTATCCCTGCTTCCTTCAGGTCTCTCTTGGAGGCCACCTCACCCGAGAAACCTAAAAGAGCAGCCTCACCACCATGATTCTCTCCATGTTTTTATCCTTATTTTTTTCATAGCTTGCCACTCTCTGATTTTGTATGGCTATTTGTTCTCTGTCTCTGTACCCTATTAGAATGCAAGCTCCATAAAACTAGAGACTTTATTTTGCTAAATTCTGTAGCTTCAGCATACAGAATAGTACCTGGCACATTGTAGCCCTGATAAAAATGTGCTAAATAAATTAATTGTTGATGTTTGTCAAGTGCTTATTATACACTAAGACTTTTAAATGCACTATTTCGTGATCCTTAAGAGTCAGTTAGGGACTTCCCTGGTGGTCCAGTGGGTAAGACTCCGTGCTCCCAATGCAGGGTGCCTGGGTTCAATTCCTGGTCAGGGAACTAGATCCCATATGCATGCCGCAACTAACAGTTCACATGCCACAACTATGAGCCCGAATGCCTCAATTAAAAGATCCCACATGCCGCAACAAAGATCTCGCGTGCCACAACTAAGACCCAGCGTAACCTAAATAAATAAATAAATAAAAAAAGTCAGTTAATATTATTAATTCACTTTACAGATGAAGCAATTGATGCCCAGAGAAGTTAAGTAACTTGCTCAGGGGCATACATCTAGCCAGTAAAGAAGTCAAGATTTAAACCCAAGGAGGCCAGCTCTGGCTCTGAACCTCTATGCTCTATATTCTGCTTACATTGCTATGGTGAACATGTATCAGTCATTCCAATAGTCTTATTTTCATGACAGTTCTTATTTTCATGACAGATATGTATTTTCTCTCTTCCTTTCTTCCTCTTTTTCCTCCTTTCTTCCTATTGTTCTTTCATTCTTTCTTTCATGTGCCCACATGTTAAGCACTGTGATTGGCTCTGGGGATACAAATATAAATGAGACATGTTCCCCATTCACAAAGAGCTGCCCTATCTAGAGGGAAGGCAGACATATAAACAAATAATTCCAAGATGTGTATTTATTTTCCCTCAGAAAATAGAAATCATTTTACGCAACATATTGTACACTTTGCACTAAACTTCAAGAAATTTTAGTCAGTCATTGCCTAAATACTGTAATCTGCTTATCTCAATTGCCATAAAATATGTAAAGACCATGTTTTGTATTTTTTCCCCTTGCGAGTTGTTTCTCGTTCTCTGGAAAGTAGATTCAGTATAAATAGTAAATGACACAAAATGTTAAGTATTTCATTGTTCCTTAAACAATTACTTATTGATACTTATCATCAAGGCACAGCATTAGGCACCCTGAGGGATTAAAAATGACTATGACATGGCACCTGCTCCTCAGTGAGTTCACGGTCAGGCAGAGGGACACAGAAGAAATAACTGCAGTGCAAGACTCCAGCAGAAAGCATCACAAGGGAAGTGCAGGGTCCCATGTGTTTTCTACAGAGAACTAGAATCTCTGGGCGGGCTGTTGAGGATTTAAATGCAGAGAGCTCAGTTCCGGGGCCTGTATTCTTAACCATGGCTCTCTACTGTGCTCACTGAGGTTGATATGGGTTTAGCATTGGTAAACATTATAAGGTAGACAATTTTCATCTCGGATATTTTAACATAAATTATCCAAACGCTTTGTCTTCTGCAGAATTATTAAGGGCTCTGCTGACCTTATAAGCTTTCTCTGCATATAGGTCTGGTCTTCAGAATTATACCTGGTCAGACTTATAAAGATCTTGTTTTAAAAGATCTTACATGTAAAGAAGGAGCACACATTCTTCCCTACTTCCTACTATGTAACTTTGAGAAAGCTGCTTGTCTGTACCTCATCTGTAAAGTGAGGTTAATAGGAGTATCTACAACACAGTGATGGTACAAACATGGTAAAAAGCAAGAAGGAAACTGAGAGCAGTTAGTTAGATAAAATGCAGTAATATCCAGGTAGAACTATTACAAATTGTACATAATAGCACTAGTAAATATAGTGCATAAAGTGAATATAGTATATGTCTATGTACAAACATGTGTATGTATTAGAGATAAGGCTAGTCCATAATCTGCTGGTGCAGTCCTCCCATCAAGTCTACAGTTCAGAAACCATGGTGTAGCAAGAAAGCTTCAGTGATTATTTGCATTTTAAAATGGTAATAGATATGATGAAAAACTGGGAGTACCTACTAAACATTTCTATGATTCTTAGTAATACCCCCTCATCATTATATACCCAACAGAAATGCTCATATGTTCACCAAAAGACATTTATAAGCATATTCACAATGGCACCATTTATAACCAGTAAAAACTGGAAACTACCCATATACTCATCAACATAAACTGTAGTATATTCATTCAACACTAGACAGCAGTTATAATGAACAAATCACAATGGAAGGCAACAACACGGATGAATTTCACAGATACAATGTTGAACAAAACAGCCAGATACAAAAGTAAGCATGCTCTTTGAATCAAAATCAAGTTCAAAAACAGCAAAACTAATCTATGATATTAGAAGTTAGGACAATGGTTTCTTAGGGGTATAGCAACTGGAAGGAGTTACAAGGGGGGCTTTTAATGTTCTCGTAACATCTGTTTCTTGCTCCTAGTCAGGTGGTCATGGGGAGTTGGTAAGAATTCATCAAATGTACTTTTCTTAATGTATGTTATTTTTCAACAAAACACCCCCACAAAATGTTATCTTCCCCTCACACTCCCAACACCCAGGCCACGTGTTTCTTAGCTTTGTGTGTCACTCTACCAAAGGCCAGATGCTCTGAGAACCCACCCAATCTAAGCGTTAATAATCTTTCCCTCTGTAAGCGTAATGGGAGTAGAGAGTATTCCTGCAAACCACTCTTAGAATCAACGTTTTCATTGACTATGATTAGCTCACTGGTGCCACATGTTCTATGGGGCATTAAAACCTTTTTAAAATGGCAAAATAATGCAAGAGTCATTTGACGGTAAAGTAAGTAAATAGCTTGTCTTTATTTCCCCAAAACAATCTGCAGCCGCCCACCAAATTCTATTTCGAAATGTCATCAATGCCTGGAGAAAAAACTATTGACTGACAACTATTATTTACACAAGACCCTATAAAGGGTATTAAAGATGTCAAGAGTGTTTTATCTACTAACCTGAAACCTGACCGCAGAGTCAACACATGCATTTCATGTTAGTGCTGCATTTGAGGGCACCTGGGCCAAGGTTATGTGTTAAGTCAGTGAAAATGTGTAATTCACGGGGTAACTGAAAAAGCCACTAGACAGGAAGATGGATGGACTGAACATTTTCTGTGCCACCAAATGGCTAATGATCAGGTAAACACCTCTGAGAAAAACAAGATCCAGAATTGTTCCAGCCGTTCTCTGACCACCTCTTGCCTCTGGCGTGAGCAGCCATCAGCCGGCTGAGGGCTCCTTCAGAAGAGGGACCAGCTGCTGAGCCCTGGGAGGTCACATCCTCCCTCCCTCCCTTCAGAGCCCAGTAAATAGCTCATTAGTCAGAGGCACCTGCTATGGAAAACTGGTGTGGGGCAGAGCCAGGGCTCACACCAAATCTGCTGCTTCCCAGGCCCAATTTCATAACTATTATGCTATACTGCTTCCTCATTTTAAAGCACCTCCTACCTCCTTTTGCCCTCATTCTAGTAAGTGGAATAAGAATAGAGGCCAGGCCAAGGAATAATTATGATCCATACCCACCCCTTCAGATCCCTGCTCTGGGTTTCAACCAGCCATTTGTTGGGAGGCAGTGCTCCATGTGACACATACTTATGTGGAATCACCAAATCCCCTAAGGATACTGCTCTCTAGAATACTACCTTCCAAATTATTCCATCTAAGTAGCCATCCTTTGTACATCTGCACCTCATGCACATGTGTGTGCACGCGCACAAACACGTCATGACAAAAAGAATTCTGGAGACAGCAGAGGTCAGAGAAGCAAGTCTTCACGTTCAATCTCATTTTGACTGACTTCCACAGGAAGCTCAGGAAGCTCTTCAAAATTAACCTCTTGTTTTTGGTTCTCAGTTCCCATCTGCAGCCAACATGGTATCTTGTTTGGTTTCTCTTATTTGTACTCTAAGAACTATGTCAATATCCATCCATTATATTTTATTAAAGAGCCATGATTGGATAGTAGAATGATACACAAAAGTTTTTTTAAAATGTTTGTTACAAACTATGAAACATAATATAGCATCTGTTAAGAATTGAGTTCACTTACCTAGTGATCATACATTTTAGTTTTTAAATACGGCACTTATGGATTAGATTTGTTTTATGTATATTCTGTAATTTACTTTCCCCTATAAATCAATATACTGTATACCTTTCATATATATATATATATATATATATATATATATATCTGCATGTGATTCAAAAGTTAAGACTTTTCAAAGCTATACATACAAAATCAGTACATGTGGAATTAAAGTACATTACACACAAACTGAAAAGAACTATAGCATAAAACATGGATAGCATGTTCCTTGCCTATATAAAATAAAGTATATGGCCATTGTTTCCCTAGAGTATTTTTTCCTTTTTTTTTTCTTAAAAAATAAAGCCCATTATCCACTTGTTGAGTAAATAACAATGCAGTTTTCTTTAAAAAAAAATACTGCTAGGTAATGGTAAATGTACTGTGATCTTGGCTTTAGCCCACCAATTATTCCAAAGATATTTAATTTTTAAAAATACCATTATATGAAATACAATGTAAACTGTTTGGATTAACATGTTTATGTTTAAATAACTGAATGACATACATAGTATTACATTTGCAAAGTGTGAGCTTTTCCCATTGTTGTCTCACTAATGATAAAGAACAGTCATTGGCCTCCTTTTCTAAACTTTTTATAGTATTTTCAAATGTTCATGAAAAATTTCCTGTATTAGTTTTAGCATTTTATTTTGAAGTATAATATCCCTATTTTTCTCTCCTTACCGCAAATCATACCCAATCTTAAAATATTACATATATGTAAAACAGCATGCATATTCATATATTTATTAAACAACTTGCTAAAACAAGATCCCTGTGAAAAGATTTACCAAAATTGTGAAAAAGCAGGATTGACAAGAAGGGAATCTCTAGCACAGCCTTTCAACAATTTGTTATATTGGCTGGAAAAAGAAGAGAGCCTGAAAAATTCCATACTGTCCAAGTTTATCAACAGTTAATTTCCTAAAACACTGTGCCAGAATCTCAGAGAAATCTTAGCCAACATTATTTCCTTAATTTCCTTAATTCCTATTTTTCCCTATATTTTAATGTTTCTAAAATTGGGATTATCTTACAAAGAACCTATACATTTTATGTTAGTTCTCCTTTTAAAAAAGAAAGAACTATACTAACTTGATGTCAGATATGATAAGAGATAGAGATTCAGGATCATAGAAATATAGTAAATATAGTATTACTCACCAAGGGTAACTCTAAGTTAAGTACTCTTTAATTTGCCATTTCTTCCAGTAATACTTGCTAAAGTTACAACTCACCCTACCCAAAATGGAGCCCTCACAATCTCCTAAAACAAAGAAATGGCATAATCCTGGAACCAATCAATTTTTTTTAACTTTTTTTTCTACAATGGCAACTAATGCCAAGTCATTTTATCACTTACCAAAGTGAAGA
This sequence comes from Mesoplodon mirus, assembly GCF_964341445.2. Lineage (NCBI taxonomy): Eukaryota > Metazoa > Chordata > Mammalia > Artiodactyla > Ziphiidae > Mesoplodon > Mesoplodon mirus. The sequence continues at coordinate 126,975,243 of NC_138979.1, forward strand.
CACCAGAGAGTGATTTAGAGATTAGAAAAATAGATAATAGAGACCAAAACTTACTGAAAAATAATAAGGTTAGTTGCCAAATTGTCAGTATGAAGTATCTGTTCTAGAGGGACTCTCTTATGAGATGACACGTTGTTATTCCAAGAACTGGCCATTACACTAGCTTGGCCAGACTACATGCAGTACTTCCAAGAACTACTCATGCAAAAGCCTTGGCTACAAATTACCTCTGATGGTCTGGAACTTATTTTGGTATTAAAAGGCCAGAATTTTCAGACCACTCACTATGACTTGCCCAAGAAATCTGTTTCTCTTGGTAAGAAAGAAAAAAAAAAGCTTGTTCATCTATCTTGATTTTACTGGCACACTTTAAGGGAAAGATTAGCAATAGTTAATTCATTTGTACATTCATTCATCTTTTCAACCAAAGTATGATAGGCACACTTTAAAATATACCAAATTCCATTTAAAACCTCTACCATCTCAAAATTTCTGCATTTACTTCTGATTATTTTAAAGAACGTGTCTATATGATTGCTACTCAAACTCCCAACGTCATTTCTCACTCAGCACATGCAAGTAAACCATCAGGCTGAAAGGACTGTACAGATTTTCAGACTGCCCGAAGCTGATTGCTGGAAGAGACTATCAAACCAATTGCCAGGCTACTCATTGCTCCAAATATTGCATGTATTCTTTGCTCCAAAACAAGAGCTTATTCTGCTTAATTACTGAACAGAATTCTAGACACTTGCATCAACTATCTTTATCCATATTTGTGTGAAAATGTTACAGGTTAGATATATAGTCATGATGCTGCTCTGTCCTTATAGAACCTGACAAAGGAGGTTGGGTTGGGGGGCGGTGGGGGAGTTTCAGCCATTGCAATACATGTGGTGCCCCAAAGCTCACACATCTCCTGCAGCAACTGGAACCACATCAATATAAAGGCACCTCCTCTGCCATTGTTTTTCTTTTTTTTCATTTTATATAATCCAAAGATATTTGTATAGAAAGATAACATTTGTAAAGGAGCAATCTGCTATAGTTTTACCCAAATTGGTGTTTCTAGTCTGAAAGCAAAGCAATGGAAATCAAGCTTGAACCTTTTACATGTAAACCTGATTTTTCTGTTCTGCCATTGAGTTTTAAACTATATTTTACGATGACTCACCACATCCACCCACGCTACCTGCTAGAGCAGCACCCCATAATTTTAACTAGCTGGTGTAATGCAGAGGTGGCCTGACAAAGAGGTACAGCTCATCACCGATTAGGAGATGATGCTGGAGAAGGAAGAGAGGCTTTCATTAAATGCTAATGTTTTGTCCCTTCTTTAAAGTTTTTCCCTCAGAGTTTTTTGTCTCAATTATTTTATGGTCAAGTTAAAGGACTGTTTACAACAAAAAACAATTTTATATCAAGAGGCTGCAAATATATTTTCCTGCTTCTAATACAACATCCGTGTAACCAAAGGAATCCAGCAAACAAGTCCAAATGGAAGACAATCTTAGTCCGTGAGAATAATTCTTTATAGACAGAGGTGCATGGAGGTAAAATGTGTGGGAGGAACCCAGGGCCCAGGTGAAGGCATGAGTGCAGCAAGGCAAACATAAGCCTTCTCTTAGTTCTCTTCTCCCCTCCCATACCTGTTCTTGCTTCTCTCTTTCCTTTCTTAATCTCACTCCATCAGAGCCAATATATATTGATTTACCTCAATGACAGGCTTAGTGCTTTTCCTTGGAACTAAGGAATACTAAGGAATAAAGAACTTAGTTTAGTTTTATAAGGAAAATCTTAATTCAGAAAAATCTGGAGAAGAGAAGAAACAAAAGGAGGCTTCCATTTGTCCCTAAATGTTATCTTAGCATCACTGGTGACATCTCTGAATTAGTGTTGGTGTCTAAACATAATGAAAATCCTGACTCATTTGTCACCCTCTAAGCAACTTTCTCCCCCAATAAGAGCAACAACCTAGCTAAAGAATGCTCAATGAAAGTTATGGATAGATTGATGTCTTGACATTATCCTCTCAGTGGTCCTACTAGTTCAGGAGTTAATGCTTATAAGACAGGATAGGACAGGCAAAATCAAGGATAAATTCACATCATAGATAGCAGGGAGAGGCAGGGCTCAGGAAATATATCATAACTTTGTAAGCTTTAACAACTTAAGACATTTTGACATAGTGTGAAGAATATCTCTAGAGCTCAAATAATTGCCTAGTCTAGGTGAATAAGAATTAAAACTTGGTTTGAACAGAATGGTGGGGAGAAAACTCCACTTAGAGTCAGAACATCTGGTTCAAATTTTACTCTGCCATTTATTACCTGTGACTTTGGAGACACCACCTCTCTTAGCCTTAATTTACTTATCTGAAAATTGGGAAAATACAACTCCATACAGGATAGGATTGTCAGGAGGATTTAATATGATGAAACATGAGAATCAATAGCATAGTACTTGAAATGCAGTAGATACTCAATAAACATTTTACAAAAACAACTTTCCTTCACTGCAGCTGTGTGCTATCAATTCATAACTTAAAACCTTTTTCTGGGGGATAGGGAGAAACTTATATTCTTCCTGATATGGTCACTGCCTGGCATCTGCATTGCTTGAAATATTAGGTCTCTCTTATCTCCTTTTGTCATATGTGAAATGATTTGAGGTTCATTCATATATTTAGTGAGGACCTATTTTCTTCCTCAACAAGCTTGCAGTAAGAGAGAAATGCAAATTATTACAACCCAGGGTGTAACAGCCACAACAAGGCAGATGGTGGTTCACTGGCAGCATCGGGGAAAAGAGGAGTTCAGGAGCCTGAGGGGAGCCTGGGAGGCTTCGGCAGGAAGCAGGACTTGGACTCAGGCTTAGGGATCAGGAAAGGAATCTGCCAAGCATCCGAGAGAGTGGGGAAGTCTTCCAGACAGAACCTAAAGAAAGATATCCAAACTCTAAAATATTTTCAAATGTTTAAAATGCTCCTTTTGAAGGTGCCTAAATTCTAAATTTTCATGGCTTATGTGTCCATATTAAACCATTCATAATTGTACCCATTTTTCCCCAGTGACTCTAATTGAGATAATTTTAAAAGTAATATAGATAGTTATGTTTTTGAGATTCATGAGAACTTCTAAAGGAATAAACAGTGATGGGAATAAACTGATAAAACCACACCAAACATTCTACTTTTACACGCTTGTTATTAACTGGGAGACAACACAGCAGACCCTTGATATTTGATGTATGGAAATGCCTACAGAGGTCCTTGGTTTTCTCTCAAATCACAGTCTCACCCAGAATTACATCACCATCACCATAGCAGCTAATACTTGCATGGTTTTTATGTGCTAAATACTGGCTCAAGTACTTGACAGATAGGGACCCATTCATTCCCCCAAATGGTGAGCATGTTATCATATCAAAAGTCAATGGCCTTTTCAATTTTGCTAAAAAAATTCTTATTTGATGAGCAATTCTTACACTGGCTACAGCATTCCCAGAACAGATTTATAAATCATTTCTTATTTCTCTGTGGAGCATATAATAAGCTCAATTCATACACCTAAATCATGGTTAAATAAATAAACATCATTTTTCATAGGTTTTTACCTTCTCACTTCATATCATACTCACCACTTAGCTCTTAGCTTTTTTTCCTCTGGACTACTTTTCACAAATAAACCAAACCATTACTCTTCACAAGAACTACAATATAGCAATGACCAAATCGGAACAACTAAGTTGCTCTGAGAAGTTCTTGCAGAGTAGTGGGCTGGGCTTACTCTGTAACCACAGTGATTTGCTCCTACCCAGTACAAGCAATTCAAGCCATGTTTCAGCAAGGTGACAAGTTAGTACCCTGTCAGGACTTTGGGACCATGCATGAAGAGTGAAATCAAGAATATTAAATCCAAAGGCCTATTATTGTGTATGATCGCTGAAGTTAGGAGACAGCATGATGTATAGACTACATAATGAGACTACATAATGAGAACACAGCTGTAATATTTAGGAATAAAGTTTAAAAGCTGCTGCTATCAAATGTCTTTTTTATGTTACCTTGCTGTGTACTTTTTACATGTAATTCATATATTTCATCGCACTTGCAATTAACCTACTAAAAGAAAACTTTAGGGTTCCCTGGTGGCGCAGTGGTTGAGAGTCCGCCTGTCGATGCAGGGGACACGGGTTCGTGCCCCGGTCCGGGAAGATCCCACATGCCGTGGAGCGGCTGGGCCCGTGAGCCATGGCCGCTGAGCCTGCATGTCCGGAGCCTGTGCTCCGCAACGGGACAGGCCACAACACTGAGAGGCCCACGTACCGCAAAAAAAAAAAAAAAAAAAAAAAAAGGAAAAAGAAAAAAGAAAACTTTAGTACTGTGACTTCTGCCTCTACCACCCTTAAAGTGAGATTAGGAAATTAGAAGCTAAAATTATATGTCTGAGTAATATCATGCCCACAAATAGTATAAACTGTACATGCAGAAAGTAGTAAATAACTCTCAATTGTCACTGAAAAGTTAACCTCAGTTTCAAGGCATTAACAGAAGTTTAATATTTTCTTTAGTTTCGATAAACATTAGTCAAATTCTGACTCTTATTTATTTCATGATTCCATCATTTAATACACTGTTTTTAGAACAGTGTCTGCATGTGTGTGGTAGCCAAATTTCCCAATTTTAATAATAGTTATTTGGCTTAAAGGACTCAATTTTCATAATAGACCAACCACTTAGGACATTCAGTGTAAAATAACTGCTCTTGAAGTTAGGGGTCACCACAAAAAATCCACAGTGCTGGACTATGTTTAACTTGTCATTCCTACTGTTGAAATGACAAAACTGATTTGATCATAAATAGTCTCCAAAGAAGGCCAGTGTACTCTGGGGACATGCCAACTTGGTCCAACCACCGTGAACCTGGAACTCCTGAGGGCACAGTATCAGACTTCTTGGGGAGATAGTGGTAGAATGTAGGGCTTAGAGTCTAGTTAAACGACAGTTAAATTGCTTTGTAATTAAAAATATATACTCCAAGAACCCTAATAATTGGAGTAGTATTTGAAAATAATAGTTTAACAAATATGATTTTTAAAGACTTCTTGCCATTCAGAGCTGCTGTTCTATGGGTGTGAAATAAAACACCAGGCTTTATCCCACTGAAATCTGAGAGGCAAGGAGCTCATTTTAACTATTTGTATGTCTGTGTTGGCTTTACAGATAAAGATCAATTCAATGGCATTTTAGAAAATTAGTTGTGTCTAATCCCCAGTGTCCTAGTCGACATTTCCTTTATTAATAGAACAGGATACACATGGCTGTGGGTGACCTCTTGCTGGTTTTGCTATGACTGTTGTAGCAGCCTGCAAAGAACAGCTACTCTATGAAGTACACTTGGCTACTCCAAGGGAAAAAATACTTCACTAGGCTCCTTGTTAACTTTCTCTATTTTAACCATCAAAGTTTCTTGAGCATTTGCAGATTTGTTTTCAAGTCTCTTAATATATAGGTAACTAAAACAGACATTAAAACATTGATTTCTAAAATGCCTTCCAAAACCTACCTTTAATATTTTGTTAATGTACAACTTTTATACACAGAAGCATAACTGGTGATTTTTGTAAAGTACTTAACCCTCCCCCCACCAACCACTCTTAAAAATTCTCATAAGTCATCCAATAACAAACAAATAAGCAAATAGTAATTAGGTCTCCACTTCTTTCTTTTAAGTTTTCCTATTACCTTCCTTCCTTCTTTTCTTCCTTCATTTTTTAACTTCTAATTTTCTTTCTCTTAAATATCTGAATTTTATTTTCCTTTTTCATTTCTAGAATCGTTTCATATCTTTTTTACATAAAACCAAAAAATGGAATAGCTAATAAACATAACAAAAGATGTTCAGCAACATGGATCACAAGAAGGTAAAGTAAAATAACACTGAGATTGCATTTTCCCCTTCAGATTGTAAAGCATAATATAAATTGACAGAGTCCAAAGTTAGGGAAATTGGCACTCTAATACATGGTTAATGGTGCCGTTCCTTTCAAGGGTGGCAGTTTCTAACTGGATTCAAAATGTGCACACCTTTTGATCCAGAAATTCTACTTTTTGAAATCTATCCTATAGAAATACTTGTAAAATTATGTAATGATATATATAATAATGACCATATATGTAAATTTTGATTATAGTACAGCTATACTATCATGCAACTTTAAAAAATAGTAACGTAATTCTATATTAGATGTGGAAAAATTCCCATAATTTGGTTTTAATGAAAAAAACCAAACAGAATATTTATAGTATGTTATTTCTTTAATTTATAAATACTTACATGTATATTACTTTTAGATCCATATATTTAGCTGTCTACTTAAAAAATCTCTATTTAGGCACACATGTCTCAAATTTAATGTCTCCAAAATTGAACTACTGATCTTTCCCCCAACACTGTCCCCTATCTTACTAAATGATACCTCTATCCACTTGTTCATTCAAGAAACCAGGGACATCTTCGATCTCTTTTGTATTTCCCATCTTCAATCCAGTCCTAAACACTTCAAATCTGTCTACTCCCTGCTATCTCCGTTGCCATTACCCTATACCTCCATCATACTTCCCCTGATTTTTACAATAGCCTCTATCTTATTTGTTGTCTTCTACTTTTGCAATTTTCTAATCCACTTTTTATACCCTTTTAAAAATTTTGGAGCATGTCTAAAACATTCCATGCCTAAAACATTCCATGGAGTCATTCTGCACTTAGAGAAAATCTACTCTCTTTTCCTTGGCCTACACCAACTGCATTATCTCAACACTGACTACTTCTCCAACGAATGGCATTATTATTGCAAGAGCAATAATGATATTGTCAAATAATTCCTCACTTAGGTTTCAAAAGAACTTTTAAGAAATACATAGTTGACCCTTGAACAGGCAAAAATCCATGTATCTTTACATTCAGCCCTCCATATCTGTGGTTCTGCATCCTCAAACTCAACCAATAGCAGATCATGTAGTACTTCAGTACATAATAACTGAAAATAATCCGAGTGTAAGTGGACCCACATAGCTGAAACCCATGTTGTTCAAGGGTCAACTGTAACTAGCAGTAACTACTCTGAAGGTAGCAGTGGGTTCATCTCAGGATCAACCTTTTGAAAGTTATCTCTTGCCCAGACCTGTGCAATTGTCTCCTTACTGGTTTCCCTGAGATGCTTGCTCCCCTCCAATCTATTCTACATACAGCATCAAAAGAGGTAATATATTCATGACATTCTTTGCTTAAGAGCCTCCAATGCTGTAGACCGACCTGATCTAGCCCCCATTTAGCTCTCCAACCTTATCTCATGCCATCATCCCCTTGACTACTACACTTGAGGCAAGTGGCCTCTTCTCAGTTGCTCAATACACCAATCTCTTCATCTTGGAGTTTTGTATGTGCCTCTCTGCCTGAAACATTTTTCCTTCCACATTTTATACAGCTGGCTCCTTCTTATATTTTCAGTCTCAGCTTAAATATCACTTTTTCAGAGAGTCTTTCCTTGACCAGTAAGTAGCCTACTCCTACTTTTATTTCTCATATTACCATATTCATTCCCTTTATATCACTTGACACAAACTGAAATTGTTTGTTTACTTGTCTGTCAGCTGTCTTCCCAACATTCTGGACATTCTGTGCAACACAGCCATGATAGAGGCATTGGTAGGGGGAAGCTGTGAGTCATGAAAGACCTCTTAGAATATGACATTAAGTCCTGAACTTAAGGGAATGTGCTAAGAAAGGAAATGAGGAAGGTTATTCCAGGTCAAGGGGACAATTGGTGAAGCTGGGCAAAAGCATGTAAATTCCTAAAGACTATATCTGGGGCCTAAGGAGGAAAGTGAGGAATACGGCATTGAGGCTGAAAAGATAGGTGCAACCAGATGCTGAAGGACTAAGGAGCCTCTTCTTGTCCTATACACACTGGGGAGCCACAGGAAGCTTAAAAGAAAGAGAGGGAAATATTAGATTTATGATTTAGATGCAGTAAAAGGAGAAAAGACTAGAGACTATCCTCTAAAAAATAAATCTATAGCTTCAACTCTCCTCATTAACAAAATTAAGATCTGTAATACAAATCTAAAACATGAGAGATGAAATAAGTATAGTTTTAAATTAAAGTTGAATATATAAGAAAAATTAAATGTAAATTTTTGGTATAAATTCAAATATATTTTAAAAAGTTAACTTTTTAAAAGTAATGCAGTTTGGGGAAGGTCAGCTAATTTTCCAAAGGAGCCAGTGCCAAAACTGTGCTGGATAAAAGTCAGTCAATGTAGCTAGTTTATAAGAACAGGAGCAGAGTAATTTGCCCTAATTTAAAAAGAAAAGAAAATTTTGAGGATTATAATCCATGTATCACTTTGGTAAACCTTATATGGTAAGGTTGCTGGACTTACAGAAAAACAAACAATGTCAAATATTTGTACATAAACGAAAAGTCATTAAATTAAAAACAATTTAATTGGAAAATACATGAAACAGTAGTTTCCATTTAGAGATTCATCCAGTAATCTAGGGGGAAAAAAACCTGGTAAATATGAAAAAAGTCAAATCACAGAGTTTAGATATGACCTGATTTGACCCCAAATTCCACTGGACATTCTGCTACAAAGTAATTAGAAATACAAAATGTACTTGTTCGATTTGTTTGTACTATGTAAAATTGATTTTTTTCTTTAATACTAAAATTTGGTCCATCTGTTGGGAGGACAGAAAATGTTCTAAATATATACAAAGAGTGGAAATGCTTCATTCCACTGGCTGTATCCTGTGGTATATGCATTTTCATCAGTATGTTTGTTTTGCAGACAAAATGAATATCAGATGGTGGTTTTGAAAAAGGGCAGACCTAACATGAGGTGATTAGTTTCAAAAACAGATTTTTATTCTTGATAAATTATTACCAAATACAATCATCTGTTGACTGAGGATATAAAACAGATTGGTCATACTACAACCCACAGGTTAAATGAAAAACGGAAATAATAAGTTTATTTAACATGGTCTTGCATTAGGTTCCCAGCAGTGCAAATCTAAGGCAAATAATTAGATTTCCAATTTAAAGATATACATTTGTTAAGCCAGACATTTCCTGAGGTCATCTATTTCTCTGTTGGTTAGTGTGACTGCACTGGCAATGTGTTTAGGACATTTTCACTTAGAACTTTATATCGCTACACCTTCTACATTACCCTGATCAAACCCGTATTATAGTTTGATTCAGGGATAATGCAGAGAGGGCAAAGGGCTGATTGTGATGACTTCTGGCTGTAAATCAGATTCAAATACACAGTCACATAGACTTAAAGAAAATGAATGCCTTAAAAATAAATTCCAGGAGGAAAAAAAGAGAATTTACTAAGATACCACTGGTAAACCAAACAAATCAAAACATCTTATACTAAGTAAACGGGACAACAAATACAGCACACTCAATTTCTTAAATATCCACTCTTCCTTTTCTCACGACAACCACTTAATTTTATGGTGGAAAAGAAAAAGTTAAAGACAACTGCTCTGATCAATAGTATAACCTATTTTTACTGAGCATACTCCTCCTCCCTCCCCTTCCTCCTCCTCTATTTCTTCAGTAATTTACAGCTCTGCTGTGTAATGTCTCTCCAGGGAGCAAAGAATCCCATTACAGATGATTCCTCTGTGCAGGCTTCAGCTCTGTAAATCAAAGGCTGAGCTCTCTAACAGATTTTAAATCCCTGCTTGAGTTAGGCTGGGACAACTTGCAAATTGGTTGGGCCGGAAGTAGGGGGAGGAAGGAGAGTCTGGTACCAGAATAAGTTCCAGGAAAAGAGCTTATAACACAACTTGTACTTTTGTTAATTTCTCCAGTAACTATTGTGCCTTGATACAGAACACAGGTGGTCCAGAAATACTAGGGATTGAAAAAGAATATCCAAAGGAGATTCTCTCCCCAGAGCACTCTCAGGGGATTCTTACAAGCCCAACAGAGTGTATCAGAAGCATAACGTAAGCTGGACTAATGCCTCCTTGGAGTTAAGATTTCTAAATGGAATAGAGCACCTTAAAAAGATAGAGTGAAGGTGTATGACAAAGGTGGTGGTGGAGGATTATTGCTAAAATAAAACTCTGAGAATTAGATGGCTCATAGGGAATTTATTTTCCTATAAGCCTTCAGTTGCCTTTATTACTCAAAAATCCTCTAGAAATCCATTGATGACGTGGAAGACACTCGAGAGACTGCCATTATTTTTTGTATAGTGTAGGTCTCACTTAAAATAATGGTTAATAACTATAACAACTAGGGTGTAAAGCATAGCTAATTATATAAAAACTTACTTCATAATAAGAATATTTTACACATATACCAACACTGATCACATTAGGAAATAGACTCTAGGATATTTTCATTAAAAATCCAACATGATGTGGTTTTAAACATTCCTATTAAAAAAAATAACACTACATTAAAGTTGAACCAAGTGTTTATTGAAATAGAACAACAGTGAGAATAGGGACAAGGAAGGCAGTTCAATATTCCAAACCAAATTGTTTCTGAAGGTCAACACCATACAAGACCCCATCACTTCAGTTTAACAGACTCTTTTATTGTTATCAATACATAAGATAGATCTCTTCCTCTCTGCCCCACTCTCTCTCTCTCTCTCTCTCTCTCTCTCTCTTACTCTTTCCTTTAATCTCTCAGCAAATCTTTTCCCAATTGGCCCTAACCAACACTTCTCCCCTTTTCTCCTCAAATTGTTTTCACTTTTTACCTTTTCCACTTGGGCGTTTCTGTGACCAGCATTCCAACTCTACACCTTATTCCACTTACATTCCATTGTTACTTAATCTTGTCCGTCCTTCCTTTTGTATTTCTCTTATTTTGTTTTTTACCTGTTTTTTCTACCACCATCATCCTAGTACCAGATCTCATCACCTCTACCTTAGATTACTACTATTTCATTCTGTCCAAACTTTTTTGCTTTGAGTTTTTATCAGATCTTCAGCTTCTGCACACATTTCCAATTAATCCTCCTAAAATGTTACTCTAATCATGAGTTAATAAAATCTGGAACCTGAGATACTTGCCTAACTTAGTTCTGTGGTGGCAGGCAACAACCTTTGATTATGCCCAATTATGCTGAAATTTAATGTCATCTCTAAAGGAATAAGAAAACAATTGGATTGGGACAAATCACTTCTAGACAAACTACTCCAAGCAAATGCCTTTGTTAGTCAACATTTCCCTCCTAGCATAAAAACTATAGCATATAATTATTAAAGCAGAAGAGGTTATTTTTTTAAAGTTATTTTATTTTTATTTTTTATTTCTTGGCTGCACCACACAGCTTGTGGGATCTTAGTTCCCTGACCAGGGATTGAAGCTGCACCCTCGGCAGTGAAAGTATGGAGTCCTAATCACTGGACCACCAGGGAATTCCCTGGAAGAGGTTTTAAAAGATAATGTAATGGAACCCTTGGTGTAGGCATGATTATCAACTTAAGGTAATTTCCTACAGGGTCCTTTTCCTTTTCCAGTATCACTTCTCCAGGTCACCATCCCAGCTCTCAAACACTGCCTCTGATTGCTGTGATCACCAACAGGCTGAACACACCTCCAGCATGGTTTTGCTCCTCCGGTGAAAATCTGAGTGACATTCTATAACAATCTTTGCTTCTGTTGGCTTTCTGGAAGGGATCTCTCTGTCAATCTTTATTCCAGAAGTGTTCCAAAAGTCAACCTTCCCTTAACATGGATTATTATCTAGGGACTTTTCTGTGCTGCCAGGAAACTTCAGACTGAACTTTTAAATGGAAGTAAAAGCCTTAGGGCACACAGTTGGGCACCCATGTGCTGCTTTAAGAATGGTGTGTTTGTTTTAAATTGGTGCTCCATCTCTAAAGTTCAAGAGGGACCTTAAAAAATCTTTAAAACGATCCAATTTCCCTGCACCTTTGGTCAAGAGTTCATAATTACTTCCTCTGTTAGAAGGAGCACTAACTTACCTTAACAATAGCAAAGAAATGGAAAACCAATGGATTCCCTTTTCTCCATCTATTGATCGATCAGTAAATTAACTTTCTCCTAAAATTATCTTTGCCTTTGTGCGCAAGAACTTTAATTCTCTGCTTATTTGGCATTTACAATCTCAAATGTAAATAATGAGAATGTTCTTCCAAATACTCTGTAATCCTGCTTACACTTACTCCAAACAGTACTTCCTCGACTTTTGATTAACGATTCTCCTACGTGTGCTCTCACAGAAAAGTCTCTCCCCACCTGCATCACTAACACAGCACTTACCACATTGTATTACAATGGTGATGTGGGTTTGCTTCCTCCCTGCTAGCATAGTCTGTGAACTCCTGAGAGACAGGACCACGTTTTAGCCACCTTTGAATTTCAAAACATAGCATAGTAATTAACATATACTAGGTGCTCCATAAATGTATTTGCCGAATTCAACTGGATTGACAAATTGTAATTCAGGCCATGTTAATTACTGGTTAAGGCCAGGCTTCCACAAACAGAGGACAGCAGTGAAGTGAAGTAATTATGCAGATCACTAAGGACAAAAAATGTGCTAATTTGGGCAAAGTAAGTAAGCAAGATTTTGCCTAACTGATCTAATCCATCATTTCATTCCAATGCTTAGCTTTGCTAATGGAAATCTGACTTCTGTGGGGCAGTCCTATTCTCTCCTGTGCTTTGTGTTATAACTGAGTCACCTGTTTTATATTGATGCTGAACATACCCTACACTTCTTGTGCACAGGACAAAAATAACATCCTAATCCCTGTCAATGTCTCATGGGAGTGTCATTGGTTCCAAGCAGGGTCAGTTGAGGGCAGAGTGTAGATAGTTCCGTGAAACTCACGACTGAACCCACACTTTAAAGACCACATCCCACTAATATAGTGAGTCACTGGTACCGACTTTATATATCAAAGCTAGCAAGTTATATAACTAATTCAACTTTTAGCACATGGATTCTCCAAATGAAGTCTGCATAATCCTCTAGACAAAAAGTAAGGTGGGTCTCTCAACACGTTTAACTTTGGGGATGAAGATAAATCTTTACTGGATTTGAAGGATTGTTAGAGGAAGAAAATAATGTAGCTTTTAAAACAGACCAACAGCTTTGTTACTTATACTGTATATATTTGTTGGCATCTTTCCTTTCCCAGATAGTTTGTATTTGATCTAAGCAGGAAAAGCAAAGTTACTCAAACAACTAAGCAACAGATTGAAACTGAAACACTTCATCTTTTGTCATTCTGTGCCTGTAATTAATTTCCTTATGTACACATGTCTAGCTTCAGAAATGGAGAAAAAGCTTTTATGTGTTTCATGAGGAAGCATAATTTTCAGAAAACACTTTGCATTGGTAAATTTAAATCTTTCAATTTATAAGCAGTTATTTACTTTGCAAATAGCTGAAAAAAACTACACTGAAAACATAACTATATTTGACATCAACACTGTCAAACTTACAGGACTTTTTTCTTATACCCTAAAGATTTAAAAGCAGGATGAGTACTTTTTAAAATTAGTGGCAAACAAAATATTTAATGAAAACTACAATAAGACAGAACTACACTACTTTAGGCAGTATAGATAAGTAGAAAGAACTGGATGTCAGAAAAATCCTAGTTTGAATCTCATTTTGCCAGTCATAAATTTCATGACATTGGGCAAGTCAGTGAAAGTTTCTGAACCTCACTTTGCTCATTTCTAAAATAGAAATAATAGTTCCACACTTATCTAATTCTTCAGGTTGTTTTGAGAACATAACATAAATGGAAGTAATTTTAAAACTATGGAAAGCTATACAATATAAAGACATCATTTTTATTATTTTGGCATGTGGATATTGATGGTGGTGATGGTAGTAATGGCCTGACATTTGCCATCAGATGTATCGTTAATGCTCTGGTGTTAGTTATGTAATTATCATGACAGCAAATTAATTTTGTTCAGATTCAGCCATCTGCAAGGCTGAATTATTTGTTTCAACACCAACTGAAAACAACTTATGGTAGTTTAAATAGAGAGTAATAAACAAACACATATACTACATAGCTCTGTTAGAAAAAGACTATAGTTCATGTTTCTTCAAACTGAAGAGTCCTTTTCTTATGTGGCTTCCTCCTCACTCTTGTAGAACAAACTTGTTAGCACATATCAATCATATTTTATTAAACTGACTGTGAAAAGAGTAAACTTCAGATGGAGATTTGTAGCCCTCGGCTTCCTTGATTTGCTTGTCGCAAATGCAATTTCAGCAACTCCTGTACAAGCTTCTTTTAAAAAATAAGAAAGAAAAGAAAAAGGAGAAAGAAAGAAAAAGAGGGAAAGAAGAAGAGATAAAGAGACTAGTGCATAAATTCAAACTGGTGTGGACAAAACTGGGTGGTAAACATCAGAACCTGCAGTGAAGGAAAGAAGCCCTAGCGAGCGTGCGGTCGTTTAACATTTCACCATGGGAGTCAGGAGCTATCCCAGACATAATCCTCTATGTCTTAGATAACAGGAAAGCATCAGAGGATACCAGCCCTCTTCCTAAAGACTAGACTTCCTAAATAAAGAAGCAATCTTCAACTAGCTTTTCCTCTTTGTGAAGTACTAACATCTAAGATGCAATCCATGGCTCTTTGTAAAGATTCTGTTGCACAACAGGAAATAATCTTTGTTTTTCTACATATCATCAGTTCTCAATTATTTTCAATAAGACTCTTCCCCAACACTAACTATTATGACTTGGCTAGAAAAAGGTTGAGGCATCACTGTAGTTCTCTGGGTTTTGTCAAAATGATTACCCTTTAATAAAGGTACTTATGAAGAGCCTTGACCAAGCTAGTAATCTCCCAAGGGTCTTTCTTAGCTAGCAGCAGCAAGACCTCCAAATTATGTTGTTATTAAAAAAATAAGCACCAAAAAGAGCTCCTTGTCTCCACCAACTTTAAATTCCACATATTTTTGCATTTGAAGGAATAATTGTATTAGATAATATCTATATAGCATATGCCCCTTGGCAAACTAGTGTCCAAAGTAAAACTATTTTGTGGGATATTATGGTGTCATGTGAAAAAAAAAGTCTTTCATACTCAAGTAAGTTTGGGAAACACTGAATTAAACTAGGTTTAAAAGATTTTTTTCTCTGCTGGATTTCTCAGAGCTACAATATGCTATCATGTATTGTGATATTCTAAGGAAGTGTTTACAAAATTTATTTGACCATGAAAGTCTTTTACAGGGAACTCTAAAAAATCTGGAATAGACATGGTTAAGAAATGCAGGTCTGTAATATGGCAGAAATATGTCAAAGAGTTCATCACAACCATCAGATAGTTGTCTTTGTGTGGTTGACTCTATTTATGCCAATCTGTGTAGCCACAGAGAACCTATTGTCTTGCCAGGTTCTGTTTATTTAAGAAGTAGATACAGATTTGCTTTGAGGAAAGGGAAAAACAGATTTAATCAGCATCAACAATTCCAAGGATTTTTTTTCCCCCAAGTGACAGCAATCTTAAGAAATGGCTTAAGCTATCTTTTCCATGAAGTCACAAGGTCCCAATACTGTTTCACCTTATTTTCACTGGGGAGCGCGGGGACAACACGTTTATGGAATTACAAACACCAAGATACAAACCACAAGATACTGGTGCATCCTCGTGTTTAGAAATTATAGGAAAACTGGTTTCACAATTTAAAAGAGGACATACTACAGCATATAAGAGATCAGTTTTAGGGGTAATGACTTAATACCTAATATATCTGAATCTAGCTCCAAGTAACTCATTTGAATTCAAATATCTTATCTCTGTGTCTCCGGAACATTCCTTTCCCTAGTTTCCAAGACAGATGAGCTATGACACAGTTACTACAGGAACTCAAATCAGATATTCATTCCTAAAGGCTTCTCTTATAGTCAGAATAATGATGACCAGTTTTGTTTTGTTTCATTTTTTTAAAGGGCAGCGGGAAGCACCTAGATGTTATCTCTTTTCATGAAGTTCTTCTTTCCCCAAGCTGAAGTGCAGCCTCCCCACAGCACTACAGTAGCTCCGGAGCGTGTTCAGCGGCTGTGGCAGCTCAACCATGCAATTTTACAGCAGGCAGCAAACAAGGCAGAGAATTCAGGGTTAAAAACTCAAGGGAAGTTTTGTCTTCTACAGTAATGAAAGCTGACTAAAAGAGTAAATCAAATGGATCTCCTAACAAAATGAAAACAGCTGTTTGGCCTGGCTTGGTCTCTGATTTAGGTTAAGTAATTATTGCTCTAGTGTGGTTCAAGGTTGTTCTGTATTAGTGAAATAGGATATCACATGAAAATCATCCAACTTTTTAATTTACTGTAGCATCAGAAATTCCACTGTATAAAAAATTCCAGAAACGTAATCTTCTAAAAACTTTACCTATAAACCTTTTCAAATACCAATTGATTAAATCTTCCAAGACATAATTACACAATATGTAATTACATTACAGTAATAACTTTCAGTATCTATGCTGAGAAAATATTTTAATATTTTAACTTTAAAACACTAAGTTTTTCAAGTTTTACTGAAGTGATATATCCCCATTCTCAAATAACTGTAAAGATCATTTTTGCATAGAGATTTTATGAAGAGTAACCAATGAATAGCTACTTCTTGAGCCCCCAAACAAGTCTATTTTAATAGTGTAAATCTTTTTATTTTTTTAATTCAACCTTGGCATACCAATAGTGGTCGGGAAGAAAAACAATTATAATGAAGAATCACAGCAAAGGAAGATTCTTGAAGAAGAGGCTTTTGGGTTTAACACTATTCAGAGTAAGATAAATTACCCAAGTCATTTCAAATTCCGTTTCTTTCTTGTGGACTTTTGCTTTTCCTTCATCTATTACCATCACCAATGCTATTCCTCTCTTATTTAAATGCTTTATTTCTGCTTTAGCTTGTCTATGATAACAAAGGACAAATCACTGGTAGGTTGTTGGTAGTTTTTTAAATGATGCTCCAGTAATTATTTTTAAATGGTTAAAAAAATTTTAAATAGTGTCTAACGCAAGACGTTAAGTTCTTGAAGAAAACAAGGACTGAAGTCTTGGCCACTATTAATTTTTAAGTCAATCTCCATTATATCACTGAATGGATACTTAAATGTATGAATAAACAATAACAAATATATTTTCTAATACTAACAACTATTTAAATTATCTCTTCAATAAAGTGACATCTTTAGAGCACTGAAATTCATTTAGATACATTTAATTTGGTTGCCAACAAAAGAAACAGAGAGAGGGAAAGAGAAAAGATTGCATCAGAAAATTAATATTTTGAAGAAAATTACTTAAGTGGTGTAAAGCCCAGGGAAAAGTCTCAGATGTTCTTGTTATAATTATTATTGCTGGACTCAAAACATGACATATTTACCTTTCCAGTGGGCTAGTTTTATAACTTTCCTAAGGCTAAACAGTATTTCTTGCTGGCCCTTGCCAATTATTCTAACTATTGTTTGCCAGCACATCAGAACAACAGAAACAACACAGTTACATGTGTTATTTCTCGAAAATGTTTCCACATTCTGATCCTTCTTTGGGGTCAATATTCCTTAAATAGGAGAATATATCATGTTTGGGGTTTCCATTCAGAAAATGTGCCGTGGAACTAGATCAACAGTGTACAATTTACCTAAGGATTAGAGAGGAACTCAGTGAAAAGCAATATTTAAAAGGAAGGTTTAATTTTTCCCTTTCAGACAGTTAATGTAAATTCTACTAACTGAGATCTTCAAAAATGATAGGGCACAAGAAGCCAGTCTACATTCTTAGCTGTCTGCAATCCGAGGAGGGTAACATGGAGGAATGGTCCCACCACTTTTCATAGTCAGTGTTTTCTTTTCAAGAAACACAAAGCCTGCTCTTTTTACTGCATAAATCCTAGCGAATAGGCAAATGTCATTAACTCAAATTTATAAAGAAAATGGGGCATAGTCAGAGCTACTTAAACAGTATATCTTTAACTGCACTGCTAAGTCAAATATAAGGTCAAACTCTATTCAGTTTTCCTTAGACAGGTTTCCACAAGCAGTGTCAGAGCAGTACCTCCAGATAGAATCCCTATGCTGAAAAGAGAATCTCCCTCCCTGAAAATCACTTATCTTACGCTCAAATACTTCTTTTGAGTCCCTGATCTTTCCCTAGCTCTTAGTTACTCCTGATATTCTTTTCTACTTCCTTTGCTTCTTTGATCATTCACATTTACTCTGAAGATGAGCAGGACACCACTGTTCAAAGGAAATGGATTTTGCAAAGATTGGCATTCTCTAAGCTCCTCCCTTTGCCTTCTTCTTCCTTTTCCTCAGGACTCTAACAAGAGCACTTCACAACAACCCAGAGCCTTCCAAGGCAGCAAGCCTTTCTGGGCATGCTTTTTAAAAAACTACCCTGAAGAACATGCGCACTTGAATGGTGAACAGTATTTCTTACAATCACACAGCTTACACCCTTCCAGCCAACCATTTCAAAGCATGTTTCCCACAAATTCTTCCTTTTCCTCTTAGATTCCCTAATGAAAATATTCCTCTTTTAAAAAATTCCTTGGTTCAAAGTAACCAAGTAGCCCCTTAGTTCAAATTATTTCATTATAGATTATTTTCATTTTAAGTTTTAAAAATTTAGAATATAAAGTGGGTATAGAATATAAAATACTATTTATCATATCAACTTCAATAAAACTTTCATAGATCTTACAAAGATGTTTTGGCAACTATTCCACACTAACTTACAGGTTACCTTGAATCACAGGTATTTTTTCACTTGATTTTTGGCTGAGATATGAGACGATATCCCAACTTACATAGCCTGTGAATAGTGGCAACCACATCAAAAGCTAGGGCCTTTACTAGAGTAAATTCAGCCATGAATTTAATCAACTGAAATATTCTGTAGTAAAATATTCACTCCTAGTCTCAAATCATAGGATTCTTAAATTAGAAAAGACCTTAGCAACTATTCTTTCCAAAGCCATCATTTTACATATTGAAGGTATTAAGGTCCCTGAAAGATGAAGCAAATCACCCAAGGTCACATGGCTGGTGGGTGGATGAACCCAGACTAGTTCTTTCTTCTTCTCTGGGCAGGAATAGTAAAACAACACATTAAAAAAAAAAAAAAGATTTTATCTCATATTATATTCAGAAGAAACAAAGATGTTCTCTTTAAAGAATTCCCAATTCCTAAAATTAAACATTTTAGTCCTCTACTCTTTAGCACTTCCAAAGCAGGACCAAATTCAGTCATGAGGGTTTGATCATTCCCATTCAACATTCCTATTCCTGTAATCACAGACGTTCCCCACAGTCTTTCCTATACAGCTATCTGAATTTTATATTTGAGAAATTAAGGTACAATAGAAAATATTACATCTAAATCACAAATATTATTTTTATGTGACAAAATCTTAAACAATACACTCTGAGTTTCTGAAATAAGTGCCAAGTCTGTAAGTAAAAATTAATCTATTCATTGTTTCAAAATATTCCAGGGGAAATAAAGGTGGAAAAATAGATGAAACAAGATTGGCAAAATCACAGTTGTAATTATAATTGAATTATAATTGTTGTAAAATTACCATTGGTAATAGATATATGTGGTTGATTATACTATTCTATTCAGTGAATATTTGAAATTTTTCATAATATATTATTTATTTTAAAAATTAATCCACATAATACCCTTTGGGAGAACTTAAACAATTACCAAGTCCCAATGTATACCAGTGGACTGTTGTAATCAACAGTAAAAAGGGGGGCTTCCCAGGTGGCACAGTGGTTAAGAATCTGCCTGCCAATGCAAGGGACACGGATTCAAGCCCTGGCCTGGGAAGATCCCACATGCCACGGAGCAACTAAGCCCGTGCGCCACAACTACTGAGCCTGAGCTCTAGAGCCCACAAGCCACAACTACTGAGCCCACATGCCACAACTACTGAAGCATGTGCGCCTAGAGCCCGTGCTCCGCAACAAGAGAAGCCACGACACTGAGAAGACCTCTCACGGCAACAAAGAGTAGCCCCCCGCTCGCCGCAACTAGAGAAAGCCTGTACACAGCAGCGAAGACCCAATACAGCCAAAAATAAATAAATAAATAAATTTTTTAAAAACCGGTGAAAAGGTAAAGGAGAATAAAACCAGTGTCTTCTTCTTTTCTTTTAATTGTGTTAAAAAAATAATAACATGAAGTTAAACATCTTAACCATTTTTAAGTGACCTTTAATAGTGTTAAGTATATTGACATTGTTGAACAATGGATCTCCAGAACTTTTTCATCTTGCAAAACTGGAACTCTATACCCACTAAACAGCAGCTCCCCATTTCCCCTCCCCTCAGCCCTTGAAAACTACTACTTTCTATTTCTAGGTATTTGACTACTTTAGATATCTAGAGTAAGTGGAATCATACAGTATTTGTCTCTTTGTGACTGGCTTATTTCACTTAGCATAATGTCCTCAAGGTTCATCCATGTTATAGCATGTGACAGGATTTTCTTCCTCTTTAAAGCTGAATAATATTCCATTGTATGTATATGCTACATTTTATTTCTTGTCCACTCACCTGTCGATGGACATTTGGGTTACTTCCACCTCAAAGTTTTCATCTTAATATATTTTCTGAGGAAACTGAAATAAAATATGCTGTGAGAAAAATTCAACTAAGCAACAAGGAGAAAGAATGGATATTCAATTACTGGAACAAAGTCTAGCCACTTGATATTCATCACTCCAGGGACTATAAGAAACTGGGCACACCTGATGGAAATTACTCAGTGGGTCTATAAGAAACTAAATTTATTATTTATCTACTTTTGTTTTCTACTCCCCTCTTATTTTGGTATTCTTTCTTGATGGAACTATTCAGGGGATGCTGATGGATATAAATATATTTTTAGTCCCTTAGTCTAGGGGTATAGCTGTAAGAGATGTAGCTCAACTGAGAAAAAAGTACCACAAATGGATGGATGAAGACTGGGAGAGTGCCAAATTTTTCAGATTAAAACTTCTTCTGATTAACAAAAATTACATTTAAATCCTGAATTTTTCAAAGAAAATTTGTGTTACAGGTATTCCATGGTTTATTTTGATGATGAATTTGATAAACCGTTTGATGTCTAAAAGGCTGAGCACTGTGCTCCATTTAGCAACTTAGAAAAGTTTCCGGAATGACACTGTGATATCATGGGGGGATAATTATTTTATTATCTATTAGAGAAAATGAACCTACCATACAGGACATAGCTCTTCAGATGATTGTACTCCACCTGATTCCACAAGGATAAAGTCCATCCAAAATCACTTGAATTTCTTGGGCACTGAAAACCCACTGCCATCTTATGTGGAGCCACTTTTGTATTTTATATTTTGCCTCTAGTTCACTTTCTCAGTTCCCACTCCAAGGGGTCTTGGATCCTTTGGGCTCAATAAATTTCTGGCTTGGATTATGTGGAGTGATTAATGGTGGTGGGCCTGATACATGTTGAGGTCAGGGTGCTGAGCATCCTGTATGTCAGCGACAAATACAGCAGTGTGCATCCACTAAGTCACTTTTCCCCTTTGCAGCTGTAATTTATTCATCCCAGAGAACACTAGACCATCTGCTATTTATTTTGTTTTCTTTAAGCATTATTCCCCTCGATTGGCTAAGCTAGGGCACAGGTGAAAAGTGGTAAGAAGCAAAGGGAAATTGCTGTTGTTGGACACAGGAGGGGTGAATTGAGCTCCCCTGGAGGAAGAGCATTCAGCTCCACAGAAAAGGCCTAACTGTATTGTTGAATACTGAAATCCCTCTCTAATAAGAGCATCTGGGCCAGGCCCAATCATAACTAGCTAAGGCTAGACCCTTGGAGTGAGAGTGTAAAGCTGGGGAATTTTAAGCATCCTTAATAGTAGCCTTGTAATAAACTGATGCACTGAATCTTTGCTAGAGTATATACAAAACGGCTATAAATTTTACATTTGGCTAAGTCACTCATAAAGAAACACCCACCTGATTTCAGACATGCATTTTTGGCAGTCAGGGCACTGGCTAAATTAGCTATGGTTCTATTTTTAGCTGCTTTCTTTCTCTGCCTAAAATACAATGATTCTATCTGTACAGTTTTACAGCTATGCCCTCCTTTACTGCCTATTAAGACTGCCTCTTGGACTGGGAGATTGCTTCTTTTTTTAAATGCCCAAAACATGGGAATAAATTTTATTTTTTATTTTATCTGTAAGCTTCTGGCCCTGTGAGCTGTTTTTTATGAGAGTAACTATAATAAATAATTTATCGAAATGCATTTCAGCTTACTTGCACTCTAACAATCTCTGTTATTACAGAGTGATAAAAACATAAAAACATTTTTTCTTCAGGAAGAGTTGAAGTGTCTCTTGTCTGGGGAGGTCCAGTGTTGACTTGAGGAACTTTGGTCAAGCTGGTATTTGACCTTTGGCAGGAGGCTGCCCTGGGTCTTATATTCTCAACAAACTGGGCCCAAGACAATAGTGTGCTTTATAGCCCAGAGACCGATCAGTGTGTTTCTCCAAGGAAGACCTCAAGCTGAAAAGCCAACATGCCTGACAAGCACCGTCAAGGTACCAAGGGCATAAGCACTAGACATTGGAAAACAAATGGAAAAGCACACACAGCTACATCTGGAATCCTAATGGGCCGCCAATGGTTCCCAGCTAAAGGAAGAATTACCCATGTTATTTTATCATCCCTTGCGCTAACTTCGCTGTTTATGTACAGCAATAAATGATTTTTTAAAAACATATTTGGGTCATTATGTCATATACCACCAGTAAGTAAGGTTGTTTTATTGTACTTGGAGTCAAAATACACTGCTGTACCCAGATGTACGGGAAGTTTAAAATCTCTTGTCTTTCTGTATTCATTCCTCCTGGACAAATGAGTTAAGTTTTTAAAAGGGAAATTGAGAATTTTTATGGCTTCTATTCCCACATCGCCAGTAAAATTTGCACCAGTATTTTTCTACCCAGCAAAGGTGCTTGGCCAATGATAACACTAAATAGTAATGCAGAAAGCCAAACAGCTTCCAACCAACAGGAAATGCCAGAGATTTTCTTTTTTTGGAACACTTTTAGCAAGTTGAATTCTTATGCCAAGGCTGTGCTATAATCAAAAAGTAACTGCAGATCAGGAACATGGAGTGAAATCCAGAGGCTTAAGCCGACTCTTCCAATGCAATATGTGGATTTCTACCCGCCTTTCTGTTTGCTGCAGGCAGTTTTAAAATACACCTGCTCTGTTATCATACATACCCAACATTTACCAACAAGATGAAATCTTTTCTTAGTTAAAAAAAAATCCAAAATGCCTATCTCTTTATAATGTATTCTTTTGCATATGCTCTTTAATCAATGTATCTGGTTGGTTTCTTTTTCTACCCCTTCCCAGACTTTCCAAAATTTTAAAGCTCAAGTCATCTAAACCTGCTTCCATTGCATTATTAATAAAGGGAACTTTTTTTCCACAAGACTTTCTACATCGAGGGAGGCAAAAGGAGAGGAAGGCTAAGAAAAGCAGATGTTCAGATATGACTAACCCACCTATCCAGAGAATCAGTCCTTGTGTGTGTTTGGTTTCTGAAGCAGAGGATGCTGGCTTTCCTGTTTACTTAGCTAGCCCTGTCACTGGTTTACAGGTGGCCTGGAAAGAAGATTTAGGAAATGTTTTCTCTTTCCATAAAGGAACATCAAATTATTTTACAATGTGCCCTGGTACATGCATCATGACAGGTTAGAAGCCAAAGATAATCTCAAAAGGGGAGGAAGGAGGGGGAAAGCGGGACGGGGAGCTGAGTGTTGGTTGGGGGGAGTCTGTGAGGGGCTTGGCTTCAGAGTTCTTGGTGAAACAAAATTATTTATAAATTGTCAAATGTTTTGCTAACAGATAAGTCATTTTGCTCTTTAACCTGGTACACCTTCCTTTCCTAGTCCCCCTCTTTGGCAGGATTTCTAAGTTCTAACCATTCTTGCAATGTAACAGACTTGGATTTTTCAGAAGATCCCCTTTAGTATGCAGTACTGAGTTCCTTGAACCATCACACCATGATCTTACTTTTGCTACTAATGATCAGTCTTTTTTTTTAAAAAAAAGCAGTTAACTTGATTTTGAATTTTATCTGAATCCTCTACACAAGGGAAGCCTAAAATCGCCAGCATTGCTTCCATATGGAAGAAGCCATTACCTGACAATTTATCAACTAAGGCTAGAGTTCCATCTCTTTTTTTCTCCCTTTTCATGCTACTTCATCTTTTTCTTTTGCCCCATTACTTAACAATTTTTTTCACCAAACTTCAGAGATGATTTTGGTGATTCCTTCCCTTCTTTCTTGCTTATGTTCAACCCTGTCCCCCTGACACATTTCTAGCTTACATTCTAACAGTATCTGATTCTCGTCATTTTTCACATTTCAAGAGAATTTTAGCCTCTTGCTCCTACCTCTACATTCCCCCAGCCCAGAAGTCTTCACAGATCATCTTTGTCAATGTACATCCCTCCTCCTTCAGAATGCTGCCAGGAATCATCTCTTAAACTAACCTGGTAGGGATCTGCTCAACCAATTCACTTCAACAATCCTGTTTGCACAACGACAGAAGTTGCTTAGAAAGATGTTTCTATATTCTGCAGATGTTTATATTTTTCCTATGATTCTTCTGCTTCTGTTCTTTTGTTCTTTCATTTGCATATATCTTCTCGTCCTTATTTTTTTTTTTTTTTTTTTTTTCTTTTTGCGGTATGCGGGCCTCTCACTGCTGTGGCCTCTCCCGTTGCGGAGCACAGGCTCCGGACGCGCAGGCCCAGCGGCCATGGCTCACGGGCCCAGCCGCTCCGCGGCATATGGGATCCTCCCAGACCGGGGCACGAACCCGTATCCCCTGCATCGGCAGGCGGACTCTCAACCACTGCGCCACCAGGGAGGCCCTTCTCGTCCTTATTGAAACGTAAAGCTCCTTGTAAGTACGGAATGATCTTATAACCAAATACTTTTTGTGTGTTTCTAAAGTTCTCCGCTCAGTGCTCACTGTATTATAATGGAGGAAAATCAAGAAATATGGTTACCTGACTGAACTGAAGTCTGAAATTGCTCTTCTGGCAGTCGTGCTTTTTGGTCTGTGATAGCGAAGCATATCTTAAATGACCATTCACTCACTGTCCTTTGTTATCATGTAGGCTTATTAGTAACATCCTCTGGACTCAAGATTTCTGAGGTTACACAGCATATAGCCACCTTCTATTTGTCGGTACAAAATTGAAGAATAATGGAGCTGGCAAAGTAATAACATCTGAAAAATGTGTCTTTTGCCTCTAGTCTCCCCTTCAGTATCTTTGAGAGTCCTCTCTCCTTTATCAACCTCACGTATTAAGTGCCTTCTCAATTTCTAACTTCTCCAAATAAAAACAGCAAGATGTAATATTTTTTATACTTTACCTAAAATTGATTATCACAAATATATTCAGTCTTTTAAGAATTTTCAATTTTAAGCCTCATTTCCTGTTATGCAATAAAAGTATCTCCTGAGAGAGGAGTTTAGAGAACATTCAGGAAGTGAGAAGAATGAAATAGGGGGAGAAGGGTGTAGAACAGTCTTCTCTTTGGCCCTAAAATCTGTGCTGCATTTAATTCTGGGCTTAGTGAGAGACTAGCAGACTATCTGCCTTTCCATTTTCCTTAATACACAGATTCCTGTGCCTTAAGACGTACAAATGCCGGCGGTCTTATGCCCTCAACCTGGCCTGGGTTTTCCAGCATCACTGCCATTCACACACCTCCCCCAGCCCACCACCACAGGGACAAGGGATATGCCTTTCCCCAGCCCCCGCTGTGCTTCTTCTAGAATATAATCCATAATCCCATGATCCAAAGCTTTAGTTACTTCCAATACCCCCAAACAATTGAGTATGACACTGCCTTAGAAGTAGGGAACAGTTACTAAGCAGTCATCAGGTGAGGTGCAATGACAGTAAGGTGGGGGTGGAACCCATCCGCCCAAGCACACTGTGGGGTGCCATCGCCAGAGCACCATGGTTATCAGCAGACATGATCCTGTCTCTTTGTCAAGTCCCTGACTGCATATCCCAATAAATTTTAAAGGCAGGCATTGACACATTCATTCCTCTGTCTTGCTGGTGTTGTTTTTAACTAAGGTATAATTGACATGCAATAAATTGTATATATTGAAAATGTACAATTTGATAATTTTTGACATTTGTATACATCTGTGAAACTATTACCATAATTCAAGATATTAATGAATATATTCATCACCCCCAAGAGTGTCCTCATCCCCCTTTGTTATCCCTCCCTCCCATTCCTGCCTCTCTAACTACTGATCTGTTTTTTGTCACTATAGATTAATCTTCATTTTCTAGAACTTCACTTAAGTGGAACCATATAGTACGTGTTCCTTTTTGTCTGGCTTCTTTCACTCAGCATGATTATTTGGAGATTCCTCCATGTTGTCATATGTATCATTAGCATGTTTATTTTAATTGCTGAGTAGCCTTTCATTGTAAGGATATGCCTATCTGAAAGGCATTTATTGAGCCTCTTCTTTGTGGCAGGTAGTGTGCTAGACACTGGACTATACAGTCACTAAAGGCTAGGTCTCAGCCTTTAAGGATCTAATTTGGTGTCTAATATACAGACAGATAAAAAACTTTTGATCTACACTGCAAGGGAGGTAAATACAGGGCTTTTGAAGCCTCAGCAAAGACCCTGTAAATTAGACTTGGGGAGGAGAGGTTCAGCAAAGCCTCCTGGAGTAACTAGTATTTGAGGTGGGTTTTGGTGGATATGCAGAAATTTGTTACAGAGTGAGGTCAAAGAGTTACAAGTAGTTCTATATGCCTGGCATGATGGGGGCAGAGGAAGCTAGTTAGAAGGACCTTTTTATGCTGGGTAAGAAGCTTAAATTAATATCAAGATTTATTAAAGACATTTAAATAGCAATTGAATGACATAATTAAATATACTTCTTACTATGTAGAATGAACTGGAAAAAAACAAGACCAGAGGTAGGAAAACCAGTTAAGAGGGTATCAAAGTAGCCCCCCAGATGAGAGGGGATAGAGGTGTAGGCTCATATGGTGGATGCAGGGACTGGAGGAAGTGGAAAGACCACAAAGAAACTGAAAGAGACAAAGGAAATAGAAGTCTAAGTACTTGTTGACTGATTAAATGCATAGGGAAGAGTTAAGTAAAGTCCCATATTTAAGGCTTGAGCAACTAGGTAAATAGACAAGGGATTAAGAAGTGAAAGTAGGGTTTGGGAGGATGATAAAATTCAAAGGGAGAAGTCCAAAACTTAGATGGATATAAATATGGGTTTAGATTGTGCAGGAGTTTGGAGATGAAGATACATTTCCTCATATTTACAGGCTTGAAGGAGGAAGGAGATAAAGAATGAAAGAGCAAAAGGCTTAAAATGCGGCTCTTGGAAACACTGTCTTTGTGGGGAAAACGTAGCTCATGTATCTCATATATTTATTTTTGCTCCTTAATTAGTTTGGAAATTCCTAAAGGAACAGGCTTGGCCTTAAACTTTTCAGTAACTCAGTGCCTGTGACCAAGAAGGGGTTCAAAACTCACTCATTATTTGCCTATTTGTAAATTGGAAATATGGTCAGTCTGGGTCTATAACTAGCTGTCTCTGAGAAATCAATCCATGTGGCATACTAAAATGCTAAAACAACTGTTTAATGGTGCCAGGGCAGGAGCTATCACCACCACATAGATGTAATCTATTTCTGTAGAGTAGGAACAGAAATTGTAGTTACAGAATTTTCTGATATTTAATCAAATATGTAAAAGGATAAAGTGCTTCCAGGTTCAAATCTAGTAATGTGACTTTAGCCAAGCCATGACAGTCAGGTCCAGCAGTGGGCTTACATATACAGCTAAAAAAAAAAAAAATTCAGACAACACAATGAACATCGCTTTTGCCATTTTTTTCACATCATGCAGTACTTAGCAGGTGACAAGTTGGATATATTTTTGCATAAATGATTAAGAATCCCAATTCTCTCAACAACACCCTCACCAAAACTGGGAAAGTCTTCCTAATCCAAATTAAATCTAAGATTGTAAATATTATTGTATCTTTAAACTAGATCAACTCAAGGTAAATGAGTGTAAGGAGGTCAGGAAAACTTCAGTGAATCAGTCCTCATTTTTCTCACCACATCAAATGGAGAAGCTGTGATTTAGGCAATTTCTGCTAGGGAAAGTGCTTCCCCTGTAACTTTTTTCCTCCATGATCTCTTCCCCATAATACAATAAGGAGTAACCTTTACTTGCCATAGAAAAACAGACATGTGAATTTGATACTCTGAGTTTGTTGACATGTTTTTAAAGCTGGCGAGCAAATAGAGTGCAGAATGTGAAATTTTTTTGCTTCAACTGCCACATGGCTAGCTGGAAGCCAATTTCAGGACATAGCAAAGCGTCCATTCTGATTTCCAAGAACAGCAAAAATATTATGTTATGTTGAGGGAGAAAAATTCTTATTCTTGATATTATCAAACTTATTACCAAAATACCCTCCAATTTCTTCTAGGTGGAAAACCTTACAAATGAAATAAAAACAACAAACTTAATTTTACCATCTCCAAAAGATGTCTAACAATTTTCAAAGGAATTTCTCAGACTCTTATTTTTCTGAAGTTTCTTTTTTGAAAGTAGAAAACAACATTGGTTTGAGTTCTAGGTACATTTCCTAACTCTTTACAGAATGATTGTTTAGATATAACTTGATTTAAGAAAATTTATGAAGAAGATAAATTAGGAGGATACTAATTGTATTAAAGAGCATTCTTCACATTTCAAGATTCATTAATATATTAATCTTTTCAGATAACTTAAAAATTAATGTATAAAAGTTTTGTTCACACAGCCTTTGGGGAAACACATTTATTGTGTAATCCAAGGCATGTGTGAATTTTTTTTATAACAATGGGTCTATGATACTCAGGCTATTATTCTCTTCTGTTTCCCTTTAGGTATTCAATTTCCTCCTAACATGCCAGAACTTACCAACTCTGTACCACCAGGTTAAATACTTTTCCTGCACTCCAGACGCATAGATTAAACTCCTTATGAGACATCTCCACTTGTTTAACCCATGGAAATCCAAATCCAATGCATTTAGGACTGACAGCATCACTCCATCTTCCTGATTCCCTTCTAATTCCTTATTTCAGGTAACTGCTGAACCAGCCACCTGCAGGCCTAGCCAGGACCCTGGGGACATTCTCAAATCTTCCCCACATTTAATGACAGATCCAACTCAAGTCCATTGGTTTCCACCTTCTTAATATCACTGATATGCATTCATTTCTCTCCCTCTCCACTTTTCACCTTGGTTCAGACCAACTCCACTCCCCTTACACAAATGTACAGACAGCCGTCTAGTGGGACCCTACTCTAATCCATTCCTCATATCACAGTCAATTATCTTTTAAAACTACAAATCTAAGTAAATCACTCCTGCTTAAATGCTTAAAGAATTTCCCAGGATAAGGCCTAACTCCTTAGCATGGCATAAACGACCATTCAAGATATACCTCTTTCCATTCCTCCCCACGTTCTGGTCTGAACTCCAAATCTACACAGCTACCTGCAGTCCCCTGTGTGCCCCCTCACTGGCACTTCATTTGTTCTGCCTAACATGAGTTTGCAACCCTCTTAAACTCTTTCCGAATTACCTTTGTTTACTTGCCTTTAACATCTCATTTCAGGATATTATCTTCCCAGGAAGCTTCCCCTGACCAGTCTCCACCCCTTAACATATAGAAGACAGTGCCCCTCCTATATGTTCTGGAAGTTCCCTGTACTTACCCAGACTTAAGCACTTATCACCCTTTATTGTAACTGCTTATTCACTTGCCTGTCTTCTCTTCTAGACTGTAAGTGTCTTGAGGGCAGGGACTATGCCTTACTTTCCACCCCCTGTGCTAAAAACAAAGTCTAGCACATAGTAGACACTCAGCAGAGAGAGGAATGAATAAAAGTATGTAAAGAAACATAAGCCGAGGACTAAAAACATCTTTCCCATTTTGTAATTAATGATATTTTAACTCTTAATGTGTTTAGCTCTCCTTTTTTTTAACCGTATGCTCTTAGTTTCACAATATATAAAAAATGAAAACAAAAATACAAAATTTTACTTTGTCTTATTTATTTAAATGCAAAATTGAGCATGTTTCTTCTGAAAACAAATAGTAGACTATTATTTTAAACTAAAGGTACACTCATCTATTCTACAGAAATTTCAATGCAAGTATACTTTGATATATAACATAAAGGAGATCCTGAAAGATTACCAGTAAGCAAGTTTTAGAAATAGTATCAGTTTTGGATGTAACATTGGAACTTTTGCATTGTTATTACAGGAACACTGGCTTTGTGTAATGTGACGAATCATTCTCTTTACTTTTAGAAACTTGAATTTCTATATACAGTATTGGGTTTTCTTAAGGTAAGGTACAGTTGTGAAGCACTAAATACCTAGAAAGACTTCAGGCTTGTGAAAAAAGGAAAAGTAAATCTTGAAATTACATAATGAATAATGCTCTCCTAACCTTGTCTTGACTTAAATTAAGGACTGACCTGCAATTTTTTTTGCTGTTTTTAAATCTGTGGCAAAATCCTCAAACCTGAAGATTAAGGTATTTACTTGCCATTTGTTTCCTCCTGGGCAAAATGAGAAAACTGGCCTAGATCAATGTTTCCCAAACATGATTCCAACTGAGAAATCTTTTCTTTCTTTAAAATAAATATTATGGATATGACCAACACATAAAATATTTACAAAATTTAGTTGGGGGAAATAAAAACGTGAGAAACCCTTGCTCCCTACCCCCTCTGCCCCACAGCGTGCTGCTTCTAAAGTGCCAAGAGTTAAATGGAGCACAGCTTTAAAGCCACTGTCTGTGAGATCTCTAAAGACCCCTTTCAAATCTGAAGTCACATGATTCTAAAGTTTACAAACATTTCTGTGTATGCAGTTATCTAGAGAAGAGAGACTAAATAATCAAATCTCTATACTGGGACTTTCTAGGGAATATGAAATATAGGTGTAATTTAAATTACTACAATTATGAAGGAAAGCTCTCTGGAAATCATTATCATAGAATTAATGAATTCTATAATGTTTCTTTAATTATTTTTTTAATCTAATACTTTCCATCATTTAAAGGAGTCTGTGAGGGCATGTACACTTGAATGAAAAGACAAACTGCTGGGCCTCCCTGGTGGCGCAGTGGTTGAGAGTCCGCCTGCCGATGCAGGGGATACGGGTTCGTGCCCCGGTCTGGGAGGATCCCATATGCCGCGGAGCGGCTGGGCCCGTGAGCCATGGCCGCGGAGCCTGCGCATCCGGAGCCTGTGCTCCGCAACGGGGGAGGCCACAACAGTGAGAGGCCCGCATACCGCAAAAAAAAAAAAAAAAAAAAAGACAAACTGCTGGAGAAAAAAAACTTCACTAATATTTCAAAATTGGAAAGTGAAAAGAGTGGGTTTCATCATCGGGAACCACAAAATAATGACAGGAACTCAGTTTGAAGAAACCCCAAGACATCCAGAGACTCAAAGTAATGAGTTTAATTCCCCAAAGTCGAAAGCAGTTTCACCCCAGGGTAACAAAAACAAGACCTCATGTTTGTTTGTTTTGGAGTCTCCATTTGGACCTGGAAGGTCAGGCTCTGAACAGAGGAGCCATTGTTCAATATCATTCATCCTGATCGCGGTCCAGCACCTGACTAGGAATTAGGAAACCTGGGTTCTCTATCTGATTCTGTGATTGACTCACCCCCAGGGTTTTTGAAGAGTCACAATTTCTCCCCACTAGAGTATCTGTGAAATAATCTTTCCCCTCTGGATGAAGGAGGAATTATAGAGATTATATTGTCTCCTAGCCCTTGGAAATATGCTAAACAAGGTTATGCTAATACTTTATTACCAATGTTTTTCATTTCAATACTAAAAACACCAGTTAGCGCCTTTCTGAGGGATTATTCTGTGCCAGGACCTGTTCTAAATTCTTTACATAAATTAACTCACTTAATTCTCACAACAACCCTATTAGTTAGGTGTACCATAATCCTCATTTTGCAAATGAGACAGCAAAATTATAAAGAAGTTGAGTAACTTGCCTAAAGTCACACAGCTAGTAAGTGGCGGGACCAGAGCTCTAATATAGGCAGCCTGGCTCTAGGGTCCTTGCTCTTCACGCTGCACCACCTCTTCTCCAAAGAAGCTGCTGGGTTTTTCCAGACCTGTTGCTATGAACAGGAAGGCTAGAGCATATCTCATCTCTTAATTGCCTGTCTAATCATATTAACTAGGTTTTCTCTCACACAATCATAGTCTATGACATACATTGGCCTTATACTGTTTTCTCCCTACAGAAGGATTTTATTGCTTTGCAGGATGCAGGCAGTTGGGGGAGGGGGAGGGTTCAATAACTTCAAAATGGCATTTTAACTGAATTGGACTATCTCTCAATATGTATGTATTTAGAACAGAAAAGGATTTGAAAATGTTGTTAAATATTACTCCCTACAGTCATTTTAATAATAATGGCAAATCCTGAACTTTCTGTTAGAGACACTTT
This sequence comes from Mesoplodon mirus, assembly GCF_964341445.2. NCBI lineage: Eukaryota > Metazoa > Chordata > Mammalia > Artiodactyla > Ziphiidae > Mesoplodon > Mesoplodon mirus. The sequence goes on from NC_138979.1 coordinate 127,007,936, forward strand.
GCAATTAATATCAAATTACAAACAAGATAACAGCTTGTAAAGTGAAAACTGTTGCAGATCAAGTTTCCATGAAGCAGATGTTAGATGGACTTTGTAAAGTCTGTATACATTCATGATTGTGTTCTGCCTTTACTGCCCCCCACCATTAGAACTTCTATCATCAGATTGTACAGGATAGGGGATTCTTAGGTCCCAGCAGAAATGAGAAAACAACTGAAAGTGTATTGGGCTGATGAACACAGCTGCAAATGTTGAACTATTTCTGCCCCATGAAACGCCCCTGGTTCCTACTCCCTCAAGATTCCTTGGGTCTGTCTTCAGTAGGAGCCAAACAGGACAATGGTATCCGGAACATTTGGCCTCACTGTAGTTTGTTTCAAGACATTACAGTTCAAAAGCCTCTAAGTAACTACTGAGTTGCACTAATCACAAAGAAATCTCTCGTACAGGAACTATGAAATAATTTAACTAGAGTCTTCCTTCCAAGACTTCAATAACTTCTAAAAGTCACAATGAGTCAAAGGATTTGGAAAGTCATTGAGGCTAAGGAAACGCATACTGGGGAGGCTGTATTAACCCTAAACCAATCTGGAAATCGATTCATATGAGATTAAGAAGAGCACACTGCAGGCTAAAGGAAATGAAGCCTGGGTGTCAAGTCCAGACCCTTGGAACATGTAACTAAGACACTTCGTCTAGGTAACTGAGACATATTTTGAAGTGTACATTTTGTGCACTAACACAAAGATAACCAATACTAATCAACTGCTGTGAAACCAGAACAAAGTCAGAAGTATGGGACCAATAAGCAAACCATGACCTTAAGTGGCGATGTAGCAAAGAGCAGACCGTGGTCCACTGCTGAAACTTCGCTAAGAGGCAAAAGCAGGATGCTCTGGATCTCACCAAACCCAGATGGCAATGCAAAAATAAATGAATGAATGCTAAGTAATTATTTATAAAACAGCATGATCATTCCAGGAACACAGAAAATGTGTAACATAACAAGAACTATTAAATCAGTCCCAGCAGAGTTTTGAAATGGGGCAGTAAAGAAGTTCATATTGATTAAAAACCAAAATATGATATCCATATGTGGTGACAGAAAGCAAAACCTTTCCTGAATTTCATGCAAAGTAGATGTGGTGTTCAATGTTTCACCCACTCCATGTCAGGCTTTCAATTACCTTTATCAGGCTTATCAGGAAAAACAATTAGCATATATTAATAGCACAGAATTGTAGGTGCTGGATTTCATACCACTCCTAAAAGAAATGTGTACATATATATATACATATATATATATGTGTATATATATATATATGTGTGTATATATATATATATATATATATATATATATATATATATATATATATATATATATTTGTCCTTTCTTTGGGTAAAAAAAAAAAAAAGCAAATTTTAAAATTAATGTGGAACTGACCACAATCACCCAAAGAATGAAGACTTTTTTAGACAGAAAATTATTCTTTAAAAACTTCTTTCCAGGTCCATTCACAAAGTTCTTCCACTGTTTACAATGTTTGTGTACCTATTTAGGCTATTTTGAAAAAATGACCACTACTTCCATTCCTTCCTCAATGTAATATCTCAAAGGAAGCCAAGGAAAACCTGCGGGAAAAAATGCTGTCTCCTAAGAGCTCATGAGAACAGTAACACATTCTGATTTTGCAAGATTAAGGTAGACCATAGGGAGGAGCTTCAAGATGGCGGAAGAGTAAGACGCTGCCCCACAAATACATCAGAAATACATCTACATGAGGAACAACTCCTACAGAACACCTACTGAACACTGGCAGAAGACCTCAGACCTCCCAAAAGGCAAGAAACTCCCCACGTACCTGGGTAGGGCAAAAGAAAAAAGAAAAAACAGTGACAAAAGAATAGGGACAGGACATGCGCCAGTGGGAGGGAGCTGTGAAGGAGGAAAGGTTTCCACACACTAGGAAGCCCCTTCACGGGTGGAGACTGCGGGTGGTGGAGGGGGGAAAGCTTCGGAGCCGCGGAGGAGAGCGCAGCAACAGGGGTGCGGAGGGCAAAGCAGTGAGATTCCCACACAGAGGATCGGATCGGTGCCGACCAGCACTCACCAGCCCAAGAGGCTTGTCTGCTCACCCGCCGGGGCGGCAGGGGCTGGGAGTTGAGTCTCGGGCTTCGGTTGGATTCCAGGGAGAGGACTGGGGTTGGCGGCGTGAACACAGCCTGAAGGGGGCTAGTGCGCCATGGATAGCAGAGAGGGGGTCCGGGAAAAAGTCTGGACCTGCTGAAGAGGCTAGAGACTTTTTCTTCCCTCTTTGTTTCCTGCTGCACGAGGCGAGAGGATTAAGAGCGCCTCTTAAAGGAACTCCAGAGACAGGCGCGAGCCGCGGCTATCAGCGTAGACCCCAGAGGCAGGTATGAGATGCTAAGGCTGCTGCTGCAGCCACCAAGAAGCCTGTGTGCCAGCACAGGTCACTATCCATACGTCCCCTCCCAGGAGCCCGCCACTGCCAGGGTCCCGTGATCCACGGACAACTTCCCTGGGAGAACGCACGGTGCGCCTCAGGCTGGTGCAACGTCACACAGGCCTCTGCCACCGCAGGCTCACCCCGCATCCGTACCTCTCCCTCCCCAGGCCTGAGTGAGCCAGAGCCCCCAAATCAGCTGCTCCTTTAACCCCATCCTGTCTGAGCAAAGAACAGACGCCCTCAGGCAACCTACATGCAGAGGCGGGACCAAATCCAAAGCTGAATCCCAGGAGCTGTGCGAACAAAGAAGAGAAAGGGAAATCTCTCCCAGCAGCCTCAGGAGCAGAAGATTAAATATCTACAATAAACTTGATGTACCTGCATCTGTGGAATACCTGAATAGACAACGAATCATCCCAAATTGAGGAGGTGGACTTTGGGAGCAATGATATATATATATATATATATATATATTTCCCTTTTTCTCTTTTTGAGTGTGTATGCGTATGCTTCTGTGTGTTATTTTGTATGTATAGCTTTGCTTTTACCATTTGTCCTAGGGTTCTCTCTGTCCTCCTTTTTTTCTTTTTTTTAGTATGGTTTTCAGCGTTTGTTATCATTGGTGAATTTGTTTCTTGGTTTGGATGTTCTCTTCTTTCTTTCCTTCTTTCTTTGTTAATTACTTTACAATTTTTTTATAATTACTTTTTGTTTTATATTTTAATAACTTCTTTGTTTTATTTTAATTTATTTTATTTTATCTTTTTCTTTCTTTCCTTCTTTCCTTCCTTCCTTCCTCCTTTCCTCCTTTCTTTCTTTCTTTCTTTCTTTCTTTCTTTCCTTCCTTCCTCCCTCCCTCCCTCCTTCCTTTCTTCCTTTCTTTCTTCCTTCCTTCCTTCCTTTCTTTCTTTCTTTCCTCCCTTTTATTCTGAGCCACATGGATGACAGGCTCTTGGGGATCCAGAGGGTGTCAGGGCTGTGCCTCTGAGGTGGGAGAACCCACTTCAGGACACTGATCTACCAGAGACCTCCCAGCTCCACATAATATCAAATGGCGAAAATCTGCCAGAGATCTCCATCTCAACGCCAAGACCCAGCTCCACTCAATGAGCAGCAAGCTACAGTGCTGGACACCGCATGCCAAACAACTAGCAACACAGGAACACAACCACACCCATTAGCAGAGGGGCTGCCTAAAATCATAATAAGGCAACAGACACCCCAAAACACACCAACAGACATGGACCTGCCCATCAGAAAGACAAGATCCAGCCTCATCGACCAGAACACGGGCACTAGTCACCTCCACCAGGAAGCCTACACAACCCACTGAACCAACCTTAGCCACTGGGGGCAGACACCAAAAACAATGGGAACTACGAACCTGCAGCCTGCTAAAAGGGGACCCCAAACACACTAAGTTAAGTAAAATAAGAAGACACAGAAATACACAGCAGATGAAGGGGCAAGGTAAAAACCCACCAGACCTAACAAATGAAGAGAAAATAGGCAGTATACCTGAAAAAGAATCCAGAATAATGATAGTAAAGATGATCCAAAATCTTGGAAATAGAATGGAGAAAATACAAGAAACGTTTAACAAGGACCTACAAGAAATAAAGAGCAAACAAACAGTAATGAACAACACAATAAATAAAATTAAAAATTCTCTAGAAGGGATCCATAGCAGAATAACTGAGGCAGAAGAACAGAAAAGTGACCTGGAAGATAAAAGAGTGGAAATAACTAATGCAGAGCAGAATAAAGAAAACACAATGAGAAGAACTGAGGACAGTCTCAGAGACCTCTGGGACAATAATAAACTCACCAACATTCGAATTATAGGGACCCAGAAGAAGAAGAGAAAAAGAAAGGGACTGAGAAAATATTTGAAGAGATTATATCTGAAAACTTCCCTAATATGAGAAAGTAAACAGTAAATCAACTCCAGGAAGCACAGAGGGTCCCATGCAGGATAAATCTGAGGAGAAACATGCCAAGACACATATTAATCAAACTATCAAAAATTAAATACAAAGAAAAAATATTAAACGCAGCAAGGGAAAAACAACAAATAACACACAAGGGAATCCCCATAAGGTTAACAGCTCATCTTTCAGCAGAAACTCTGTAAGCCAGAAGGCAGTGGCAGGACATATTTAAAGTGATGAAAGGGAAAAACCTACAACCAACATTACTCAAGCTAGCAAGGATCTCGTTCAGATTTGCCGGAGAAATTAAAACCTTTACAGACAAGCAAAAGCTAAGAGAATACAGCACAAACAAACCAGCTTTACAACAAATGCTAAAGGAACTTCTCTAGGCAGGAAACACAAGAGAAGGAAAAGATCTACAATAACAAACCTCAAAAAATTAAGAAAATGGTAATAGGAACATACATATCGATAATTACCTTAAATGTAAATGTATTAATTGCTCCAACCAAAAGACACAGACTGGCTGAATGCATACAAAAGCAAGACCCGTATATATGCTGTCTACAAGAGACTCACTTCAGACCTAGGGACACATACAGACTGAAAGTGAGGGGGTGGAAAAAGTTATTCCATACAAATGCAAATCAAAAGAAAGCTGGAGTAGCAATTCTCATATCAGACAAAATAGAGTTTAAAACAAGACTATTACGAGAGACAAAGAAGGATACTACATAATGATCAAGGGATCAATCCAAGAAGAAGGTATAACAATTGTAAATATTTATGAACCCAACACAGGAGCACCTTAACACATAAGGCAGATACTAACAGCCATAAAAGGGGAAATCGACAGTAACACAATCATAGTAGGGGACTTTAACACCCCACATTCACCAATGAACTGATCAACCAAAATGAAAATAAATAAGGAAACACAAGCTTTAAATGACACAACAGACTAGATAGATTTAATTGATATTTACAGGACATTCCATCCAAAAGCAACAGAATACACTTTCTTCTCAAGTGCTCATGGAACATTCTCCAGGAAAGATCATATCTTGGGTCACAAATCAAGCCTTGGTAAATTTAAGAAAACTGAAATCGTATCTTGTATCTTTTCCGACCACAAAGCTATGAGACTAGATATCAATTACAGTAAAAAATACAAACACATGGAGGCTAAACAATACACCACTTAATAACCAAGAGATCACTGAAGAAATCAAAGAGGAAATCAAAAAATACCTAGAGACAAATGACAATGAAAGCATGACGACCCAAAAGCTATGGGATGCAGCAAAAACAGTTCTAAGAGGGAGGATTATAACAATACATTCTTATCTTAAAAAATAAGAAACATCTTAAGTAAAGAACCAACCTTACACCTAAAGCAATTAGAGAAAGAAGAACAAAAAACCCCGAAAGTTAGCAGAAGGAAAGAAATCATAAAGATCAGATCAGAAATGAATGAAAAAGAAATGAAGGAAACAATAGCAAAGATCAGTAAAACTAAAAGCTGGTTCTTTGAGAAGATAAACAAAATTGATAAACCGTTAGCCAGACTCATCAAGAAAAAAAGGGAGAAGACTCAAATCAATAGAATTAGAAGTGAAAAAGGGGAAGTAACAACTGACACTGCAGAAATACAAAGGATCATGAGAGATAACTACAAGCAATTACATGACAGTAAAATGAACAACCTGGTAGAAATGGACAAATTCTTAGAAAAGCACAACCTACTGAGACTGAACCAGGAAGAAATAGAAAATATGAACAGACTGATCACAAGCACTGAAATTGAAACTGTGATTAAAAATCTTCCAAGAAACAAAACCCAGGACCACATGGCTTCACAGGCGAATTCTATCAAACATTTAGAGAAGAGCTAACACCTATCCTTCTCAAACTCTTCCAAAATATAGCAGAGGGAGGAACACTCCCAAACTCATTTTACGAGGCCACCATCACCCTGATACCAAAAAAAGACAAAGATGTCACAAGAAAAGAAAACTACAGACCAATATCACTGATGAACATAGATGCAAAAATCCTCAACAAAATACTGGCAAAGAGACTCCAACAGCACATTAAAAGGATCATACACCATGATCAAGTGGGGTTTATCCCAGGAATGCAAGGATTCTTCAATATATACAAATCAATCAATGTGATACAACATATTAACAAACTGAATGAGAAAAACCATATGATCATCTCAATAGATGCAGAGAAAGCTTTTGACAAAATTCAACACCCATTTATGACAAAAACCCTCCAGAAAGTAGGCAGAGAGGGAACTTACTTCAACATAATAAAGGCCATATATGACAAACCCACAGTCAACCTCATCCTCAATGGTGAAAAACTGAAACCATTTCCACTAAGATCAGGAACAAGACAATGTTGCCCACTCTCACCACTAATATTCAACATAGTTTTGGAAGTTTTAGCCACAGCAATCAAAGAGGAAAAAGAAATAAAAGGAATCCAAATCAGAAAAGAAGAAGTAAAGCTGTCACTGTTTGCAGATGACATACTATACAGAGAGAATCCTAAAGATGCTACCAGAAAACTACTAGAGCTAATCAATGAATTAGGTAAAGTAACAGGATACAAAATTGATGCACAGAAATCTCTTGTATTCCTGTACACTAATGGTGGAAAATCTGAAAGTGAAATTAAGAAAACACTCCCATTTATCACTGCAACAAAAACAATAAAATACCTAGGAATAAACCTACCTATGGAGACAAAAGACCTGTATGCAGAAAATTATAAGGCACTGATGAAAGAAATTAAAGATGATACAAATAGATGGAGAGAAATACCATGCTCTTGGATTGGAAGAATCAACATTGTGAAAATGACTCTACTACCCAAAGCAATCTACAATTCAATGCAATCCCTATGAAACTACCACTGGCATTTTTTGCAGAACTAGAACAAAAAATTTCACAATTTCTATGGAAACACAAAAGACCCTGAATAGCCAAAGCAATCTTGACAAAGAAAAATGGAGCTGGAAGAATCAGGCTCCTGGACTTCAGACTATACTACGAAGCTACAGTAATCAAGACAGTATGGTACTGGCACAAAAACAGAAATATAGATCAATGGAACAAGATAGAAAGCCCAGACATAAACCCACGCACATATGGTCACCTTATCTTTGATAAAGGAGGCAGGAATATACAATGGAGAAAAGACAGCCTCTTCAATAAGTGGTGCTGGGAAAACTGGACAGCTACATGTAAAAGAATGAAATTAGAACACTCCCTAACACCATATGCAAAAATAAACGCAAAATGGATTAAAGACCTAAATGTAAGGCCAGACACTATAAAACTCTTAGAGGAAAACATAGGAAGAACACTCTATAACATAAATCACAGCAAGATCCTTTTTGACCCACCTCCTAGAGGAATGGAAATAAAAACAAAAATAAACAAATGGGACCTAATGAAACCTAAAAGATTTTGCACAGCAAAGGAAACCATAAACAAGACGAAAAGACAGTCCTCAGAATGGGAGAAAATATTTGCAAATGAAGCAACTGACAAAGGATTAATCTCCAAAATTTACAATCAGCTCATGCAGCTCAATATCAAAAGGAGAAATAACCCAATCCTAAAATGGGCAGAAGACCTAAATAGGTATTTCTCCAAAGAAGATATACAGATTGCCAACAAACACATGAACGAATGCTCAACATCATTAATCATTAGAGAAATGCAAATCAGAACTACAATGTAGGGCTTCCCTGGTGGTGCAGTGGTTGAGAGTCCGCCTGCCGATGCAGGGGACACGGGTTCGTGCCCCGGTCCGGGAAGATCCTACATGCCTCGGAGTGGCTGGGCCCGTGAGCCATGGCCACTGAGCCTGCGCGTCCGGAGCCTGTGCTCCGCAACGGGAGAGGCCACAACAGTCCACAACAGTGAGAGGCCCGCATACCGCAAAAAAAAAAAAAAAAAAAAAAAACTACAATGCAATATCATCTCACACCGGTCAGAACGGCCATCATCAAAATAATCTACAAACAATAAATGATGGAGAGGGTGTGGAGAAAAGGGAACTCTCATACACTGTTGGAGGGAATGTAAATTGATAGAGCCACTATGGAGAACAGTATGGAGGTTCCTTAAAAAACTAAAAATAGAACTACCATATGACCCAGCAATCCCACTACTGGACATATACCCTGAGAAAACCATAATTCAAAAAGAGTCATGTACCACAATGTTCATTGCAGCACTATTTACAATAGCCAGGACATGGAAGCAACCTAAGTGTCCATCAACAGATGAATGGATAAAGAAGATGTGGCTCGGGCCTCCCTGGTGGCGCAGTGGTTGAGAGTCCGCCTGCCGATGCAGGGGATACGGGTTCGTGCCCCGGTCTGGGAGGATCCCATATGCCGCGGAGCGGCTGGGCCCGTGAGCCATGGCCGCTGGGCCTGCGCATCCGGAGCCTGTGCTCCGCAACGGGAGAGGCCACAACAGTGAGAGGCCCGCATACCGCAAAAAAAGAAAAAAAAATAAAAAAAAAAAAAAAGAAGATGTGGCTCATATATACAATGGAATGTTACTCGGCCATAAAAAGAAACGAAATTGAGTTATTTGTAGTGAGGTGGATCGACCTAGAGTCTGTCATACAGAGTGAAGTAAGTCAGAAAGAGAAAAACAAATACTGTATGCTAACACATATATATGGAATCTTAAAAAAAAAAAAAAGGTAATGAAGAACCTAGGGACAAGAGGGAATTAAGATGCAAACCTACTAGAGAATGGACTTGAGGACACGGGGAGGGGGAAGGGTAAGTTGGGACAAAGTGAGAGAGTGGTAGTGTATATATGGATATATATACACTACCAAATGTAAAATAGCTAGTGGGAAGCAGTCGCATAGCACAGGGAGATCAGCTCGGTGCTTTGTGACCAGCTAGAAGGGTGGGATAGGGAGGGTGGGAGGGAGGGAGACGTAAGGGGGATGAGATATGGGGATATATGTATATGTATATCTGATTCACTTTGTTATAAAGCAGAAACTAACACACCATTGTAAAGCAATTATACTCCAATAAAAATGTTTAAAAAAAAAAGGGTAGACCATACAAATTCTCCCAGTGGCCATGTCATTTTTCACATGCTAAAGCACCACTTTCTAAGAACATACAGGTAGGAAACTACTGTCATCATAACCTGGGTCACATATCTCAAGCAACTACTACCTAAGGAAAGTTACGGGATCGGGAGAAGGGAAGAGGCAGAACTAAATTTCTGTATCTTCCTGGTTTTGCAGTGAGTAAAAAGTGTACCTCTGCACTTAAACAAGAAGGTGCCCCAGCCTAAATAGATCTACCTTTTTCAACAGACTCAAAAATGCAAAGCTTGTCTGTAACCACAGAGATGTCATTGACTACTTGCCTCTGACATCTGACAGGTGAGAGGCACCTATTATAAATCTCCATAGAAAGGTCCAAAACTTCACTCTGGAATTTGAATGAGAAAGTACTTGTCTAACCTCTCTGAGTCTCAGCTTCACGTCTGTGAAACACAGGTTGGGCATATGTGCCTCACACTCAGAGTTCTTCAGAGGATCAAAGGAGCTAATGTATGGTGAGCATTCAAACCTTTACAGGCTTGAATCTCGGTGGGAACCTTGGGCTTAGCCACTCAGACACGTAAGTAGCGTAGCTACACCTTCTAGTTTACCCTGGCAGCCTTGACTTCAAATACTGTATTTTGTCGTAGCCTCATAAACTAGCTATTCTCAACTCTCACTCTAGGGGGGTTTGTTTCCATTTTTGTTTTTTAAAATATATGCCGCATCACTCCTCCTCCCACCCCCCCCCCAAACAACCTTCTGAATCAGAAACTGCAGGGGTAGGGTTAAGGTAATCTTTATTTATTTGTTTTTAATCTCCATACAGGTTATAAAGCAAGCAGAGTTAAAAACCACTAACAACTGCCAAATGTTCTTGAATTTCCAAAGTTTCCACAATAGTAACTGAATAAATCGGTCACTAAATCTTGCCAAAAAAAAAAAAAATCATGAATGGAAAAAAGATCGAGAGCCATCACATCTTTCAAAGAATCCACAAATTATTAAAATAAGAATTAAAAGGTACACACTTTAGACCAATGTTGTGCAATAGATAGGTAATAAGCCACGACTGTAAGTCATATGTGTACTTTCTAATTTTCTAGTAGCCACACTGAAAATAAATGAAATTAATTCTAATATCATATTTATTTAACACCATATACCCCAAATACTATCATTTCAGCAAGTAATCAACATAAAAGTTATTAATAAAATTTTTCTTTTTTTGGTACAAATTCTTTTTTTACATTTTTTATACAGCAGGTTCTTATTAGTTATCTATTTCATACATATTAGTGTATATATGTCAATCCCAATCTCCCAATTCATCCCTCCACCATCACTCCCCACCCCCATAAAGTCTTTCAAATCTCGTGTTTGCTTTACACTGAGAGCACAGCTTATTCAGATAAGCAACATTTCCAGTGCTCAAGAGCCACATGTGGCTAGTGGCTGCTGTACTGGACAACACAGCTGTAGACTGTAATACATATGTCTGTGACTGTAAACTGATATAATTCCTTTCACAACATGTAAAAACACTACACTAGTTTTCACACCTGTATGACAGCAATGTGGATCGGCTGTCATAGGAAGTAATAAAGTCGATGACTATTTCCAGTAGCTACTGGGCAGGATTACTTTACCTATAGTGAGAAGTGTGTTCAAAATAATTTATAATATTAGTGAAAAAATATATAATAAGAAGAGTAAAACATAAAGTGTACCTCGAATGAAGTTTTTCAAAAATAATGTCCTTTAGAAGCATTGCTCCTCCTAGGAAATCAGACATCTTTCATGTATACTCATGGATATATGAAGTAACTCCATGTAATTATCCAGGGATGCAGCACATAGAGTTAAGCAGTTTCTACACTGAACAAAGATTCACAACAAGGAGGGCAAGTAGAAATTGAAAGCCAGCTCTCCCTCTGTTTACCAATGGCAGAGGTGCCTTGCATTCTTCTTCAATTCATCAGCCTAGAGGGGCACACCTTTTTTCTAACACAGCGAAACAGAACCATATATTCTAGTGGTTGTCCTAAGTCTTGGAAGCACCAGGAGCTTTATTAGAATTAATTCATTTGGGTAGAAGTAGATGACAAATCTGGCCCATCTTCTACACCTTCCAAGCCAAAGTCATCTCTTCCTTGCTAAAACTCAATAATGCAAAGCTGAGGTGGCAACCAAGTAGTTCTGAGATCCAAGGTAGCTTCCTATGAAAATATTAACCTGCAGCTTCTACTAGTAAGAAGTTTGAATGGCCCACTCTCTGGGCATAAGGCAAATCAGAATTTTAGTTTCCTAGCAAAATATCAGGTTAGCCACCTACGTGCCTGGTTTTCAAGTATTTTGACCTTATTTCAGACAATAACACAGAATATCTACTCTTCAGGCTTCTCCATCTAAAATAACTGCTTCCTACACCCCACCTACTATATATCAATTTAGCCTATTCCATCTTTTTCCACTGGATTTAGAACTGTCTTAATTACCGTGTTCATGTATTTGTTCACCTCTTTAATATTAAGGACCTCCAGTAGTATACAAGCTCTATGAGGAAAGGAACTTTTTCGTTCACTACTTTATTCCCACTCCATGAATCTAGGCAGTCCGTAAATATTCTTTAAAATACCTTTTGAGGAAATATTCTAGGGTTCTTAATCTCAAAATGCCAGCTATCAAAGACCACCTGAGGAAAATGGGGCAGCAAAAATACTGTGTATGATGACTTGGGGGCTTGGAATAGCATGGCTGGTTCCAGAACTACAAATAGGAAATATTATTGATGAATGCAAGACAATACTAGATATGGCCCAACATTTACAAAAGGCTTTTCCTTCAAGTTAATTCACCTACACTGAACTCCTGAACCACGATGACCTGTGATTCAGTCAGGATAGGTATGAAACAGATGGCAAGTGAAAACTGGATGATTTAAGAAGAGTTTAATAAAGGGACTATTTACAAATAGGTAGGCAGGTTTAAGGAAACGAACAATAGGTACTTCAGTACCCGGGAATAAATGAAACCATTCCCACCCCAGAACCTAAAAGGACTAGGGGGGCTAGACCCTGAGAAGATAGCTGCATGGAAAGGGCTATCCTCAGCTGATAGGAGCTGCAGTCTCTGTCCTGGGGACACAGCACAACCAGGTAGCGAGGGAGATAGTGGATAAATACTATAACCTCATTCTCACTTTATGCTGCCTGGTCTCCCACCAGGGCCTCCCATTAGCTAAATTCAACAAGAAGCCAGAGGACAAGGGAGCCCACTGAGCAGTCCAGAGGCCAGTCCTCCAGTTTCAGAGCACGTTGGAGAGGAGTGAAGAGTGGATGTGAAGGGTACCCAGGAGACCCTGTGAAATGCAACCTGAAAGGGAGATTTGTTTTATATAACCTCATGTTTCACTATTAGGTTAAAACCATTATTTGAATTATTTAAACATAAAATTGTTGTCACTGCATCTAAAAAGTCAAGTTATATACTTAACATGTTTCCCTTAATATGATAGAAGTCTAATTCACAGCATTAAAGTATAGTTCTGTTAAAGCATTTAACTGAAGAACTAAAGAGATGTGTTTTTTTTAATTTTTGAAATTTATTTTATTTATTTTTTATACAGCAGGTTCCTACTAGTCATCCATTTTATACACATCAATGTATACATGTCAATCCCCACCTCCCAATTCATCACACCACCACCACCAACCCCTGCTGCTTTCCCCCCCTTGGTGTCCATACGTTTGTTCTCTACATCTGTGTCTCAATTTCTTCCCTGCAAACTGGTTCATCTGTACCATTTTTCTAGGTTCCACATACATGCGTTAATAAACGATATTTGTTCTTCTCTTTCTGAGTTACTCCACTCAGTATGTCAGTCTCTAGATCCACCCACGTTTCTAAAAATGACCCAATTTCATTCCTTTTTACGGCTGAGTAATATTCCATTGTATATATGTACCACATCTTCTTTATCCAGTCGTCTGTTGATGGGCATTTAGGTTGCTTCCATGACTTGGCTATTGTAAATAGTGCTGCGATGAACACTGGGGTGCATGTGTCTTTTTGAATTATGGTTTTCTCTGGGTATATGCCCAGTAGTGCGATTGCTGGGTTGTATGGTAGTTCTATTTATAGTTTTTTAAGGAACCTCCATACTGTTCTCCATAGTGGCTCTATCAATTTATATTCCCACCAACAGTGCAAGAGGGTTCCCTTTTCTCCACACCCTCTCCAGCATCTGTGGTTTGTATATTTTCTGACGATGCCCATTCTAACTGGTGTGAGGTAATACCTCATTGTAGTTTTGATTTGCATTTCTCTAATAATTAGTGATATTGAGCAGCTTTTCATGTGCTGCTTGGTCGGTAATCTGTATGTCTTCTTTGGAGAAATGTCTATGTAGGTCTTCTGCCCATTTTTGGATTGGGTTGTTTCTTTAATATTGAGCTGCATGAGCTGTTTATACACTTTGGAGATTAATCCTTTGTCCGTTGATTCGTTTGCAAATATTTTCTCCCATTCAGAGGGCTGTCTTTTTGTCTTGTTTATGGTTTCCTTTGCTGTGCAAAAGCATTTAAGTTTCATTAGGTTCCATTTGTTTATTTTTGTTTTTATTTCCATTACTCTAGGAGGTGGATCAAAAAAGATCTTGCTGTGATATATGTCAAAGAGTGTTCTTCCTATGTTTTTCTCTAAGAGTTGTATAGTTTCCGGTCTTACATTTAGGTCTCTAACCCATTTTGAGTTTATTTTTGTGTATAGTGTTAGGGAGTGTTCTAATTTCATTCTTTTACATGTAGCTGTCCAGTTTTTCCAGCACCACTTACTGAAGAGACTGTCTTTTCTCCATTGTATATCCTTGCCTCCTTTGTCATAGACTAGTTGACTATAGGTGCGTGGGTTTATGTCTGGGCTTTCTAATTTGTTCCATTGATCTATATTTCTGTTTTTCTGCCAGTACCATATTGTCTTGATGACTATAGCTTTGTAGTATAGTCTGAAGTCAGGGAGTCTGATTCCTCCAGCTCCGCTCTTTTCCCTCAAGACTACTTTGGCTATTTGGGGTCTTTTCTGTCTCCATACAAATTTTAAGATTTTTTGTTCTAGTTCTGTAAAAAAATGCCATTGGTAATTTGATAGGGATTGCATTGAATCTGTAGATTGCTTTGGGTAGTAAAGTCATTTTCACAATACTGAGTCTTCCAATCCAAGAACATGGTATATCTCCCCATCTGTTGGTATCATCATTAATTTCTTTCCTCAGTGTCTTATAGTTTTCTGCATACAGGTCTTTTGTCTCCCTAGGTAGGTTTATTCTTGGGTATTTTATTCTTTTTGTTGCAATGGTAAATGGGAGTGTTTCCTTAATTTCCCTTTCAGATTTTCCATCATTAGTATATAGGAATAAAAGAGATTTCTGTGCATTAATTTTGTATCCTGCAGCTTTACCAAATTCATTGATTAGCTCTAGTGGTTATCTAGTGGCATCGTTAGGATTCTCTAGGTATAGTATCACATCATGTGCAAAGAGTGACACTTTTACTTCTTCTTTTCCAACTTATATTCCTTTTATTTCTTTTTCTTCTCTGACTGCCATGGCTAGGACTTCCAAAACTATGTTGAATAATGGTTGCAACAGTGGACATCCTTTTCTTGTTCCTCATCTTAGAGGAAATGCTTTCAGTTTTTCACCATTGGGAATGATGTTCGCCGGGGGGTTTGTCATATATGGCATTTATTATGTTGAGGTAGGTTCCCTCTATGCTCACTTTCTGGAGAGTTTTTATCATAAATGGGTGTTGAATTTTGTCAAAATCTTTTCCTGCATCTATTGAGATGATCATATGGTTGTTCTTCTTCAATTTGTTAATATGGCGTATCACATTGATTGATTTGCGTATATTGAAGAATCCTGGCATCCCTGGGATAAATCACACTTGATCATGGTGTATGATCCTTGTAATGTGTGGTTGGATTCTGTTTGCTTGTATTTTGTTGAGGATTTTTGCATCTATATTCATCAGTGATGTTGGTCTGTAATTTTCTTTATTTGTAGTATCTTTGTCTAGTTTTGGTATCAGGGTGATGGTGGCCTCACAGAATGAGTTTGGGAGTGTTCTTTCCTCTGGAATTTTTTGGAAGAGTTTGAGAAGGATGGGTGTTAACTCTTCTCTAAATGTCTGATAGAATTCACCTTCGAAGCCATCTGTTCCTGGACTTTTGTTTCTTGGAAGATTTTTAATCGCAGTTTCACTTTCATTACTTGTGATTGGTCTGTTCATATTTTCTATTTCTTCCTGGTTCAGTCTTCGAAGGTTATACCTTTCTAAGAATTTGTCCATTTCTTCCAGGTTGTCCATGTTATTGGCATAGAGTTGCTTGTAGTAGTCTCTTAGGATGCTTTGTATTTCTGCAGTGTCTGTTGTACCTTCTCCTTTTTCATTTCCAATTTTATTGATTTGAGTCCTCTCCCTCTTTTTCTTGATGAGTCTGGCTAATGGTTTATCAATTTTGCTTATCTCCTCAAAGAACCAGCTTTTAGTTTTATTGATCTTTGCTAATGTTTTCTTTGTTTCTATTTCATTTATTTCTGCTCTGATCTTTATGATTTCTGTCCTTCTGCTATCTTTGGGTTTTGTTTGTTCTTCTTTCTCTAGTTCCTTCAGGTGTAAGGTTAGATTGTTTATTTGAGACTTTTCTTGTTTTTGAGGTAGGCTTGTATAGCTATAAACTTCCCTCTTAGAACTGCTTTTGCTGCATCCCACAGATTTTGGATTGTCGTGTTTCACTGTCATTTGTCTCTAGGCATTTTTTGATTTCCTCTTTGATTTCTTCACTGATCTCTTGGTTATTTAGTAATGTATTGTTTAGCCTCCATGTGTTTGTGTTTTTTACATTTTTTCTCTGTAATTCATTTCTATTCTCATAGAGTTGTGGTCAGAAAAGATGCTTGATATGATTTAAATTTTCTTAAATTTACTGAGGCTTGATTTGTGACCCAAGATGTGATCTATCTTGGAGAATGTTCCATGCGCACTTGAGAAGAAAGTGTAATCTGCTGTTTTGGATGCAATGTCCTATAAATATCAATTAAATCTATCTGGTCTATTGTGTCATTTAAAGCTTCTGTTTCCTTATTTATTTTCATTTTGGATGATCTGTCCATTGATGTAAGTGAGATGTTAAAGTCCCCCACTATTATTGTGTTACTGTTGATTTTCTCTTTTATAGCTGTTACCAGTTGCCTTATGTATTGAGGTGCTCCTATGTTGGGTGCATATATATTTATAATTGTTATATCTTCTTCTTAGATTGATCCCTTGATCATTATGTAGTGTCCTTCCTTGTCTCTTGTAACATTCTTTATTTTAAAGTCTATTTTATCCGATATGAGAATTGCTACTCCAGCTTTCTTTTGATTTCCATTTGCATGGAATATCTTTTTCCATCCCCTCATTTTCAGTCTGTATGTGTCCCTAGGTCTGAAGTGGGTCTCTTGTAGACAGCATATATATGGGTCCTGTTTTTTTTATCCATTCAGCAAGACTGTGTCTTTTGGTTGGAACATTTAATCCATTTACATTTAAGGTAATTATCGATATGTATGTTCCTATGACCATTTTCTTAGTTGTTTTGGATTTGTTTTTGTAGGTCCTTTTCTTCTCTTGTGTTTCCCACTTAGAGAAGTTCCTTTAGCATTTGTTGTAGAGCTGGTTTGGTGGTGCTGAATTCTCTTAGCTTTTGCTTGTCTGTAAAGCTTTTGATTTCTCCATCGAATCTGAATGAGATCCTTGCTGGGTAGAGTAATCTTGCTTGTAGGTTCTTCCCTTTCATCACTTTAAGTATATCATGCCACTCCCTTCTGGCCTGTAGAGTTTTTGCTGAGAAATCAGCTGTTAACCTCATGGGAGTTCCCGTGTATGTTGTTTGTTGTTTTTCCCTTGCTGCTTTCAATAATTTTTCATTGTCTTTAATTTTTGCCAACTTGATTACTATGTGTCTCGGAGTGTTTCTCCTTGGGTTTACCCTGTATGGGACTCTGCGCTTCCTGGCCTTGGGTGGCTATTTCCTTTCCCATGTTAGGGAAGTTTTCAACTATAATCTCTTCAAATATTTTCTCGTGTCCTTTCTCTCTCTCTTCTCCCTCTGGGACCCCTATAATACGAATGTTGTTGCATTTAATGTTGGCCCAGAGGTCTCTTAGGCTGTCTTCATTTCTTTTCATTCTTTTATCTTTATTCTGTTCTGCAGCAGTGAATTCCACCAATTCTGTCTTCCAGGTCACTTATCCGTTCTTCTGCCTCAGTTATTCTGCTATTGATTCCTTCTAGTGTAGTTTTCATTTCAGTTTTTGTATTGTTCATCTCTATTTGTTTGTTCTTTAATTCTTCTAGGTCTTTGTTAAACAATTCTTGCAGCTTCTCGATCTTTGCCTCCATCCTTTTTCTGAGGTACTGGATCATCTCCACCATCATTATTCTAAATTCTTTTTCTAGAAGGTTGCCTATCTCCACTCAATTTAGTTTTTTTTTCTGGGGCTTTATCTTGTTCCTTCATCTGGTACATAGCCCTTTGCCTTTTCATCTTATCTATCTTTCTGGGAATGTGTTTTTTGTTCCATAAGCTGCAGGATTGTAGTTCTTCTTGCTTCTGCTGTCTGCCCTCTTGTGGATGAGGCTATCTAGGAGGCTTGTGCAAGTTTCCTGATTCAGGGGACTGGTGGTGGGTAGAGCTGGCTGTTGCTCTGGTGGGCAGAGCTCAGTAAAACTTTAATCCACTTGACTGCTGGTGGGTGGGGCTGGGTTCCCTCCCTGTTGGTTGTTTGGCCTGAGACGACCCAACACGGGCGCCTACCCAGGCTCTTTGGTGAGGCTAATGGCGGATTCTGGGAGGGCTCATGCCAAGGAGTACTTCCCAGAACTTCTGTTGCCAGTGTCCTTGTCCTCACAGTGGGACAGAGCCACCCCCCCACCTCTGCAAGAGACCCTCCAACACTAGCAGGTAGGTCTGGTTCAATCTCCTATGGGGTCACTGCTCCTTCCCCTGGGTCCCAATGCACACACTACTTTGTGTGTGCCCTCCAAGAGTGGAGTCTCTGTTTCCCCCAGTCCTGTCAAAGTCCTGCAATCAAATCCCACTAGCCTTCAAAGTCTGATTCTCTAGGAATTCCTCCTTCCGTTGTCGGAACCCCAGGTTGGGAAGCCTGACGTGGGGCTCAGAACCTTCACTCCGGTGGGTGGACTTCCGTGGTATAAGTGTTCTCCAGTTTGTGAGTCACCCACCAAGCAGTTATGGGATTTGATTTTATTGTGATTGTACCCCTGCTACCGTCTCATTGCAGCTTTTCCTTTGTCTTTGGATGTGGGGTATCTTTTTTGGTGAATTCCAGTGACTTCCTCTTGATGATTGTTCAGCAGTTAGTTGGGATTCCGGTGTTCTCCTAAAGAGATGTGTTTTTGATCATATAACTTCATGCAAAGACAGGGCTATAGAACATTGAAGAATGATACTGTGAACTTTTGGCCAATGGTTCCAAACATGACAATGCATCAGAATCACCTGAAGAGGGAGTTCCCTGGTGATCTAGTGGTTAGGATTCTGGGCTTTCAGTGCTGGGGTCCGGGTTCAATCCCTGGTCCAGGAAGATTCCACGTGCCACGGAGCAACTAAGCCCGTGTGACACAACTACTGAGCCTGTGCTCTAGAGCCCATGAGCCGCAACTACTGAGCTCATGCACCTAGAGCCCATGCTCCGCAACAAGAGAAGCCACTGCAATGAGAAGCCCATGCACCACAATGAAGAGTAGCCCCAGCTCGCCGCAACTAGAGAAAGCCCACGTGCAGTGACAGAGACCCAATGCAGCCAAAAATAAATAAATAAATAACTTAATTTTTAAAAAAAAGTATGCAATGGCTACATACTCTAGCAATGTAAATACAGTACAACTATTTTTACAAATGAAGGAAATGGGGGAAAGCATGCAGAAAAATAATTTTCTTAACTGTTTTCATAATCCTTTTGGTGGGACCATCCAATTTGTGGTCTTAAAATACTATTGATATTTCCCACTACAAGATACCAGGACTTCTTAGATAAATGGCTGACTCTAGGTTTAGGGAAGAAATGTAAAGCCTGAAACATTTTGACATACCAGATAATGAGGAAGTATCACATGCTATTAGGACCAGGTCAAAAGAATGCAGATGTCAACTTGAGGAGGCTCATATTAGTCAAAAATAAGACAATTTGATCATCAATAAAAAAAAATAATAGCTTCAATGGATTGAAGCACATCAAATATATTTATCCATGAATTGATAATCCTTTTTTTTAGTATCTTTATTGGAGTTCAATTGCTTTACAGTGTTGTGTTAGTTTCTGTTGTATAACAAAGTGAATCAGCTATATGCATAATTATATCCTCATATCTCCTCCCACTTGTGTCTCCCTCCCACCCTGCTTATCCCACACCTCTAGGTGGTCACTATAGCCACTATGGAGAACAGTATGGAGGGTCCTTAAAAAACTAAAAATAGAACTACCATATGACCCAGCAATCCCACTGCTGGGCATATACCCTGAGAAAACCATAATTCAAAAAGAGTCATGTACCACAATGTTCATTGCAGCACTATTTACAACAGCCAGGACATAGAAGCAACCTAAGTGTCCATCAAAAGATGAATGGTTAAAGAAGATGTGGCACATATATACAATGGAATATTACTCAGCAATAAAAAGAAATGAAATTGAGTTATTTGTAGTGAGGTGGATTGACCTAAAGTCTGTCATACAGAGTGAATGATCCATTTTTTAAGAAGTTAATCTTAGAATAATAATAAGTGTGGTAGATTAAGATGACCACAAATTCTTTGTTATTCTTCCCAGTTAGAAGTGAAATCTAATTCTCTTCCCTTGGTATGGGCTGGCTTTAGCAACTTGCCTGTGAGATAGAATGCGGTGGAAATTACATTCTGGGACTTCAAAGCCTAGGTCAAAATAAGATTTACAGCTTTCATCTTGCCCTCTTAGAACATTCTCTGGGAGCCCTGAGTTGTCACTAATAAGACAGTTCTAGTTGACAGTCCTAGCTGAGCCTAGCCTCCCAGCCATCCTGACTATCATCAGACATGTACTCATATACACAGCACCCTGGATCTCTCAAACCAGCTCATCTACAGCTGAATACCACCAAGTGACCTTAGTTGATGCCACATGGAGCAAAAGAATCACACAGCCAAAACCTGCTCAAATTCCTGACCTACAAAATCATGTGATATAATAAAATAGCTTGTTATGCATAACCGGAAAATATTTTTACACCTGGAAAGTAGAGTTCTGCAGTAACAAAAACCTAAAATATGTAAAAACATTGGTTTTGAGATTAGGTGGTGGGAAGAAGCTGGAAGAGCTTCAAGGGGACTAGCAGTGACAGCTAAAGGGTCTGGGAAGACTGTAGGTGAGGACTTAAAGGAGAGTGAGAAAAACGCTAATGGAGTTTGGAAAAGGGGGGGACCCTTATATGATGGCAGAAAGTTTGACAATATTACAGCCTTCAGTAATTTGGAATATAGAAGAAAAAGGAACTAAAAGAAGAACTGTTTGGTTTTTAAGAAGAATTTAGTGGGCAAAAAAAGATCTAGGACTTTCTATGTTTAAATAAAACTGTTTCTCATCTCTAATCTCTCCCAGCAAAATATTCTCAAGTTAGACATGGCTTCAGGGCAAAAATCAGATCTGGAGCCCTACAAGTAAAGCATGGCCTCAATAAAGATGTCAATTGTGGCTCCAAAATTCTTTGGTGAGACCTCCACAACATTTAAGGGTATGCCTAGTAGAGTCTCTAGGAATCATACAGGTATGCCTCTTAGACCCTCTCTGCTAGACAATCTGGTCTCCAGTAATCTTAAGGGTGTGCCTCATAGCAATTTTCAGCTAAATAACAGGCTTCTATTTTAAAGTCACTGTCCCACAGCACCCAGACATTCAGCTCAACATTGAGAAGGGCAAATTTTTGGAATAAAATGGGGACATTTCTTTTGTCTAATTAAGTGGATTGTAATTTGATACACAGGAAGCCCACAAATTGCTTTAAGAAAGTGTATCAGCTTCAAATAAAAGGCGCAAAGACAATCCAAAAGAAAAAGAGGAATTTGATTCCCAAACTTCTACTAGCAGGAATCAGACTGGGAAGGTTGTTACTTTGCAAATAAAAAGGAAAAGAAAGAATGACTCAGTGTGAAAACAAAAGCCCAGAGGTCCATGCCAAGAACTACAGAGAATCATTTCTAGGGAAAAGGATTGGGCCATGATCACTGAACTGGTGACATCTGCCCAGCTGGAATTCAGAATTGCCATAGACTTTCTTGGCTATGCACTCCCTGTTTTACCCCTTTGTGAATGGAAATGTATATTGTAGGTATCTTATACCTTTGCTACCATCATATGTTAGGTATATGGGGAGGGGTTAAGGGTGGGGGAAGGTTAGATAAACTTGTCTCTAATTCACAGAACTTCAGATCGAAAGGAACTATGCTACACCTGAGAAATCACATGCAAGTAACTTCATTAGCATCTGGATCTGATTTAGATAACGTCTTAGTTCAGGCTGTTATAGCAAATTACCATATACTGGGTGGCTTAAACAACAAACATTTATTTCGCACAGTTCTGGAGGCTACGAAGTCTAAGATCAAGGTGCTGGCAGATTTGGTTCTCATAAGAACCCACTTTCTGGTTTGTAGATGGCCGTCTTCTAGCTGTTTCATAACATGGCAGAGAGCAGAGAGAGAAAAGGCAAGCTCTCTAGTGCCTCTTCTTATAAGGGCATGAATCCCATTCGTGAGGGCTCCACCCTCATGACCTAATTACCCCCCAAAGGCCCACATCCTAATACCATCACATTGGGGGATAGGATTTCAGCATAAGAATTTCAGAGGAAACACAAACATTCAGTCCATAACAGACAATGAGTATTAGGATTCAAAGAAGAGGCCATAATGAGATGAGAGTTTGTGGGAATTGGGAAGAAGATAACTCTCTTTTGCACCTAGTAGAAATGTAGGAATGTAGCCTGAAGTAAATTATGTGTAGCCACAAACTCTTCACTGCCTCCGGCGTTGAAAGGTGGCATCTCATGTCCTTCCTCTTGAAGCTGGGCTCGCTTTAGTAGCTTGCTTGGTCAAAGAATGCAGTAAAAGTGACTTCTTAGGATTTCTTATGACTTAGAAGCCTTAGGCTTCCACCTGGCCCTTTTGAAACGTTTTGCTGGTAGACCTGAACTGTCATACATGGAAATCCAACTACTCTGAGACCTTTCTGCTAGAGAGGCAAAAGGTAGGCTCTCCAGATGACAGTCCTAGCTAAGCCTAGTCTTGCAACCATCCCCATCAATGCATCAGACACAGGAATGACTGTCCAGAGCTGTAGACTGGAGACAAAGATTCCTATCTCACTCTGTTCTTTAAAAGATTAGGTAACAGGGGCTTCCCTGGTGGCGCAGTGGTTGACAGTCCGCCTGCCGATGCAGGGGACAAGGGTTTGTGCCTCAGTCCGGGAGGATCCCACATGCCGCGGAGCGGCTGGGCCCGTGAGCCATGGCCGCTGAGCCTGAGATTCCAGAGCCTGTGCTCCACAACGGGAGAGGCCGCAACAGTGAGAGGCCCGTGTACCGCAAAAAAAAAAAAAAAAAAAAAAGATTAGGTAACAGGCTAAGTGAAGACACTATGAAACTTCACAAGTACTATAAATTCTATAAAGTAGAATACCCAATCTGTACATCCATAAAGTGACAAACACACATCTCCGTAATCTACACATTCTCCAAGTCTATGAATGACTCGCACCCTTTTCCACCAAGTCCACACACGATGGACCTGCCACAGTTTTCTTCCTTACATTCTGGCCACCCTGCTGTGCACTGACCTCCAACTACAGACTTGGAGTCTATAGCCAAGTCAACACTGAAGGGTAATTTATTTTTACATACAAGGGGCAAGCATTCATCCACATCCATCACACCTTTGCAAACCATCAGGCTTTTCTTTCTCACGTATGAACTTCCAAAAATCTTTACCTAGACATGGTATTGATTTTAACCTCAATCCATAAAGACTAGAAACACTTCAAAATCTTCTCATTCCCCTCCATGGAAGCATTTAAATAAATTTCCACACACTGAGAGTTGGATTTTTTAACCATATCTCAAGAGAAAGTAAAAGACCATTTAAGACAGATTTCACAAATTCATTATCTTTTTAATTGAGATTTAATGTAAATACTCCTCTAAATTGTTACCATTATATCTAAAGTAATGCAATACCATTTTCTTCCCTTTGGATTTAGAACTTTCAAATATGTATACATGGCTACAATAACCTCTCTTTAGTCATGGGCTCCCTAACTATTTTTAGCTTTTTCAGTCTTGACATTCTTCAGCCCAGTTCATTTTTTAAAAAACAATTTTGTTTTGCTTTCATCTGTGATACAATGACAGTTGGAACCTAAAGCAGTATTCCAGGTGTGTCCTGAGTTAGCTGTCCTTTATAAAGTATTTTTTTCTTCTGGCCAGTCAATTTTATGATAAATTTAAGTTAGGAAAGTTCCAGCAAGTTCAGCTAGAAAAAGGACAAATTGTTATAAATGGAGGATATTCATACAAACTGTGCAGTTTCCTTTGATTTTTCTAGCTCCCTTTTCATAGCCTCAGCCAAAAAGTTACTGGATCTGAAAATCTTGTTAAATTCTCCCAGTTAAATCAATAGACATTAGCAACAATAAGATAAAATATAATAATCCTTTAAAAATAAAAGGCTTACAGCATTGACTGATTCTAGTGAATACTTATGGACAATTGGAAGTAAACCCAATCTTACTCTCCTTTTTTCTTTCTAATGATGATTACATTGTTGTCACTTTTTATGTAAACTTGAGTTTTCATACAAGTAAAAGCTTTCCTTTGGTAAAATATTTTATTCCTGGATTTTTAGTTCTATCTTGTTAGTGGATGCTTCCTTCAGTATTTTGAGTGCATTTTCCATTTTAACAACATATGCATATTAAGATCTAGAACATTGATATCTTAACAAATTAACATTGAGGACCCAGATACCCACACAGATTGCACAGATGAACCTTCAGCCTAACCCTCATAGTGCCTGGAATGGTTTCATTTTTATGTTTGGCATATGAACAGCTTTCTACCCACACAGCAATGATCATATCCATGCAATTTTGAATTTGGAATGTGTTCATGAGATCCTATAGCCAGAACTTTCCCATATTCAAAGCACAGTAGAACTACAGTCTATTCATATAAAACTTTCACAATGTTATTAAATAATTTGAAAAATGATTAAAGCATAAAAATGGCAAATTATTCTCCATACTTACTGTTCAATTAAATCTGTTGAAATCAATTCAGCAAGTAAGTATTAAATGCCAGAAATTTAATGATGAAAAACACAATCCTTAGTACCTAACGAAGCCCTTATATCTTTACTACCATTAGGGTGACCCCCACTCTTTTGGTAGACTTTAAATTGGTAAAGATATAACTCATTTGACCAACTTGTGTATGCAACTGTTAAAGCAGACCTTCAGTGGCAATCTTTGTTTTATATCACTTCTGTGAAATAATATGAAATAATAAAGGCATCTCAATATTTACTTTGGGTCCAGGCATGTCAGATATGGTAATCAATCATTTTATAAAGGTTACTTTTCCTTCATGAGTTTTAATATTCTCAGCTGTAAGAGGAAGGGATTGGGCCAGATGATGTCTAAGACCGCTTCCAGTTTTAGGGTACTTGGATTCTGTTTGTCTGGTAAGAAGGAGCATTACCTGGACTAGATAGATGCTCTGTGCATTGTAACAATATCTGAAATATTGATTGGATTTGGGGGACATTAGAGTTTAAAGGCCATAGCAAGATCTTTTGAGGGCCTGTCACATTTGTGGTCAAGTTTTGCTAAAGCTGATAGTTGATCTGGGAGACTGATTCTTTTCCACTCAGAGGAATGTACAGACTGGCACCAGTTGTCAGTCTGCTCCTGAGAGCCTTGCTTGGCCTTGCACTCTTGGGTCAGACGAATGTACATGGTATCTGAACTGGCGGCAACTCCTTCCCTGTCCCTAAAATTCTTCTCTCAAGAAAGGTTAAATATCTCCATGAAGCCTTTCATGATCTCTCCAGATAGGGGTCCCTCCCTCCCTGATCACTATTCTAACTTCAATGTATCTGTGGTTACGCTCATACTATATTACCATTATTTATTATCTTCTCATATATTAAACCATCAGCTTCTTCAGGGTAAGGATCATGTCTTATTTATCTTTGTATCTGACACAAGAGCCTATCACACAGGAGATGTTCAAATAACAGTAACAGCCAACATTTATAGAGTATTTATTAAGTGGCAGACATTTTATAAATAACAGCTTTTAACCCTAGGACAGCAACCCTATGAAGTATATACTGTTACTATCATCACTACATTACAGATGAAGAAACTGAGTCAAAAGGTTAAGTAACTTGTCCACAGCTACACACAGCTAGACAGTGACAGATATGAATATGAATCCAAAGAGTCTGGCTCCAAAGTCTGTGCTATTAACTATTATGTAGTGGTTAACTATTACATGATAGTATCTTTCAGTATGTTACTGTGATATATATTATCACTCAAATTATTCTTCCCCTCCTTCTAAGACAAGGCTTATTGTTTCTAGGCTGGGCCTCCAGATGACATGTGGAAGTTACATATAGAATTATATGAAGTAGAATCACATATTTTTTTTTCGGCTGCACTGCACAGCTTGTGGGATCTTAGTTCCCTAACCAGGGATTGAACCCGGGCCCTAGGCCCCTAGGCAGTGAAAGCAAAGAGTCCTAACCCCTGGACCGCCAGGGAATTCCCAGAACTGTATTTTTAAAAATAGCTACAACTCCATTTGGGATAGGTTAACTGAAACAAACAAAATAGCAAAAAGACAAAGCACGAGGAATAGATTTTTTGGTGCTTGCTACTGGGAGAAAATGACCACAAAGGCAGAACCTGAAAGCATCATCTTCTATAATGGAAGTATTCACAGAGTTGACAAACATAAACAGGGTCCCGTGTGGATGGAACATGACATCTTCCAATACTGCCACCCCAAGGTATAGCCATTAACTAGTCTGGGATATCCAGGTAAGGGCACTGGCAGAGTCCCAGTCAAAACTAGAGGAGCACCAAGCAACAGTTCTGGATCCATACTTGGGGCCAACACCTAGGAAGCTCCACTCCAGCAAGGCCTAAGGAGTGGTCACAAAGTCAATGCTTTTAAGGGGATAGGGAAGCTAACAAGATTGAAGGATATCTTGTTAGGAAAACATTTTAAAACACTGGGATAAAAGAAAATATTTCATTTCTCTCTTAACTCCACTACCTTAAAAAAAAATAATAATAACCATGAGAAAAAGAGGAAACGGTGGGAACTACGGGGAACTAATGGGAGAAACATACACCGTTCCAGGCATTAGTTGCCAAATCTTTCAATTTTTCATGGGACATCAGAAATCCAGATTTTAACATGAAAGCTTTCAATTCTGAAAATATTAGCAACTGATTCAAATAAAACACACACACGATGCCAATAAACTCTAGATGTGGCAAACAAAATATAAATGCAGGTCAGGCTTGGCCCATGGCCCACCAGTTTGCAACCTTGGAATAGAGGTTCTGAGTTCCCTGACATTTAGAAAACAGGAAACAACTACATGGGCAAATATGGTTACTTGTGGTCAGAAATAAAAACAGAGAATAGAATTCAGCAAGTTAGACAAGGTGAGGAGAAGCAAAGGAATCCTGGACATGAAAGAGGGAGAGAGCCCAGAAGCTAGGAAGTTCAGTGGGTTAAGACAATGGTACCAGAAATCCAAACCACAAAGAGCAACCTGAGCCAGGGGATGTTTTGCCCAATCGAGCCCCTACTTCTTGCTGTAAGCTGAAGCTGGGAGAGGGTGGTAACCATCTCTGGAACCACAGTTCGCACAAGGAAGTGAATGCAGGTGGCTGGAAGAGAAGCCCTCTCCCTGCAGGTGTGCTCTGATGCTTCTGGAACAGGGACAGTCCGGTTGGGATTCTAGGGAGATTCTTCGGGTAAGGGTCCCTGAACTTTCCATTCTAAATACGAAGCACACCTCAGAGACAAGAAGGTTAAGCCCTCCTGTATTTCAGAGCCTCCCTTGTCTGCCAGGGCTCCTAGAGTGTTCGACAAATAAAGCACATTTCGCTATGACACCAATGAACAGCGCTGGTCCCAAGCAACAACATTCAGGCCGATTCCTCAAATGTCAGTTTGCACAATCTGCCCTCTTTCTTGTAGACCACCCAGTCTTCTTATAATGATTCTACATTGTCTCATTTATTTTCTTCATGGCAGCAGAGATCCCAATTTCCTTAGTTAAATTTCATTCCCTCCCTTATGCAACTGCTGACTTATTTGTAATTCCCTGGCTCTCTATTAGTTCAGGACGAATTTTTAAATCTCTAATCATCTGAGAAATACAGTAGAAGTGATAAAGTCTTACTTTTCTATTCAGAGAAAAGTGAGAAGCAAAAAAAAAAAAAAAGAAAAGGGAGAGAAAAAATTAAGTACAAAGAGATTAGAGGGGAAAAGAAACAAAGAAGGGAGATGCTACATATAGGTAGTTCATAGTTCATAGTGTCCTTTTTGCTGAGTGTTTTGAAAGAAATGGACAAGAAAACAGTCTTAATGAATTTACCCTATCATTTGGTGCAGCCCATGTTATTGCATTATTGTAATGAAAAACACATCAGAATATGTCTAGACACATGACATACTCCTGGTAGAGAGTTCCCTGAACTTCAAAAAAATTGTGGTTCAATTTCCTTCTGGGAAACGCT
Organism: Mesoplodon mirus; assembly: GCF_964341445.2. Classification (NCBI taxonomy): domain Eukaryota; kingdom Metazoa; phylum Chordata; class Mammalia; order Artiodactyla; family Ziphiidae; genus Mesoplodon; species Mesoplodon mirus. The sequence continues at coordinate 127,036,363 of NC_138979.1, forward strand.
CCAATGGCAACATTTCAGGTTCTTGAAAGGCTCTTCAGAATGACCGCCTAAGGGGAGGCCACCTCCACACGAAGACTTAAAGCACCAGGGCACAGTAAGGGCTGGCAGAGCCTTCCATGGGAAAATGGTCCGAACACCATGGCCCCCCTGTAGAAACCCCATGTACAATAATCCACTGATAGCTCTTGCCATGTACAGAGTAGCTGTGACAGTCTAAATAAAACACTAAAAAGAACCTGTAAACAGAACAGAAGTAATGAAATACTTTGTTTTGGTGATTCTTTAATTTTAACTACATATGGATTAAACAAATCCAATTGGTATAACTTTCACCAATGTGTTGATTTAAACCAAATTCTATAGACACTGAAAGTCAGGAAAGGAAAACAATACCACATCCCCATGGTACACTACCTATTATAGGGTAAATGATGCTACGCCTGTGTTCTCACAGAAAAGTCAGGAGAATAGGTCCTAAATGGCAGTCATCATTCTTATACTATAATTCCAGCTGTGCCACTCCCAGACTTAAATCTCTAAATGCCTAAAGCTGAGCAAACCACATAATCTACTCTCATATATTTGTAAAACAAAGATTATAAAACAAAACAAACAGGACCCTCTATTCAATCCAACTCCTAGAATTTTCTGGGATGTTTTTCTGGATGTTATCACATACAGGACAGAGGATTTGAGAGGTATGGGGATGCTCCCTGTCTATACTCAACAGGTCAAAAAGTATTTCTTGAGAAATGAATGGCCCACCAGGGTGAATACAATAGTCTTTAAGGAGTCAACAATCAAGATTGGGAAAGAGGAGTAACCCTTGTGAAATAATCAAGAAGCATGACAAAACTGAATATAATTAAATGCAGAATGTTGAGGGTTCAGATAAGTTTATAGGAGTCTGGTTAATGGGCTGGATAATAGAGAGGGTAGCTAAGCAGAGGTGGAATTTTAGTTGGGCCTTGAACCCTGAGTAGATACAAAGAAAGGCATACTGGAATGGGAAAATTTGTGCAAAGGCACAAATTGGGGAATTTGTTATGTAGGGAGGGCTAGGAGCAGCAATTACTCCTAGGATTTCGGGACACTTCAGCTCTACTGGCACTTATTGGAAAGGTGACAGATGAATCAGGCTAGAAGGAGCCAAATTTTGAAGTCTTAAAAGCAGGCCTGGGGGCCTCCCTGGTGGCGCAGTGGTTGAGAGTCCGCCTGCCGATGCAGGGGATACGGGTTCGTGCCCCGGTCTGGGAGGATCCCATATGCCGCGGAGCGGCTGGGCCCGTGAGCCATGGCCGCTGGGCCTGCGCATCCGGAGCCTGTGCTCCGCAACGGGAGAGGCCACAACAGTGAGAAGCCCGCATACCGCAAAAAAAAAAAAAAAAAAAAAAAAAAAGAAAAAAAAAAGCAGGCCTGGTGAAAGTAAAATCTTTCTCCAGAGAATTTAGTCCTCGATGCAATAGCTAACCCAAAAGAAGTTTGCCTTACCCTAAAGAGCAGCCCATGTGTTGCTCAATACACACAAGAGTCGCATACAACAATCAAGTCTCAAGACCAGAACGCAAGCCAACGAAGACCTTTCCTGAAACCACCTCCACTTGTGCCATTAAGAGTCACCACCTAACTTTCTAGTACTGGAGTTGTTTGAACTATGACTTCTATCTGGATCTTCTTCCCTAGCCTGTATCTCTGAACAACTGTGAATTATAAATCCCCAAACATTCCAAATTTGCTTCTGTTTGGCTAGATAAACCAGATTGTATCCTTTCAGGACTCACAGTATTTCTACCACCATTGCTACCACCATCACCAACACCCCATTCTATAAATTAACCTGCTTGGGTACCCTGGCCTAGTATACTAGTATACTGCACTGGTCATTCTGTCCCATAGCCTATCTCAATTCCAGGGTGACAAAAAAGTTCTGTCAACAAATAGTTATTAGACACCTACTATGTGACAGACACTATACTAAGCACTGGGAACACAAAGACAAATAAGACACACCAGTTCTCAAAGAGTATGGTCCAGAGGAAAGTTGGATCTGCTTTCATTCACTCATTTGACAAACATCGATTATGGGCCTATTATCTACCAGTCACAATACGAGGTCCTGAGGATACAAAAATGAACAAGATATGGTACCTGCTCCCAAAGAACTCATCGTCTCTTTGGGAAAGACAGACAGGAAGGCAAACTGGAGTAAGAGAATAATCTATTGTAGCTTGGAAGAGGGATTTGTTCAGGGAAGTCTTTATGAAGGAGGTGACACTTGAACTGATGAAGAAAAACACTCAATGTAGAGATTATAGCATGGGGGAATATTGCAGCTTAGGTTATTCAAACCAGTCTTCCCACTGAAAACAATATTAGATAATGCAGAAAAACATCTTAAACCCATTAAAAAGCTGATGAGTATACAATAACCAGGCTAAAATCTAAGTGAAGCAGGAACTCAGAGAGGTGAGCAGAGCTCTGGAGTTGCTTTTGCTCCAGGACATTTGTCAATTAGGTAACTCTGAGTTTTTATTTGTAGACCTCTTGGGGTGAGGAGAAATGAAATCAAAGCTCAGGTCCTTTAAGGTGGGGAGACAAATCAAAGAAATGCCTACATTCTGCTGTTTCCCCAAATGGCTATATCCTCAAAGGAAAGGATGAACTACAAGTAAATGTACCCTATCCCATCCCCAACCCCAGAGGACTATAAAGAAACATGTCTTTGCTGAGCAGACTGGGGGGAAAGTCCCTGAGAAGTTGCAACCATAAGATGACCCTTGAATAAATGTGAAGACCAAATTCACATCACTTAAAGAAAGGTACCATGAGCAAGAACCAGCAGAAACAGTAAAGTGCAAAAATAGATTTTCAAAGACTTTAGACATTAAATCATTGGACATATATTATAAAACAGTTATTCCTACTAGTATATTGAAAGAAATAAGGAAAATGTAGAATAAAGTTTAAAAGGGAAAGGAAAATATCAAAATGTACCCTTAGAAAATTTGAAAAGAATAGATCTTTTACTATTGAAAAATAAAATTAATTTTAAATGTTTTTGCAACAATTGCAGTAAAGATTAGATCAGGCAAGAATCATTAGTGATTGCTAAATCTAGGGGGAGATTTTGATAAAAAGCAATCTATTTGGGTTTACTGTTTTTGTCTGTTTGTTTTTGCATGCACAGCTAACTTATTTACTTGATTGTATTATCTTCTCCAGACATAGGGTTTAGTTTTTAATTGATGTTAGAACACTTAACATGAGATTTACCCTATTAATTTTTAAGTCTACAATATGATATAATTAGCTGTAGGCACAATGTTGTACAGCAGATCTCTAGAACTTATTAATCCTGCATAACTTAAATCTTATACCCACTGAACAGCAACTCCCCATTTACCCCTCCCAGAGGGAGGATATTTGTATGATCTTAAAGTGTTACCCCACAAACTACTTATTAGTTGCAAGAGAGGGGAAAAAGTCATTATACAGTGGAGAAATCAGATAAATTAACTGATTGATCAAAATTACTACCACCACCTACAGATATGATACCCTGAGAAAGACACAGCATCACAGATGTAGTATTCTTGCCAAGAATGCATAACCTGACTCTAATCATGAGGGAACATCAGACAAACCCCAAGTTAGGAATACTCTATAAAAGGTGGGCATGGGGCTATAGTCTTCTAAAATATAAATATCATAAAAGACAAAGAAAGGCTAAGGAAATGTTCCAGGTTAAAGGAGGCTTAACAGACATGACAAGTGAATACAATACCTGACTCTAGACTGAACACTAAAGTGGAGGGGGAAAAAATGCTATAAAAAAACACTCTAGAGTCAACTGAAAAATGTAATACAGCAGGAGATTAGACAAAAGCCCTGTACCAATACTTTCTAATTGTTGAATTTAAATTAACCATGTAAAAATTTATTGAAATTGATAACTTTACTATAGTTACATGAAAACACCCTTATTCTTCATAAATAAACAGTGAAGTAATTGGGGTAAAGGCCCATGATGAATGTAACTTACCCCCAAATGCTTCAGAAAAAAATTATTTACATATATACACATACATATATGTAAATATGTATAACTGTATAAAAATTATTACCTATAATTTATATAATATATAAAATGATACATAAACAGAGCACAAATGATGAAACAAATGGAGTAAAATCTTGATAATAAGCCTATCTGGGCAAAGAGTTTACAGATGTTCTTTGCACTGTTTTTATTCTTTCAACTTATTCATATGTTTTAAATGTTTGAAGGTTATTTTTAAATGAAAAGGTTAAAAATGAATCTCAATGAATGGATACAACTGCAATCTAGACATAGATAAGGGGAAAATTAGTACACTAGAAAGTAGGGAAAAGGAAATTTTTCAGAATGCATCATAGTGGAAAAAAATGGAACTATAAGAGAGGTTAGGATACATGGGCTAAGGAATAAGGGCAAACATATGTTTAATTGGAGTTCCAGAAAGAGAGGAGAAAAATAATGAGGCAGGAACAGGGACAAAATTGAAGAAGTAATGACTGACATTTTTTTAGAAGTGATAAAAGCCACCAATCCAAATTCATGAATCACAATGAATAAAATAAAATAAAATAAAATACACCTAAAGGAACATCATAGTAAAACTGCATTACACCAAAAAAGTGAAAGTAGACAGAGGAAAAAAGAACAGATTACTTCCAAAAGAGCAGCAATTTGACAGCTGACTTCACAAAAACAAAACTGAAATTCAAAAGACAGTGGAATTACAATACAACTTCAATGTGTTGAGAGAAAAGCCCCAACATAGAATTCTATATACAGCAAAAGTATCTTTATTATAAAGATGTTTTCAGGCAAATAAAGAGATTTTTTCCTCCAGTAGACCGAAGATAAAGGAATTTTAAAAGAATATACTTCAAGGAAAGTAATCTTAGAGGGCATTTGTTTGCATACAACCTATGACGGATTTCATGCTACAACAACAGTTGTATAGCCCATGAAGTCTAAAACATTTGCTACCTGGTGCCTTACAGAAAAAGTTTCCAAACCTTTGGCTTGAACATGGGCAGGCACAGGAGAGGCACAGGCTCATAAGTCACTATGCTGTGGACAGAAACATACAGACAATGCAAAGTCTTCAAAGGATTTTAAGCAGGAGAAAGGTCACTCTAGCTGCCATGTGGTAAAAGGAATAGAGGAGATCAGACATTAGGAGATTTTTTTTTTTTTTTTTTTTTTTTTGGGTGTACGCGGGCCTCTCACTGTTGTGGCCTCTCCCGTTGCAGAGCACAGGCTCCGGACGCGCAGGCTCAGTGGCCATGGCTCACGGGCCCAGCTGCTCCGCAGCATGTGGGATCTTCCCGGACCGGGGCGCGAACCCGTGTCCCCTGCATTGGCAGGCGGACTCTCAACCACTGCGCCACCAGGGAAGCCCAGGAGATTTTTTTTGTGATGTTGATTAAAGTGCTTTCTCTGAGACCAGTCTCCTTGTCTATAAAGTAGGAGTGATAATTCACACAGAGTTCTTTGTGGGCCAAATAAAATAATGTGTAATAAAGTATGTCTTAAACTGTAAAAGCACTATAACAAATTAAGATATGATGATTTTACCTGCAGTAGATTTTCATTAAATGAACGTGTCAGAAAGAGTTATATATGTTTTGCTCTTTCAGTTTTGGTTGCATTCTTTGATATTAATATATCTTGTATATTTGTATCACATAGCTATACTGAAATCATTTAGTACTATCAAATTTTAGATATGATTTAACTGTGTTAATTGATTTAAAGTCATTAGTTACTTGCCTGGAAAAATGCTTCCAGATGCTAATATTCAGTGTAATTTATTTGCCTGTTCAGTTACAAATGATGGTCCTCAGTTGAAAAATATATTGGATGGGCATTGACTTCTTATTGACACCTAATAGGTATACCCCATGTAAAAGACATAAAAAGGCCATAACGAAATAGTACAGCCGAAAAAGAGCTATAAACACAGTGTTACATTTTCCTATAATTTTTGAGACTACCAAAACATTAGGAGCTAAATCAAGCAATTCAAGTCTTTAAAAAAAAACTTAAGGTACTTCTCATATAACTTTTTATAATACTTAACTGTATGATCATATTAGTTGATCATTTTTTGAGACTCAAGGATATGGTTTTCAAGAGCATCTATATTTATCCATCATCTCATAAGATAAAGTGCTGAGAGCATAACTTGGTTGTGAGTATCAGTGGCAATAATAGATTATACCCTCATAATTTTTATATGCCTCTGTCCCTCATGCGTGTACAAATATGTGCTTATGAACACATGTGGAGATGTCCTTTTAAAACATGCCAGCAAACTGGTGAAAGAAAAAATACATTATTATCATCAATGAAGATAGAAGGTGAGAAACAGTACCACATGCATCCTAATAGAACTACAGGCTGTTTTCATTTAAATTGGTTTCAGCCTTCTTTGTTGAAAACAGAAGTAAATCATGTAAGGAACTAATTCATACTGGGAGAGACAACAAAGAAGGCCAATAAAATTTATTTGCAAAAAATTACTACAAAAATATTTCTACCACATTTCCAGTTTTGTTTTAAATAAAAGAATAGAGGCCCCCTTCCAGGAACATTTTAAAAGGATAGAGCTTAAAGGAAATTTTCACTTCTTTTTTTATATATATAGCTGGGTCTCACTTATTATGCATTAATTGCAGACAAAACCTTGGTTCTCTGCAGAAAGAGGCTTGACACAAGCAACATGGTGGTCTATGAAACAGAAGGTTACATGATCCCTAATTCTGCCTGTGTCCAACATATGCACATTATTGTTCGCTCCTCTGATAACAAAGATCAGATGCTCCTAGTGTACAAAGTACACTCTTTCACAGAGGCTTTCCACCACTAATGTCCTAGAATTCACATGCAGTTATTTTATTTACATGTCTTTGGAACCTGGATAATTTAATGAGTCCAGTTTTTCCCACATTTTTGCAGTTGTCTTACCTGCCTAATCCAACTGTAATATATATCTTCCCCATGGCCCATTCAGCATGATATTCCTTCTTTGATGGGCATACCAAGGGACATATAATAGAAGAGTATGTCTGATCTCCTTCAAGAGTTGTGGACATACCCCAAAGTGTCATTGTTTCCCCAATCTGTTATTCATGAGCTTATCTAAACTTTTAATAAATCTGTTTATATTTTCAATCTGCACCACATCCTCGGATAATGCTTTCCACAAGTTTCTACTCATTGTAGACCTCTTTTAAGTTTCTGAGAGTGCTCTGAGTTCTAGTATACCAGAATTCAATAAATGAGAAAGCATAGCTTTCATAATTTTATAGATTTTAATCATATCCTCTATCTCAACCTTCTTCCTTTGTAAATAGAGCCCTCCTCCTTTTATGCTACACACAGAAAAATATTGAGTGAATGAATTCACCAATTTAAGCTAATTAATCAATATAGAAGCCTACTCTTTCGCCCATGTTAGTTAACTTTCTCTGGACCTGCTCACTTTAATCATGTCTTTGTTGAGGGCTGCTGACCAGAACTGCACACCATGTTCCTGGTACAGTGCATAATGAGGTACAAAGAGAGATTGTTTATTCTAAAACAATTTATAAGCATGCCTGGAAATGATTAAGACACTTGTGGAATCACCACATACCACCACACTGGAATCAAGAAGGGCTTTGGGTGAAATGGTGTTTGTCAGTGAAGATAGGGTGCAGAGGTGAGAAGCAAGATGCCCTTGTCAGGTTCACCTCCTCTTAATTCTGGGCTACCTTCCTCACTGGACAAGCTGTCACATCAATTTTTCCAGGATAAGGCCTCTTCACATAAGGCTCTGAAACAGCAAGAGTTTCCTTGAAAGCACAATTTTCAAATAATTTTATAAGACAAGCTAAAGTACAGTGACCATACAAAAGAGAAAGAAGAAAGATACTAGGATATTTGCCCATTTGTGCTCATATTAAGCCACATTCCAAAGTGATTACCCATTTATAAAACATCCAATAGATCTTCAAGGGCATAAATCCCCTGGAAAGCTAATTCAGAAGGTTTCTTGGCAAGTATAGAATAAAAGCAAAGATGTTTACATGGTATTGATGAAAATGTAAAAGTATTCTAAATTAATCCTACTGCATAATATATCACTATCATTACAGTGATACAGACAACTTGTGTCCATCAGATACTATTTTTCAGAGACCTGGACAATGCCAGACAAACAGTTATAAGTTAGCAATTTCCAATTCCCTTTTAAATATAAACTCCAGGTAGACAATTCCTTTCCAATTACTTTATATGAAAGAAGATAAATGCCTGGCTCACATGCAGCCATCTTTCTATCCCCTACCCATTAAAGCCCTTATAAATGGAACAGACTGTGAGTCAGAATGCAGCTTCAGAATGTTTCTTAATTCAGTATTTTTGGTAATCATTGCAAAATTATTACTAGGTTACTAGTAATTAACTAGGTTTCTGCCTTTTTGGGTTATATTCTAGTGCCAGAGATACATTCCCGTCACTCATGATAGAGAAATACCCAAATTATTTTTACAGACATCCTTTCAAGGTTCAGTTTTTCAAAGACTCTAAGAGTCCATCAATCATCGAATGCACCATTGTTTTATGCGGCAGCAGGAAAATGCAATTATAAAAGACACCCGGGTTTCAGAGATGTTAAAGTGTAGGGGGGAATAATGTATGTTAAAATCTGTGAAATATAGTATTTTCATTTTCATATTTTTCTCAGACCAATCCCAAATTCTGAGAACACTCTTCATCCAGGCCCCATGCTCTGATTTCCACAGGCTGTCCTAAAGGCAGCTTCAAATTAGTGAATTTTGGGAAATTGCATCACTGTCAGCAGCCTCCCACACTCGGTCAGAAGTAGGGGACAAGCAGGGTTGTATTTGAGGTAAGGCTTCTGGTTGACTGCAAACCAAAGAGCAAGAGTCATAAGGAGAACAGTTTCTGGAAATATCACTTAAAATAAGAAGTCAGGAGACTGTCTAGCAGGCTTAAAAGAACCACTGCTTATGAAGTAGTCCTTTCAGTCACACATGCATGTGTAGAAAGCACACTCACCATCAGATATATTGTCTTTCAATACCAAAAATAATAACAATAATAATAAAAAACATATACACATGTGACAACTTAGTCCTGGGACAAGGCACTACCCTTGAGCTTGGTTCCCAGGTTGATTCTGTACAGCCTGCCCCTGCTACCCAGGCTCTCTCCTGGCATTGTTCCTGAAGCCAACAGGATCTCTTAGTGTCCAGGTTAAATGCTCTGTTACTGTGCACTCTGGCATCAGTTCAAGATTAAGTGCTGACCTGTCTGATTTGAGCATAACCCAGGGTGGCCTCCCGGGAACACATCATCATTGGTTGACCAACTTAATCATTTCTCTAGACTTATATACTCTTGAAAAACATCTGTAGTGTCCAAATCACCTCCTGCCTTTCTTCCACTTAAAAAACAAAAAAAACCAAAAAAAAAACCCTTTGCGCATCTGAGATACAAAAGCCCCAGAAAGCTCTAGAAAGAGGCTCAGAAATCTACTCTTCAATTCTCTTGAGAACCAGTCTCCTTATCTCCCCAGTTCACCTCTGTCCAAATCAGTCAGGCAGCATCTTACATTAGAAAAAAAGGAAAGAAGAAATATTACTCCAAAGACAACTTAATACTTAATGGATCAATCTTTAATATTTTCTGTAGCATTGCCAGAAATAAACTATCTCAAATGCATCAAAGAGAAAAAGGGTTTTCTACAACAAAGATGGCTGTTTCTAATGTCTTGGTACTCTTTTCTAGGGTTGAAATCAATGTTTTCTCTATTTCCTAACATATGCTTTATATCCATTATTGAATGAAATTGGACAGTTCTCCATAGTGGAATTAGAAATCAGGATCCTCAGTTGTGCTAGATATTCTTCATTTGCCCCTCTACATCCTCTCTTCTCCACCTTTTTCCCAGGAGACTAATTTCTAAGGACTGCATCAACTATACTCCCTTTTTGCCTTCTGGCATCCAGTTAGGTTCAACTAAAGGGAGGTACCTACAAGAATTCAAAGGCAAGAGGGGAGGGAGGGTTGAATATTTCTTTCCCCAGCTCTCTCCCCTCCAAACCTGGCTTAGAATTGTTTCTGTTGGTTAAGGCCACAGATCCTCTAAGGCAGCCTTCTCCTCCTGCTTCAGCTATGGCCAGGGCTGGTAATGGTTTCCCACTGTTGCCAGGCCCTGGTGCAGCACTCTCCCCTGTTGGTTCCTTAAATGTACCCAACTTTTTCAATAGTTCTTCTGTTAATCTCTCTTCAATTATGCCTTTTAAGTGTGCCATTTCCTGCTGAGACCTAATGGAGACATCAGAGTTTACAACAATACATGTTACCTAATGCTTCACGTGGCTCTGTCCTTCAGTCTAAAGTGAAGGATATCTCTTCCTCAGATACTTGCTAATAATCTCAATTTTGAAGAATTAAAAGAACTTTAACCATTCTGTTACTGTCAAATCCTGCCTGAAACATCTGATAGTCAAGAGGATGGTATATGTTAACCACTCAAGCGCCCAAGTGTTATACTTATTTTAGGCCAGATCACAAGGAAGCTATACCTCAACCATGTCTCTCTGTACACATCCTGCAGCACTGTGTTGCCTGTAAAGGATTTTGACTCTCCCATTTCCTTGGTCTGCATTAGCAATGCTTCCTATGGGCTCTCACAGCATCCTGAACTTAACTATTTGATTATCTACATTGTAGCTGTTTTTTTTATTTTACTTATCTATCTGCCCCACTTGATTACAAGCTCTGTGAGAGCACAAACTGTCTTAAACAGTTCAGTATTTACAGCTCCTAAAACTGTGCCACTAGGCACTCGATAATACTTGTTTTAAAAAAAAAGAATGCACTGAACATTATGCTTTTGAATTTAATGGGTGATGAGACAATAACAAAGAACAATCATAGGTGGAACACATGTGCATTATAAATAAACTGCTAACAAGTACTGTGGTCACTCTCTCATTGCTTCATTCATTTATTGTTGTGTAAAATGTGTTTAGGGTCTGCTATTGGACAGCATGGTGCTAGGTCCTAGAAACACAAAGTTCTGTGAGGCACTGTCCCTACCTGAAAGTAGCACTGTTAATCACATAGACCCTGTGAGGATCATGTTTTGACCATAGATGGATTCCTATGCAAATTCCTCTCAAAGGAACTGGTTTCCTTTTGCATCCCAGTAAGAACTGGGAAGACCACTTTGAAACCTTGTGCAATGTTTTTTATCAAACAGTACAGCTTTCTACCACTCCAACTTCTTGACTTAACATTCCCCTCTTCTCTGAATATTTCTCCTTTCTTTCTCTAATTCACACTTTATGAATGGTTCTTGGTTGTATTTTCCTTTGCCCTAGTTTGTATTGTAAGCTGTTTCAAATGCTTCTTGAAAAAAGTTGAAGCATAAATAACAAAACAAAACAAAATTGCTTTATTTTTCCCCCTTAAATTTTATCTACCTTTGAAGTTTGTTTATTGATTGATCCTAATTTTCCACTTAAATTAATTTTAAAAGGCCAAAATTGCATTAGCAAAGTATTAACAATCGAAAGTTCCATTAATGATTAAGTGGTTGATACATACCAAACTGTTAATAATACATGTCAAGTGATGGGGAGGAGGGGAGGCCACCACTGGAGATTTTAGCTTTTTATATTATATAATTTTCAAAATTTTACAGGCATTTTACTTATATATACAGAGAAAACACATTTAAAAGAAACAAAATAAAGAGAACAGCCTAAATTATTTTTGTTTTCCCATGTCCATATGGTGGTCAAATGAACGTACAGATTTAAGATATATAGGGTGGTAATTTGATTATTGAGTCATATGTGACCCAGCTGAATGGGTAATAACAGACAGATGACGGTTTATGTCGTTGATAGAAACTGATTTCCCTCGTTCCATATTTTAGCAGCCAGTCAGTTCCAGAATTGGCTTAGACCCTGAAAATATCCTCAGCAGGGATGCTGTTTTGAGCCTGGGACATTCTCTAACAGCTGGAAGACATTCAGTGACTCCAAATGATGGGGGCCAGCAGGAGCGTGTGAAGATGGGCACCTGTCTTAGAACTTCCCTGATCTGGCAAACACCTTGCTCTGGCAATGAGCTCTCCCCTGGGCTCTTTTAGGTATTAAGTTTTAGAAGCAAATCTGAAAAATGACAGTTCATTTGAAATGGCCTTCATATCTAGAGACCACATTGTAAGACTTTTTTTTTTGTGGTACGCGGGCCTCTCACTGTTGTGGCCTCTCCCGTTGCAGAGCACAGGCTCCGGACGCGCAGGCTCAGCGGCCATGGCTCACGGGCCTAGCTGCTCCGCGGCATGTGGGATCCTCCCAGACCAGGGCACGAACCCACGTGCCCTGCATCGGCAGGCGGACTCTCAACCACTGCGCCACCAGAGAGGCCCCACACTGTAAGACTTTTAAAAGTTGAATAAGAGTCTGCATTAGAGAATAGTAGAAAGGAGGAGAGTGGCATAAATAGCCTTATTTTCAAATTCCTAGCCCACCTTCTTCAGAATAATTCCAAAGATTCATAGAGTAGGTTCTCTCTATTACAGAGTAAAATAAAGTCTCCATAAAATATAAAATTAAATGTAAACTGTATGAATAATGAAATATTGGGGTTCCATGTTTGTACTCTGATAGCAACATATCTGAGCTGTTTAACATTAAACCTCAAAGATCTAATCAACAATATATCTAAGTGACTCAGACATTGTAAGTAATTTCAGCATTGCAGCATTGTATTTGCCAGGAGATACAGTCAGTTCTTTCACCAACTGAGATATCATTTAGTCTATAACTTAAACAAGCATTGATAAAGTTTTTTTACAAAAGATGCTATCAGCAAAACAAACAGAGGACTTTGTATTACTTCAAAGCTTATTTATAATGTGTTTAGAAAAAATTCAATGGAAACAGGAAAATAATGTCTTGATTTTCTAAACTTTACAACATCTGCTTTTACTTACTTTTCAGCATTGTAAAGGTCTGTGGATTTCAAGTGAATTACTTTGCTTTCCCTTTGTCTATTCCTTTACTTGACTATCTTCACACTACGTTACACACCCAGGCACAATCTATGAACCCATGGAAATTTCTGTGGAATGAATAACAAAGGAATTTTTGAACATGTAACACAGTACATGGAAATATGCCTCAGAAGAAAGACCAGGTGTACAAGGAGCAGATCCCTCTATAAAAATACTCAAAACCTGGTATTATTCTTTCTCATACCATCCAACACTGGTTATTTACATGCCATTCACAATCTTTGCTGGATAGTATTAAAAATATTTCCTAAAGGAAAAGAAAGTACTTTTACATATGTGTGTATATTTGAGTATGTTTGTGTGTTTTGCCCAAATCTAAATGAAAGTATTAATGTAATATTCAGTTAAATATACAGGTTTTGACCAAAAAAAAAAAAAGCCACTAAAATCTGCCGGGAACAACACCCTCAATGTTAATCTACTCCACCAGGCTTTGCTTTCCTTCTTCCCAAATTAAAAGAACTTAAATCCAAAGACATTTTAGAAATGTTTTCTAAATTTTTTAAAGAAAGATATTTCTCTGTACTCAGTGAGAGTTGCCCATAAAACACACTAATATCCAATTATTTTGGAGGGCGTGTAAGTCTCTCAGTCCTTGACCTTTCCCTGTCCAACTAAGCATTCATTTATTTCATTTAAAAGTAGTTACTTTAGAGAAATACAACCATTCCTTCTGCTACATTTCCTGATTTCTTAAAATTTGAGATTTCAGAAAATTTTGCATCAACAGGAGACCATGGGTAAAAAAAAAAAGAAAGCTGACACATTGCTCATCATACAAACACAATTTCATTCAAGACTTTCTTGGAAACCTTGTTGAGATGGTTTAAACATTTATTGGTGGCTTCTTGTGAAGCTGATTTAAAGGCTATGGGTTATTTGTGGTTAATATACAAAAGGGAAAAAAGAAAAACAGGGAGAAATGGGCTTTATGGAGCACACTCCTGAGGTTTCACCGCTGGGTTAGCTGACATTCTTTCCTTCACTTCCCCAGTTGGGCTGACCTCAACATTCTTGGTGTCCAGGAGTTCTGAAAGAATGTAAACCACATTATCTTCCCCAGGGGGGGAAACAGAAACAAAGTTGCATGATATGTCAGGATAAGGAATAGGTCCACCATGTGTTTAAGAAGGAGGAAGAGTTCCACTACAATCTTACCAAAAATCAAAGTTTTGTGGACATGGGTTTGTCCACATAAAAAAAAAGGGTGGCTTTGCCAATTACTCAAAGGTCCTTTACAAGCAGTTAAAGAGCAAGTTGGGAGCCATTATTCTTGGTTTCTGCCACACACCTGTGAGATCAAGATGGGAGAGAATACAAAGAGATCCAAATCTCTAAAGGATTTTAAAAATGGAAAGATACTGCATGTCAGCAGTGAAAAAAGGGAAAGGAAGCAAGGTCCTTCTTTGGCCCTCACTGAATATTGGCAACACTGCTTTTTATGGTTGCTTTGATTATGCGCTAAATTCAAAAGTTTTAGCCATGGATAATTTGATGTTTTGGTTTTCCTTTATTCCTCATTTTTTTCATTGCATGTTTTAAAATGGTTTGTGTTCAAGAATCAATTTAACCACAACAGAAGAGACTCTGATTTGGAATTTGTATGACTTCACTTGAGGTGCAAGTAAACGGGAAATCAGTTCTGAAAAAGAAAGGCAACTCTCAGGCTTGCAAGCCTCCCTCTTTTCTTTAAAAACATTTTTAAGATGTTCTCATCTAATATTATCTTTAAATCATCACTTTGAAAAAGATCCTTTCAATGTCAGTGTTTCTCTGAGGGCTCAGTCACAGGCCCTCTGTTGTTCTCATTCCAGGCACTTTGAGTAACTGTATTGACTTGCAGAGCCTCAGTTAGCATCCATGTACTGGTCACCCTCATATTTTATCTCAGTCCAGATCTGCTGCTCTTTGGACCCGCTTATCTAACTGCCTAATGAACAACAGCCTACTTGGTATCTCATAAGCCCTCCAGTGCATCACGTTCAGAAGTGAACTGACTGCCCTTCTTTCTTCTCTAAGTTTTCCTCTGCATTCCTTGACTTTAGTGTCTACCCAGGTAGCCCAAATAATTAATCCAAGGATCTCTTTGACTCTTCTATCTCCTCTAACTAATGATCACATCCCGTCAATCTGCCTCCCCAATATCACTTTAATATCCTTTATCTCCATCTCTACCGTCATCCTAAGTCATTGTTATCTCTGACGAATTTTCCTGAAACAGCATCCTAACCGGTCTCCTTACCACTAACCTTACTCCTATCCGATTCATTTACCCTCCACACAGCCCTCGGAGTAATCCTTCTTGAAATGATCCTCATCAAACACAAATCCGATCATGACACGCCAGACATAAAATCCATCAATAATTTCTCATTATCCTTCCAGTCAAGTCTAAACATCTTAACTTGAAAGACTCTTACTGTCTAGCCTACGCCTACTTCTCCACTGATGAGGTTTCACTTCCCCTTCCAGTCACACTGAGCATCTTTTAGTCCCTAGAACCTGCCATGCTTTCAGTTGGAACATGCAGTTCTCACTGCCTATCCTTAACCCAAATGTCAATTTCTTAGGGACACACTTCTTTGATCTAAAATAGATTAAGGTCCCAGCTGTGCTTGTAAAACACCCAAACTTCTAGTGCAATACTCATCGCATACTATTTAATTGTGTGCATGTCTCCTCCACATTATTGTACTCTCCATGAGGACAGGGACCACGTTTGTCTTATTAATTACTACTCAGCGCCTGGTACTTGGGAGGTATTTAATAAATACTCTTTGAACAAATGAATGTACTTATGTATATATTTCTTTCTTTACTGGCACAACAGGCCACATGACCTGCTATATACTTGTGAGTGACTGGTTCATTCACCACAGAGGAAGTATGAGCCATCCCAGATAGAAATCAAGATTCAGGATGCTCCATAATCAAGACATCTCTTAGAATTTATAGGCATCACTTGCCCCACATTTTGCCTAGTTAACAGGATAGTAGCAGGGTCATCTAAGCTTAGCCAGACCCAAAGACATGTTTGCCTTTGGCTAATCCAAAAGTTGTGAGTAAAATAAACAAATAAAGTGGTTAAATGGTTATTTACTACCTCCATTTATTCTCCTTCATCCTGTCACCTAGTTTACAGAAAGGTGGGGGGGTTATTCAAGATGCTACTAAGCTGGAGGAATATTTTACCCATCCCCAGAGTCTAATTGATAGTAACTACCAATGACATACTGAGACCCTGACCATGTTGCCAGTAAGGTGCTTTTGTGAACTTTTTCAACCTTGAGAACATGAGAAAAATCATGGGTTTATACAGGCATTACAATGATACCTAAATTAGAAGGGTTTTTTTTTTTTTAAGGGCCATTTTAACTCTCTCTAACCCTTGGGTATGTTTCCTCCTGATGTTAGATAAAACATCAGATATAACCTCTTACGATAGTTTAACTGACAGAAGATGCAATGTTAGTGATACAGCGTGCAAAATGACACAATTGTGCCTAAGTTGGGTCAGAAGACATGATCCAAACAAAAGGCATGCCAGCTGCAGTGGTCTTGCCTCACGACCAGCACTCAGTCCACTTATAATGTTCTGCTCCTTGTTGCTGTCTATCAATATGAGCATCTCCAAATAAATGGTCCCTGTCTCCCAAGTGTTACATCAAACAGGAATTTCTCATTGTCTTATTTATTCTTAAGACATACTGATAGAAGACTACATTATGAAGCCAAAATTACTACTGGCTTAACAGTTTTGTAACTATATTGCTTACGTGATGAAATATAGTAACAATTAAAAATTAAAACATTTTCAGTGGTCTCCTTAATTCTGAACTTCAATGACAGATGCTTCAAATCCCGGCATTGTAAATTATATAAAGTAAGATACTGTATAGAAAACTATGGAATGAATTAGATCAATGCTGGCTAAACATAAAGGCTTATCAAGAATAATCCTATTCAATTACCATACTAGAATCTCTTCAGTATCTAAGGTTGTTAGTAACGAGCCAGGAAACTATGACAATGCAGCAACTTTTCTGGAAAACCACATAGCGACTTTCTATATAAGTGCCCTTTCCAAAGGTAGTGGTAAAAAAAGAGAATGGGTTTTATAGGGACACCTGGACAAGAAATTTGGCCCACTTATTTCTCTTTTTTGTCTTTTTAAAGCTTCAGTCCTCAGAAATGAAAAGAGAGTGATGATACCTGCCTCGCATGATGGTTCTTAGCCACAAATTAGTACATGCATATCTCCTAGCACATAAGTACCTAGCCCATAATAGGTATTCAAAAATTTTAGTTCCCTTCCTTCTTCCTTTCCCCACCCACACTCAAGTACCTACTTCGTGCTGTGGCAATCACACAGCCACTGGACAAAACAGAAACCATTCATATCTGATATTAGTAGGTCCCATTCTGTAGGCCTCTCTTTACAGTAATTTGGTCTATTATTTTTCCTATAGAAATTAGGGTTGTCATTTTTTGAAGTATTTCTTCCGTGGTAGTGAATAAAGTGCATTTTGTAACTCTGTGTTTAACTCAGCAATAATTTGGCACAGCAACCTAAATAAAACTAATTTTAAAGTATATAATTCTACAACTACCTCTATTTGAAGATAGTATAATAAGTTTAAAGTTCATTGTATACCCAAACACCAGGAAACTCCCAATGTAACTGTCTCATCAATTTCAAGTTTAAATCTATCCTAACTGGCTTAATACATCAAATTGTTTGCAGCTGTGAGGCAGGATTTTCTTATGCTTATGTTTTCTTATTTTCTTATGCTTATGTTTCTTATTCTTACACTTATCAGCAGGTAAGGTAGGCTCTAAGAGTAAAAGAGGTGTAACAGGATGGAAATCAGTCTTTCAGTCCACACAGTACTATTAAGTGGATTCAAAATTCGCTTATTCAGTCAACAAGTATTAAGAGCCTGCTACATGCCAGGCACTGATACACTGTTCTAGGGTATACAGTTGTAGGTATATACTCCTAGAGCTGATTCACAATGCAGCACCTAAAACACGTTCATAGTTTTATCTAATGAGAATTATCTTCTTCCTAACTATAATAATAACATATGCTAAGTGCTTATCATACTGCTAGACACAATGCAAGTGCTTTATCCCATTAACTCTTCACAACACTCATATGAAGCAGGGATTATTATAATCCTTATTTTACTAGATGAAGAAAAGAGCTACGGAAAGAATATTTAACTTGCCAAGCTCACCCTGTTGGTAGCCAAGAAATCTGAAATTCAAACCAAGTCAAAAATCCCATTAATTAACAGTAGTCATGATATAATTAACAGTGGCCTCATTCACTCTCAGAAGTGCTACAGGTCAGACCACAAGTCACATGGTAGTCCCAGCAATAAGATACTACTTGCCCTGGCTGCCAGTCTCTCCAACCTCACATGCTCTACCACTCACCCCCACTTCTATTCTTTAGCTACAATAATGGCCTTCTTTCAGTTCCTTAAAGATCTCAAACTCATTCAAGGCCTTAACGTTTCTGTTCCCCCTTCCAGGGCAGCTCTTCCTCTAGATCTCAGAATGATTTGCTCCTCCTCAGTAGCATCCCAAGTGTGGGCTGGTGGAGCACAGCATACAGGCAATTTTGAGAATTTTAAAATAACAGTAAAGCCAACTAAAAGTCAGTCTACTTTTTATGTATCACCATGCACCAGCGATTTTAAACAATGTTAGTGATAAAATACTGCTCCCACCCAAAATATTTTGTTACTTGTCCTTTAATAAACATTGTATTCTACAGAGAAGTTAATGTGGAGAACTCTCAGGTATACAGGTGGCCCCCAACAGACACAAACACAGATATTCAGCTTGCATTCATCTGAAGAGTAAATTCCCAACAGTTTCAGAATAGTCATAGTTTATTTGGGATAAACTATGTGTTACTACACAACCCCTTTATATGTTACTACATATTTGTAGTAACTACATATTTTTAACGTTTGTTACTACAAACATTTGTTTGCTTGTACTACATATTTCTTAATTTAAACAGTAGATTTGAAATAAATTGTGGAAGTGACTGTAAAGATGAAGACATAGAACTTGACTTACTTCAATTCTGTCATCTTATTTGCCTTCTTGGAATTTTGATTTGTAGTAAAGATTTTAAACATAGGGAAATTCAAGGGGGCCAGGGCAGCCAAAACAGTCTTCAAAAAGAAGAACAGTTGGAAGATCACATTTCTCAACTTAAAAACTCACTGCAAAGATACAGTAATCAAGGCAGTGTGGTACTGGCATAAAGACAGTCACATATGTCAGTGGAATATAATTGAGAGTCCAGAAATAAATGCTCATGTTTACAATCAATTAATTTTCAACAAAATTGCCAAAACAATTCAATGGGGGGAAAAAGTCTTTTCAACACATGGTGTTAGGACAACTGGATATCCACATGCAAAAGAATAAAGTTGGACCCCCATCTCATATCAACTCAAAATGTACCAAAGACCCAAATGTAAGACCTGAAACTATAAGACTTTTAGAAAAAGAAATAGATGTAAATCTTTGTGATCTTGGATTAGGCCATAGTTTTTAGATAATACCAACAGCACAAACAACAAAAAAAAAATAGAAATTGGACTTTATCAAAATTAAAAACTTTTGTGCTTCAAAGGAAACCATCAAGAAAATGAAAAGATGGGACTTCCCTGCTGGTCCAGAAGTTAAGAATTCGCCTTCCAATGCAGGGGACACGGATTCCATCCCTGGTCAGTGAACTAAAATACCACACGCTAGGGGGCAACTAAGCCCGCGTGCCACAACTACTGTGCATGCATGCCACAACTAGAGAGCCCATGTGCCACAACTACTGAGCCTGCACACTCTGGAGCCCGTGCGCCACAACTAGAGAGCTCACATCCCACAACTACTGAGTCCATGTGCTCTGAAGCCCATGCACCACAACTAGAGAGAAGCCCATGTGCCACAACTAAGACCCAAAACAGCCAAAAAGAAAAAGAAAAAAAAAGAAAATGAAAAGACAACCCGTAGCATGTGAGAAAATATTTGCAAATCATAAATCTAATAAAGGACATATCTAGAATATATAAAGAATTCTTACAACTAAATAATAAAAAGTCAAAGCAACAAAAAATGGGCAAAGAACTGTGGAAAACAGTTCTTTTTCTATGGAGGTTTCTCAAAAAACTAAAAATATAACTACCATATGACCCAGCAATTCCACTCCTGGATATATATCCAAAAAAAGCAAAAACACCAATTCAAAAAGATACATGCATCCCAAATGTTCCTAGCAGCATTATTTACAATTGCCAAGATATGGAAGCTACCTAAGTGTCCATCAACAGATGAATGGATAAAGATGCGGTATACATATGCAATGGAATACCACTCAGCCATAAAAAAGAACAAAATCTAGCCATTCATAACAACATGGATGGACTTGGAGGGTTTATGCTAAGTGAAATAAGTCAGACAGAGAAAGACAAATACTATATGATATCACTTATGTGTGGAATCTAAAAAATACAACAAACTAGTGAATATAATAAAAAAGAAGCAGACTCACAGATATAGAAAACAAACTAGTGGTTACCAGTGTGGGGAGAGGGCAATTAGGAGTGGGAAGTAAAAGGTCCAAACTATTGGGTATAAGATAGGCTCTAGGATGTGTTGCACAACATGGGGAATATAGCTAATATTCTGTAATAACTATAAATGGAAAGTACCCTTTAAAATTATATTAAATTTTTTAAAATAAATTTTTAAAAATTTTTAATGGGCAAAGAAAATATACACATAGCCAATAAGAAAATGAAAAGATGTTTAGCATCATTAGCCATCAGGGAAATGCAAATCAAAATCACCATAAACTACCACCTCACACCCACAAAGATGGACAGAATCAAAATTTTAGATAATAACATGCATTGGCAAGGAGTGTTGGAGAAGTTAGACCCTTCATACATTACTGCTGGGGATGTAAAATGATGCAGCCACTTTGGAAAACAGTCTGACGGTTCTTCAGAAGATTTAACATAGAATTGTCATATGACCTGGTAATTGCACTGCTAGGAATATACCCCCCAAAATATAAACATATGTTCAAATAAAATCTTGCACAGTGTTCATAACAACATTATTCATAATAGAAAAACTGTAGATACAACCCAAATGTCCACCAACTGATGAATAGATAAATAAAATATGGTATATCCATGCAACGGAATATTATTCAGCAATAAAGGAATGAAGTATTGATAAATGCTATGACACAGATGAACACTAAAAACATGATGCTGGGCTTCCCTGGTGGCGCAGTGGTTGAGAGTCCGCCTGCCGATGCAGGGGACTCGGGTTCATGCCCCGGTCTGGGAAGATCCCACATGCCGCAGAGCGGCTCGGCCCGTGAGCCATGGCTGCTGGGCCTGCGCATCCGGAGCCTGTGCTCCGCAACAGGAGAGGCCACAACAGTGAGAGGCCCACGTACCACACACACACACACACACACACACACACACACAAAAAAAAAAACATGATGCAAAATAAAAGAAACTGGGCACAAATGAGAACATATTTATGATTCCATTTATATGAAATGTCCAAAACAAGCAAATCTATAGACCCAGAAAGTGGATTCGTCATTTCCTAGCACTGGGGGGAAGGAGTGGTCATATGGGGAAACAAGAGGTGATTGATAAAGAGTATGGGGTTTTTCTTTTGGGGTGATGAAAATGTTCTAAAATTGATTGTGATGATAACTGCACAACTCTATGTGTTTACTAAAAACCACTGAATTATACAATTTAAATAGGTGAATTTTACAGCATGTGTATCTCAATAAAGCTGTTCAAAAAAAAGATTTAAAATAGTGAAACAGTGCAAACCGCATATGATGTAATTATGTTATTTTTCCCTTTTTATAAAAAAAAATGATGTGATAAAAAGTACTAATCAATTACTTCCACCCCCTTTTATGTACAGTATGTTTATTCTATTTTTTAAAATAATTTTGTTACTGGCATGATAATACCTGAAGTTCAGTAACTTTTTTTCATTGTTGTTTTTTTCTGGCCATTATTATCATTCTTTCATTGCAAGAATATTACTGAAAACAATTTTGTCTAAAGAGGAGAGAAATGTTAAATTATTTATCCCAGGTGACAAATATACTAGAAATGCCACTGTTGCTCTGTATTATTGTTTAGATTTTTGTTCAAAAGGAATCTCAGGGAAGCCTTCCCTAACCACTCTATTTAAAATAGAAACCACTCCATGTCCCCAAATGACATCACTTTCTATCCCCTTATTCAGCTTTACATTCTTTATAACTCTTATGATTATCTGACATTATATTACTTGTTTATTCCTGTCTCCTTTGCTAGAACGTTAGTGCCCCTCTGTCTTGCTCACTCCTGTATACTCAATCCACAGAACACATTCAATCAGTTTTGGTGAATAAATAAACGCTAAAAATTTTATCTACTGCTTAAATTTCTTCAAATAAGTTTTATCTTTGTGCACACTTTCTGTTTTTTTACTTTGAGATGAAAACGTTGATTCTCACCCGTTTCCTCATCAGAGTATTTCCTATATGGACATTGTATTCTGCTAGATAATTCAGAGATGTCTGGACGATCAAAATCTCTTTGTCTAGGAGTTTGAAATCCAAAAAAAAATTATGCACTGCATTTTATACCTTTGAATTCTCTTCAACGAGGTTTATGAGCTGTAATTCACTCAACTTTGCAATGTCACTTTCTTAAAGTTACAAAAAAAACCCATAATTTTTTAACACTTAATCAGCTTAGATTATCCCAGAATTCATTACTCCACTCCAGTGATAAAAACCAGCCTCCTTTATTGAAACTAAATATTGCTGGACTTTGTTAAACAGACTTCAAAACACTTACTTCTGAAAACTTGACAAATTTTTATAGAAACTACTTCTTGGAGACTAGATTTTTTTTTTTTACTGTTGTTTCTTTATCTCCTTTTCAAAATAATGGTTGTGTTTTAAAATAATGCAGAACGCTGTTATGATATGGCTCAATATTACAACTGCTTGGGTAGGCCATAGGTCAAATCCTGTCCCTCCCAAAATGCGACAACCACATGTGGTATAAACTTGACCACACTTTTAAGCCTATAGCCCTTTTGTTAGTCATGTGCCAGGATACAAAAGTTAAGAAAAAAGGATATTACTATGTGCATAGGTATATTAACATAATATTCCTTCTAGAAGAGGTTTCTAAACTAATGAAATATTCTTTGGAATACCATTCCAAAAGTTTTTTGAATAATAAATTTGGTGAACTTAGATGTTTATGTATAGATTTCAACTACTTAAACAAACTAAGGACTGCACTGCAGAGTGGTTAAGAGCCTTGAATCTGGAGTCAGGATGCCTCTGTTCAAATCCCCAATCTACCATTTACTAGCTGTGTGACATTGTCCAAGTTACTTATCCTCTCTATACCTCAGTTTAATAACCTTTAAAGTGAAGATAATAATAGCACCCAACTCAAGGGGCTGTGAGGACTAAATGTTAACCATGTGGGGTACTTAGAACTGGGCTTGTTACATAGGAACCATCAGTAAGTGCTAATTATTGTTTTTAGGTTGAAAGGAAAAAGCACTTAAAATTAAAGTCTTAGTTACCACTTACATATCAAGTAAAAGTTTAAAACATAATTTCACACATTTTAATATAAAATTAGTAGGAAGACTTTACTTTAGCTTCAGGCTTTCCATGTAAAATTATATTTTATTTGTGCAGCTAAAGTAATGACTTTCTGAAGTGAAAATTTATGCAGAAGTCTAAAAGATGCAAGACTATTTTCTAATACTGTTGCAGCCTGGTAGGAAAAGGATCCATGGCCCTCCTGCTAAATTTAGACTAGACGCTTTTCTTAAACAGTCACATACTTCCTCATTAAACTGTTTTTAATGACTGCCAGTTTCCTTCACAATAAAAGAAGTTTTGACCTGTGAATTCATTTTTTTAATCTAGTAATAACTGAATACATTAAGTGAACATCGTGGACCAAAAAGGGAGCCAATTACTTGTATCTTCCATCATCTGAATGAAATACAAATGAATCAACTTCATCACTAAACTTAAAAGGCTGTCTTTATTGGGAAAGAAGTCTAACTATTTTCTGCTACCTCAAGTTCCTTTTAGAGAATAAGGAAAGTTGAATTATCTGTGACCTGAAAACAACCAAGTTTCATTTTCCCTCTCCCTCTGCGAACACCAGTCAAGTGACCTAGTACAGTTTTACAGTAGCACTCCCCATAAAATTACTTTAAGAGCCCATTACTTAGAGAGCTGCCTGTAAATTATGACCCAGCATGGTCTTCATTTTCATAAATAGATGCTGTTTATTTTTCCTTCCTCATTCATTCTTTATTTTCCTTTCTCACTCATCTAGATATTGGGACAACGTGATGAATGCACCTACTCATCAAGCCTCCATCTTCCGTAAACAGACCTCACAGATAATCACCTCATCAACTAGTTATAACAAGTCTGAAAAAAGACAACCATGAGTGAGTCTGAAATCCTAGTGCAAACACTCTCCAACCATGTTTGCTTTTTGTAAAAGCACATCCTTTCTCCTCAAGTGTTTAGTTTTTATCATTATCAACTGAAAATATTTCAAAATGCACACACCAAACACCACATCACCATTCTGTGCCTCTCCAGATAGTGTGTGAGAGGGACATCAAGCCTAGAGGAAATACGGTTCGTCTCACCAACGCATATTGGAAAAGATCCTCGTTTTCAGCATTTTCATGTGTACTTTCTTTGGAGTTTCAAAAGAGAAAGTGAAATATCAGTTTTAACTTTAAATGTGTCATCACAGCTTTGGGGATTTTCATGTTGTAAAAGTAAAAACACAACTGGACGTATTGGTTATTCACAATCAAATGTTTAAATGCATGTATAATGTATCTTGGAAATGTATCTTTAAATTCAGATGGCCTTTTGTTTTCCTAATTATTTCCTAATTATTTGCTTACATTGTTGCTAAAATATCATAATACATACAAGCTCTAATTTTAAATACCCTGGTTTGAAAATATTTCTACAGCTGTTGCTTTTGTAGGACTCACTTATTTTTTAAGTAGAGGAATAATGCAGTTAACGAAATAAAGATAATTAATAAACCATTTTATGTTTAAAAGCAATTCATTAACTGGGCAGCTAACTAAAGAGAGTACAAAAATCTTACTTTTAATAGTCACGGGTTCTTATTTTGAATATTTGTTCTCTTGCATACTTTTCTGTCAGGCAAAGTCTCCGAGTTGGGAATGGGTCCCTGCCAAGTCTGTGAAAATCAATTGTTCAAAAAGCTTAATTATAAGAAAGTAAACAAAGAGCGGGTTGAAGCAGTGCAGAGTTCTAATGAGTTAATGTAACAAAATTCGGCAAAGTCAACTCTCTTCAAAGCCAGCAGGGTCGGCTCTGACAGTCATCCATCAAACTGAAGGTCTCCTTAATAAATGCCAATTATAGGGCATATATGCACAAACATGGTTAGCATAGCCCTAGGATCATTTCCTTCCGAGAAAACTAGTGACCAAGAAAACACCCAGGCAGTACAAGCAACTAGCCCACCGACAGTAAGGTTTGCTCCTGATCAGAATAATAACCAGCATTATTTCTCTCTTTTTTTTCAACTTTGTAAAGTTCAGAACCACACAGAATTTTGTCTGGGGTTATACAAATTCCTTCACAATTTGTATAGAAGTCTAACATAACTTTTTAAAAGCCATGACATGCCCATAATGTATACAGAGTCTCCGACTTCCGCCGTAAGCGAGGCTTTTTCCTAACTTAATCATACTCAAATTTCACCCCTTTTAAAGATCCTGATTCAAAAATGTTCACTCATTCTCCACAGTCCACAAATTTATACCATCTCTTCCTGTGGTATTTTATGTGCATAAATTAAAAAAGAATGGCCTCCAATGAGGATTAAAAGGTTGAAAAAAATCACAGGCTTTTCTAAATTTAGTTTCATTTTTTCTTATTTTAACTCTCAAAATGTGTGTTAACAAAACATATATATTTTCCTACACTCTTACAAAATAATCCATTTATGTTAACCTTATTACCCAGAGGAAATGCTGGATCAACTCAGATAGGAAGTTACATCATAGGCTTAGCATCATATCACTATGTAACCCAGCATACATGAGAAATAAATATATGAGAACTCTTCAGAAATAATGAAAATATTCCCCCACTTGTACATTAGCTCTTACTGGGGAATTCATACTATTATATGAATCCCAAGTTTCAAAAATGTTTCTCTGCTGCCTTTTTCATTATCTACCTGGGCAGGCACTGAGTCCACCATCAAACAGGTTTCTTAGAGGCATTTGATGACATCGGGGTGGGGGGGGTACTTTCTTAGCGAGAAGGCCACAGATCTTTTGTCCAGAAGCCTGAGCCCAAATTTTATAACACAGCACTACCTCTTTAATGGACATAGATGGATTTTCAAAAAGAAGGACTATATCCTCCTATGATGACAGAGATAATTAATGGAGTAAATGAAAACGTTCATGTTTGATATTTTTATGCAAATGGATTAGACTAGTCTGCATTAGCCCCAAGTTGATGTCTTATCTAATTGCCCTTTAAAGTGACATCTTCCATTACACATGCAGACCCGTGCTAAATTCATTTATTTCCATCTTGCCTGAAATTATGATGAATGGTCTGAGCTCCATTCAATTATTTAAAATGTGCAAAGAAACAGAAACAATGAAACTGGCAAAGCCCTCTACATTCTTAGGAACAATTTAGGCTAATTAGCATCAACTTCTCCCCCATTCATCATACCCCTTTAGAAATATAAACAAACTGTCAGCTCTAACCTAACAAACAGATCACTGAGCTACTTAACACAAATTATTCTTACATGAAAAGCTCCTTCTCAGGCAATATTCTCCTTTAGGGCATCTGGGAAGCTGAGCTATTAAAATTGAAGACATATGTTCTAGTCAAACTCAACTCCCAGATTGTAATGATCGCTGTTGTGACAGTTTTCAGTCAGCATACTTGCTGCTGGCAACACAGCCCCAAGCTTGAGCGAAACAAAAGTCAAATGGAATGATGCAAGCAGAGCCCTAGATGCAGAAGACACCTCCTCACCCTACCCATCACGATTTACTTAGTGGGTCTCAACTCACGATCTCCTGGGGCAGCTCAAAGTTTTGTGACATTTGGTTTGGGGGCATTAGGGAGAGGAAGATAACAAATGTGGTCTTTGACAAGACAGCAGATTTCACCACATGTTATTGTTTATTACATCCTGTGAATGAGGCTGAAGCTATAGTCAGCTGAAGCCTGTAAGTCATGGCCTATCATTTCAGAGAAGGTAGAGAGGAGGTAGGTGGAAGAGTCCAGGTGGAGAGAAATGTAACTTGCAGATAGATTGGATATGCCTCCTCAAATGGACTACTTAGAAACTCTGAACTCTTTCTTTTTAACTAACAGGAATTAAAAATAAAGGATTTATCCCTTTACATACTAGAATTCTGTGGTTGAATGCTTGCCTGGATATAGCACCAAGATATTTTCTTCATTTGTTTGAATGCAGTCACACATATACAGTCGATTCTCATTACTTGCAGAAGTTATATTCTATAAAGTCGCTGTGAACACAGAATTAGTGAATACCAAACCCATTGCTCCTAGGGAAATAAGAAGGCTGAGTTCCTGAGAGCCTTTGGTCACATCCTTTTCATCAACCAATCAGTACCTAACTTTATTTTATGTGTGTCTCAGTTTAAAGACACCTTATTTTAATACATAGTTGATTTATTAATAATGAACTCACAACCAACAGCATTATAACTCAGTCCTGAACACAGCTTACCTAACAGATGTATTTTCTCATAAGGCACATCACAGCCTTCTTGCATTTAGATACACTGGACAGCACTGCAGCACTGTGCTTGGGGGCCATTTTAAACAGTGAAATCACCAACAAAAGGCATGAAAATGTGAAGAACGTGGCACTAAATAGACTGTGAAAGGGACACATGTTTACAGCATGAGAGCTGAAACAGGAAGGCAGAGCATCGTCTCATTCGACCCCAGCTGGGAACGTGGGCTTAAGATGACTCAAATTTTTCACCACTCTGCACATGTCTGCAAATGACCGTGAAAGCACCACGAGTACTGATCTTGAGGTTCCAAATACATTTTAGCAAGGAGACAAATTCACAAATACTAAATCTGCAAATAATGAGGATCAACTGTGTATACATTCATACATTTTTTTCTCCCTTCAGATTTCTCACTGAAGGTCTCAGAGTTTTTTCTCTCCATAAACAAGGGTCATAGCCTACAAGTCAAGCAAAGCCTCCATGAGCTAACTGATAAAGTAGGTGGCCACAGAATTCCTAATAACATGGTAAGCTACCAAGTCCTTCAAGTATGCTCTGTTCTTTAGCATCCCAGGAACATGCACATTGATGACACCTATAACTACCGCAGTAGTAGTGCCAACCCACACCCAGCTCACCTTACGCAGTACTCTGTACTGTGCTCCTACCTTACTGCAGCACTTGAATTATTGTTATTTGCTGTAGTGGACAGTTTTTGTTACTAGCATCCATCTCCCTCCTCCTCCTACCTACCTAGGTCTCAGATTTTCCACTCACGCTGTTTAAATGGAGTTGTCTCTAGGACTAGGCTACTGGCCTTTAAGTCAATTAGTGCATCCATCCCCTTGGCCACACCGATTCATTTAGGAACAAGTACATGACTCAGTCTGGGTTAATGACACACAAGGAGATATTTGCTCAGTTCATCTGGGAAAAACAGTTCCTCTCTGTAAGAGCCATGGCGGGAACCAGCCTCAGGATGAAGCAGGCACTACGGAAAGCAGAGCAGAGAAATGCAAAGAATCTGGGTCCCTTGGTGACAGTGTTGTGCTCCTGGAAAAAAGTCTCACATTTATCCCACTTTATTTTTTAATATTTCAATTCAATAACTAATAAATACTAAGAAATATCCTTCATTGTTTAAGGCAACTTGGGTGAGATTCTGTTTTTCCTGTACCCAAGAGAATCCTGATATATTTACATGCTAGTTTTTACTCTCCTGCTCCTAACATACACACATACACACACACATACCACACACATACTCACAAACATTAATTACCTGATTTATCTTTTGTTCATCTTTTTATATACTCTTTACTTCCTGGCATTATGACTGATAATAGCAGCCATTGATAAATATATAAAATTTAATCAGTAGAATGGAGAATACCTTCTGTGGATGTAATCATAACAGTAAGTCAGGTTAACCACACAATGGTTAACCAAAATGGCTGCTATCACATTGCTGCTCAGCCATGAGAACAAAGTTCTTGTTATGCTTACCTTAATCATAAAGTGATTCATTTTACATTACATACATCTGTACGATAGAAGGTTAAAATCTTAATATAACTGATCAAGAATTATTTTTTTACTTTATCAAGTAAAATTACAAAGAAAACATGACCATATCTCCAGCCCACCCCTCCAAGTAGGACAACTTTGGAATACATTTTCTTCAGTATCCCTAATTTCAGTTTCTGTGGATTGGGATAAAATGAATAGGGCTGAATGTTACCCAAGCCTCATTCATAAATGTAAAGCATTATGCTAACTTTTTAAAAGTTTCTGTCCACCTTTTCTTTCTCCATGGGTGGTTTTAACAGCCAGGGTTATTTGTGGATGCAAAACTGTGCGTATAATAAATTGCAACTGCAATTGACTAACTTCAGAACGACTGACAAGTGACTAATTACTCCCACAGGTGGCCAACTGCTTTGGCAATTAGCCCATTGTGGGCAAAATTCATTGCATGTAAGAAAGAGGCTTCCTTTTCAAAATATCCATACCTACTTTTTGGAAGATGAGTGGAGGGGAGAGGACTTACAGGAAAAAACAGGGGGGGAGAGGGGATGAAGGGATAAGGGATAAATGGAAAAATTATATATGCACCCAACAAAGGAGCACCTCAATACATAAGGCAACTGCCAACAGCTATAAAAGAGGAAATCGACAGTAACACAATAATAGTGGGAGACTTTAACACCTCACTTACACCAATGGACAGATCATCCAAAATGAAAATAAATAAAGAAACAGAAGCTTTAAATGACACAATAGACCAGAAAGATTTAATTGATATTTATAGGGCATTGCATCCAAAAACAGCAGATTACACTTTCTTCTCAAGTGCGCAAGGAGCATTCTCCAGGACAGATCACATCTTGAGACACAGATGAAGCCTCAGTAAATTTAAGAAAATTTAAATCATATCAAGCATCTTTTCTGACCACAACTCTATGAGAATAGAAATGAATTACAGAGAAAAAATGTAAAAAACACAAACACATGGAGGCTAAACAATACATTACTAAATAACCAAGAGATCACTGAAAAAATCAAAGAGGAAATCAAAAAATACCTAGAGACAAATGACAATGAAAACACGATGATCCAAAATCTGTGGGATGCAGCAAAAGTAGTTCTAAGAGAGAAGTTTATAGCTATACAAGCCTACCTCAAGAAACAAGAAAAATCTCAAATAAACAATCTAACCTTACACCTAAAAGAACTAGAGAAAGAAGAACAAACAAAACCCAAAGAATAGCAGAAGGAAAGAAATCAGAAAGATCAGATCAGAAATAAATGAAATACAAACAAATAAAACAATAGCAAAGATCAATAAAACTAGAAGGTGGTTCTTTGAGAAGATAAACAAGGTTGATAAACCATTAGCCAGACTCATCAAGAAAAAGAGGGAGAGGACTCAAATCAATAAAATTAGAAATGAAAAAGGAGAAGGTACAACAGACACTGCAGAAATACAAAGCATCCTAAGAGACTACTACAAGCAACTCTATGCCAATAACATGGACAACCTGGAAGAAATGGACATATTCTTAGAAAGGTATAACCTTCCAAGACTGAACCAGGAGGAAATAGAAAATATGAACAGACCAATCACAAATAATGAAAGTGAAACTGCGATTAAAAATCTTCCAACAAACAAAAGCCCAGGACCAGATGGCTTCACAGGCGAACTCTATCAAACATTTAGAGAAGAGTTAACACCTAGCCTTCTCAAGCTCTTCCAAAATATATCAGAGAGAGGAACACTCCCAAACACATTCTATGAGGCCACCATCACCCTGACACCAAAACCAGACAAAGATGTCACAAAGAAAGAAAACTACAGGCCAATGTCACTGATGAACATAGATGCAAAAATCCTCAACAAAATACTAGCAAAGAGACTCCAACAGCACATTAAAAGGATCATACACCATGATCAAGTGGAATTTATCCCAGGGATGCAAGGATTCTTCAATATGTGCAAATCAATCAATGTGATACACCATATTAACAAATTGAAGAATAAAAACCATACAATCATCTCAATAGATGCAGAAAAAGCTTTTGACAAAATTCAACACCAATTATGATAAAAAGTCTCCAGAAAGTGGGCATAGAGGGAACCTACCTCAACATAATAAAGGCCATATATGACAAACCCACAGCAAACATCATTCTCAATGGTGAAAAACTGAAAGCATTTCCTCTAAGATGAGGAACAAGACAAGGATGTCCACTGTCGCCACTGTTATTCAACATAGTTTTGGAAGTCCTAGCCATGGCAATCAGAAAAGAAAAAGAAATAAAAGGAATACAAATTGGAAAAGAAGTAAAACTGTCACTGTTTGCAGATGACATGATACTATACATAGAGAATCCTAAAAATTCCACCAGAAAACTACTAGGGCTAATCAATGAATTTGGTAAAGTAGCAGGATACAAAATTAATGCACAGAAATCTCTTGCATTCCTATACACTAATGATGAAAAATCTGAAAGAGAAATTAAGGAAACACTCCCATTTACCTTTGAAACAAAAAGAATAAAATACCTAGGAATAAACCTACCTAGGGAGACAAAAGACCTGTATGCAGAAAACTATAAGACACTGAGGAAAGAAATTAAAGGTGATACCAACAGATGGAGAGATATACCATGTTCTTGGATTGGAAGAATCAATATTGTGAAAATGACTATACTACCCAAAGCAATCTACAGATTCAATGCAATCCCTATCAAATTACCAATGGCATTTTTTACAGAACTAGAACAAAAAACCTTAAAATTTGTATGGAGACAGAAAAGACCCCGAATAGCCAAAGCAGTCTTGAGGGAAAAAAACAGAGCTGGAGGAATCAGACTCCCTGGCTTCAGACTATACTACAAAGCTACAGCAATCAACACAATATGGTACTGGCACAAAAACAGATACATAGATCAATGGAACAAGATAGAAAGCCCAGAGATAAACCCACGCACCTATGGCCAACTAATCTATGACAAAGGAGGCTAGGATATACAATGGAGAAAAGACAGTCTCTTCAATAAGGGGTGCTGGGAAAACTGGACAGCTACATGTAAAAGACTGAAATTAGAACACTCCCTAACACCATACACAAAAATAAACTCAAAATGGTTTAGAGACCTAAATGTAAGACCGGACATTATAAAACTCTTAGAGAAAAACATAGGAAGAACACTCTTTGGCATAAATCACAGCAAGATCTTTTTTGATCTACCTCCTAGAGTAATGCAAATAAAAACAAAAGTAAACAAATAGGACCTAATGAAACTTCAAAGCTTTTGCACAGCAAAGGAAACCATAAACAAGATGAAAAGACAACCCTCAGAATGGGAGAAAATATTTGCAAACGAATCAATGGACAAAGGATTAATCTCCAAAGTATATAAACAGCCCCTGCAGCTCAATATTAAGGAAACAAACAACCCAATCCCTAAATGGGCAGAAGACCTAAACAGACATTTCTCTGAAGAAGACATATAGATGGCCAAGAAGCACATGAAAAGCTGCTCAACATCACTAATTATTAGAGAAATGCAAATCAAAACTACAATGAGGTATCACCTCACACCAGTTAGAATGGGCATCATCAGAAAATCTACAAACAACAAACGCTGGAGAGCGTGTGGAAAAAGGGAACCCTCTTGCATTGTTGGTGAGAATGTGAATTGATACAGCCACTATGGAGAACAGTATGGAGGTTCCTTAAAACACTAAAAATAGAATTACCATATGATCCAGCAATCCCACTACTGGGCATATACTCAGAGAAAACCATAATTCAAAAAGACATACGCACCCCAATGTTCACTGCAGCACTATTTACAATAGCCAGGTCAGGTAAGCAACGTAAATCCCCATCGACAGATGGATGGATAAAGAAGATGTGGTACATATATAAAATGGAATATTACTCAGCCATAAAAAGGAACGAAATTGGGCCACTTGTTGAGACATGGATGGATCTAGAGACTGTCATACAGAGTTAAGTAAGTCAGAAAGAGAAAAACCAATATCGTATATTAACGCATGTATGTGCAACCTAGAAAAATGGTACAGATGAACCGGTTTGCAGGGCAGAAGTTGAGACACAGATGTAGAGAACAAACATATGGACACCAAGGGGGGAAAGCTGCAGTGGGGGGGGGGGTGTGATGAATTGGGCGATTGGGGTTGACATGTATACACTGATGTGTATTAAATTGATGACTAATAGAAACCTACTGTATAAAAAAGTAAATAAAGTAAAATTCAAAAATTCAAAAAAAAACTGGGCAAAGGACCTGAATAGACATTTCTCAAAAGAAGATATACAGGTATATGAAAAGATGCTCAAAATCACTAGTCATCAGAGGAGTGCAAATCAAAACCACAATGAGATATGACTTCACACCTGTTAGAATGGCTATTATCAAAAAAACAAAAGGTAACAAGTGTTGGTGAGGTTGTAGAGAAACTATAACCCTTGTACACTGTTGGTGGGAATGTAAAATGATGCTGCTATGGAAAGCAGTATGGTGGTTCCTC
This sequence comes from Mesoplodon mirus, assembly GCF_964341445.2. Classification (NCBI taxonomy): domain Eukaryota; kingdom Metazoa; phylum Chordata; class Mammalia; order Artiodactyla; family Ziphiidae; genus Mesoplodon; species Mesoplodon mirus. Next base: position 127,070,497 of record NC_138979.1, read on the forward strand.
AAAAAATTAAAAACAGAACTACCATATGGTCCAGCAATCCCACTACTGGGTACATATCCAAAGGAAAGGAAATCAGTATCTTGAAGAGATATCTGCAAACCCATGTTCACTGCAGCATTATTCAAATAGCCAAGAAAAGGAAACAACCTAAGCATCCATCAATGGATGAATGGATAAAGAAAATGTGATATGTACATATATGTACATATATATGGTTGGCCAAAAAGTTCATTCGGTTTCTAAGTAAAAATAAAAGACACATTTTTCATGTTCACCAAGAACTTTATTGAACAACATATTCACTCTTTTGTTCCATTATCTTCTGCCATTTTTCAGGCAACTTCATAATTCCATCTTCCCAAAACTTTCTGAGCAAAGAACTGTTCCAGGTGCCTTTTACAGTCTTCCAGGGAACTGAAATTTTTTCCATTAAGAGAATTTTGTAAGGACTGAAATAAATGGAAATACGAAGGTGCAATGTCTGGTGAATACAGCAAATGAATCAGAATTTCCCAGCCAAGCTGTAACAGATTTTTTGCCTGATCATCAAAGAAACATGTGATCTTGCTTTATCCTGATGGAAGATTATGCGTTTTCTGTTGACTAACTCTGGATGCTTTTCGTCGAGTGCTGCTTTCATTTGGTCTAACTGGGAGCAGTACTTGTTGGAATTAATCGTTTAGTTTTCCAGAAGGAGCTCATAATAGACGACTCCCTTCCAATCCCACCATATACACAACATCACCTTCTTTTGATGAAGACCGGCCTTTGGTGTGGTTGGTGGTGGTTCATTTCGCTTGCCCCATAATCTCTTCTGTTCCACATTATCACACAGTATCCACTTTTCATCACCTATCACAATTTGTTTTAAAAATGGAAAGTTTTCATTATGTTTAAGTAGAGAATCGTATGCGGAAATATGGTCAAGAAGGTTTTTTTCGCTTAACTTACGTGGAACCCAAATATCAAAGCAATACATAACCAAGCTGGTGCAAATGATTTTCAATGCTTGATTTGGATATTTTGAGTATGTTGGCTATCTCCCACGTGGTATAACACTGATTGTTCTCAACTAATGTCTCGATTTGATCACTATCAACTTCAACTGGTCTACTCGACTGTGGAGCAACGTCCAGCGAGAAATCTCCAGCACGAAACTTTGCAAACCACTTTTGACACGTTCGATCAGTCACAGCACCTTCTCCATACACTGCACAAATCTTTTTTTGCGTTTCAGTTGTGTTTTTACCTTTCTTGAAATAATAAAGCACAGTATGCTGAAAATGTTGCTTTTTTTTTTTTACATCTTCAATATTAAAATGGCTCACAGGACTTCCCTGGTGGCGCAGTGGTTGAGAGTCCGCCTGCCGATGCAGGGGACACGTGTTCGTGTCCCGGTCCGGGAAGATCCCACGTGCCACGGAGTGGCTGGGCCCGTGAGCCATGGCCGCTGAGCCTGCGCGTCCGGAGCCTGTGCTCCGCAGTGGGAGAGGCCACAACAGTGAGAGGCCCGCGTATTGCAAAAAAAAAAAAAAAAAATGTCTACACAAAAATTCACCAATTTGGTTTTTTTTATTTAATGCACGCTGATATATGACAGCTGTCACAATACAATCTAACAAAATTGTTTTGAATGAAGTTAAAGACAACTAAGTGCTACTAGAGCCATCTTATGGAAAAAAAACCAACGAACCTTTTGGCCAACCCTATGTGTGTGTGTGTGTATATATATATATATATATATATATATACACACATATATATATATATATACACATATAAACATATATATATGTGCATATATATATATACACACACACAATGGAATAATATTCAGCCTTAAATAAAGAAGAAATCTTGTCATTTGTGACAACATGTATGTACCTGGAGGACATTATACTAAGTGAAATAAGCCAGATTCAGAAAGACAAATACTTCATGTTCTCACTTATAGGTGGAATCTAAAAAAGTCCAACTCTTAGAAGTAGAGTAGAATGGTGGTTTCCAGGGACTGCAGGATGGGGGAAACGGGGAAATGTTGTTCAAAAAGTACAAAGCTTCAGATACACAAGATAAGGAAGTTTGGGAGTTCCTATGTACAACATGGTGACTACAGTTAACAATATTGTACTGTATACTTGAAATGTGCTAAGAGAGTAGATTTCAATTGTTCTCACACACAAATAAGGAAACTATGTGAGGTGATGGATGTGGTCATTAGCTTGACTGTGGTAACCATTCACATATACCAAAACATTACATCGTATATCTTAAATACATACTATTTTTGTCAATTATACTTCAGTAAAGCTGGAAGAAGAAAATAATTAGGCATTTTTTCCTAAAGATATAAGTAGCCACCCTGTGATCAGTCTCTCCATTCACCAGAGGTGGGTCTTGGGGAGGACAAGACGAGTAGCACTGCAACAATCAAACAAAACCGGGCACTTTACATGCCAGACCTGGAAAGAGCTGGACTATCCAGCTAAAATGATCCCAGTTAGTATGGAAAAGAATAAACCTTTGACAATGCCCAGTGAGGATTGGGAGAAATAAGCACTGTACTGAGGACAAAATATACTGTACTGAAAACAAAAACTAGAGGGAAATGGTAGCATCTATCAGAATGTAAAAACCAAATTTGTTTGATTCATAAATTCTTTCTTTTAGGGAATTATTCCACAGATAAACGAGTTTATACACACACATACATACTTGCTAAAACATTCACACATACCCACAAATACACACAAACATCCATACATACACACAGATATACAAACCTACACACATGCATCTAGAGGAATATATCGCATTGCAGGATGCTTATGGTAGCATGGTTGGTAATAGCAAAAAAAAAAAAAAAAAGGTGGAAACAAGTAAAATGTCATCAGTGGTGACTGGTTGAGTAAACTATGGTACATAAATACAATAAAGTAGAAAACTAGTATCCAGTTTTTTAAAAACTGAAATAGCTCTACATATGGGAATACAAAATATATGTCCAAAATAACATGTAAGCTCTGTAAGAGCAGGAATTTTGCCTGTTTTGACCTCTGCTATATCACCAAGGTCTAGAACAGTGTTTGGCACATATGCACTCCATAAATATTGTTGAATTGAAATAACTATGTTATTCAGTAAAAACATATGGAAGAAAGGGCATGAATAAAAATGGTATCTATAAACAACACCTTAATTGGCATCACAAATGAGGTGCATATGAATATGTTTGCCTCTGATATCCTAAAAGAACACCATATCTCTTATATAGTATTCCACCCAAGAATGTATAGCCAGTAACTAACTGGCTGATGAAGAAATATCAGACAAACCCAAAATGAAAATCTATTAAATCCTTCAAAAATGTCAATGTTATAGATAAAAAAGAACAGCTGAAGAATTATTCCAGATTGACAGGGACTCATGAGATATAACAACTAAGTGCAATGCAAGATCCTAAACTAGACCTGAAGCTGATGGGGGAAAAACACTATAATATATATTGTTGGATCAATCTGATAGAAGTATTATATCAATGACAAATTTATTGAAGTTGATGACTGTATTATGCTTATGAATATCCTAATTCTTAGGAAATACACACTGAAATATTTAGGGGTTACTAAAGACCGAACGATTATGTCCCCCAAAAATTCATATGTTGAATCCTAATGCCTGATATGATGGTATTTAGAGATGGGCCTCTGGGAGATGATTAGGCCATGAGGATGGAGCTCTCATGAATGGGATTAGTGCCCTTACAAAAGAGACCAGAGAACTCCCTCACCCCTTCTGCTCTGTGAGGACAGAGCGAGAAGACAGACAGCCATTTGAGAATCAGGAATCAGGCCCTCACCAAGACATTGAATCAGCAGATGCCTTGATTTTGGACTTCCCAGCTCCAGAGTTGTGAGAAATAAATTTTTGTTATTTATAAGCCATCCAGTGTACAGTATTCTGTTATAACAGCCCAATGGACTAAGACAGAAATTAAAGGGCCATATAGTGTTAACTATTTACTCTCAACTGGTTCGGACAAAAATATTGATGTATGGATGGATGGATAGATAGATAGGTAGAGAGATATACAGACAGACAGAGAGGCAGCTATAGAGAATAAATGATAAAGCAACTGGGCCAAAATGTGAACAGTACTGAATCTGGATAAAAGTTTCTTTCTATCATTCTTGCAACTTTTTTGCAAGTTTGAGCTTTTCTCCAAATAAAAGCTTTTAAAAAAGACACACACAGTTTCTGAAAGTAAATACTAAAAAATGTTTACAGTATTTACCTCTAGGAAATGAAAATAGGGCTTTGGCGGGGGGCAGAGGGGATAGGATCATTGAGAGGGAGGAGGATTCAGTTTTCACTTAATATCCTTCTCTACTGTCATAATGTAATATGAACATATGCTACCTTTGCCAAAAGGATGCCTCATTAATCTAAAGCAGCAGTGTGGAGTCGTAGAAAGTGGGTGGCCTCTGGAGCTAGACAGATCTTGGTTGAAATTTCCTCAGTGCCCATTTTACCTAGGGTGTGGCCTTGATGAAGTCAAGTAATTTTCTTGAGTGTGAAATTCCTTAGATGACCTTGTTTCTTGTTGCAGCTCTGTCACGAACTCACTGGGGAGTGTTAGGCAGGTCATTTCACCTACTTGGGCCTCAAGTCTCTTGTCTATAAAAGGACAGAACAACCATATTTCTTTTCAAGTCCATTTCTGCTACAAAGGAGGTTTGGTTTTCCAGGATATTACAGTTAACCCACGCTTTTCAAAAGTTCTCTATACTTGTCTTCACTGTTATCAAAGACCTACTTTAGTACCTGTTTTCATTAACTGAAAGAAATCCAAAGATTTTTGCTTTTAGGCAAAAAAGGTGAAAAGCGAAAACAGTGTTCAGCATTTGTTTTGCAGGGAGTGTAACAGCACTCTCGAGTGGCGAGAATGGCGGCAAGAATGTCACCGCCAAGCTCCTTCCCGGGAAACTACACTCAGCATCTCAGCATCAAGCCACCACAGCTTTGAACTGTTGTGTCTGTGAGCATCTGAGCCTTATCTCAATTTTTTTTGTGCATCTGTTAGCAAGATGTGTCCTAAGGTAACTGCTTCTTTCACTTCACACCACTTATGAAAGGTTTCATAGGAACTCTCTGCTTTTGGGTGTCTGGCGAATCCTCTATCTTCTTTTACAGGAAGAGTTCTGAAATTTACCATTCACATGAAGAAAAGACGATCTACCACTTTCTGGGACGACGGCTATTACCTAAACTCCTAATAGGACTTAGAATGTTTTTCAAGCCTTTGGAGTCGAGGTCACACTGATTTGTAATCATTTGGACTTCACCAAAGTTGGGGCTGAGGGTATGATGTCCTTCCCTGCTCCTTCTCCTCCTGACCTTCCCCAGGGAGCATTTCTCAGCCTTTGCTCTGTGAGTCCACCTAAAACCCTCCTGAGGCAAACATCAGAGAGTTCCTAACCCAGGAGGGGCTCTGTTCTCGCATCTCTTTCTCGTTAATGTTGAAACCCGTGCATTGCTGAAAGGAAATTTAATCAATATGCTTCTGAGTAATTTACACTTAACACATCAAAATATTCTGATGTAACAGTCATTTGTTGTCCCAAGAATCCTTTCGAGTCTTTTTAAGGCCTTTTATTCTTAGCAGTCTCCATTTAGCAGTCATAAATGGAATTTGAACTCCAGAAGGACAGTGTTTTATCCTTATTATTCTGCACTTATCTGATAGACCTTGCCAGGCTTCTTTTTCCTCCCCTTAGGTAAGAAAGTCTTTGTTCTAAGATGCTTTTCACATTCTTTTAGTTACATAATTGGGGTGTTAATAATTAGTATTTGCTGGGCATCAACAATGACAGGCTCTATACTAGGAACTCTATATCTTCTTTAACCTTCGTGTTGAGGTAAGCATATTTTTTCCTACTTTTCCAGATTCAGAATCCTAAACTCTGAAAGACTAATTTGCATAAAACCATATGGTTGGTAAGAACCTAGGTGTGACTAACTCCAAATGCTGCACTGCACTCCTTCTTAATTAATTTAAAAACGAACAACAGGTGGTGCTCCAACTTCCATAGCTGGAGGCTCTGCTAGCAGGCCCTCTTACCCCCGTCTCCCTGGCAATCTTTATTCCCCCCAGTTCAAATGTCACTTCCTCCCTGAAGGTTTCACTCTTCTTCGCTGTCTTATACATCCCTCTTTGTCATACCACACTGTAATCTAATCATATTTTTCATGTCCATTTTCCTTTTAGACTATGAGCTTCTTTAGTTCAGGATCATGTCTTATTCATCTTTGTCTTCCCAGGGCCCAACCCAGAGTAGATACTTAATAGATGCCTGTCAAATTCGATATATCTCTTACTTAAGACTGAGGTGGAAATGGCACCCATTGATTCATCATTCATTCTAGGCACTGGAGATATGGCCAGTTAAAACAAGCAGATGACCTACTCCTCCCGACACCACTCAGGTTGGGAGCCTACTTCTCCACTCCCTATTGACTGTATCCAGATATACCCTGTGGAGCACAATCAGTAGAGTAGAGCTGTACAACGGAGACAGTATAATACAGTGGTCAAGTGAACGGACTCTGGAGTCAGCACACCTGACTTTGGGCAATTTATGTAACTTCAGTTTCCACAGTAATGAAATGAGGAAAATAACCTACCAGGTTGGGTGGCTGCAGAACACAATTTATATTGTAGACATTATATGTAAACTTAGAATACTGCCTAAAACATAGAGTTCAATAAATATTAGCTATTACTATCATTCCCTGGGTCATCCAGCTCATTTGTTCCTCTTTCACTGTTAGCCAACTTAATTAGCCATTAAAAATTAAGAAATTAAATAAAATGATCTAATATAATTATTTCACAAAGAAGCCTCGTGAAAGGCCTTTATCATGTATTGCAAAGTAATGTATTAATCTTATCTAAAAATGCCTACACCAAACAGGTGTGAGGATTTTTAAACAAAGCACAATTATTAACTGACCAGACATTCTCTCACTTGTACAATTTCTCCCAACACAGATATACCTCCTGTTTTCCACCTCTAAAACTTCCACTACTTAAACTCTACATTTCTATGTTTATTTTTCTTCTTTCTTACTTCCTCTAAGTCTGCTTGTCTGACCCTGTGTGAACACACAAATGCTGATGTGGTCAAGGTCATAAACTCACTCCTTTTGTAAATCAGCTTGTTCCCTTTTTGATGGCTATAGAATCTACCGTGAATATTAGCCAATGTTACTGATGAAAATCATTTATCACAAGAGATGCCAGTGGGTAAAGATACCACCCTATGCTTTAAAAACCTCAACTATCTATTAAAATGTAATAACTAGGTACATGAAAACTACTCACATGCAAAGACATTCATTATAATGTTATCATATTTTTAATTGTTAAAAATTTGAAAAAAGTAAATGTTCAATAATAGAAGAATGGTCTAACAAACTTTATAGTCATGCAATAGATTTTAAATTATGATTTGCCAAGGGGATCCCCTGGCGGTCCAGTGGTTAGGACTTGGAGCTTTCACTGCTGTGGCCTGGGTTCAATTCCTGGTGGGGGAACTAAGATCCCTAAAGCTGTGTGGCGTGGCAAAAAAAAAAAAAAAGATTTGCCAAGATTTTTAAGTGACATTACAATATAAGAATAACTTTAAAAAGCAGAATACAGAAATTCAGTTAATTATGTTAAATTACACATTTAAATATCTTTATACAAATACCCATATATGTATAGAAAAAGCAAAAGAAAGACAATGCACTAAAATGTTAACAGTGGTTTTATTTGGGTAACGAGATGAACTATGGGTGATTTTATTTTCTTCTTTATCATTAATAGTTCCAGTTTTGACTTTTATAGACTGTGTTAAATGTCTTATGTGAGTTCCCTCACATTTCAGTTTCTTCATCGGTAAGAAGAGGACAACGAGAATATCTGTTTCACAAATATTATAATGCAGCAGATGAGATAACAGACATAAAAATAATTGACAAGTTTTAAAAGTAATGATTAAATATTAAATTACTGGAAAACAATATAACTTTATTATATGTATGCATTACAGCAGTTAGGACTGGAAATTTTACTTTCTTTAAAAAATGTTTTAAAAAATGTAATGTATGGGACTTCCCTAGCGGTCCAGTGGTTAAGACTCCATGCTTCCACTTCAGGGGGCACGGGTTCGATCCCTGGTCGGGAAACTAAGATCCTGCATGCTGTGCCGCGCAGTCAAAAAAAAAAAAAAAAAAAAAAAAAAGTAATGTATGTGCAGGTCTTTTTTCTGGGACTTTGTCCAGCTACCTAGGATTTCTTGCTCCTTTACCTCCCCTAGCTCTGGCATTGTTATCACTGGGAAGGCAGAGAAAATATTAAGAAGGATGGTAGTTTAAGGGAGGAGATAGAAAAGGGATCGAATAAAAAATTCAGAACTGGATGCCACCATTTTTCCCAAATAATGGAGAATAAAGCCAAATTTTGAAGCACAGGAAAGAGTTAGATTTGGACTCACTCATGCACCAAATAAAACAGATAGTGAATATCTCAGTGTTGTGGACATCAAATCAGTGATGGCTTTAGTCAGAGGTGGTCTGACTGAAAAGGTGCAAGCCTAAAAGGTTAAAGGAAAATGAGGTGTCCAATCCTGAATCCAAAACAGAAGCCCACCAGGTCCTGGGGTGCTGGAGGTGTGGGTCTTTTTCCTCAGGGCCAAATCACCACAATGCAAAACTGCAGGGGAAATGCCTTTCTGTGCGTTTCCTATCTTAAACTGTGCTTTTTAATTTTATTTTCAATTTTAAGAAAGAAAGAGGAGAGTCAGTGTGGGGATAAATCAAGGCTATCCATTCCAAAAGGGAAAAAAAACAGATATCCTGAGTTAGTAAAATGAAGAAACCGAGTGATCTCAACTATAACAGATTACTTAGCTTAAAGAAAGACATAAAGGTCTATTAGTAGAATAGAATAGAATTAATAGAATTCTATTAGAAAAATTCAAGAAATGGTAGATTATTATTAAATCTCATTTCATTACAAATCCAAAATGCTCCAAGATGAGAATTAGCTTGCTAATGCTATCTTACCATGTACATGTTAATAGTGCTACATACTAACACGATAGTAAGATCATGTTCCTTGAAAGCCTTAGTATAGACATTAGTAATTTCAGGTATAGATATTCAAAGTACACCAAAAGTAGACAATATTCCAAGAATTTGTTCAGAAAATATGCTCTGGGATAAAAAGAATGTTCTTAGCTAAAGAGCTTCTAACTTTTCCTTTAAAAAGTAGTTATCAGGGTCAATATTCAAATTTTTATTTATCAAGTACATAGTGCTTACTAAGTGTTAGTCACTATGCCAAGAATTTTACTCATTCAAGCCATATAACATCCCTCTAATGTGAGTATTATTATTATTATCACCCCCATTTCATTGAGAAACTGAAGTAGAGAAAGGTTAAGGCGCTCGACGCGTGCCCAGAGCCCACAGCTAATAAGTGAAGTTCAAACCCAGTCATTCCCTCTCATAATATATTATATTTATTTGTACATACTTAGCAAGAACAGACGGGAAGTCTGAGAACCACTGAGAAATGGAGATATGTAAGAATCAGTTGTGGATCCTAGTAAAAGTGACAATAGGTCTCAGTCTCCCTGAGACAGTCCAAAATCATAACTATTGTCCCAATAATTATTAATAGTATCCCTTTCACTCTCAATACTGTCCAAGTTTGGGCAATAAATTACAGGGTCAACCTTTTAGAAAAGGCCTATTCTGCTACCATGGGCAAGGCTCTTAAGCTTTGTTACCCATAATTTCCCCATCTGTAAAATGGGAATACTAATGTTTGCTCTCTTTCTACCTCCCAAGATGATATTATTGTGGCATTATAAAGAAGAGTATAAATGTAAGATATTTTGCAATGTTACAAATGTCAGAGAGCTGCACAGGAAGCTTCTATAACTGCTGATCTCCCATCATGCACAACGCATGAAGGTGGATGCTTTACGTTTGTTAGCGGACTCATTGCCCTTGAGTATATAATGCCTTTTTTAAAAAAATATTTAGTTAATTTATTTATTTGTGGCTGTGTTGGGCCTTCGTTTCTGTGTGAGGGCTTTCTCTAGTTGCGGCAAGCGGGGGCCACTCTTCATTGCGGTGCGTGGGCCTCTCACTATCGCAGCCTCTCGTTGTGGAGCACAAGCTCCAGATGCGCAGGCTCAGTAGTTGTGGCTCACGGGCCTAGTTGCTCCGTGGCATGTGGGATCTTCTCAGACCAGGGCTCGAACCCGTGTCCCCTGCATTGGCAGGCAGATTCTCAACCACTGCGCCACCAGGGAAGCCCCTATAATGCCTTTTTTATTCTTACAAAACAAACATTTGTGATAGAAACCTTGGTGTCAGGATAGAGTACAAACAAACAAATCATTAAGTCACTCTTAACCATTATTACTGAACCAGAAACTATGTCAAGAAACTTGAAAAGGAAGCTTTGCTAATTTCATTATATAATATCCACTTTATGGTTGGCTCATTATTTCCATATAGGCAAGAAAAATGAGCAGAATGAAAAGAATAAACTGTTTTGTTATTTAAAATTACAGTTTAAAAGGCTAGTACTGCTAAGTAATTCATCAGAAAGAAAAGCTATAGTTTTCTTAAAAAGAAAAAGTATAATGAGACCTTGCTGCTATAGAAATGAGTTGAAATTCAGGAAAATAACATACATATTAGGAATTAAAAGGTGTGAGTTCTATCATGGGGTGTAACTGTGTGTGTGTGTATGTGTGTGTGAGAGAGAGAAGAGAGAGAGAGAGAGAGGGACTATTCCTTTGTGTTCTGGCTTTTTGGTATGGAAATTCACAAATACAGGAAGAAGAAGATCATCTAAACTGGATAAAGGTATTATATCCTTTTTATCTTTTTGTATCTCTCCTCCGCTTTCAAGTTTTTGTTCCCTGATTTCTATCCATTCACTTCGCCACACTCTACTTTCTGACATATTGGCCATTATATCACAGTCTATCACTTCCTTTGCTCCTCTTTGATTTACTATCTCACCAAATGCACTCATCTCTTTGAAAATAAGGGAAGAAATCTAAGTATATTCCTTGCATTTTTTTCTTACGTTTTGTCCTACGTTGCAAAAGCAGAGCTTAGGTTAAAGTTTCCTTACCTATAATTTAAGAAGTTTCATTCAGTTGATCACCATGAAATTCACAGCTTTGTAGATCACAATATATTGTGTGAGTGGGGGAGAGCTTTTAATAAATGCTTCAAACTGAGACAAGGATAGAAATTATGATGGTGTTAATTATTCTATCTTCCTTTGGAAAGAAAAACTGCCATAACAACTAACTCTGCTTCAATTAAGCAATAAATCTCTGCTCAAATAGAAGAAGAAAGGATCAAGGAAGGAAAAGTGGGAAAGAAGGAAAGGAGGAAGGAAGAGAGGATAGGAGAGAGGGAAGGAGGGAAGGAAAAAACCTTTTGGTACATAAAAACATGGGTCAGATTTGTGGCATTCCTTTAATTTTTTGCTCCAGTGAAATCTGATCAGTTAGTCATTAGAATGTGAAATATGAAGCCAAGATACATAAATGCAATTTTGGCTTTTTGAAAAATCGTTTTGTCTTTACCTGTCATAAAGAGTGGTTGTGAAAGTAAACGATGTCATGCAGTCAGGAGACTCATATGCTAGCCTTAGCTCTACTTCTAACTAACTGCCCAAGAGCAAGCAAGTCACTTGGTTTTCATAGGCCTGGATTCTGTCATGGTTCCTGAGGCATTTCTCAGAATGGAAAATAATGGTAGGGATTATACCTTCAGTGCTTCACAACTTTTTTCACATTGCAAAACTGCCATATAGTTGACTAATTCTTTTTTACAGATAATCTGAGGTCTTTATGAAAGAAAATAAAAACAGAAATTTAATAAATAATATTTTGCCAGTTAGATTTCTCACAGAGATGTGAAAATTAACATTGCATGTCTAAAACCAAAACAGCTTAAACATATATAATGAAACTAATACAATATTATTAAAATATTTTATGAGTATTCTTTATAACATCATAGTATTCCAAGAACCAGTGCTTCTGACTTTAAGTTGACCCATGCTTTCCATGAAGAACATTTTCATACTTGTGAAAAAAAATGTATAATTGCTATAAAACAATAGTTTATGAACACTACTTCAGACTTTCTAACCATGCTCTAGGGTATCCATTAGCTCATTTCCTCTGAACTTCTATTACTTTTGTTTTATGTTAAGAGTTTGTATTGGTTTGCAAAGGCATTTCTTAGCCAGAAAACTAGTCCCTAGAGAACTTGCTTCATTATTAAATGCAAAATAAGATAGTAAATAGCAGGATGAAGGCAACTTTCACATTTACCAAAATCATCTAATAGGCTTACAGAGGACAGGTGAGTATCATTCAATTCTGAAGTATTAAGAACATCCATTTGAAATATGGCATACACAGGCCCTTCTAAGCAGGAAGGAATCTTCAACTTTTATTTCTCAGAACTGAAAACACAGGATGTACAGACTTAATTTTTTATGATAAAGATACAAGGAAGGTACCTGCTGCCTGGGTTGAAGAATGCAGAAGAGAAGGTGATGGGGTCACTTGTTTCTCTTCAGGCCAGTCCCTGTGCTGGGCCTGGGTCATCCCCACCCAAAAAACCTCCCCAGCACCATGATTAAGTTATGTAAGGGACCCCACCATACTGCACTCAATAATTGTCAGTTAAAGCCATGGCAATGAAAATATTTCATTCCCAAACTATTTATCAATAATAATAATTGATAATATAATACTCACAATGGGGGAACAACCTGTTTGAATCAATACTTATCATACATGTTATTTGGTTTTTAAGAGACTATAAACTATTGGAAGAACTTGGTTTCCTATTTTATGCCAAACCTCACTAGATAATCCCAAAAAAGATAAGTACTCATTTTTTGAACAACAATGCTAAATCACTGATATAAGGATGCCTGGGAACCAGTGCATGCACAGTGTAGCGGGAAGATATCCGACCCAGGAGATACAAATTCTGGACCAGGCTCTGCCTTTGAAATCTTTGAAAAATTACTTCTCTCTAGACCTCAGTGTTTTCAACTATAAATTAAGGAAGTTGAGTTCAATGGAAGGATTCTAAACTTTTGTTAGAATAAGAACCCCTTTTTTTCAACAAAAATTACTAATGAACCCAACCTGTTAAAATGATAAGAGTGAACCTGGGCTTCCCTGGTGGCGCAGTGGTTGAGAGTCCGCCTGCCGATGCAGGGGACACGGGTTCGTGCCCCGGTCTGGGAAGATCCCACATGCCGCGGAGCGGCTGGGCCCGTGAGCCATGGCCGCCGAGCCTGTGCGTCCGGAGCCTGTGCTCCGCAGGGGGAGAGGCCACAACAGTGAGAGGCCCGCGTAACGCAAAAAAAAAAAAAAAAAAAAAAAAAAAAAAGAGTGAACCTGCTCTGGTTGAAAAGAGGGCAGGAAACCGGATTTTCACCAATCACGTTCCTGTCAAAGGAGAGCCAAATTATGTTTAAGGTATAGGTTGCCTCCTGGGCACTTGCTCTTTTACATAATAATTCTATGTCAACCATCCCTTAGAGAAACAACTAATTATAATGTTATTCAAAGATGAAATCCAAACTAAAAACAAAGTTAAGTCTGTTGGGGCTTCCCTCGTGGCGCAGTGGTTAAGAATCCGCCTGCCAATGCAGGGGACACAGGTTCATGCCCTGGTCCAGGAAGATCCCACGTGCCGCGGAGCAACTAAGCCCATGCACCACGACTACAGAGCCTGTGCTCTAGAGCCCGTGAGCCACAACTACTGAGGCCCGCATGCCTACAGCCCATGCTCTGCAACAAGAGAAGCTACTGCAGTGGGAAGCCCACGCACTGCAATGAAGACACAATGTAGCCAAAAATAAATAAATAAAACAAATAAAAACAAAACAAAAAAAGTTACGTCTGTTATTATGAGGCAGTTTGAGAATTTGCAGATAGCAAATTCCTACTACTTTACACTCAGGAAAGATTTTTCTAATGGAGAACTAGTACCTATGTTGGATGAGCTGAAAGTTTGAAACAAACTTGAAGACAAATAGTGAGATGGAAAAATAAATCCATTCATTCATTCAACAAATATTACTTGGGTACCAACAATGAGCTGGGCAATATTCTAGATAGTGGAGATACAGCTGTGAACAAAACAGACAAAAATCCCTGCCTTCCTAAGGCTTATAGTCTTATTTCATTTCCTTCATTTTCTTTCTTTCCCTTTCCCCTTCTTTCTTTCTTTTTCTCTCGTTCTTTCTTTCCTTCCTTATTTCTTTCTTCCTTTCTTGCTCTTTTCCTCCTTTCTCTCTCTCACTTTCACTCTTTTGTTTCTTTCTTTTTCTACCTACTTCCTACAGGGCACAGGCCACTGATGAACACTAGCTATTTACGCTGAATATTATCATTGTCATTACTACAGTATAAAATAAGGGAAAGGAAGCAATAAGCAAAGAAGAATAAGAATAAAGAGGGAGAAAGGAGAGTAAAGGGAAGAGAAATAAAGAAAATCAGGAATTTGAATTAGAGAAGATCACAACTGTTAGAGACCATTCTGGCAGAGACCACTCCAATACTCATTCCACTCTTCTTTCCTTTTGGTAATAGAAAACCCCACCATTACCACTTACTTTTAGCTGAACACATAATTGCCTACACTTCCCAGAGTCCTTTGCAGCTAGGAGTGGCCATATGACTAAGTTCCAGCCAATGGGATGTTAAAGAAAGTGATGTAAGCAATTTCAGGTCATATCTTTATTAAGGAAGTTGCTTCTCCTCCTTACTTATGACCACACCACCACCATTTCAGGCTGGGATGAGGACATAGTGATGGTAATCCAGCTTTTACTATGCAGAAGGGGATCATACTCTAGGGAAATCAGGGAAAAATAGAAGTAACCTATATTCCTTGACCTTACAGAACAGAAACTCCTGTATGCCTTCTTCCTTTTTTGAGTCTCTGTATTTTAAGATCTCTTTATTATGGCATCTTAGATTATATTCTAATTAACATAAGTTCCTTCTACCTTATTATGATTAAAAAATGGAAACAAACATATAGGGATAGATGCAAAGAGACAACACCCAATAAGCGGCTCTGCCTCGATGTGATGAGGGCTAAAATCACAGGGGAGTCTTAACTTAGCTCCGTTCCTACAGGGTCAAGTCACACTAAGAAGGCTTCATAAAGTGACTCTGAGGGTTTCCATAGACACTTCAGCTAGGTTCAGATTTCAACAGACCAAAAGAAATTTCAGCAGGAGGCTGAAATCATTCACCATGCTCCTATGTTCACTATGGCTGTCTACTAGTTTCCTATTACATGGAGCTTAAATTAAAAATACACCTTTTTTCCCCTATCACACAAACATCTCTACCTTTCCATTTTGTTTTGAGGGATGGATTTGGGGTGGAACTGACTAAATATTTCTAGCCTCTTAATTCTTTAATTTCATTCCTCATAACAATAAAACAGAGAGTGATAGGGAGTGTGCACAAATTGGGCAAATACAGACACAGCACCCAGAATATATGCAGGCACAAAACCAATTATATGTTATTTTATCACTGACATTGCCTTCTTTCCTCAGAGCCTTTTCTTTAGTTACTTGGAGAATACCATATATAATTATTGAAACTTTTGCTTTGAAATAATAATGCTAAACTTCTCTCTTCCATTCAATATATTTTATACCTGCTTGAATATTTGCTATTAAGATATATGAAAGCTATTTTTGAGTCCAACATGAGAAGGTATTTATATATTTTTTAATAATCCAGGTAATAAAGCATTAAAAGTGGTAGAGAAAAATAGGTTGAACATGGTGATGTAATAAAAATGTTTAGCATGTCGACATTCCATTTTTCCTCAGACTCTTTATTGTTTGCTTTTCCTCCTATGTACGATAATAAAACATAGAGTTACAATCAACGTGTGATGACAAATGGTCTCAGGGTTGGGTTTGCATTCCTCTAAATATATTGGCATTTGTAAGCGGGAAAAGATAGATGTAATCAACCACCCTCAGACAAAAGTAGGATGACTGTTCTGGCAAAATGCTCAAACCACATTAAGCCCTAATTTGAAATGATGTTTAAAAGAAAGCAATGCAACTAGGACCAATTTATTTGTACAGCAACTAAAAACTGAACTCACTAGACATATTTAAGAGATGGAAACAATTAAATGTATTTGTTTTCTAAACAGACCAAGTATATTGGAAGGTTAAAGAAATCCAATTTTACTAGACACTATTATTTGTTGCTGCGCAATACTTAAATCATTTTCTTTAATGGTCCTCTGAGGTTGTTCTAATAAAACATGCTATTTTTAAGAGTGAGTAAACAATCTGTTTAATTTCACATTATCAATATATCGCAGAGCTTCATTCTAATTAGCAGCACATGGAAGGAAGTAGATGTGAGGAAGTGTGGGACAACTTAAACAGAATGTCATTTTATTGGGGCGGGGGGGTATTGCTGGTTTTCACTTTTGTTTTTCAGAAAAGCTGAATCTTGATGCTTTCTCCTTTGTATTCAAATCAAGTTTCTATGGTATTCTGGTAAAATCATGTCAAGTGAGTTCTTTTGGGTACATATCTAGACACAATAGGCACTTCAGCTGAAGATAACAATTGTTCTGGCTCCAAAGAGATTGAAATAATGACGTTTCTATCCAGAATAATATCCTGCTCCAAATGCGGGATGGCCAGATACCAGCATATCATCAAGCCTTTGGCTAATATATGTGCCCTGACCACTCAATCAAGGAGTTTCTTTAAGAACAAGTATCCTAGACTCTCTGGCGTCTTCTCCCTTGGGCTATATCCTGACAAGCCTGGCTAAGAGAGGTGGCTCTTTACACACCATAATGAAGCACACGTCGGGGAGGGCAGCACTGCCAAGGCCCCACTGAAGTTTGCCAGGAATTGATGCTACAGAGTATTGAAAACAGGACAGGGCCATTTTTAGTTCTCCTCCTCTGCATCACTAGTTTATGGAAGAGTCTGATGAACATTTGAATGAATAAACATCAAGAGGATTTTTTTAATAAGGATCACACATCACTAGCAAAAGAATATAAGGCCTGCCCCTGTGTGGAAGACACAGGAAGGACTGATGGGAAAGGGAGAACACGCACCAATTTCTTCACCGCATTACTACATAACTCCAAAGTACTGAAAGGCTCTCCTCAGGGCTTCTTCACTTTATGTAGAAACACTAACAATTCTAGTGCACAGCATTTTCCTAACACTTGTTCCTCCTAGAAATCCATCTAGGGTTAGGAGAGTGTATTTAACTTTGACATTGTACCTATTCAGGTTGCTGAGAAAAGTTAAGGGGATTCTGCTGATAACAGCATTCAGCCTCAAAGATATTTAAAAGGTTAAAATACTGGTGAGACAACTAAAGCATGACTGAAACATCACGTTCAGTGAATTGCTTCATTCTATACCAGCATAAGATATCATATCTAGCAAGTGTAAAGCACATTCTAATTGAGGTAAAAAACAATGAATGCTTCAGATACTGTGATTGTAACCATTCAGCACTTCAACTAAAATATTTAACGATTTCAAGTGTTTCTTCTACTTAACAACTACATTAAGAATTAAAATATAAAGGGAATTCCCTGGTGGTCCAGTAGTTAGGACTCCGTGCTCTCACTGCTGAGGGCCCAGGTTCAATCCCTGGTCACGGAACTAAGATCCCACAAGCCATGCAGCATGGCCAAAAAAATAAAATAAAATACAAAAATACATGTAGTAGAAGTATATTTTAAAGAAATTCACATCATAGACTTATTTATTTAAAATAGAACTTGTACAGAAAAACAATCTTACTCTAACACAAAGGCTAAGAAAGTTCTAAATGATTTTTTAAAGGATGAGCTGTTTTTTAAAAAACAGAGTTGAAATTATTGAGCAAGGATAGTCATAAAATTTAAATCAGCCAGAATATATTAAGTGAACACATGTTATGCATAAGACACTGTGTTTCAAGCATCATGGCACACAATATACAATCTCTCACTTCTACCCACCTCACAGGATGGGCTTAGTACTGAATGTATATACCTTTGTCCCACCCAAAGTAACGAATCTGTAAGTAGGCTACTCTTTTTTTTTTTTTTGCTGTACGCAGGCCTCTCACTGTTGTGGCCTCTCCTGTTGCAGAGCACAGGCTCCGGACACGCAGACTCAGTGGCCATGGCTCACGGGCCTAGCCGCTCCGCAGCATGTGGGATCTTCCCAGACCGGGGCACGAACCCGTGTCCCCTGCATCGGCAGGCAGACTCTCAATCACTGCGCCACCAGGGAAGCCCAGTAGGCTACTCTTAATTGGAGTTCTGAGAGTAGTATAAACTTTCTTACCAGGCCTGTGCATTTGCCGTGTGTGCATCTTACAACACACAAGACACACTGGTACCAAAGCCATATGTTACATCCTCTAACTTCAGCATTACATTTTAAGTCCTTAGACATGCTATTGGAAGCCTTTACTAAGCAGACCTTTCCAAACTAACCAGAACATATCCTTTTAATAAAAAATAATAGCTATGTTCTCATTTTCAAAGTTTGCGATTAAAACCTACAGTGAAAGAATCCAGCTGAGAAGAAATTTCCTTTTGGTTCAAAAAAATAATAATGTCATTAAATTTATCAGAACAATATGAAATGAAGATGTTGTTGTTGGGTCCTTCACTTATAATGGAAACCAAATAGGCCTGCTGTCTTAGTTAAATCCATAAATTATTCGTCACGTAACATTTCAACAATAATTTTAAACATATAAAAATTAAGGCACAAAAGAAAATCCCACTATCAATGATAATCAAACTAAACAATTACACATCTTTTTGCATGTGGTTTAATTGCCCAGATTTCAAAGAAACCCACATAATCTCACGTGTTAAAATATTGCTTTTACATATTTTAAGCATGGTAGGACAGCTTTTCAAAATATAACTTGTAGTATTGGGTGCCATTCCAACTGCTGTTTCATATCATTTGACATGGCAGCTTAGTTTGCTAACCTTGGCTTACACTTTTAAAAACAACTTATTACAACTTTACATGGTAGCATTCTATCTTTCTCAAAGTTTATAACCTAAAAATGCACTGTTAAATTGCTTTTGGTATTGACAAAGGGCACTGTTACTCATTTTATTTTTCAACATAGAGCTAAAAGGTATATGAATCATCCTTTTGAAACTTGGAATGCAGGCAAAACAGTGGATGTGAATGGAGACTAAGTAAATAATTCCTCTCATCATCTAAACTTTTTCTCAGGGCATCAGCCCTGGAAAAAGTCATTTTCTTAGCAGTAGCCTACTGCCCTAAAGAAAAGAAAAATTTATTCGCAGAGAGCAGTTTATTTACCATAAGACATGGCTCAGCAAAGGTTTTGTGTTTTGGAAATGTAAAGTTAATTCTTCCTGTCAAAGCCTTAGGAAAACAGGCACATTGTAAACATATTTTTGCACTTAAGAGCTGGCCCTCATTTTATTTCGGAAGAGGGTTATTTCTATGTGTCCCATAAATCGGCGTTCTTAGATGTGCAGAAATAAGAATAAGTAATTTGATAGTATCTTTGTATGACAGATCTAATATAACATATATTAGAGCACTCTTTCATTCTTCATATGGAATTACAAAGCAGAGTGAGGGTAGAAAATGAAATCCCAAGAGATGGAACTGAATTTAGCTAAAGTGATACTTCTTATGAAGAATTTTAAACTCCTTCAGATAGTGTCAAGTGAGAGGCAAGGCTCAATACTGCCATCTCCTTCTTAAATGATGAAATACAAGGAGCAATCTTAGGATAAAAATACAGGATAACAAAGCAAAAGGAAGTAGCTACTGGACACATAAAATTCACCAAACACGTAATTTTTATGTTTGTCATTTTGGAGGAAAGATTCAATTACTAAATATAGTATATATGCTTTACTAAATTAACAAATATTTTAAACTACAAAATGACTAATTTTTTTGTGGATTCCCCCCTCCCAAAAAGGCAATATATACAGTTAATTTATTCATCCTATTATTGATGACAATACAACTTATTTTCCTTATTTTGAAGATAAGGATTGAGACAACTACTAATGAGTCAATAAAGCCAGCCTCAAACTTAAGCAGAGTAGGGCTTCCCTGGTGGCGCAGTGGTTGAGAGTCCGCCTGCCGATGCAGGGGACACAGGTTCGTGCCCTGGTTCGGGAAGATCCCACATGCCGCGGAGCGGCTAGGCCTGTGAGCCATGGCCCCTGAGCCTGCGCATCCAGAGCCTGTGGTCTGCAACGGGAGAGGCCACAACAGTGAGAGGCTTGCGTACCGCAATAAAAAAAAAAAAATTTAGGCAGAGTAATTCACTGAACTATATTTTAGGACTTTTCTACTTATTCTTTGACTCTAATAGTCTCCTTACCTAGAAAATGATATCTGAAAATCCATCATTAGGATGCTTTTTTTTAACTTAAAGATTTGAGCTCTATTAAAATGCAAAGAGCTCACTGAGAGGTACATTTGTAATGTATTATCAAGTACGTAGACCTTATTGTGCATGAGCCCACAGTGTGACAGTAAGTTCCTGGACAGTGCCAGTTGATACCTCTTGTCCTAGAATAATTATTAAAAATTCTGCTTTATCAATCTTGATAAATTATATGATTATCCTAGTCTTAGGTCCTTCTTGAGGGCAGGATTTATCAGAAGAGAGGAGGCCACTGTGGCAAATGGGGGGCCACTACCAAAGTGAGTGGGTGGAGAGTAAGTAGAATGGGAAGGTTCAGGGTAAGAGGGCTTCTCTGGGAATTATTTAGGTATTACATTTATAGGACTTAAGAGGCAAAATCCATGTGCTATGAAATGCAACACATTCTTAATTTAAAATAGTAAAGAATTATTTAGCTAAAATAAATGCTAAAGCACCAGTTTGTTTTATCACTAACTTCTTGAGCAATTTATCTTTTCCAAAAGAATAAAAATGCTAATTTAGAATCTCTCACTCCTAAACTGAATAGATTGCTTATGACTGCAGCCATGTCTCAGATCCAAAGCACAGAGGAATACAACAGAATCAGCCTGAGAGAATCAGCGGCTCAGAGGAGGCACAGTTCCATCACACGTACTCCTACCCTGTTTAGCGAAACACCTTTTCTCCCCCGGTATATCAGATCTATGAAAGACGTCTAGAAGGAACAAGGTAAGTTTACCATCTTGTTAGCTGTTAGACAGGCTACTCATTGACAAAACACCTCTGCTGCCCTGGCTGACACACCAAAACCCCACATCCTTAAAGGTGGGGTTCAAGCTCAAGAAGGGCCATTGACCCAAGGGGGAAAAAGAAGATGTGCTCATTCTTACAGAAGTAGTCATAAAGGACCAATGCTCTAACAACATGAGTGGTAGAAGGTGATTCAGTGTTCAGACTTTAGAAATAGAAAGTAGAAAATAAGGGGAATTCCCTGGCGGTCCAGTGGTTAGGACCCTGCACTTTCACTGCTGAGGGTGTGGGTCTAATCCCCGGTTGGGGAACTAAGATCCCGCAAGCTGCACGGTGTGGCCAAAAAAAAAGAAAAAATTAGAAAGTAGAAAATAAGATAGAAACATTTTTGTGAATCTATCCAATGAAGAACACACTTCATATAAGCTATAAGAATTATAGTAAAATTTAACTACAAAAATATAATAATAGACGTTTTTACACCTTATAAATTTAATAACTCAAAACTTCAAGAAAGTTGTTCTTCAATAGATGTACTTGCTCCAGGACATGAAGAAATTGTTCTCATTGAGGACAGATTGGATGAACATCCAGCAGATGTTGAAATGCATGTTACCTAACAAGAGTTCTTTGAATGCTTTTTGAGAATCTGAGCATTTTCTTATACAAGAGTATCAACTCTGTCTATAATAAAGATGTTTATTGATGTAACACTTTAAAAAAAAAGAAAGTTGTTCTTTAAGTAAACTGACTATGAAATGAATCAGAATTAAGAGACTTTTCCTCTTCCTCTAATAACTTCGAAGTTTTATATAAAAGTTAGTGGAGCAAATTATCTCCTCATCCACCACCTCCAAGTTCAATCGATCTGTGTTTTAAACAATTGGGCTTTAGCCATTTTTTTTTTTTTTTGGTTGCACTGGGTCTTAGTTGCAGCAGGCGTGCTCCTTAGTTGCAGCTCACAGGCTCCTTAGTTGTGGCATGCGAACTCTTAGTTGCGGCATGCATGTGGGATCTAGTTCCCTGACCAGGGATTGAACCCGGGCTCCCTGCATTGGGAGCACGGAGTCTTAACCACTGTGCCACCAGGGAAGTCCCAGGCTTTAGACCTTTTGGTAAGAGGCATATATTTTACATGCATTTAATGAAAGAAAATGTCTTGAAAAGTTATTATAAAATGTGTTACAGAAGGTAAAAATCACAAATGTTTTTAAATGATCAAAAGGGATTTCATGTTTATCAATATTGCCTTCAGTTCTCTGAGAATGCAATGCCAATTTTAAGTCCTCTCTGACTTTCATCCAGAGTTAGAAACAAAGGCCACCAAGCATAGCTGCCAACTCTGTACTGCAGAGGACGTAGGTGAGGCCACTGATGCAGCACAAGGAAAACCATCACTGACCACTTCACCTTGGTCCGTTGAATAAAAAGATGC
The DNA here is from genome assembly GCF_964341445.2 of Mesoplodon mirus. Classification (NCBI taxonomy): domain Eukaryota; kingdom Metazoa; phylum Chordata; class Mammalia; order Artiodactyla; family Ziphiidae; genus Mesoplodon; species Mesoplodon mirus. Next base: position 127,093,264 of record NC_138979.1, read on the forward strand.
TGCACACTACAGTAGGTCTGCCATCCTTCAAGTATCACTACCAGGCATGTTGGCTCAATTTGGGGGATAAAAAAAAAATTGTCAAGGAAAAGACCTGGGATGTTTTTTCTAAGGTCCTCTTCTTGGCGTTAATAAGTGGCAGCATTTCCAGCAGGCCCAGCAACGAGAGAACACTATGCAGAAGTTTTCCATATATTTTATATAAGTAGAAAAAATATATTCGACACCTTGGGGAGTAAAAATGTCCTAATTGGTATAAGCACTACCAGCCTCATCCGCTTATTATTTCCTCTTATAAAGGGAAAATTGAGAGAGCTGTCCTGGGTGTTACAGAGCTGAGGTCACTCGTTAAAGGAGGTCAGGACAGTCTGAAGCTAATAAAAGGGCCAAATAAACATTTTTTTTTGCAAAAAGTATGGTGGCCAAGGTCTTTTAACCTTGGTGACTTCAGTAAACACCCTAAGGGCATAGCAGGTGGCCACGCACCCTTTATAAGTAATTTTCAAACTTTTTCAGAACTCCAGACCACTTGCGCTGAGCAAAAAGTTTAATAACCCCACTTGCTCTTAGATAAAGCTCAAGAAAATTATTGAAGACTAACCTCGATTTTCATGATATCCTTACTGGAGTGATCATGTGTTCAGTTATTTGGTCCTTTCTTTTGGCTGATTACCTGATGGGGCATGATTTTGACCTTGAGGTAAGTTGTGGGAATGTGAGCTCAATTAATTCAATGTTCTTAATCTCACTGACATTTTGGGTGGGAATAAAATGGCATATAAATGCAAATGAGGGGAGGGAAGTGTAAAAAAGAGTGAGAGGCACATAATAATTTAGCAATATATGGATACAAGCACACAATCTGTTTTAACTAAAAAAGTGCTGACTTCATTAAACACCATGAGTGGGGAATTCATGCTGGAGAAGCTGACACCCTTCCTTATACTCCATCTCCTCTCATGCTCCAATCTTTCTCTCTTTCAAAAACCAGCTCGAAAGTCATATCCTTCATCATGTTCCCTAATGCCCAGAGACAGCAGTAAACTCTTCTGATCTCTACTGACAATAGTCTCTCTATCCCCCTTGTCATGCTCTATTATGCTACATTTTTCTTGCCTTTTTTCTCCCGTTTTGTTGAGGTACAGTTGACAGGTAACACTGTATTAGTTTAAGGTGTACAACATAATGATTTGATATATGTATATATCATGAAATGATTGCCACAGTAAGTTTAGTTAACAACCGTCACCTCATGGTAAGCATTTTTTTTTTTTTCATGATGAGAACATTTTTCTTTCTTGAGGAACTTAACCATCTTGGTTATCTCCAGGACAACTAGGATGATGCCTTGCCCTAATAGGTCTTCAAACTCCTTCCTAGCATTTCTGAGAATGTCTCTTGTGACAAGGAATAATTATTTTTTTCTTGTTGAATTCCTCTAATTGTTTACAAGCCCTTCCTTATGTTAAACCACTTTGTAACTCTTACTCATAAATCTAAATTATACATTCTAGAGTCATGCAGAAGCCTAATCTAACTTTCATAGTACAATCCTTCATTATGTTTTATTTTCTGGACTAAACACACACCTCCCCATAAGAAATGACTTCTAGACCCTTCATCATCTTCATCATCCATTTAAATGTATCTCCCATTTCATCAATATCCTTAAAATCTTCCCATCAGAAATAAGCCAAAAAGATATATATGAAAAAATTAATATGAGGACAAATGTATGAAATAAAATACTATAGAAGCACAGTGGAAGAAACAATCATGTGAGAAGTCATCAATTAATAATCAGTAAAACAACTGAATAAGACTAAACCAAGGTCAGAGAATCCTATAGCACCCCCTCAAACACCTATCTGTGAGTCACTGTTTTCCAAAGTGTACAGCAAATAGTAAACAAATAACAGTTAACATTACTTGAGCATATAGCATGTAGATAGCATTGTCCATGCACTTTTTATGTATTAGGTCATTTCATCCTCACAATAATCCTGTAAGGTAGATAAATGCACCCAGGCTGAGTGAGCCAGCTTTGGACAAATTGCCCTTCCAATTCCTCACTTTCAATCATCAACAACTAAATGAAAACAAGCACTTATAACAGACAAGATAAGAATGTTCAGGTATACAGAAAGTAAAGAATGTGATTTTCCTTGTTATGGAGCAATTTTTAAAAACTAAAAGAAAAACAAAACAAAACAAACTCTGCAAATCAACATGCCACTTAATTCTGTTGCCCCACCAGACACTCCCTCTGACTAGGCTTTCAAATTTTCCTATTTAATACAATGATGTGTTTTTTAAATAGTGAAAAACTGGAAAGAACATGTAGTCAACAGCAGGGAATTGATTAAATAAATTGTGGAATACCTACATTAAAAAGTGGTGTTTACATTCACAAAATGACAAAAATATTCTTACAATGTAATTAAAAATATGAAACTTTATAAAATGAATCATGAGGATCCTATATATACGTTTATAAACACATAAAGACCAGAAAGAAATATATCAAAATAACCATGATTATCACTGGGTGGGAGAGTTATTAGCGATTTTCACTTTCTTCATTATGCTTTTCTATATTTTCCAAATTCCCCAAATTAAGCTGTGTTGGTTTTAAAAGAGAGAAAAAATAATATCCTCTTAAAGGTACTTCCTTCTCATTTTATTTTTCCTTCAGGGGCACTGATTTAGGACCTTGAATAATAACAGAATTTTCTATTTCTTATCACCTTTGCCCAAGGACATCTGTCAACAACCCTGTAAATAAAGTATCCAGTTTAAAGACAGCAGACCTGCGATTAATACCTAGGGTTACATCATAGGGCATACACAACACTAAGCAGATTTTCCCAGTATATTATTGTTACCTGTAGCAAAGATAAAAATCAATTCCTGAGCATATGGCCATGTTATAATGATTCTTTTCTTAAGCTGGAGGGTTTGACTTCCAAGGCTACAATTATCAGTAAGACCTCTTTTGGTTATAGATGTCACTTATACGCAAATATAGGTTAAACTGTGAATGGGACCTGGATAGATGGCCACCCAACAGAAAGAGCTGTGCACTAGGTAAAAGTCAGGACACCAAGGCTCTTGTCCTGGTTATGCTACTAAAAAGCTGTGTGACCTTGGACAAATTACAACTTCTTTAAGTGTCAGTTTCCAAATGTGTAAAATTGGGGAATTAGACAATTTACTTGTTCAAGGAAGGACCCTGTTAAAAAGAGGGCTTCAAATGCCTAAACACCGGAGAGTCACATACAGAATGGGGTGATACTTAGGTCAATGTAAACAGCTATGAGAAGATTCTCCAAGGGTCCAGAATCTATAATCTACAAGCCCCTGGTCTGCCATTAGTTAGCTGTATGATTTTCTGAAAATCATATGATCTCTTTAGGCCACTATAAAACAAAGGTGAGTGGACTAGGTGATCTCTAAGTTCCATTCTACCTCTAAAATCTATCATTTGGATTTCAAATATGCACCTAGAGAGGACAAAGGGAAACAAGGTAAAAAAGGATTGAAAGTCTCTAATTTCCTTGTTTCTACACTGAGTTAGATTTTCTTTAATTGTTATTTGGTGAAAGGATAAGTGGGAGTAACATACATTCTAGTTGATGGTAAGAGAGCAATTATTTTTAAAAACAAAACATAACAATTATGATTAGATTAAGAGGCAGAAAATCAGTTACCCAAATGCTAACTTATTAGTTCACATATAATAATTAGCTTCAGAAGGCAGGAAGATCTAGTACTTTTTAGCGACTAGAAAGTACTTTATAAATATCTACCTTATGAGTTACAATTACTATTGTTCTATTTGAGTGAAGATAGACTAGAAACAGGCAGTCTTCAATGGAGGATTTAGTGTTTAGAAATCCCTTTCCTTTCTGTTTCAAAAGACTCCCAAGTCTTTGGACCCATTAAATATCCATTATGTGCTTATGGTCTAGCACAGTGAGAAGAAGTCAACTGAGATATACAGTATTTCAGTTACTTTGAAGGCTGTCCAAATATTGCAGCAAGATCTCATTGTATCGAGTAAGTGTCAAAAGGAATGCAAGGTACCTAACAATTGAAAAGAAATATTCTTTTGGGCTTCCCTGGTGGCGCAGTGGTTGAGAGTCCGCCTGCCGATGCAGGGGACACGGGTTCGTGCCTTGGTCCGGGAAGATCCCACATGCCGCGGAGCGGCTGGGCCCGTGAGCCATGGCCGCTGAGCCGGCGCGTCCGGAGCCTGTGCTCCACAACGGTGGAGGCCACAACAGTGAGAGGCCCGCGTACCGCAAAAACAAACAAAAAAAGTAAATATTCTTTCTTCATATAAATAAGGAGCAGTTACATTTTTCAACCTATAATCTGACAAATGATATCATAATTTTCAACAAAATGGATAATATATAAAGATGTGGTCCTAAGTCTCTCATCGCATCTCTTTTTATCCAACACACAACTTAGGTTTTTATTTTAATCATAAGTCAGGGCATTGCTCCACTATGGACTGGCTGATGGCTTTCTTCCCTACACACCTGCTATGTGTATACTACAGTCAGGAGTCATACAGCTTTGTCATCAACAAGGACTGAACTGAGCACTAGTTGTGCTGACTGTCACAGAACTGCTAGTTCACTAACACTGGCTCAACAAGACACCATTACAAAACCATCAGCCAAAGTTTGGCAGCACTGGTGCTTTACTGGAACCACGGAAATGGAACTTGACCAGTAACAATGCCCTTATCATTGTATACCTAAATTAAGGAAGGAAAACTCATTTGTAGAATTTATTTAATACTACCTATAGTATTTATCCTTCACTTCCTATTTGTGATGCCAGATTACTACTGTAAATGTACATTTCACATACAAGTTATTGAGACTACAAAAAAGAATGTTTAGCAAGGAAGAATGTACATGTGTATAATTTTATGTTTTTGGCAAAATTATACGACACATGTAATGAAACGTAAAAAATATTTGTCACCACACTGGTTTCCATAAACTCAACATGATAGTTCAATTACAGCAAAAAGTTTACATGAACATGTCCGTCTGACTCAATTTAACAAGCATGTACAAAGTGGCTGCTAGATTCAGGGCACAAAGGGACATTCAAGATGCGTTCATCACCTCCCTACCTTCAAGGAGCTTACAAGGACATTTTAGTCTCCCTTATGAAGAAAGTCCTAGAAAGTCAATGGTTCTTTTTTTTCTGTAAGAGTTCCCAGGAAGATGTTTTTCTGGAAGTTAATGAATTATATTTTTGCTACAGGCCTGTGCTTGGGAAGATGTAACTGATATGACTTGAAAGAAAATAGCAGGGCCTACTGGAAATTCCTGAAACAATGTTTCTACAATACTAATATTAAAGAGATATTACTTGCCCACCCTTGTTCTGAAAACACCAGGTTCCACTAAGGTAAAACTGAAAAGGAAAACAAGAGAGTGAGGACTTCCCTAGTGGTCCAGTGGTTAAGACTCTGGGCTTCCACTGCAGGGGTTGTGGGTTCGATCCCTAGTCAGGGAACTAAGATCCCACATGTTGTGCAGCACAGCCAAATAATAATAAGAATAATAAATTTAAAAACTAAAAAAAAGAAAACAATAGAGTGATGGGGTAGCACTTTTATAATAATACAGCCCTGGGGCTTCCCTGGTGGCGCAGTGGTTGAGAATCTGCCTGCTAATGCAGGGGACACGGGTTCGAGCCCTGGTCTGGGAGAATCCCACATGCCGCGGAGCAACTAGGCCCGTGAGCCACAACTACTGAGCCTGCGCGTCTGGAGCCTGTGCTCCGCAAAAAGAGAGGCCGCGATAGTGAGAGGTCCGCGCACCACGATGAAGAGTGGCCCCCGCTTGCCACAACTAGAGAAAGCCCTCGCACAGAAACGAAGACCCAACACAGCAAAAGTAAATAAATAAAATGAATAAACTCCTACCCCCAACATCTTAAAAAAAAAAAAGACATTTCCTTAAAAAAATAAAATAAAATAAAATAAAATAAAAAATAATAATACAGCCCTGGGTTAGGCAGGATTAATAATAGCTACCATTTATTAAGTGCCAACCAAGCCCCAAGCACATTGCAAACATTATCCTATTAACCTTGCAAAGTGGGCAGTTTTACCTTTGTTTTACAAACGGAGAAACTGAGGCTCAAAGGGCTTCAGAAATTTGCCTGAGGTCACACAGCTAGGAGTAGCAGAACCAGGATTCTAAGCCAGGAATGTCTCACTCCAAACACCAGGAATTTCCACTCATCAGCTGCCTCTACAGAGGGATACCTGTATAGATACCTACATGGATACCTACCATTTGGCCAAAACAAATTTCTTTGACTTGAACTTTAATTAAATGTTGCACATGAGGTATCACCTCACACCAGTCAGAATGGCCATCATCAAAAAAAATCTACAAACAATAAATGCTGGAGGGCCTCCCTGGTGGCGCAGTGGTTGAGAGTCCGCCTGCCGATGCAGGGGACTCTCACGGGTTCGTGCCCCGGTCTGGGAGGATCCCATATGCCGCGGAGCGGCTGGGCCCGTGAGCCATGGCCGCTGGGCCTGCGCATCCGGAGCCTGTGCTCCGCAACGGGAGAGGCCACAACAGTGAGAGGCCCGCATACCGCAAAAAGGAAAAAAAAAAATACAAGAAATAAATGCTGGAGAGGGTGTGCAGAAAAGGCAACCCTCTTGCACTGTTGGTGGGAATGTAAATTGATATAGCCACTATGGAGAACAGTATGCAGGTTCCTTAAAAATCTAAAAATAGAACTACCATACAACCCAGCAATCCCACTACAGGGCATATACCCTGAGAAAACCATAATTCAAAAAGAGTCATGTACCACAATGTTCACTGCAGCTCTATTTACAACAGCCAGGACGTGGAAGCAACCTAAGTGCCCATCGACAGATGAATGGATAAAGAAGATGGGGCACATATATACAATGGAATATTACTCAGCCATAAAAAGAAATGAAATTGAGTTATTTGTAGTGAGGTGGATGGACCTAGAGTCTGTCATACAGAGTGAAGTCAGAAAGAGAAAAACAAATACTGTATGCTAACACATATATATGGAATCTAAAAAATTAAAAAATGGTTCTGATGAACCTAGAGGCAGGACAGGAATAAAGACGTAGATGTAGAGAATGGACTTGAGGACACGGGGAGGGGGAAGGGTAAGCTGGGATGAAGTGAGAGAGTGGCATGGACATATATACACTACCAAACGTAAAATAGATAGCTAGTGGGAAGCAGCCACACAGCACAGGGAGATCAGCTCGGTGCTTTGTGACCACCTAGAGGGGTGGGATAGGGAGGGTGGGAGGGAGATGCAAGAGGGAGGGGATATGAGGATATATGTATACGTATAGCTGATTCACTTTGTTATAAAGCAGAAACTAACACACCATTGTAAAGCAATTATACCCCAATAAAGATGTTAAAAAAAATACTACACAATGCATTTCCAGCACCCTCTCAGTTTTTACCTCCTCTGCAGCTAGATCTTTGACTTCTAGTGCTTTTCTGCCTTTTTTTCTCTCAATGAAGAAAGCCTGAAAGAGGGTGTGGCAATTACTAACTTGGCACGGAGTCAGAATGGGTCACAAATTGTTCTTTTTTACTTATATAAACCTAAAATCCAATATCTTCATTGATCAAATGCAAAGTAAAGTTTCAAGAGCAAAAAGGCCAGTTCTCTAGCTGCTACATTCAATCGTCTTGTCTCAAATAATACACACTGGCATATGGAAAACTCAAAACTAGAGACCTGGTTAGAAAGCTGGAAGTGGACTAAAACCAACATAATTTCTTATTCCAGTTTTAAATGGTGGTGGAATTAGTCTGGTAAAGATGGGACAGATTGACACTTGGTAAAGGCAATGACAAGCTGTCAAAAAAGAGACTGTTAAAATTTTTAAAGACTAGGAGAAACCAAATATTTTGCTATCGATCAAAAAGCTATGAGAATGTGACTCTAAGATAAGGGACCTATGAATTCAAAAAGCAAACTTACCAAGAAAAAATTATGTTACGATCTATACTTAACAGTTGGAAGCTAGTTTTCTTGTCTGTTGCGTGCTAAACACAGCCATTCCTATAAAAACAGAAAAGCCCATTCCACATCTCCTTATTTTCATGTGAACAGGCATTCATTCATCTTTAAGAAATGCCCACACTACAGTGGTTTAAAAAACATTATGTTATTTGAGCCAAGGAATGCCGAGCACTATCAGCAACCACAAGAAGCTAGGAGAGAGAAGCTAGATTCTCCCTCACTGCCTGCAGAAGGAACCAACCCTGCTGACACATTGATTTTGGACTTCTAGCCTCCAGAACTATAAGACAGTAAGTATCTGTTCTTTTAAGCCCAATAACATTATATTGTTTAGGAAGAATTTTATCTCTTAAAGTGAAGCATAAGTTAGATTGAATTATGTTATTCTGATGTATTAACACAAAAGAATCTCCCCACTTCAATGTAAATACACAGGTCAATACAGTCCATTCTTTTACATTTTAAACATTATTTCTTGGTTTGCACAAATCCATAGTCTAAATGGTGCTGTCCAATACAGTAGCTACTAGCCATATATAACCATTTAAACATTAATTATAATTAAATAAAATTAAAAATTAATTTCTTCAATCCCACTGGCCACATTTCAAGTGCTCAACAGTCACCTGTGGCTAGTAGCTACTGTATTGGACAGCACAGATATAGAACATTTCCTCAATGCAGAAAGATCTACTTGAACGTGCCGGTAAAGAAGGACGCGACAGAGAGTAGAGAACTACTGCTACAGCCGCTGCTTCTATTTCAAGAAATGTCTGGCTTCTGATCCAACACTGATTTCATAGCGCTCATACAATGACAGCTATACCCCACAGTCCCATAAATATCACCTTCTTGGATTTACATCCTAGAGAAACCCAACAACTGGCACTTTATTATGCACAGTGGCAGGTCAACATCTAGTTTGGAGATGCTATTGTCCTGACCTTTCTGTTGGCAAGAGTTATCAGTGCAGTTCCACTTGTCTGGATTAGAACACAGTTGGGTGAGAAAATGGAAAACATGATGCTCCCCCTTCAGCAATGACCCAGACCCACATAGTGTTCCTTTCAGGATTGTTCCTAAGTGACTATCACGTACATTTACACCAGCAACAATCCTGTACTTTTCAAAAACCATAATAAGCCCTCAAGATAATAAAAGGATTGATCTTGGAGAGAGGAAAGCTGTGCATTTCCCCAGGTCCCATATTCTATCATTGAGATAGGAACACTGTATTAAATGCATTTTACATAAGAGTGCTCAAAACAGTCCACTCAGAAGGCAGACAATCAATATTCCATAGTGTGCTCATATGTAGCTTTCAAAATAAGTTTACAGTCTTTTCTAATTATATTATACAGTTTCAAAGTTCTTATAAATATAATTAAGGAATCTATATTTATTTCTTGTCTGAATTAAAGTCTCCAAATACAGTTGAAAATTATCTCAATAATTTTTCTCAAGACCACTGTCTTTGGCATTATCCAAGACTTTTAAAAGTCTTTTTTTAAAAACAAGGACTCAATAACCACAGTGTCCTATTAGAATGACAAAGAATAAAAATAGAGCCGAGTCCTGCTATTAAGGCAGCCTAGATCCATTTTGTAACAGATTGTCCCCGCTAAGAGAAAGCCATGGCTGGTGTGAGTCCGCAGAGATATCATGATATAGATCCTGAGATAGCAGCAAGACATTTGCTCTGCATTAACATGTAAACTGGATCTATCTTCCGATTATTTTTAACTTTTCTACTTATAACAAGCATATACAGTATGTTATGTTGCTTAAAGCATAAATCTAGAGAAAAATAATAAAGTGCATTACTACAACTACAAATATGATAGGAACTATGACCTAAGCAAAAATTAAAGAAAAAAAAATTTTTTTAATTCACAGCAGTTCATGTGCACGGCATGGCTCTTTTGAAAAGCGTGGGTCCTGAAAGAGACTTATAGCCAAAGAAGATTTGGTGGTTTCTCATTAAGCCCCTGGCAGTGAGTATTTCAGAAAATTAAGTAGTTTATGGAGCACATACTCTTGAGACATTCCCTCACTTGATTAGATGAAGCAACAATACATTGTGGACGTGAATTCTAAACAGATGGGGAAAATAATCATAGAAAAAAAGCTGCTGGCTTTGGCCAGACTGTAAAAAGGTTCTCCTAATGGGCAAGCAAAATACACCTCATTGAGAAAGAAGTCTGAGGGGATCTAGCCACTAAAAAGGAAAAGCCAAAGTTAAATACCCTACCATTGCTGGGGAGGAAGAAGGTAATAATTGGAGGGAGGAGTAAGGGGAGCTTCTAGGTTGCTGGTAATATTCTATTTCTTGACTAGGGTGGTGGCTACACAAGTTTGTACACTTTGAATGATTCATTTTAACTCTATAGTTAAAATTGGTATATTTTTATGTGTGTTACACAAAATTTTTTTTAAATGTAAAGAAGCTAAAACATGTCCCCTCCTCAACAGAGAGTCATTACAGACTAACCTCAGAATCTTTGTGGGTTTCTAAGAAAGCAGCAACAAAAGGAATTTGTTTAATGTAACACTAGGGCATTTCATTGAGTCAGACACATGTTGTGATGACATTTCATCTTATGAGGTCCCTTTGTGAACATTCCGGTGTGGCATCAGTCCAAGCTCACTGGTGCATACTCAATAAGATGTTTCATGTTTGACTGTTTGGTACTAACCAGTGCAGTCGTCAGCCAGCAGATACATGCAGAAGACCTCATAGATGCATAGCACTGCCTACACTGGTAAGAGAAGTATTATGCCCACAGTGAAATAAAAATGACTGACCTTTTTTTCCTGTAAGTAACATATCAGCAAGTTGCTGATTCACACTTAGATTTTAAGTGTTAAAGGGAGAATGACTAATCATTTAGATTAATCAAAGATCTCCAAGAATAACTAGTTTAGAGCGATGATCTTAACCTTGGCTGCTCAATGGAATCACCTGGGGAAATTTTAAAAGCACTGATGCTTCAGTTCCACCTCCAGAGATTCTGATTTAATTAGTCTTGGGAGTGACCTGGCCATAGGTTTGGTTTTGTTTTATTTTAACTCTCCAGATGATTCTAATGTGAAGCCAAGAATGAAAACTACTGCTTAGGCTGGGACTTAGGTTGATAGCCCATTGCAAAGTCATTTCAGGTAAGAGTAACATCACATAGAGAAACATGAGAATGAGTAGGAAGGTCCTATGGTTAGGAACAGCTAGCAAGCTTAACCAGAGGCAAAGGTTCATATTGAAAGATCAGGTTAGATCAGTGGTTCACAAAGTCTCGGGCAGTTTCCACCCTAGGGTAACAAAAAACAAGAATTCACTTTTGTTTCTTTTGGTCTCCATTTAGGCTTAGGAAGACCAGCATCATTCATCCTGGTCATAGCTATCTATATCTATGATCTGTGATTTCTGAGGAGGAAAATCACAATTTTAGTCCAGAATGGCCCTTATATTCTCTTCCCCACCTTGAATGATGGAGATATTATATTGCTAGTGAAGTACTCTGAAACATGCTAAGGGTACTTAGGACAATACTGTACTACCAATGTTTTTAGGTTCAACACATAAAAATAATTGAGTCAGGCACATTACTTGCATTAACCCATGTAACCTTCACAGCAACCCTAAGAGACTGATAAGTTTTATTAATCCCAAAATGCAAAAACTGAACCATGGTGAAGTAGAACTTGACAAGGTCACCTGTTAATAAATGGAGAAGCTGGGATTCAAAGCCAGACAGTCTGATTGTCTTCCATTCCACTATACTCACAGGTAAGTTGGGAGAGAACAGCATGGGTAGGAGGTACAAATTTAAAGGTGGAAATTTTAAACACCAGGGCACAGAATTTTAACTTGCTGGTGACAGATGCACATGGGGCAAAAGGTAGAAGAAAGGTTTTACAGGCAACTATTTTTGGACGGATTGGAAGAGCATTTGACACTACTTTTTTTTTTTTTTTTTTGGCTGCGTTGGGTCTTTGTAGCTGTGCGTGGGCTTTCTCTAGTTGCAGTGAGCGGGGGCTACTCTTTGTTGCAGTGCGCAGGCTTCTCATTGCAGTGGCTTCCCTTGTTGCGGCGCACCGGCTCTAGGAATGCGGGCTCAGTAGTTGTGGCTCGTGGGCTCTAGAATGCAGGCTCAGTACTTGTGGCGCACGGGCTTACTTGCTCCGCGGCATGTGGGATCTTCCCGGACCAGGGCTCGAACCCATGTCCCCTGCATTGGCAGGCGGATTCTTAACCACTGCACCACCAGGGAAGTCCCTTGACACTACTGACTTCCTTGAAAAGGTCTTTAGCTTTCAGGGCACTCTTTTCTGATTCTCCATCCATCTCTCAGGTGATTCATTTTTGAGACTCGTTTAATGCAGCTGCTGCCTCTTCTCTCCTCGTCTACTTTGATTTCTGAGTGTACTGCTCTTCTGCCCTTCTGGCTTCTCTAGTAGCTGTGATTCTTAATAGGGCTGCAGAGGGTGTGGAGAGGGGAATGTTTAAGTATCTCAGGTAGAGATGTACTTTTTAAACACCTCAGGTGGTCCTGATACACATAACCTATCCCAACATACACACAATGTAAGAATCACTAATAAATATGCTGATGACTCTCAAAACTTCATAGACAGCCCATCTATTTTCCAACCACCTACTGAATAATTCAAACCTCACATACATGAAACATAGCTCACTATTGCTGAGCTCCTCTTCTAATACCCCTTATCATGCTCAAAGGCATCAGACATCAGCTTCACCCAGTCTATAACCGTGAGGCTTTTTCTCACTCAACTTCCCATTCCAATCCACCACTAAGTCCATTTGATTCTTCAAGCTTCCATGCCACTGCAACTGATACATCCTCTGCCTAGAACGTCCTTGTTCACTCAGAAAACTCCTACTCACCTTTCAATACCCAACACAATTATTTACTTCATCAGTAAAATTGTTCCTGGCTCCCTCTTTTGGGTCTCACAGTACAGGTGGACTCCTCCAGGCCCATGACCCACTTTATTCCGTGTTGTCTTCTCATGTCCAAGCTTAGCACCTGGCACCAGGCAGATACTCAATACACTCAATGTTTATTAAGACCTGAGAAATTTGACCCAGGAAGCTAAATAATTCTTGAGGTCATCTGGCCAAGAAACTATAAGAAACCAAAACAATGGTGGTCAAAATAGAGAGAAGGAGGTAGGCCAGAGAGATGAGTGACAGTTTTGATGAGGGGTACACAAAGCAGAATAAAGATCAAAATAACCCAATGTTTTTGTGCTTGGGAGATTTGAAGATTGATGTATCATAGGTAGTACTAGAAAAATTAAAAGATGAAATAGGGCTTCCCTGGTGGCACAGTGGTTGAGAGTCCGCCTGCCGATGCAGGGGACGCGGGTTCTTGCCCCAGTCCGGGAAGATCCCACATGCCACGGAGCAGCTGGGCCCATGAGCCATGGACACTAAGCCTGCGCGTCCGGAGCCTGTGCTCCACAACGGGAGAGACCACAACAGTGAGAGGCCCACGTACCACACACACACACACACAAAGTATGAAGTAAACTTTATTCCCTGTGATGGGTTTCACACCAAATCCAACTTTAATTTATGTGAAAAAATGTTCAAGTTTTAAAATTTTCAAAGTTCAGTCCTAGAATTAAGAGGGCCCTTAGGTAAAATAATTTTCCTGAGGTCCTCAATGGCAGAATTATTACTAAAAATCAAGCATCCTGACATTCAGAACTTCCACTGTAGTACACTGACTCCTTAGATTACTCTTTATGTTCTGAGGTTGAAAACTGAATAGTCCAGAAAAAATATCTAAGTACAGGGAGTTACCAAATAATTCCCTTGAAAGGGAGATTCATAATCAAGTTTTATATTATGGAAGAGACAGATTTCTCTTCCATAATTCCTGTCCTTTTGTCCCTTGGCAAATTTACTCAACATCATTTTTATTGGATCTCCTCTATCCCAGTTGAAAGTCTTCTCCAAGTTTGAATCTTATAGCACCCTCTTCACTGATCCAAAAAGTATACTTAACTCTTTCTGCACATAATTTAATAATTTAGTTTAATAGGTAAAATAGTAATGTTTTATGCTTTTGAGTGAGAGCTCTGGAACCAGACCATCTGGGTTTGCATTCCAGTGCTGCCACTTACAACATGAGCAAGTGTTACTTAACTTTCTCTCTTCCTCAGTTTCCTTATTTGTAAAATGAAGTTGTTGACAGATCCCACAAAACCTGGTTCTGCTCTAGTCTCAGAACAGTACCTGGCACATAGTAAGTGCTCACTAAACGTTAGGCACTATGATAATAACTATTGTTATATCATTTATATAGTTGTGATAGTTCAATGACTAGTCCATCTTGAATATCTGTATTGATATTATCTGCCATAGCTTAAAAAGTCCTTGGTTGTTCAGGGCAAGTAGAAGGATGTATATCTAACCAAAGGTTTTGAATGATACCTAGCACAGAACCAAATTCTAGTACAACTAACTTAGAAACAGACCTTCAAACAAACCTAGGGAGACACTGCAATCTCCTGACTGTATTCTAGTAGTCATCTTTTACATGCTATGTTTTCTACTGTCTTTGAGATGACCCATCCTCGAGTATTAACTGTAATGGTCTTATCAAATTATGAGTTTATCTCACCTTGAAATCTCATCAAAAATAAACAAACATGGATTTGAATACCTTTTCATGCCTATGTATACTATATAGGAAGAAACAGAAGGTGAATATTTATTTATCTAGAATTCAACTGTATGAATCCAGGAAACATATTTTTGCCTCTCCTACTATTATCTAAAGATATATATATCCTTCCTCAATGTTCATAGCAGCATATTTACAATAGCCAAGACATGGAAGCAACCCAAGTGCCCATCAACAGATGAATGGATAAAGAAGATGTGTACATATATATATATATATATGTATATATGTACCACAATGGAATATTACTCAACCATAAAAAAGAATGAAATAATGCTATTTGCAGCAACATGGATGCACCTAGAGATTACCATACTAAGTGAAGACAGGGAAAGACAAATATCATATGATATCACTTATATGTAGAATCTAAAAAAAATGATACAAAGGAACTTATTTACAAAACAGAAATACACTCACTGACATAGAAAACAAACTTATGATTACCAAGGGTAGGGGATAAATTGGGATTAACAGATACACACTACTACATATAAAATAGATAAACAATAAGGACCTACTGTATAGCACAGGAGACTATATTCAATATCTTGTAATGACCTAAATGGAAAAGAATTTTTTAAAAAGAATATATATGTGTATAACTGAATCACTTTGCTATACAACTGAAACATTGTAAATCAACTATATTTCAATAAAAAATAATTTTTAAAAAATTAATTACTTAATTTAATTAAAAATAAAAATAAACATATGGATATTCTTATATACCAGAGACATTGTTACAGTTAAGTTCATTTAAAAATATTTCAATGATTCAGAAATCACACTCCTAGGTATTTAACCCAAATGAGTTGAAAACTTATATCCACAGAAATCTGCACACAATTATTTACAGCAGCTTTGGGACTTCCCTGGTGGTCTAGTGGTTAAGACTCCACGCTTCCAATGCAGGGGGCATGGGTTCCATCCCTGGCTGGGGAACTAAGATCCTGCATGCCACACGCCAGAGCCAAAAATAAATAAATAAATACAACAGTGGCTATGTACATCAACCATATTTTAATAAAAAATAAAACTATTTACAGGAGCTTTATTCATAATTGTTAAAACTTGAAAGCAACCAAGATGTCCTTCAACAGGTAAACTGACAAATTGTGGTACTGAATACATCCCATACAATGGAATGGTATCCAGCCATGAAAAGACATGGGAAACCTTAAATGTATATTGCTTAGTGAAAGAAGCCAGTCTGAAAAGTCTACATACTGTATGATTCCAACTACAAGACATTCTGGAAAAGGAAAAACTATAGAGACAGTAAAAAGGTCATGGTTGTCAGGTGTTGTGGTGGAACACAAGGGATTTTTAGGTCAGTGAAACTATCTGTATAATTCTGTAATAGTGGATACATGACATTATGCATTTGGCAAAAATCAATATGGCATGAATTTTTAAATACCAGTATTAAAATGTTACATTTATGTTTAAGTATTACTATTCATTCATCTGTATAATTTACATTTCTTTCCAAAATTAAATTTTGCCCATAGACAAAAAAATCCCAATTTTAGTTTCTTGTTACAGGCATAGATATCAGCTGATTTTCTTTAAAACATTCTTACTATTTATGTCAAGTGTGTGAAGACATTAGGCTGAAATATAAGTAAATAAGAAAACCTCTTTTAATGGCTCTCAAATGCATCTTCATTTGAGATGCCAGCTGCCTGATTTTTATACATCACTACATTACAGAATCACAAATAAAGCCGAAAAGAATGGGGTGATGTGATATAAGCCAACACTACCATGTAGTCTGCCTTATCTAGGAAGTGGCAATTATATCTGCTCTTCTCAAAAGCAAAGGATATATCATTAAAGGGTCCACAGGCATTGACCCTTCTTTAAAACTTATAGTCTACTACCATTTAGCATGTCTATATGCAAATGAATTCATTGTACAGGTATTCATTAACTACTGACACTCAATAGAATATGTAGAAAACAATTCAAGTATGATAAAGATGAATCCTCCATTATTTTTCCATGGACATTATTCATCAATGTCAATATAGTAGTCTTTTATTTTTAAGTGCTTTTCTTATGTTGCTTGCATTCCTAGATTCTTCTTGCCTTCATTTTGCCCAAAAACTTGTTTCTTAAAATTGTTTGCACAGGGACTTCCCTGGTGGTCCGGTGGTTAAGAATCTGCCTGCCAATGCAGGGAACACGGGTTCGAGCCCTGGTCAGGGAAGATCCCACATGCTGTGGAGCAACTAAGCCCATGCGCCTCAACTACTGAAGCCCTCATGCCTGGAGCCCATGCTCCGCAACAAGAGAAGCCACCGCAATGAGAAGTCCATGCACCGCAACGAAGAATAACCCCCACTCACCGCAACTAGAGAAAGCCCGTGCGCAGCAACAAAGACCCAACGCAGCCATAAATAAATAAATAAATAAATAAATGTATAAAATAGTTTGCACATATTCCATTTGCTGTCTCTCGAGTGATTATCAACCATTTAGGGAATTAACAGCCACTCTGTTATAGTGACAACAGAACCAGATGTAATATCCCCCCCACAAACACGAGAAGGCATTTATTCCCCATGTGATTTTTAAAAAGCTACTGAAGAAACATGATCTCAATGACAGAAAACTGAGACAAGCATAAAAACAATAGAAGAGATAAAGAAAAAGAAACAAACAATAGTTCTCCTAGAAGTTTTAACTCATGAACTACCTCAAGTAAATTATGTACTTTGGCATTCAAAGGAGTCATATTCAAAATTCATATGATAAGACCTTTAAATCTTATTTAACTGTATGTAAAATAATTTCCAAAATAAATAATTCTTAATGACTGTTTAAAATTTGAGGGGAAATGTAAAGGTTTTCACTGCAGACCATGTTTTTTAAATTATAATTTCCACAGCAATGTGATTTCCAGGATAACATGCTAGCTGCTGATGAAAATGACAATATGCTTATACCTAAACAGCTCTGCCTTAAACATATTTGTCACACACATTACTTTATTGTCTTTCAACAATATCTCTTATCTTTTATCTATTTCACTCTACTCAATAGTCTATACATTCCTAATAGCTCCCTCTGCTAATTTCTCTTCATTGAAATGTTAAATATTGTTTATGAGTTCCTTCAAAACCTTCCCAAAATACTAGCTACATATTATAGGTATATTGATTTTCATAAGTATTCAATATAATTTTGATTTTGAAAAAGGAAAAACTATTTTAAATGTTTATATAATATTCTACGAAACAGTCTTCAACTGAATTTTTTTTGGTAAACTATTGTTGCAGTCTTTTACCAATGTTCCTTGGTTCAGTATAAATGATATGGTAAATTTGCATTCAAATTCATGGAACTTTTCAAATCTGTTTCCCATTTAGCTGACCAGCCAAAAACAGTATTTTCATTTGTAAACAGCTGTTTCATAATCAGCTCTTTTGTACTATGTAGAATTCCATAAAAGATAGAAAATTTTATTTAAAATACAGGAACTGCATTAATCCATTGCAAATCATTGATTAGTTTTTGTATACTACCACACAGTTTAACTTATAAGGAAAGATTTTAAGGAAAATTTAATCTTGTGTCCAAATATAACATTACTTTAAACATGAGGTCATCTAAACATCTGTCTCCAATATATCACTGGGGATTTAAATCAAAAGTCTGCTAAACATGTACAATCATTTTGAAAATAAATAACAGGACAAATTTTGTCTTGATTATGATTATCATGCATTTTAAAAGGAAACATTTATTCTAATAAGAAAAGTCTGAACTAATTTAAATTTTATTGACATTAAGTTAAAATAGTTTCTTACAAGAGTAAGAGGTGTATTTCATTTATTTGCTGTTTAACAATACTTATATTTTAACTTTTCAACATTATACACTATTCCTTTATCTCTTCATGTATTTTTAATTGCAAAATATTCAAGGAAAACTTTCAAGACAAAATGTTTCCACTCAGTAACTGAAAAACTAACAATATTCTTCTGAACTTTTCTTCCTTTAGGGCAACTATGAATCCTCCACAAGGACTAAAATAGTTCTATCCATTTAATTGACTCATGCTTTATGGCTTAAAATAAAATGAACATGGCTAATTACAAAAGACAGTTAAGGCAATAATTTCCCTTCAAGACTTTATAATTAGCAAAAAATTGATGTATTTTAAGGACAGTTTAATTAAAACAAACTCTATACCTTACTGCAGAATTTGTTTCTAGTAAGAGTATTTTAATTCAGCAACAGGATTACTTCAAAAACCAGCTAAATACTTGAGATGAATTAGCATTAAAAATAAACCAAAATGCTTCATCTTCAAAACAGTTTCTGCCAAAACTAAAATAAACGTTAGGAGTCGAAAAGCTGGAGAAGGCAAATTAAAGCATCATTGAATAATACATTCTTAGAAAAACACTGTAGCATTCCCTAATGTAGCAGAAATCACCAGAAAATTCAGGCACAAGGGATATAAGGGATATTAATGTCCAGGCTGATCTTGCATCTAATATAGGCTGTGACAAAATCTAACTGTAGAAGGTGGTAGTTATGGATTTTAGAACTCCCACAATTCTTTTCTTCTTCCTGCCTACGTCTCAGAAGAACTGATAGCTTTGGCCATGGTAATTTCAGGTCATGTATTCTGCCTTGATAGCTACCGGCTAAGAACTTTAAAATGCATTTGTGACACTGTGTATGGAACGCCTTAAAAGCAAGAAGTGTGTCTTACTCATCTTGGATGCCCACTGCCTAGAGCTGCATAAGACACATACCTACAGCTTGATAATGCTTGGTCAATGCATGAATTAGTTAATGAAAGGAACATCTAAAAAACCAAGAATTTGTACCCTGGTTCAATTGAAACAGCCTACTAATAAACTGTCTTAGTTTTCCCACCTATGAAATGAGGATAATTCTTAACCTGCACCCTCACTGAAGTATTGTGAAAACTGAACGAGAACATACATAAAAAAGTATCCCAGAAACTAACAGTAGTAAACAAGTGTAATTATTATGATGATTCTCAACAATATATGTAGGTTAAAACTGTATACACAGAGAAACAGATACTGAATGTGAGACAAAGTATCTATTAAAGGACATTCTTTTGAAGAAGGTTAAAATTAAGATAATTTGTTTACCAAAATAACGTGATATGTCAAAATAAAGAGAAATTCACTTTGGAAGTACAGTTTAAAAACTGGGGGCTAAGAAATCCCTTGGGAAAATTTGTATTGTATCATTTTGTTTAACTTTATAAGATGTTGAAAACTTATTAATGTCTTTTCAATTACCGGGAAAAAATTCAGGCTTCTTATATAGTTAATACAAATGAGTTTATCCTGGATATTAGCCTTCCCATTCCAAAAGGTTTGATACTATAATAGATGCCTAAAGATGTTGATTCAGCATAAGCAATGATAAAAGTATGATTCTTCTATTGCCAGTGGTTTTCCCCAAGATTTAAACAAACACAAATATGACCTAAGTGGGAATTTATACTGACCTTTGTGTTAAAATAGCACAGATTTATCTTTATGATCATTGCTGTCAGTTAATTCAATTTTTTAAAAAACACTGAAATATAAAAATAATTTTGCTTTACTATAGTTTCCATTTGTATAACTTTCTCACATTCAAGCTTTGGGTTCCTACACATTTTATAAGTTTCCATTTCTTTCTTTGTAGATTTGCTCTACTATGATGTTGATAGTAAGTGGCTCCTTGAAAAATCATTTGATTTGGCTTTTCCCTATTCAGTTACTCAAAATATGCAAAGTACTATGTGTCCCTTTTTTTCTTCTAGATCATACTGATTTTTATTTTTCAAAATATCCACATAAGCAAGATTTTCATACATATTCATCTGAGTGCTTTAATATGACACAGTCCCCATCTTCAGGGACAGTATTTCTCAATTTTGGCTGCACATTGGAATCAGCTGAAGCAATTTTTAAAATGCTAAGTCCTGGACCCAACCCCCAAAGATGCTAATTTAGTCGATCTTGGGTGTGGCCCTGGCATCAGAGATTTTAAATTTACGCAGGTGACTCTAATGTGCACTCAAGGCTGAGAATCACTGCTTTGGAAGTTTATAGTCTTGTAGGGGAGATTACTAATAACAGCAACAAACACCAAATTACGGGGTGCTTCCTTGTGCCAAGTAGCAGGCGAAGCCTTTATGTGCATTATCTCATTTAACTCACAACAACCTTATGGGGAAAGATTCTGTTATTGATTCCTACTTTATGAATAAGGACGTGAAGATTAAAAAGATTAAGAAGCTCTCCCAAGGTTCTACCACTGTTAATTGGCTGACAGAGGACTCAAAGACAGCTCTCTCCACCTCCAAGTCCAGAGAAGGAGCTACCCTCATGGTGGAAACCACGCCATAAACCAGATCTTTTAAAGGGGCAAGTCAGAGTGCTAGTGAACAGAAAGAACCGAAGAATTACCTGCAGGGATATAAAAACACTAAACTTAACAAGATATTGAAAATGTCCATTTTTCTCCTTAGCTTGATTGTCAGAATAAATTGCAAACTTTCTCAAAATTGTAGTATTTGAGGCAAAAACAAACAAACAAACAAACAAACAAAAACACTCCCAGGCAGTGTCCTGATCTGCTGCATATCTCTCAGTTGTCATGGACACAGGAAGGAACAATGAAATCATTATTTGACTATTATTTTTCAGTTGCTAGTCAGCATATGATTCCGTCTGTAAACTGCATCTCTGCATTCCCTACAGATCAGGGGAGCTGTTCCTCCTGGTATTGACAGAATAACCACAAACAAAACAATCCTTCTCAGGGGAAAGCCATCTTTATCTGTCAGTATTAGTCAGTTGAGAAACAGAGCTGAAGGCAGCTGAAAAAACAGTTTGACTATTTTAAGTTTACAGGTGGCCTTATAATGGAAAGTTTTACACAGTGAAATTCCTTTTTCAAGTTAAAAAAGTTTGGATAAAAAGGGACAAAAGTTGGCAGTATTTTTATGCAATTCTTCTAACCAGCTTGCGAAAGCAAAATATCAAATTTTAGTGAAGCTTGGTGAACTAAGCACCGGCCTTTTGGCAAATGGACTCAGTTAACTGTTACCACCCTTTCTATGCTGCACATTCATCATAGTTAAAATCAGATCAGCCACATGTACCTGTTATCACAGGGCCTGGTATATATAAGAAATATTTTCTGAATGAATTCATGAACATTGGGGAGAACTAATTCAAAAAATATTTTTGAAAAGCAGACTGTATACACAGTAAATAATAATAATGTCAGTGTGTAAATAATAGAACTGCTTAAAGCCCAGCTAGAAAGTATTTTGATGTGCATGTTCATTTGCATGTGTGTGTGTGTGTGTGTTGTTTTTTGGAAGAAACCAGGTTGAAAAGAGAAGGCATTTGACTGATAATTTCATAACCATTAGTATCAAGGATCAGATACTTGGGGTTCCATGAAAGGCACCTTCTATGCTTTCTCCAACACTTGGGGTGACAAAGCAGATGGGGTGGGTTTATTTTATAGGTGGTTCAAAACCTTTTTCCTGCTTGGCCTACCATAAGTTAAATGTTTTTGGGGTGAAAGGCGCAGTTTGGAGACTATCCCATGGAACAAAGTACAATTAATTAAATTTATCAATTTAGCTACTAGAATAAAATTTTCCTAGAATAAAATCAGGGTTTTAAAAAGTCAGATTAAGCCACTATTGATGAGAGTCAAAAAACATGGGGCCTTTGATGGGAAGCCCTGGACAGGCCCTGAATGAGAGCACTGAACCTTGGAGTTGAGTGATTGGAAAAAGATACAGAAACTAATGAGAAGAGGACAGACAGTTAATCACAAACTTGGGTAATAATTTTGCCTGGGAAAAAGACTAACAGAACCTAGTTAACCTATAAATCAGTAGCTGTTGATCAGGTGGTCTCTTTATCTCTGGGTGGGATGTAGAAATAACTACACTAAAGACAAGGTCTTTATTACTTGTCTTGATTAATGATGCTTGATAAAATTTACTCCAAACGTTACTATACAATTTTAAGATACGAAAAGTTATTACGAATGAAAAATATAATAGAATAACTACAGAAATATAAATACCCTTCTCCTTTAAAAAAGTAAGCCTTGGGATAAGGGCATACCCCAAGTTATTTGACAGGGTGACCACTGGGCTGTGAATTGAGAATCACTCCTCTAGGCTCACTGTGGAATACTGGAAAAAAGATTTCCAGAAGCAACCTAACGACTCCATTTGGGGAATAAAAAGACCACTTCATCTGATGAAAAATAGGATTATAGTAATGATATCCAGGTTTGAGAACAAAACAAGACTCTACCACCCCAAATCAGTCAAGTTAAGCAAAAATAAGATTAGGTTTCAAAAAGGTAAACAGAAAAATAGAGTTTACATTATAAATTGTAGAACAGAATTACAGTTACCTTATATTCATATACTGTGTCACTCATCTATGAAGATTTTCTAAAATGCTTGGAATATGCCTAAATACTTCTATGTGTTCCCTCCCCATCAATAACAACTACACTTACTAGGCACATTTACAAGCACTTTATACATATCAACCCATCTGACCCTTCCAACAGCCTTATGAAGCAGATTGCAATGTCTCCATATTTTATGGAGGAAGCACAGTCATGTTAAACTGCCTGCCCATGGTAACACATCTAGTGAGCATCCGAGTTGGGATCTAATGCCAGGTGGTAAAGCATCAGAATCCCCACAGGACACCACCTTCTGGTACTACCTCTACTCTCTTTGTAAGGTAAAGTTCACTATTAAAACATGGATGCCTCTTGATGGGATGTCCTATTTTCTAATTTGTTGATCTCAGTTGTACCTGTTTCATTGCTTAGCTCCCAAGGTGCACTCAAAAGTTTGCCATCTGTGTAACTATCTTTGGAAAACAATGTAATTCCAAAACAAAGATCCAATAACAAAAGTAAGGTAGATCAATGTTTTCATATATATAAATATATTTCATATACAGACACACACACACGAATGTGTTAAATAACTCTTTGGGATACCAGAGTAGAAACTTAATAGACCAGAAGAGAAAATAAAGATTAGGTTGCTCTGACCCCACTAAAGAAGTCCCCTGTCATGTAACTACATGCATCTCTCTGTGTCTGCAATGATGGTGGGGGTGACTTGGCAGTTCTTGAGGGAACATGGGACAAGCAGAAAGACTGACTGGAAGAAAACACAACTAACACACAGGGCTTTGAGTTTGAGAAAATAAACCAACATCCAAATAGTAAACAACTCAACAATCAGTCTACCCTTGTTATAATCATTCCTGAGAAACCAGGTATTGGGAAGAAACAGGTCTACACCCATGCACAGTCAAGATCCAGACACACATCCATTCGCAGAATCAATGGGACTTACAGTACTTAGGATTAAAATCCCTCCAAGATTGACTCCTACTTAGAACAATCAGGGCAGGAAAACTAAGCCTCTTTGGATTTTCTTTTTCTTCCTTTGCAGCTGTTAGGAATAAAATGGAATAGTGCAACTTAAGCAGTACGTGGTTCCTGGGGTAATGTCTCACTTTGGTGGCAGGAGAGCAGCAATGATTCTCCTCAGCATCAATGACATGTACTGGGCCTGGCGGGAACTGGACCAACTCCTTCAGGTCATTTAGGAGGCAATATATGCTCTAGTGTCTCCATGAAAGGTTTAGAATTTTTCAAATTAATTAACATTCAAAATTGAAAACCAAAATAAATGTGACATTCATTCATTCAGTCATCTATTCATTCAGCAAATGTTTACTGAGTACCTATCCTGTACCAGATTTTGTTTTAGGCCCTCGGGATATAGCAGGATACCAAACAGTCCAAGATTCTTATCCTCAGGGAGCTTATTGTCTACTGAGAGAAATAAGAACATGTTTTAGTATCTGTCATTGTTCTACATCAAGCTTATTTAACGATTAGTATTATGAATTCTTACATTTAAATAAACATGTCAATGTTACAGATCAATAAAATGTAAAAACTAGGATTTTTCTTTTAATTTAATATATGGCTATTTTTCCGGCTATGCAATGTTAATAAAGTATATATTAAAAGTATGGGCCTCCCTGGTGGCGCAGGGCCTCCCTGGTGGCGCAGTGGTTGAGAGTCCGCCTGCCGATGCAGGGGATACGGGTTCGTGCCCCGGTCTGGGAGGATCCCATATGCCGCGGAGCGGCTGGGCCTGTGAGCCATGGCCGCTGGGCCTGCGCATCCGGAGCCTGTGCTCCGCAACGGGAGAGGCCACAACAGTGAGAGGCCCGCATACCGCAAAAAAAAATAAATAAATAAATAAATAAAAATAAAAGTATGACTTCCCTCACGTTCATTCAAATGCAAGAATACATAAGTTCATATAGACTGCACAAATCATAACAAAAAATGCAGACATTTTCCAATGCAGAAATAATTAATTTCCTAACAACTTATACATACTAATGACCACCACAGCCCTCATTTTCTCCAACCTTGATGCTTCCTATATTACAGTTCTTTGGTTTGTACTTCCCCTTTGGTCCTCCTCTGCTGTCTGACTATTCAAAATCCATCCATCCATCCATTTATTCATTGCACAAATATGTCCAGAAATAAATGGAGTGAGAACCTCTAGAACCCATTTGCCCTTGTCCCTTAAGACCACAGTTTCTCAGAGGTTGAAAGAGACCTAAGATCTTCCTTTTTTTTTTTGAGACTCAATTTCCTCTATTAAAAAGTAAAGAAATGCCAACTAATAGAGTTATTAACATGTAGCTTATTTTAAATGCCTAAATTTCACATAGTAATGCTTTTAAAACACACAGTTGCAATGACAAAAGCTATGACTTTATGTCTAGCTTTATTTGAAAGAAGTGCCAAAAGTTTAAATTTACAAGGTCCTCTGTGAATGTGAAGCCGCATTCAAAGGGCCCTCCTTATCCTGCTGGCACCCTTTCCCTCTTGGCTGCTGGCACATTTCTGTCTCATTGCTAAGGAGATGCCACCAGGCTATCTCCACATATAAATGTCTCACTCTCACTCCCCATTGCTTACAGCCCTTGAACCCTCCAAGGAAGCTAACCTCAGAAGGGCACAGGATCCTATACTTGGTCTTAAGAGTCCTAAATGTCCTGGGAGTTCAGGGCTCCTATTAGTGATATTTCACACTTAATACAGGTTAAAAAAAAGATTTTTGCAGCTCACCTACAAATTTCATAACATTGTTCTAGAAGAAAATGCACCCTGATTGCAAAAACTTAACCTGAAACTACAAATTTTTGGAACATGACCTACACATTTAAGGTATTACATGAAACTCTATATTTTCTCAAACATGATAACTGCATTCCTCTTTTTTCTTATATATTTGTCTTACATGTTCTTCCATACATGGTAACTGTCTTTTTTAAAAATTTTTAACTTGCCCACAAAAAAACTTGTCATCCATTTATAACTTATGTAAATAATGGAAAGTAACAGACTTCCTTGTTGAGTTTACAATATAAAATATTTCTGTGTATAGCTGCACATAAGCAGCAACTGTGCATCTTACATTGATTAGATGTCAAATATCCCATTATAGAAAGCAAATCATACTGTTTAGCATAGGACCATTTTCATTTAGACACCTTTGATCAAAAAATAAAAGTCTTATTTTCAGTGCTGTTCTGAGAAACTATCACTCCTACAAGGAACATTCCCTCACCACTGGCAAAACAAGGTGCTACGAAAAATTCAAAGTACTTGGCTTCTAAACTAAAAGGTCTTTTCTGCCACACTGAGGGCTGGTTAGGCAGGGGCACAAAAGCAAAATAGGTCTCAGCAGAACTGTATTGCTTTGCGGCAAATGCAATTTAAATAAAAATAGATTTACTGAGTGGCTACTACATTCTAAGCACTGTGCTGGGCCTAGAGATACAAAATAAATAAGACTTGTTCTCCACCTAAAAGGGGCTCACTCTTCTCAAGATTTAAAAAACAAGAGATAGGGGCTTCCCTGGTGGCGCAGTGGTTGAGAGTCCGCCTGCCGATGCAGGGGACATGGGTTCGTGCCCCAGTCCGGGAAGATCCCACATGCCGCGGAGCGGCTAGGCCCGTGAGCCATGGCCGCTGAGCCTGCACGTCTGGAGCCTGTGCTCCACAACGGGAGAGGCCACAACAGTGAGAGGCCCAAGTACTGCAAAAATAAAATAAAATAATAAAAAATAAAAAACAAGAGATAGATCCAGTGTAATCTTTTAAATTAATCACAAAACTTAAAAAAATACTAAAGTAATTGTGAAAAGCATCCATGTAGAGCGAAATGTAATACTATGTAATATATAAACATACCAATAAAAACATTAAAAATACAGATACTACTGGATAATGGCTATTTAAATACCCAATGCTGAATGGAAAGATGATACATTTTTAAACCACAGAATATATAAATCCAGCAAGGGTCACTAGACTTCATCACCGCTGGCACTTTTTTTTTTTTTTTAATAACTTAGGTGCCAGTATCTCTACTTTTCTTTCTTTTCTTTCCTTTCTTTGCTTCTCTGTTGGCCTTCTAATCTCCAGCATATGTGTTCTTGAAAGAATAGAAGGTACAGGCCAAGGCAGATCTTCATGAAAACATGAAGGATACAAAAAAGTCTTATCATTTCTTGATGCATTATCAGGCAAACACAAGACTATGTTGCACTGTAAAGGAAAGTTGCTGATATGCCTTACAATTTTGATATCATCACATTCCTACTTTCAACTTAAAAGAATATAAAATAAACATGTTTAGTGCAATGAAAACTGCTCAGTCAAAAAAAATCGCTAGAGTCTTTGGTACTTCTAATATTCATCTTCTTTATTTTTTTCCTAAAATTTCATAATTGTATACATTTCTCATTAAAAATAATTTGTTTAATTTAGTAATCATTTTAGAAATAGCTTAAAAGACATGGGAAAGTTATACTGCCATCTTGTGGTTAAAGGTTCACTTACAGCAAAAAGGACTTACTGGTATTTCCCATTAACTCCACAACACACTGTATACTATTAATCTAAAGAAAGATAATTTCCTGTTTGGAAGTTATGTTTAAGAAAAATATAGGGGCTTCCCTGGTGGCGCAGTGGTTAAGAATCCGCCTACCAATGCAGGGGACACGGGTTAAAGCCCTGGTCCTGAAAGATCCCACATGCCGCGGAGCAGCTAAACCCATGTGCCGTAACTACTGAGCCTGTGCTCTAGAGTCTGCGAGCCACAAGTACTGAGCCTGCATGCCTAAAGCCTGTGCTTCGCAACAAGAGAAGCCACCGCAATGAGAAGCCCGCGCACCGCAACAAAGAGTAGCTCCCGCTCACCACAGCTAGAGAAAGCCCACACACAGCAACGAAGAACCAGTGCAGCCAAAAATAAATAAATAAAAGTTTTAAATTAAAAAAAAAAGAAAACTATATTCTTCATACATCTCTCTCACTTTCTCACGTTAAATCCCATTAGATTAAAACAAGAAACGGCATTTTGAGTGGCAGCCTCAGATAGATAAATAAAAACAACTATGCATTTGGCACTCTAGATCCTGCTCACAGAAGCTTATCATTTACTTTTAGTGTAACACACACTCTAACCCTGAGAATTTAGAGAAACAGAATTATGGAATCTAGGAGTTCTGTTTTCACAAGGTAATCTCCAAGACCTACAAGCAACTAATATGACATTTATGTTAAGCTTATCAACAATAGTTATTTGATCGAGGACCCTAAATTCAAAAGCACCACATTATGGCAATAGATGGAAGCACTACTTTCTTCCACCCCTCTTATATATAGCAACCTACTTTTCCATATATAGCTAAGAACTATAATTAAATGGAAAAATTAATTCTGAAAGTACAGTCCTCTACATTTTTCAAGTGTGTAATCCTCTATAATCTATGTAAGGCACCTGTTCCAAATGTTTTACAATGGTGGAATCTAATTAAAAGTCAAGACACTTCTACATCTAACTCTGTCATCAGAAAGCTTTTCCCTTTTTTTTTTTCTTGAGCAAATCACCAAAATTATAGGAAGACAGCACCATCTATAGGTCTGCCCAAGTACAAAATGAAGTTCTTAGATGTTACTGCCCACTGTGATACAGTAGCTAACCAAATGTACTAGCCTAGAAGAAAGTTCCAGAATAACCCTGTTCGTTCTTAAATCTCTCCAAAGCATTTTACTCTATCTCTACAACCATTCTCCAAAATAATGATTGTAATAATAACAACAACAGCCACAGGAACAAGAACTAAAACCAAAGTTTCACATAATTGCATTATTCTGATTTGGGTAGACTTGATGATTCATAAATATAGGTCACTTTTCAAGAAATATTAGGACATTGGCATGTCTTCTCTCTCTCTCACATACACACACAATGTAAAACTTTTTGGTCACAATTCTATTTTAGGTGTCATTCAATCCTATTGAAACATATATTTAATTATTCTTTCTCCAAAGTTATATCTTCTCCCTACAATAGTCCATTCTAGTTTTTACAGACATTCAACTCAATTCACCCTTGCATCTAACCTAAAGCTACCAGACTCATACAAATTAAAAGGCTCAAGACAAATCAATTTTTTATGCAACTTAAATGTCCTCCTTTGTCACAGATTAGCTTGTCCAGTCGGCTCAGTGAGTCATTCCAGTGCCTTACCTAATTGTATAAGGGTTCGATGAACAATCACCTGAGGACTGAGGCTCAGCTTGTTCATAATCAATTGCCTGTAGGGGCTGGCAGAAAAGATGTAGCCCTGTAGATGCTGACAGAGCCCCCTGCTGGGTAATATGGAGAATTTCATACCAGTGCTGTGGCTGACACTTAAAGATCTGGCAAAAACAAGAAATGGCCAGTTGCACCAAGGGTAGACCCTGTTTGTTCATCAGTACTCAAGTTTCCAGAGCAGCTACAATATTTAACCCAACCAGAAAAAAAAGAGGTCTTACAAGGGCGGTATTCTGTATGGGGGCTGCTAACCTGATACATCATTCTGCATACTATTATACAAGGCAAGGTGGGATAGTGGGTAAGAGTAAAGCTTTGAAAGCAAAGAGAACAGAGTTTGAGCCCAGGCTCTGTCACTGACCTCGAGCAAGTTACTTAATTTCTCTAAGCTTCACTTTCCTCATCCTCAAGAAATTACAAATTAATATTGATGATATAAGCAAAGTAAGGTGCTTTACACATAGTAGTCATTCAATAAGTGTTAGCACTTTAGATTTATCTTATCATTTCCTGTTGTCTTATTGTAATTATTGACTAAATAATTAGGTAGGATCCATCCAACCCAAACAAACACCCAGAGAAGTTCATTTGCAACTTCTTAAGATAACAAAAAGAATGAATGAGAAAAACTGAACTCAAAATAAGGATGAGCACAGCTATGTAACAAAGAGAAACTGGTATCTGAGGATCTAACATCAGTTTCAAAATTTACCTCCGAAATATTTTTTTAAATCATTAGAATCCACATGACTCTTGATTTCCACATAATTTTTACTGTATAATTTAGAAATTCAAGTCTTCGGGGCACAGAAGAGTTGGAAATATAGATCGGGGGGTTACCTGCACGTGGATAATACTGAAGCCAGAGAGCACAGAGACAGCAGAGTGGGGATGGGTAGAGAACTTGGAACCCTGCAGAACATCAATTTTTAAGGGAAGGGAAAGAAGAAGAACCAGCAAAGAAGACAGTAAAAGAGTGATCATACATGGAGAAGGGGGTGAAAATCAACAGCAGAGACAACTTTAAAGAGAAAAATTGGTTACAGATGTGAAATTTCACCAAGATTAGGTAAAATTAGGAATGAAAACCAGTAGTTAACAGTTTCAGCAAAAAGGTAAAGGCAGATATGCCAATTAGAGTAGGTTGAAAACTGAGTAGGGAACTTTTCACAAAGGTTGACAATGAAAGGAAGAGAAACACAGGACCATAGCTTGAGATACGGACTGTGAATTTGAGAAACACAATATGAAGAGAAAAATAAAATGAAGTGCCTGTTGTGGGTTGAATTGTATCCCCCACAAAATATATGTACAAGTCCTAACCCCTGGTACCTGAGAATGTGACCTTATTTGGAAATAGGGTCTTTGCAAACATAATCAAGTTAAGATGAGGTCATACCAGACTGGAGTGGGCCCTAATCCAATAAGCAGTGTTCTTATAAGAAGAGGGAAATTTGGATACAGACACAGAGGCAAATAGGGAGAGAAAGCCATGTGATAACAGCCAAAGAACACAAGGATTGTGGGCAACTGCCAGAAGCTAGGTGAGAAGCATACAACAGATTTGGAAGGAACCAGCCCTGCCCACACTTTGATTTCAGACTTCTAACCTCCAGAACTGTGAGACAATGAATTCCTGTTGTTTTATGCCACCCAGTTTGTGGTACATTGTTCAGACAGCCCTAACAAACTAATATACAGGGACTGTCAATAACATTCAAAAGATACAGACCTACTAGAATATCTACAAGGTGACAGAACTACCATATGACCCAGCAATCCCACTCCTGGGCATATACCCAGAGAAAGCCATCATTCAAAAAGACACACGCACCGCAATGTTCATTGTAGCACTATTTATAACAGCCAGGACATGGAAGCAATCTAAATGTCCATCAACAGAGGAATGGATAAAGCAGATGTGATACATATATACAATGGAATATTACTCAGCCATAAAAAGGAACAAAAGTGGGTCATTTGTAGAGACATGGATGGACCTAGAGACTGTAATACAGAGTGAAGTAAGTCAGAAAGAGAAAAACAAATTATCGTATATTAATGCATATATGGGGAATCTAGAAAAATAGTATAAATGATCTTATAGGCAAAGCAGAAATAGAGACACAGACGTAGAGAACAAACATATGGAAACCAAGGGGGAAAGGTGGGGGTGGGATGAATTGGGAGACTAGGATTGATATATATACACTATTGATACTATATATAAAATAGATCACTAATGAGAACTTACTGTATAGCACAGGGAACTCTACTCAATGCTCTGTGGTGACTAAATGGGAAGGAAATCCAAAAAAGAGGGGATATATGTATACGTATAGCTGATTCACTTTGCTGTACAGTAGAAATTAACACAACATTGTAAAGGAACTATACTCCAATAAATTTTTTTAAAAAAATAATATTTACAAGGTGTATAAACCATGATCACATCAAAGTATGGAAATAATTGACAAACATAATAATTTAAAAGCAAAAGGAAAAGAAAATTGGTAAGAAAAATGAGTTAAAGTCTGGAACAATTATAAAGAATCCTGTAGAAGTCCCTTAACCTGGTTTCATTCATTGTCATTTTAAGATACCACATACGTAAATCATAAAGATGTTTGAAAATGATTGGTGCATCTCTTTTCAGTTTGGGGTCCTGGAACGAAAGATGATACATAAATTTTAAAAGTGATCATGGGCCTCTCACTCAGAAGGTGGCAGAGATTACAGACTTGAATGTTTTCACGTCATTTCTTAAATGATTACAATAAAATAAAACATTGTTGAAGGAAAATATTGTTGCAAGTATCAGTTGTCTGATGACTAGAACCCCAGAGTACTTTTCTTTCTTCAGAGTAGGACCCTAAGAATAATATTCTGTGGGTTGGGCTTCTGATATTTATTCATTAGTACAGTCAACAAACATTTCTGAGCACCTATGGTGCCATACCTAAAACACCAGATTCTCAATGGTCTGAGATGTTGTAGTCAAGACAGTGGTGGGGCACAGGGCCAGAGAGTAGGGAAGTGAGGAAGGGCTGGTTGAACAAGGTGTTCCTAAAATGTGTAAAAGTTGTTTTATGTTATTATATCAGTTGAATCATGTGCCCACATACTATATTTACACTTTTAAAACATGTTTCAGTGAAGGACAGTAAAATAAATCCTTTGACATGTCCTTATTTAATTCATATTTTATTTGTTCTTAAATTCATATTTTTGAGAACTAGATTTTCTTTGAGAGAAACAAGACTATATTTCAATTAAAACACATCCTTTAAAGGTATTTCATAATTAACTTGATCAATAGAGTTGCTTCCTCCTATGGGGTTGAAATAAAGGGAATTTTTCCTCCCTAATTACCCAGATGATGGGTTCCAGCCTCCCTTTGATGTGTCATAAAGGCTCACCTGTTTCACTACAACCTGCTATTTATTATCAAACAAATGCAGTTTGCCAAATCCTGAATTTCCAAAGGTGCCATTTATCCAAATCACGTGCGTGTCCCCTTTGCACGCATTCTGAAAAAGAATTTTCCTTGATCAAAATTTTAACCTTGATTACCCTCCGGTGCATCAGCCTTTTATTACCAAGTCCAAATTAAAATCCAGAGAACTACTGGCATACATTCTGCCTATTAATGCATTTCTTTTAACCGTACTTTAACTATTTTGGGTTAGAGTAAGAAAAGGTAGAAATCTTGTAAAAATAAAGTGACATAAGATATATAAGATCAGGAGTTTAGAAAATAAGATTTAAAATTATCCTATACCTTTTTAGTGACCTTTTTAGGCTGAAAGCCTTGGATTCTCTCCCATCAATATAATGTACATTTTACATGTACTCTCAATAGTTAATCTCCCAGCAGCCTATCCATTAATCCCAAGTTTTCCTCCTCCAGAAAGTCTTTCATTTCACTTTCTCATTTGATCCCTTGAAGATGATTAATGAGATAAACTATACAAAGTAATTGAACTGCGTTTAGTGCAAAACTGGAAAACTTTTCAGAATACTTTGACTAAACAATTTGACTAAGACATCTCCAGCCAGATGGACAAAATAAAAACAGTGATTGAAGATGTGGTAGGGTGTTTGCCTACAAGATACGGGGGATTAGGATGGGGCTGGAGAGGAAGAAACAATGGCCTGGAAATTTTGGGAAATAAATCAGTGTCCTGCCAGCATGGTGATCATGTATAAGACAGATGGAGAAGAAATGCCCTAAGAAGAATTCTGAGTGGGACTTGCAGACATCAAGGAATATGAGTGCAAGATTTTGGGAGGCAGGAGGGGGAGGGTCCTAGCGATGCCACTGTGGAGAAAATTCCACGTGGACAGGGCCTAGGTGTGCCCTTGGGAGGGAGCCTGACAGGACTGGGCAAAAGCAGCATCTCTCAGGGGGTCAAGGGGACTTCGTCAGAGACCCAGGGAGATTTCTGAAGTTGAGTGCCAGAGCCCTATGAGAACTTGGGGAGAATACCCATTTGCGCGGGCCTAAGAGGCTCCTACATGACATGGGAAATAAGAACCCCGTGAGCTTTGGAAACACATGGAAGAGCCCAAATTGGTCATTAGGGAGAATGGGAGGGTCTGAGGTGGAGCCATGCTCCTGGCTAAAGGAAGAGATGTGCATAAAAGGGAAACCTCTGGGAGCCAGAGCCAGAGCCCCACTGAGAGCAGACAACAAAATGATGTGGGACCTGGAGGATGCTGAGGCCCAGGGATCTTGGGAGCTCTAGCAAGCTTGGGGGAATTCTGTCAGTGTTGCTGTCAGGTTTGCTGCCAATCCATTTAGTGTCTTTTCAAGAAGTAGAAAAAGGTTTCCCTTCTCCCCAAGGTGGACTCATCTCTGCTCTAGGATACATAGATTATGAATCAGTGCATGGACTAGATTTCAGCTCCCACTTGCTCAAGTGGCCAGAGCCCTTTTTCAGTTCACAATCTGCCCAACTGTACATAGAGGCGCTAAATGGATTGAGAATTTCCTTTTCACTAAATGCAAATATTGTGCCCACACATGGAATTATCTGGAGAGAGCAAGATAGTATTATGCAAAAAGACCGTAAGGATTGTATTTGTAGATAAAAGTTGTTTTAAGGGATGTAAACTAATAAAAGATAGAGAGATGGTAAAGGATAGTAGACTTGATCTCTCCAACTTCTAAAAATATCTGCCAATGGGAATAATATTTTCCTAGTCCCTCTTGTAGCCTGTTCCTATATAAATGATTGCATGCTTGTGCAACCACAGGCAAGTTCATTAGGCCCTCTGGGTATCAGTTTCTTCATCCTGGAGGTGTGGTGAGGATTTAAAATGTTGATACATGTAAAGCTTAGAACTGGGTATGGCACTTAGTATTTACTCCATAAATGTCAGTTATTTTTATTACTTGTATCATTCAGTGTTAATGAGAATGTTAAAGCTGGTGTGTCTGTAGAGGCGATCTGGGAGTATTTATGCAGAAAATGGTTTTCAAGTCAGGCCTTGAAAATGGGCATGGTTTCAAAAGGTAGAGAAAATTAGGGGAAGACAGTCTAGGCATTGGGAATAAAGGTGGAAAGGCACAGGCAACATTCCAGTACAGTGAGCATATCTATTGAGCAGAAACTGAATGGAATGTATGGCAGAGGACAGGAAAATAAGTCTGAAAGCTAAATTGAGGGCATGCAATTAAGGAGTACAGAATTCATTCTTCTCTCTCTGGTCAGCAATGAAAGCCAAGAAAGATTTAACTTGCAACCTTCTGCAATCTGGCTCCCACTCTATGGAATCTCTTTTCTCAAAGGTCTTCTAATTCAGTGCTTCTAAAACTTGAAAGTACAAACCAGTGACTTGGGGACCTTCCTAAAATGCAGGTTCTGATATGGTAGGTCTAGAGTAAACTTAGCCTGAGATCCTATATTCTTAACAAGCTTCCAGGCGCTACCATGCCCCTCCCTGCTGCTCATCCATGGACCAACTTTGAGTACTAATCCAATGGCCTCTTCTCCATCTCATCCTTACCGCCTCTGCAGTATTAGGCCTTGTTGATCTTCCTGATGCTCTCATCATTGGCTTCTACTCACTCACCTGAATTTTATGCTATTACTTGAAGCTAAGAATGCAGACTAGGAGCCTGCTCTATAAAACTCCAGTACATATTGTCTTCTCTTGAGCACAGCTTTCATCATATAAAGCAAAGTTGCCATTGATAACAATATCTATATATAATAGTTATAGCTACAAACTTAAGGTTAGTCTTTAGATGTGTATTGCCCAAGCAACTACCAGTGCATCATTTGGTCTCTTAAATGCAAATATTACAAACCATCTTTTAACAAAAGACACATATATATCGTTATAAAAGACACCAACTGCCCATCTCATGAAGTGTTTAAGCTTCTTTGGAAAATAATCTCCCCTGAGATCCTCACCCCTCCCTGTGGGCACTGGCTACAACTGATTGGTGCAGAGGTGGGCCCCTGACCAATACTGTGTTATTTTGAGTCCTTCCCCAGCATTTTACACCGGGACTGAAAAAAAAGCAAGTTAGTCTCTTGTTTATTTTACAGAAGTCAAGAGCATGTAAGCTCAGAAGCTATTAGGGACAACATTCTGACACATGAACTGAAGAGCAGAAAACAGCAGTCATCTGTGAGAAAGAAAACTGATGAAGATACCAGGAAGGAACAGGGAAATATCTCCAAAGCTTGGCACCCTGACATCCTTGCTCATCTCCACGTAGACCATGTAGGCAAGGCTTGACCACAGTCTGACCTGAGTCTTAGCAGAATGCCCTGTGATTTCTTCTAACATAAGGGAAGATAAACAGCCTGGTGAGGAGCTGTTGGGAGGCTGTTTCTCCCGTTATCCTGTGGAAGACTGACACAAGGCCATTTCTCATCCATCTCCCTAGTTTCAGTTCAGCACAAGACTTTCCACCTCATTCCCACTTAGGGTAAAGCTGCAGACTTCAGCGTAAGTCTATAAAACTGCTTGGCTGCGGTTCCTGACGTGGCTCCTCAACAACAGAGTGACCCATCATTCTTACCATCTGTTATCTGGCTTCTTCAGTTCAGTGTTGTCTACAGAACAAGGGGCACAGGGAACTGATACCACAATGACTTGCTTTTGCTGTCTGTGTAAGTAATTAACTGTCTGAATCCATTTGGTCATGTTTACTCCTCACTGGGCAAATCTATGGAAGTATGACAAGCCATTCTAATGGCTACAGAAGTATTACTTGGGACCCAGTTATTAGCCACCACCTTGCTGCCTTGGAAATGCTTAACCATTTGGCCAAGGGAAGAAGTAAGAAAGGCAAGAGTTCACTTCCTGAGATCTCCTCAGTGCTCCGGCTCCTGATTATACTCAGTTCTCAGGAATGCATTTCAGACTTTGAATTCCAGGAGATACTCTAGTATTTCTCCAGTAAACCTCTCCAGCTTCTTTTTTTTTTTACACTTAAGAAAGCTAGAATGTATTTTTTATTACTTTTTATTGGAGTATAGTTGCTTTACAATGTTGTGTTAGCTTCTGCTGTACAGTCATAGAAAGTATTTCTAACCTTTACCATCGAAAGGCCATATAATACATACACACACTGGTGTTGCATTTGATGACAATATCAGTAATCAGAACTTCAGTGTTAGCAATTCAAATGTATTTTCTGTTTTTATTAAAATTCTGCCTCTCATATATTAATTTATTTTTGGCCCTTGACGTAGTATATGTAATGTGATTAGCCTGCCTTATAAAAGTCCAATAAATATAAAGTTTTATGAAAATGTTATTGGCCAAGTGGGGAAAAAAATGACTCTTTTTCACTATGATGAAAGTACAAATTACTCTCATCATTTATTAATTGTAACTTCATAGTACTAAATATGTAAGTCAACTATGCTATGTTTAATTTATCTTATAAATGTACTGATTTTCATTCATATTAGTTACAATTGTAAGAACATGATGGAAAAACACATTATATTTATGCCAAATATGTATCATCCAACAAAACAGTGTAAGTAGGATTAGAGTTTGATCTACTTTTAATATCCCTTGAGTTTAGCTGTGTCTAATACCCAGAATGATCATCCAAGCCAATATACAGATACTTATGAATCACTAGTCATTGGTTAGGATGTTCACCAATTAGCTTCATTTCCCTACTGGGCCAGCTGAGTTTTATTTGATCAGGGTCATGGACTCTGAATCAAGCCAAATCAGGGACAGCTGGCGGAGTCTTGGACTGTGGAAATTTGACCAAAATGGTGTATAAATTGGTGCAAATTCATCATCACTACTGGGAAACAACTAAAAAAGTAGAAA
Source organism: Mesoplodon mirus (assembly GCF_964341445.2). Lineage (NCBI taxonomy): Eukaryota > Metazoa > Chordata > Mammalia > Artiodactyla > Ziphiidae > Mesoplodon > Mesoplodon mirus. The sequence continues at coordinate 127,131,142 of NC_138979.1, forward strand.
GTGGGGTCACTGACATCATAACAACAAATAGACATAGCACAATTACATATAAGAAATGAATGCCTTGATTGCCATATTAATGAGACGTCATCTTTAGGAAAGTGTAGAGATTGTTAAGTGATATATCTGGCTGCTTGTGGTACTCCTAGATGCAAGGAGTTTGTGACATGATGATAACTAGTCATAATTTTTCCAAATTTGTTTGAAAATAAAATCTACTAGTCAAAGTTAAACATTAGACATCTAGTCATCTTAATATGATTTACTAGTGTTACCATAATAATTTATTAAGAGAATAGTTACATTTATAAAAATGTTTTATGGTGATGAGTGAATTATAGTAATTATTTTATATATTCATAATAAAAAATGCATCACAGTATGTAAGATTAAATTTTCAATCAACTCATAATTTATATTTTAAAATATCTTTAAAATACGTTCACATAACATAATCCTGTGGGTAACTTTCTCTAGCCACTTAGTCATTATTTCCATGATTAGTTATAACAGATTTCTTCCTAAAGGTTTTTTCCCCCACAGCATAACTCTCCATAAATTAATGTGAACCTATCATATCAAAGGTGTTTACATGTGTTAATATATTCATTTAATTTTAATATGCTTACTAAGGCACGAATAGCTGCAAGCAAGCTAGCATAGCATGCAATAAGAAAACCTGTGGAGTCCTGAGGTAACATACTTTAACGAGGGAGGTAGGAATTACATAATATCTGAGTTAGCCGGGAAAAAAAGAGGCTACAACTGATAGCACAACTAAGTCTGACGCCAACTGGATCATTTCAAATAAAACAGCCAGCCAGGCAAAAAGGCCTCCTCCAAGTCGCAGGCCTTCGGGCTGCCTGCCTTGCTTTACAGGCTAGGAACACAGAAGGCGGGGAACCCGAGAGCGGCCAGCGCGGGCGCTGCGGCGACTTGACCTGGGACACCCGCCGCCCGCCGCCCGCTCCCGGCCTCCTTTGCTCGCGCGCTCCGCGGGCTCGGGCTCGGCAGACTCTGCCCCAGGAGCGCGGAAGGCAGAGGAAAAAGGCAAAACTTCGGTGGGGAGACTTGTCTGAGAAACGTTTTCGGAACACGCGAAGAGAAAAACGACTAGCCCCCGGCGGGGCGGACTTACCAGCGGAACCACCGGCCAGGATCTGCCGAGAAGCCTCGTTCACGAAGCCGACAGCGGGCTTGGCCGACATCTTCGCAAGCCAGACGACCACTGCTTGGGCTGAGATGCGTGGGCGAGCTCGCCAGCCTGAATGCCGGCCTGCAGAGCCTCTCCTGAGCGAGAGTGCCGGGGCTGGGTTAGTCCTTGGGCCGAGTGGCTCCCTGTGGGGCGGCAATCAGGCGACTGCTCGGAGGCGGCGGGCGGTTTGGGCCACAGACTCGCGCGTGATCTCCGGCGGGTCGGGACCTGCCTGTTGCGCTGCTTCAGGTGCTCCCTCTCGACCCCGCTTTGCTCCCTGGGCTCCTGAAGGAGAAAAGACCCGCAGATGGGATTGTGTTGGTCGACCGCCGCAGGTCGGTTTGGTCTCCTAGATTGGCGCCCACGGGTTTCCCTATCAGGAGCCTTCTGCAGAGTTTGTCCAGCTGGCCGCTCTGCCTCTGATAACGCAAGTAAAAAAGTGATCCTGGCCTAGAACTCCAGCGGCAGGGCCCAGGCGACCCTTGCCCTCTGGAAAGCCAGAACACAATGCATTTCTAAAGAAGAGACAGGTGAATAAATTCCTTGGAGTTAGCTGTCCTGAAATTGTGGGCTATAGCAACTAAGTCAAAATAAATCCAATTTACAGGTATCTTACAATTGAGCTACTGTATATAGTACTTCTCTAAGAAATGGTTTTGGCTTAAGGGAATATATCTCATACCTCATCAACTTGAGTTTTATTTACTGAAAGACCAAAAAAAGAAGGCCTTATTACAAATAAGTCTCTTCTATCTATACCCCACGTCCGTGGGCATCAGCGTAATGTGTGCGTTTGTAAGAAAAGTAAATTCATGTTCCAGCCCTGACCTACTGAATCTGAATCTCTGGATATAGGGCTCAGAAACCTGTGTTTTAATAAGTTCTCCAGTGATCGTTATGAATGTTAAAGTTTGCGAACCACTGACCCAAATAATCAAGGAACATTAAGTAACTACCAATATATTCTTCTCTGTAAAACGTTTAGTTATTCATACTAGCCCTTTAGGATAGTTAGCAAAACAAAAATACTAGTTTATACTATTTTTAAACCACAAGTTGCAAAAACTCTGTAGGAGGGACACAAGATTCTCAAATTTTAGAAAAATACCTGCCACACCCCTAACAGGCAGGAAATGATAGGAGTAAAAGGGAGAATGAGACGCTTTGGAACCCTTATTATCATATTATTTCTTAAACACGGTATTTAATACTAAACATATTCAGTTTGAACCATATAAAATTGCCATTTTTGAAGGCCATTGAATATCAGCGATATGTAATAAGGTTCAACTTAATATATATGATTTCCAATTAAATGTACTAAATACAATAATTGGTTTTATACTTTGTTTTAATTTCTTAGGCTGAGCTATTAAAAGCTGGCAATGATAATCTGACTGGAAAAATTATTTAAAGTGAGGAATTGATGAGACTTGCTACTTATGTGATCAGATACGCAAAAACAAATTTTCTCATATTTGATTAAAATTACTAAGTTTGAAATGTTTACCAAGAAATAGTTTCAAGAAATTTTTGCTATTTAGATATAGTAAAAGCTTTTGAGCTATGTTTCAGTCTTTTACTAATTAAATATGAGGTCTTGAGTACAATATAAAATCACTTATTCATTCAAAAAATACTAGAACCTATTATATACTAAGCACTAAAATCAGAATTTCAGAGCTCATAGAAAATGTTTCCCTAATTTTCCACTGAAGAAACTAAGTTTCCCAAGATCACACCATAAGTTAATGGTATAGCCAGGATTCCCTCTTCTAATAGCCGTGGGATTATAGATTTAAATATTAACTACAGGCCAAATTACATTCGGTCACACTGAAACCTAAAATAATTAAATGCTACCAAAATTAATTTCATTTACTCATATGTAAGTAGAGAATTCTTTAAAGTTAAAGAAATTTGTTGGATTATTAAATACTATTAAACCCCAAGGCACACACTGAACCAAATTCTACATTCATTCATTGAGAGTTTACTGACTGTCAGCATTATGAGCTGGCAATGTAACAGTTAAAATCCCCCTTTGGAGCATATAATCTAATGGAAGAGATCATACCATGTTGCAATGTAAGTAAATTTTTACCTCCCTAGATTATTTCAGGAAATACAATAATACTCCCAGGTCAAGATTTAAAGACAGCCTTTTGATATCATCCATTATTTCCACGGATATCTTTTTTTTTTCATAAATATCTTAATCTCTGAATATTTTAACCTGAGGAGGTGGGTGCAAGTTTGTGGTCTCACTAAGACCTCAATCTCTCAGGATCCCTACAGATTCAGTCAGAAGTCTCTCCCAGACATTTTTCCAAATAGCCTGTTGGAAAATTGCTACCTCTTTTTTTTTTTTGCGGTACGCGGGCTTCTCACTGTTGTGGCCTCTCCCATTGCGGAGCACAGGCTCCGGACGTGCAGGCTCAGCAGCCATGGCTCACGGGCCCAGCCGCTCCGCGGTATGTGGGATCTTCCCGGACCGGGGCACGAACTCACGTCCCCTGCATCGGCAGGCGGACTCTGCTACCTCTTTTTAACCTCTCTGCACTAGAACAGATTTCTTTGAGTAAAAAAAGCAAGGCCTGATATTACAGGTAGTCTAGTCCTACATCTCCAGATTAGCTGAGGAGATAGGGCCTAAGTATAAGAACATTCTGGAGCTTGGGAGTCTGGAGTCAACAAGTACACACTGTGCTAAGAGCTCTGATTATGGGGCATAGCTCTTATCTGCAGCCAAATTTGCCCATGGCCAGTATTGGAATGCTGGGAGGTTTAGCACTAGGAAAAGTAAAATTTACTTGACCTACTAGTTCAGATTCCTTAGACACAATCCATCACATTACTCTTTCTATTATTATTTTACGTAATGCTGTGATGTCCTGATATTAGAGCATAACTGCTCTAGTATCAAGCTTATATTTTTTAATCATTGATTTACTGTATTTAGCTGATCTTGGTCGAGAACTACATAATTAAATTATTGATTTATCAGTTTGCAAAGTGACTAGAAACTAAACCTTTGGGAACCTTAAAATACTTACTGAACTTAAGTATCTGACCATTTCTTTAATGTCTTTTTGGAATAAAGTTTTTGTATTGGGCCATTGGATCAGCTGCTGTTCAAGACCAAAATAATAGTGACTTAAACAAGATTGAACTTTATTTCCCCCTCATGTAATGACACAATTGTAAGCCACAAATAAAGCTCGGGCCAGCAGAGAGGAAGGAAGGTAAGAAGGGTAAAGAAAGCCCTGGAAATTACATAAATCTCATTGGTTAGAAAGGTAGTATTTTGCCGGGTGACAATGTGTCCATAAAAAATATATATACCATTATGGAAAAAGGGAAAAACATATTGGGAAACAGCTAGCAGTGTCAACCATGGTTTGGGAAAAGGTTTAGGAACAAAAAGCTATACTTTAAAATTATAGTATTTGCTCATTTTGAAAGATTTTGTTTTCCTCAAGTCTAAAGTTTATCTTCATCAGTTTCTAACTGGAAAATGCTATATAATCCCATGGTACTCAATGTACTATAATTGGGAGTCACATTTAAAAATACCATTCCCTGAAAGATACATAGCCATTGTAGGCTACAGACTCTCTTCTTTAGATGTCAAAACACACTCTCGGGCCTCCCTGGTGGCGCAGTGGTTGAGAGTCCGCCTGCCGATGCAGGGGATACGGGTTCGTGCCCCGGTCTGGGAGGATCCCATATGCCGTGGAGCGGCTGGGCCCGTGAGCCATGGCCGCTGGGCCTGCGCATCCGGAGCCTGTGCTCCGCAACGGGAGAGGCCACAACAGTGAGAGGCCCGCATACCGCAAAAAGAAAAAAAAAAAAAAAAAAACACACTCTCTAGGGCTTTCCTCATGGCGCAGTGGTTAAGAATCTGCCTGCCAATGCAGGGGACGTGGGTTTGAGCCCTGGTCCAGGAAGATTCCACATGCCACGGAGCAACTAATCCCATGCGCCACAACTACTAAGCCTGTGCTCTAGAGCCTGTGAGCCACAACTACTGAGCCCACGTGCCACAACTACGGGAGCCTGCGTGCCTAGAGCCCATGCTTCGCAACAAGAGAAGCCACCACAATGAGAAGCCCATGCACCGCATCGAAGAGGGGCCCCCACTCGCCGCAACTAGAGAAAGCCCGCACGCAGCAAAGAAGACCCAACACAGCCAAATATAAATAAATAATTTTTAAAAAGATTATTCACTAAAACATTAAAAAAAAAAACACTATCTGTATACACCCAGACACACAAATGCAGAATTTAGCATACATGGAGCCCATCCATGGAATACGGTGGGAAGTTGGGAAGAGTGGCCTGTGGATACCAGATTAAGAAATCTTGACCAATAGAAGAGATTATAACTCTTGAACTATTCAAAAGACCTATTATTCTAGAATATTATGCAGAAGTATTAGAAGTATTAAAGAAATGCTGTTTGCAAATGAAAGACTCTTATGTGCTTTAAAATCTGCAGGTCTGAGTATCACTGCTCTAAGCTCTCAGTGATTTATAACTTACAGATACCAAGGCATCATATCATTTAGGACAGATCTGATGCATTAGATTATCCTAACACCTAACAGAGCACTTCTAAGTTCCAAGGGACTTTAACTGGGCAGTATGGACAAAATAATTACTTGGGAAGCTTTTTTCAATATATTATTGTGATATAAGAACAACACTTAGAGGCCATTTATATTACAGAGTTCTGTTATTTGAGATGTAACTGTGAATCTAGGAGTTAAGGCCTCTGAGCTGTCAACATGCAGAAATCCATGCACTTCCCTCCTAGGAGCTTCCCAGGTTCACTTAGAACTAATTTTAGACCCAATTCTAAAAAGGTTGATAGGGTGGATATCTAATATCTTGGTTCACAGCAGATTAGAAAAACCAAACTAAGAGAATAGGGCAGGGATCTTCCTGGCAGCAAAGTGCTTAAGACTCTGCGCTCCCAATGCAGGGGGCCCAGGTTTGATCCCCCGTCAGGGAGTTAGATCCCACATGCCACAACTAAGGAGCCAGTGAGCCGCCACTAAGAAGCCCATCTGCCGCAACTAAGGAGCACACCTGCCACAACTAAGAAGCATGCCTGCCACAACCAAGACCCGATACGACCAAATAAATAAAATAAATAAATATTTAAAAAAGAGAATAGGGCAGAGGGAAATCAGAGAGATTATAGAAAAGTGAAGAGCAATCTGCAACCTTCAGGCCATATTCAGCCTGTCTTGCAAATTGTAATAACTACAATATTCATGTAATGCTTACTTATGCAAGGCACTGGACTAAGAATTTCGTTACCCGTTATCTCATTCATAGTATCATAGAGATATTCTTATTCTCATCTTACAAATGAGGAAATTCTGGCACAGAGGTTAAGTAACTTTTGCCTGAAGTCACACTGAATATTTGAGATATTATTTGAACCTAAGTATATATAATTTAGGAGGACTATTTCTGAATCAGTAGCTATATTGTTTTTATGGTCTAATTTTTATTTCAGCTTTTCTACCCATATAGAAAAGATGTACAATTATTCAGAGTAAATAGCTTGTGGTAAAGTCAAAGGACTTTCATAAACAATGACTTGATAATATGTACCAGGAACTTTATATGCCTGAAGTTAGAAAAATACTAACTTCAGTGCCATAAATTTTATTATGTGTAAATAGTGTGAATTTTCTATTTATCAAGTCAGGGTTTCTTGACAACAGCACCATTGACATTGTGGGCCAGATAATTCTTTGTTATAGGAGGGTGTCCTGTGCAATGCAGGATATTTAGCAGCATCCCTAGTTTCTACCCACTAGCTGCCAGTAGCAACTCCTTCCCCATTTGTGACAACCAGAAATGTTCCAGACATAGCCAGATGTCGCCTGCAGGGCAAAAATGCCCTTAGCTGAGAATCACTGGTTTAAGTAAAAGAACTAATATAATAGTAAAGCCTATTTTAAATTTCGACAATCATGGAATGACAGATCTGGAAGAGACTTTAATCGATTTCTTATTTGACAGTTCAGGAGATTGAGATGTGAAGAGACTGAGGGCCTTGGCTAAATTACCAAACTATTTAGGGGAAGAGTTGGGTGGGAAAGCCTGACATTTCCTGACTTCAGAACTGATCATCTAGGCATTGATGTCTGGGATATTCCCCATAAATTGAATTGAATATTGTGGTTACAGTAGCCAGAGTGATCCTTTTAAAGCATATTTCAGATATTACTCACCTGTTCTAAGCCATCCAGTGGTTTCCTGTCATCCTTAGAATAGAATCCAATGTCTTAGCCATAGCCCAAAAGATCCTATGTAATTTGGCTTAGGGCTACCTCCTCAGACTCTTTTCCTAATCCTTTTCTCTTTCACCCTGCTCTTGTCACACTGATTTTGGGGGGCCTTCCTTTGAACATTCCCAAGCATGCTCCCCCTCTTTGCATTTTGCTTTTCCTTATGCCAGGAAGGTTCTTTTCCTAGACATTCCCATGACTTGCTTCTTCACTTCTTTCAGGCCATCAACACAAATATTACTTTGACAGGCAGGCTTTACCTGTGTAAAATTGTACTTCTCCTTAATCTTTTCACACTTTACCTAGCCTATTTTTCTTCATTACAATTTTCAACACCTAGATATATTCTGAATTTTGGGTTTATTCTTGGTCTTTTCCTCCTTCTGAATGTAAAGTCCATGAAAAAGTGACTGTAATACTACCTGGCACATAGTAGGCATGTAATAAATATTAATTCAGTATATGAATCATAGTCATGCCAGAAGAACACCTCATACCCTTTAAGTAATCACTCCTCATTTACCCCTTTCCCAGCTTCTGGCAACCACTGATATACTTTCTGTCTCCATGGATTGGCCTATTCTGAATGTTTCATATAAAAGGAATCATACAATATGTAAACATTCATGTCTGACTTCTTTCACTTAGCACCATATTTTAGAAATGCATCCAAGTTGTAGGATGTATCAGTACTCCATTCCTTTTTATGACTGAATAATATTCCATTGTATGTTGCATATTTTGTTTATCCATTCATTTGTTGATAGACATTTGGATTGTTTCCACCTTTAGGCTATTATGAATAATGCTGCTATAAACATTTGTGTACAAGTCTCATTTCTCTTAGGTATATACATAGGAGTGGAATTACTGGAACTACCAACTGTTTTCCACAGTGGCTTTACCATTTTACACTTCCACAGCAATTTACAAAGCTTCCTGTGCCTCTGCATTCCCCCTCAAACTTGTTATTTTCCATTTAAAAAAATTATAGCCATCATTGTTGGTTTGAGGATGTGAAGTGGTATCACATTGTGGCTTTGATTTGCATTTCCTCAATGACCAATGAAGTTAGCCATCTTTTTCATGTGCTTTTTGGCCATTTGTATATCTTCTTTGGAAAAATGTCTATTAAAGCCCATTCATTGCTCATTTTTTAATTGGGTTGTTTGTCTTTTTGCTATTGAGCTGTAAGAGTTCTTTGTACATTCTGGATATTAAACTCTATCAGATATATGATTTGCAAATGTTTCTTCCATTCTTTATTTTCTTGATAATGTCCTTTGATGCACAAGTTTTTAATTTTCATGAACTCCAAAAGCTGAATAGTCTTTTCTTTTCCCACTGAATGGCCCTGGGACCCTTGTCAAAAACCAATTGGCCATAGATACTTGGGTTTCTTTCTGGGCTCTCTATTCTTTCCGTTGGTCAATATGTCTAGCCTTATGCCTGTACCTCACTATTTTGATTAATATAGCTTTGAAAACTTTGAAATCAGAACATGTAAGTTTTCCAGCTTTTTCTTTTTCAATATTGTCTTGACTATTTGGGGGCCCTTGCAATTCCATATGAACTTGAGGATCACCTTGTTGATTTATGCAAGAAAGGCCCCTGGAATTTTGATAGGGATTGGACTGAAGCTGCAGGTCACTTTGCACAGTAGTACCATCTTAACAATATTAACAATATTAAGTCTTCTAATCTATGAATATGGACTGCCTTTCCATTTAATTATCTTTAATTTCTTTCAACTTGCTTTGTAGTTTTTAGTATACAAACCTTTCACTTCCTTGGTTAAATTTATTACTAGGTATTTTATTATTTTGGGTGCTGTAGTAAGTGAATTTTTAAAAATTTCTTTTTGGATAATTCATTGCTGGTATATGGAAACACAACTGATATTTGTGTATTGATCTTGTAACCTGTAACTCTGCTGAATTCATGTATTAATTTTTTTGTGGATTCTTTGTGATTTTTTTCTACATAGAATCATTCCCTTTGCAAATAGGAATAGTTTTACTTCTTTTCCAGTTTGGAGAGAATAACTGAATAATTGCTTGAATAATTGCTCTCTCTAGGACTTCCAGTACAATGCTGAATAGCAGTGATGAAATTAGGTGTTGTTGTCTTGTTCCTGACATTAAATATGATGTTACCTGTGGATTTTTCATAAATGCTTTTTATCATGTTAAGGAGGTTTCCTTCTATTCCTATTTTGCTGAGTGTTTTAACACGAAAGGAGGTTGAATTTTGTCAAATGCTTTTTCTACATCTATTGAGATAATCATGTAGGTATTTTTCCTTTGTTACATTAATATGATGCACTACATGGATTGATTCTATTATGTCAAAACACCTTTTTATTCCTCAAAAGTGGGATAAATCTCACTTGTTCGTGGAGTGTAATCCTTTTAATGTGCTTTTGAATTTGGTTTGCTAGTATATTTGCATTGTAAGGGATATTGGTCTGTAGTTTTCTTGTGATATCTTTTTCTAGCTTTGGTAGCAGGGAAATGCTGGTCTCATAGAATGTATTAGGAAGTATTTCCTCCTATTTTTTGAAAAAGTTTGAGGAGAATCAGTGTTAATTCTTTAAATGTTTGGTAGAATTCATCTGTGAAGCCATCTGGTCTTGAACTTGTTTTTATTGGAATGGTTTTAATTACTGATTCAATCTCTATACTTGTAGGTCTGTTGAGATTTTCTATTCTAGAGTAAGTTTGGGTAGTGTGTATTTTGAGGAATGTGTCCATTTCATCTAAATTATTTAATTTGTTGGCATACAACTGTACATAATATTCTCTTATAATTCTTTCAACTTCTGTAAGGCCAGTAGTAATGTCCCCACTTTCAGTTCTCATTTTATTAACATCTTCTCTCTTTTTCTTAGTCAATATAGCTAAAGTTTTGAAAAATTTAAAACATTTTTGAAGAACCAACTTTTGGTTTAGCTAATTTTATTTTTTCCCCTATTCTCTATTTCATTCATCTCAGCTGTAATCTTATTTCTTTCCTTCTGCTGGTTGTTTTCTCCATTTTGTAATTCCTTAAAGTGTAAAGTTAAGCTATTGATTTGAGATGTCTTCTTTCTTAATATAGTCATCTACAGCTATGAATTTCCCTCTGAGCACTGCTTTGTTGCATCCCATAACCTTGGTATGTTGTGTTTTCATTTTCATGTTTCTCAAGTTATGGATATGGGTTGAATTGTGTCCTCTAAAAAAGATTAGTTGAAGTCCTAATCCCCAGTACCTCAGAATATGACCTATTTGGAAATAGGGTATTTACAGAGTAATCAAATTAAAATGAGGTCATTAGGGTGACCCTAGTCCAATATGATGTATCCTTATAAAAAGGGGAAATTTAGACACAGGCAGACATGCACAGAGGGAAGACTATGTGAAGAGACATGGAAAATGCCACTTAATTACAGCTGTCTGTAGTATGTTTTGAATTCAGGAAGTGTGAGGCCTCCACTTTGTTCTTCTTTCTCAAGACTGCTTCAGCTATTCAGAGGGTTTTGTGGCTCCATATGAATTTTAGGATTTTTTTCTATTTCTGTACAAAATGTCATTGGGATTTTGATAGGGATTGCACTGAATCTGTAGATCACTTTGGGTAGTATGGACATTTTAAAAATATTGTCTTCCAATTTACAAGCATGAATGTCTTTCCATTTATCTGTACCTTCTTTGATTTCTTTTAAAAATGTTTTATAGTTTTCAGTGTACAAGTCTTTCACTTCCTTAGCTAAGTTTATTGCTAATTATTTTATCCTTTTTCATGCTATAGTAAGTGCAATCATTTTCTTAATTTCCTTTTCAGGTTGGTCATTGTTAGTGTATAGAAACATAACTGATTTCTGTGCATTGATTTTTATATCCTAAAACCTTGCTGAAATTGTTTATTAGTTGTAGTAGCTTCATTGTGGAACCTTTAGGATTTTCAAAGTATAAAATAATATCATCTGCAAAGAGAGCTAATTTTACTTCTTTATTTCCAATTTGGATGTCTTTTATTAGTTTTTCTTGCTTGATTGATCTGACTAGGAATCCCTGTTTTATGTTGAATAGTAATGGTGAGAGTGGGCATCCTTGCCTTGTTCCTGATCTTAGGGGAAAAGCTTTCAGACTTTCACCACTGAGCATGATGTTTGCTATAGGCTTTTTATTATGTTGAGGTAGTTTCCTTCTATTCTTAGTTTTGTTGAGTCTTTTTTTTTAATTTTTAAAAAATACTAATTAATTAATTAATTAATTTTGGCTGCACTGGGTCTTAGTTGTGGCATGCGGGATCTTCATTACAGCATGTGAGATCTTTAGTTGTGGTATGCAGACTTCTTAGTGGCAGCATGCGGGCTTCTTTGTTGGGGCATGTGGGCTTCTTAGTTGTAGCATGCAGAACTCTTAGTTGTGGCATGCGGACTCTTAGTTGTGGCATGCATGTGGGATCTAGTTCCCTGACCAGGGATCAAACCTGGGCCCCCTGCATTGGGAGCGTGGAGTCTTACCCTCTGGAACACGAGGAAAGTCCCTGTTTCATGTAATCATTAAAGAGTGTTCAGTTTTGTCAAATTCTTTCTGTTTCAATTGAGATGGTTATGTGGTTTTTGTCCTTTGTTTTATTAATGTAGTATATATTATATTGATTGATTTCTGTATGTTGAAAAATCCTTGCAGTCCAGGTAAAAATCCCACTTGGTGATGGTAGATAATCATTTTAATGTGCTGTTGGATGCAATAAGGGAGTATTCTGTTGAGATTTTATCATCATTGTTCATCAGAGATGTTGGTCTGTAGTTTTCTCTTTTTGTGTCTTTGTCTGGTTTTGGTATCAAAGTATGCTGGCCTCATAGGATGAGTTTGAAAGTGTGCTTTCCTCTTCAATTCTTTGGAAGTCTGAGGAGGACTGGTGTTAATTCTTAAATGTTTAGTAGAATTCTCCAGTGAAGCCATCTGGTCCAGAACTTTTCTTTGTTGGGAGGTTTTTGATTACTGCTTCAATCTTCTTACTAGTTATAGGTCTGTTCAGATTTTATATTTCTCCATAATTCAATCTGGGTAGGTTGTGTGTTTCTAGGAATTTATCAACTTCTTCTAGGTTATATATTTTGTTGGCATATAATCATTTATAGTTGTCTCTTGTGGTCCTTTTTAATTCTGTGACATCAATGATAATATCTCCTATTTCATTTCTAATTTAATTATGAGTCTTATTTTTTCTTAGTCTACATAATGGCTTATCAATTTTGTTGATCTTTAAAAAAATCAACTTTGGGCTTCCCTGGTGGCGCAGTGGTTGTGAATCCGCCTGCCAATGAAGGGGACATGGGTTCGAACCCTGGTCTGGGAAGATCCCACATGCCGCAGAGCAACTAGGCCCGTGAGCCACAACTACTGAGCCTGCACATCTGGAGCCTGTGCTCCACAACAAGAGAGGTCGTGACAGTGAAAGGCCCGTACACCGCCATGAAGAGTGGCCCCTGCTCGCCGCAACTAGAGAAAGCCCTTGCACAGAAACGAAGACCCAACACAGCCAAAAAATAAAAATAAATTTTAAAAAATAAAAATTAAAAAAAATCAACTTTGGCTTCGTTGATTTTTTAAATTGTTTTTCTATTCTATTTCATTTATCTCTGCTCTAATCTTTATTATTTCTGCCTTTCTTTTAATTTTGGGTTTCCTTTGGTCTCCTTTTCCTAGTTCCTTGAGGTCTAAAGTTAGGTTGTTGACTTGAGATCTTTTTTTTTAATGTAAGCATTTACTACTATAAACTTCCCAATTAGTATTCCTTTTGCTTCATCCCCTAGTTTTGGTATGTTGTAGTTTTATTTTGATTTGTCTCCAGATAGTTGCTAAATTCTTTTGTGATTTCTTCTTTGACCTATTGGTTATTTAATAGTGACTTATTTAATTTCCATATATTTGTAGATTTTTCCATTTTCCTTGTTGTTGATTTCTAGTTTCATTTCACTGTGATTGGAGAAGGTACTTTACATTATTTCAAACTTCTTAAATGTGTTAAGACTTGTTTTCTGGCCTAACATATGTTGGAAATGTTCCATGTGTGCTCAAGAATGTGTATTCTGCTATTGTTGGGTGTAGTGCTGTTTATATGTCTGTTAGGTTGAACTGGTCTATAGTGTTGTTCAAGTTTTCTGTTTCCTTATTTGACCTTCTGTTTTGCTATTCTACCTCTAATTGAAAGTTGGGTATTAAAGTCTCCTATTATTATATTGTAATCTATTTCTCCCTTCAGTTCTGTCAATGTTTGCTTCATATATTTAGGAGTTCTAATGTTAGGTGCATGTATATTTATAAATTGTGACATCTTGCTGGTGAATTGACACTTTTATCATTATACAATATCCATCTTTGTCTCCTGTGACAGTTTCTATCTTAAAGTCTATTTTATCTGGGACTTCCCTGGTGGCACAGTGGTTAAGAATCTGCCTGCCAATGCAGGGGACATGGGTTCGAGCCCTGGTCCCGGAAGGTCCCACATGCCATGGAGCAACTAAGCCCATGTGCAACAACTACTGAGCCTGCGCTCTGGAGCCTGCACGCCACAACTACTGAAGCCCGTGTGCCTAGAGCCCGTGCTGCACAACAAGAGAAGCCACTGCAATGAGAAGCCAGCACACCGCAATGAAGAGTAGCCCCCGCTTGCTGCAACTAGAGAAAGCCCACGTGCAGCACAAAGACCCAACACAGCCAAAAATTTTAAAAATAAAAATAAATAAAAAGTCTATTTTATCTGATACAAGCATGGCCATTCCTGCTCTTTGCAAGTTCTGATTGTATGGAATATCTTTTTTCTTCCTTTCACTTTTAACCTGTGTTTCCTTAGATCTAAAGGGAGTCTCTTGTAGGCAACACATAGTTGATCTTGTTTCCTCATCCATTTAGCCAATGTACATATTTGAATTGGGGTTTTAATACATTTACATTTAAAGTAATTACTAATAGGGAAGGAATTCCTATTGCCGTTTCCTTTTTTTTTAAAGATTTAATTTAATTTTTATTTTTTTGGCTGCGTTGGGTCTTTGTTGCTTCATGCGGGCTTTCTGTAGTTGTGGTGAGTGGGGGTTACTCTTCCTTGTGGTGCGCGGGCCTCTCATTGCAGTGGCTTCTCTTGTTGCGGAGCACGGGCTCTAGGCACGTGGGCTTCAGTAGTTGCAGCACACGGGCTCAGTAGTTGTGGCTCGTGGGCTCTAAAGAGCAGGCTCCATAGTTGTGATGCATAGGCTTAGTTGCTCCACAGCATGGGGGATCTTCCTGGATCCATGTCCCCTGCATTGGCAGGTGGATTCTTATCCACTGTGCCACCAGGGAAGTCCCACCATTTTCTTAATTGCTTTTTGTATGTCTTGTAGTTTTTTTCCTATCCCTTCATTTATTCTTGTCATTTTAAAATGTCTCATTGATTTTTTTTATAGTGACATGTTTTGATTCCCTTCTCCTTCCCCATTATGCATATTCTATGTATTTTCCTTGTGGTTACCATTGCAATTACCTATAACATCTTAAAGTTGTAACAATCTACTTTAACCTGATAAAAAATTAATTTCAATTGCATATAAAAACTCTATTCGTTTACATCTCTGTCCCACCCTTTATGTTGACACACACAAAAGATGACTTCTTTTTATGTTGCATATCCATTAACACAGATCTGTAATTACTTCTCATGCTTCCATGTTTTAAATTCTATACCACATTTAAAAGTGATTGATGCATCTACATTACAATACTGTAGGATTCTATATTTGTCTATAAATTTACCTTTACCAGGGAGTTTTATATTTTCATACGGTTTGGTGTTGCTGTTTATCATTCTTTCACTTCAACTTGAATGGTTTCCTTCAGCATTTCTTGTAGGGCAGGACTAGTGGTGATGAACTCCTTCAGATTGTATTTATCTGGGAAAGTCTTTTTCTCCTCTGTTATTCAAAGACATTTTTGCAGAATATAGTATTCTTGATTGGCAGGTTTTTTTTTCCTTCAGCACTTTGAATGCATCATTCCACTCCTTTCTAGCCTGAAAAGTTTCAGCTTAGAAATCTGCTTATAATCTAATAGAAGCTCCTTTGTACAGGACAAGTTGTTTTTCTCTTGCCATTGTCAAGATTCACTCTTTGTCTCTGATTTTTGATAGTTTGATTATAATGTATCTCAGTGCATGTCTTTACATTTATCTAGTTGGAGTTTTTGAGCCTCCTGAATTTGTATGTCCATTTCTCTCAGATTTGGTGAGTCTGCAGTCATTATTTCTTCAAATAGGCTCTCTGTCCTCTCTTTTTCTTCTCCTTCTGGGACTCTCATTATGCTTATGTTATTCTACATGATGGTGCCCCACAAGTCCCTTAGCCTCTCTTCATTTCTCTTCATTCTTTTTTCTTCTTGTTCCCCTAAGTGATTTTGAAAGTCCTGTATTCGATTTCACTGATTCTTTCTCTGGTGAAGAATTCAGTTCCAGAATTTGTTTGTGTCTTCTCCATAGTTTCTACCTCTTTGTTAATGTTCTCATTTGTTAATGTATTGTTTTCCTGACTTCATCAATTATTGATCTGTGCTCTCTTTTAATTCACTGAGCATCCATATGATGGTTATTCTGAATTCTTTGGTAACTCATATATCTCCATTTCTTTAGGGTAGGTATCAAATTTAATTTGTTTTTCAATGGGACATGTTTCCCTGTTTCTTTGTATGGCTTGTCATCCTCTGTTGGGACTTTAGCATTTGAAAAATCAGCCACCTCTCCTGTTTCTGTGGTCTGGTTTCATACAGGGAGGACTTTCTACAATCAATCCAGCTAGAGATCCTGGAGACCTCTTAAAGCCTTATCTGGAGATGTGACCACTGTGGGCTTGTGCATGTAATCTAATAATTGAAGAGGTTTGCCAGTTTCTACTCAGAATCTCCCTCTGGCATCTGTCTGCAACACTGTGGCCTCTGTGGTGCAGTAGTAAGCTGTAGTACTGGACTTCCACCTAGCTTCTGTCTGTAGTATGGTGGACTCTGGGGCACATTGATTGCTTTTGTTCTCAGCAGTCCCGAACTGGCCACCCATTCCTGTCAATACTTAGATTCAGGCAAGACAGAAACCAGTCACTCAGGCACTTTCTAGAAAATTCAGATCACTGGACATGTGTTCTACTCCTTTCTCTCCTCAGTGAGAAGATGGGAGTTGAGGGTTTCCTCCCAATCATGTTATATTGGGGGTGGATCACTTGCAAGTGAGTGCCAGAAGATTTCCCACTAGGCATTGATGCAGTTAGTTTCACACTAACCTTGGGTGCAGGACCCACTTTACTGGTTTCTGGATTTCTCACAAAGACAACTGGCCCATGTATTATTGTTAAGTTTGTGTTTCCATGGGAGAAGGAGGGTATGGAGTTGCATATTCTGCCATCTTCTAATGTCACTCCTGATTTGAATCCCTTTAAATGAATATTTATTTATGATATAGATTATGGTCTGTCTTGGAATATTTTATGCAGACCTGAAAAGAAAGTGTATCCTGCTGTTAATAGGTGTTCTATAAACGTCAATTAGGTAAGTTGGTTAATAGAGTTGTGGTTGATAGTGTTGTTCAAGTCTTATATACACTTACTGATTTTCTGTCTGCTTGTTCTATCAATTTTTGAGAGATGAATGTGAAATCTCTGACTATAATTTTATATTAATTGTGAATTTCTCTCTGCGGTGCTAGCACATTTAGCTTTATGTTTTGTTTTGTTTTTTTTCAGTACGTGGGCCTCTCACTGCTGTGGCCCCTCCTGCTGCGGAGCACAGGCTCCGGATGCGCAGGCTCAGCAGCCATGGCTCACGGGCCCAGCTGCTCCGCAGCATGTGGGATCCTCCCGGATCGGGGCATGAACCCGCGTCCCCTGCATAGGCAGGAAGACTCCCAACCACTGTACCACCAGGGAAGCCCTGCTTTATGTATTTTGAAGTTCTGTTATTAGGTACATAAGAATGGGAATGGTGGAAGATAAATAGATACTGAGATCAGGAGAGGATTAAGCTCAGAACTGCAAATTAAAACAAGATACCCTTTACAATAAAAATCTATCTATCAATCTATCTAACTAATCTTATAATTTGTTTCTCTAGAGAACCCTGACTAATACACACGACATTCTCAGCTACTTGTGTGCATAGTTTTTATTCATTATTTCATTTCCACAACTGATTGGTGTGGCTGGCACATTGTGGGAGGCTGATGATATTTGTAAACTTGACGGTATTCATGATCTGACATTCTTTTGCTCTCTGTAATGCAAAAGAGGTTCATTTTCTTTACCCTCTCATACTTATCCAACTTATAGGAGGGATAAGGACATAGACAACATCTTTGATAATTAACTCGAGAAGAAAAGAAAAGCTCTAAGTGGTGCCTTTCATTCCCTGTAGACTGGCAACTGTTAACAGGATAGAGAATGAAAAATGTACATGTGAGTGGTGGTGGTGGTGGAAGGCGGTTGAGAAAAAATGAGCTCTTGTGGTATGAAAAGTTCAGGAAAAGAACATTAAGGATTAACCTCAGGTAAGTTGGAGGAAGGACTAAGGAGAAAATGCATAATGTTTGAACTCACTGAATAAAAACAACAGAAGGAAAAACATGTTACTAAAAGGAAAGAAAACATGGATTTTCTCCTTACCCTGGAGACTTCTGGCATCCAGATAATGAGTTTTAAAAAACTAGGGTTAATGTACCTTTACCCCCCCCAAAAAATAGTATATGCATGTTCTCTAAATTTAACCTATAAATTCATTATTTGACTTTTCTCAGTGTTGTGGTCACTATCCCCCCTTATTTCTTGTTATTCCTTAGCTAGAAAAAGCAACTTTCCCTCCTTTCTTTTACATAAATTTGAGTTGGCCTTAAGCCTTTTCACAAATCATTTTTCCTGATTAGGGTACCCTTTCCATCTACTCTGACAAACTATATCACTCCTCTTCTGCCTCATATATTTTTATGGTACTTTTTGTCCATAAATATCTGATTCAGACCTTGACTGAAGTAAAGAAAAATGCATTTCAAAGCTGAATCTAAAAACAAAAAACCTCTTCAGAGCACTGTGCATTCATTACAATATAATAAGCAAGAGTTCGTTAATATTATAACCTATTTTCTTCTAACTAATTTACATCCAGTTTTTTCATGTTTTCTTTTTTTTTTCACTCCTCTTTTTTACTAAAGTGTAAGTTCCTTTCATTAACTTTAACCACTAACTTGGGAAACTGTCAACACTTCATATTATGCCTGTTCTTCGGGGATGTGTAAGAAATCATCATTATTGCTTATTATGCAAACCCAGAGAGTCCCTGGCACATAGTATGTGCTCAATAACTATGTGGTGTCTTAAGGAGTTAACGTGACATTTGTAAAAGAAATACTGATCTGTAGTGCAAGAAAACCACATTTGAATTACTATCAGCTATAGTCCTTTCTTGTTTCAACTGGGAGGTACACGAATTGAGGACTTAATTTTTTAATTCTGGAAGGCAATTTTTTAATTCTGGAAGGCTCAACATTTTTTTTTTTTTTTTTTGTACGCGGGCCTCTCACTGTTGTGGCCTCTCCCGTTGCAGAGCACAGGCTCCGGACGCGCAGGCTCAGCGGCCATGGCTCACGGGCCCAGCCGCTCCGCGGCATGTGGGATCTTCCCGGACCGGGGCACGAACCCGTGTCCCCTGCATCAGCAGGCGGATTCTCAACCACTGCGCCACCAGGGAAGCCCTGGAAGGCTCAACATTTTGTCTTAAAGAATCCATATATTGAACGTTAAGTATCCATATCTCTTTCTTAAGTACTTAAATCAAAAGTTAACCATCTCCAAGTTTTAGTCTGAAGCACTCTTTGTCTAGGAGCTAGGTATTGCTTTTTGCTCATCCAACTGGAGTCCAACTGCGGCCTTTTTCATTCAACCATTCCTTCCCAGCACGGCCCTCTTATCTCCCTGGGGTCCCATCCCCACTGTCCCTCTCACCTCAAAAACACACACAAACAAAACCGGAAACCACAATTCCGCCTGCTCCTGTGGAGACTCGACAACGCTCAAGTCGAGGCCACAAGACACGTTTTTAAGCACGCCGTTTCCCTCCTCTAACCACATTAGATTTTTTCCAGAGAATATTTTACTCTCACAAAATGCGTCCGTCGTCTCAGACCTGACAACCATAGCGCCCTGCGGAGCAGCCGAGGGGAGACTACTAACACCGCCTTCTTACTTCCCGAAACTCCAGCGAAGACTTCCCAAGCTCGCTCTGTTGCCCAGAGGCCCCGCCCCCGCCCCCGCCCCACGTCCCTAGTGGTGCGGCACGCGCATGCCCGGTGCACGCCGCCTGCCCCCGCCCGGCGCCCGCTCCAGCCTCTGCTCCCCTTGGGCCCCCTCGCGCGGCTGGCGGCTGGCTCGTTCCCGGGCCGCGGCCCGTGGGGACGTTCGCAGACGAGCGCACCTCCCCGCGCGGAAGAGCCCCGGCTGGGAGGCTCCGAGCGAGCGTCGATTGGTTGACGTGGTGCCTGCGCGTCGGGCCTGAGAAAGTCTGGGCGAGCGCGCAGAGTCGGCTCCTGTGGCGGTGCGGGGCGCGTCTCAGGTAAACGGGCAGGGTGGGACGTTTGGGCGACCGGAGAAAAGGAGTGGGTTGAGGCCAGACCTGGAATTTCCGGCCGTAGCCTCCTTGGAGAAGGGGCCGCGCAGAAACTGCACCCGGTGAAGGTTGGCCCCGTGCGGCCGGGAGTGATGGGGCTCCCTCGAAGGTCAGCATCGTGGGGTCCTCCGGTCTTCTTTCTGGGCATGATTTCGGCATCTTCCCCTGTTTCCTATTACAAGAGTTCTGCAGCTGAGCATATATTCAAGGGTGTAGGTTTTTGTTAGTTTGCTTTTCCTAAGAGGCAGTGAATTGGAGGGTTCAGGTCCTGGCTCAACCTATGATTGACTCTGCCCTTGAGAGTCACTCATTCGCTTTGTATTTCAGGTCTCACACTTATAAGTTTTGGCAAAGAATGTGTGCTTCTTTAGGCACACTGAGCTATGCTGTACAAAGGTACTGTTAGAATTTTGGGGGGTTCACAATGTCTCTGGGCCCACATTTCGCTGACTGGAAGGTGACACCACCCGACAGTCATTTGTGAAGTACTTTAAGCTCCATGGATGAAAGGAACTGGATAAGCACAAGATAACAGCATTATTAGACAGGGTGTCGTAGAAAGAAAAAACTTTCCACAAGAACAGGCTTTTTGAAAAGCTCCTTTGAACATTTTATGCAGATTAAATCACAGTGGTAGTAGACAAAGGTGAGCCAAAACAAAGGGCCAAACAAAACATTTTAAGGAGGTGGTTTTTTTTTTTTTTTTTTTTTTTTTCCCTTACCCAGATAACTTTCACGATAACAAGTTCCTGGCTTTTCAGAGTTTCTCCTTGGGATCTAGTGTGGAACTAACCTAAAATGACGGTTACATAAACGTGGGTATCCTGTGCAATAGTATACCAAGAGAATTAATTAAAACAAAGCTCCTTTCTATATAAGGTAACAGGAATTAAGATATCTCATTGGGGACAGGTAATGATGGCAAATCCGAAAAGTGAACGAGAGATGTACACAGTTTTCCTTCAGAGGCATAGAGTTTGTAGATATGTTTCTAGTGTGTTAATTATTAAAGCGTAATAGACACACAGAAAAGTGCATGAATCATAAGTGTACAGCTCATTGAATTTTCACAAAGTGTGCATATCCAAGAAAAAACATTACTTGCATCCTAGAAGCCTCACTTTGTGTCCCCTTTCCAAAGGTAACCGTTATCTCAATTTCTGACATCATCAATGAATTTACTTATTATTGACTTTATATAAATAGAATCATACAGTTTATAGTCCTTTGTGTCTCACTTTTGCTCAATATTATATTCATGAGATTTATACAAGTTATGTAGCAGTATTCCATCCATTTTTGGGGTATTACCAGTAGGGCTGCTATGAACATTTTTTGTAAGTACTTTGGTGAACATATGTATACATTTCTGTTGGATGTATACCTACTGGTGAAATGGCTATATTATAGGATGCGCAAATATGTATTTCTGGTATACACTACCAAAAAGTTGTTCAAATTAGTTGTCAGTTAACACTCCTGTTATCAGTGTTTGAGAATTTTGGCTCCTGCACATGTTTGCAACATTTAGCATTGTCCTTTTCATTTTACCCATTCTGGTGGGTAGTGATATCACATTGGGGTTTTTCCCTAATTCCTGTAATGACTAATGATATTTAACACCTCTTCATATGTCTACGTATTGGCCATTTGGATATATCCATTGGCAGGGGTTATCAAATTTTCTGTAAAGGGCTGAATAGTTAGTATAGGCAGTCTTGCTTTGAAGAGTTTCAGTTAAAGCAGTCCTAGCTAGGACTGCGTGTATTTTAGGCTTTGCAGGCCATATACAGTCTCTGTTGTATTTTCTTTCTTCCTTCATTTCTTTTTGCCTGCCTGTTTGCTTGCTTCCCTGCCTACCTTCCCTCCTTTCCTCCCTTCCTCCCTTTTTGTTTTCTTTAACTTCCTTCCTTCCTTCCTTCCTTCATTTCATCCTTTGCTAACCACTACTATGTTGAAAAATGACTGTTCATAAATGACCATTTGATCTTCTGCTCATTGTTGGTGACATCATTAGATGGGGCTATGTTGGAAAAGTATAAATACATAATAGTACTAAGTAATGTGTGCTGTAGTGTTTTGGTGTTAAATTTCAAATCTCTAAACATACTTCCTTTGCTTTTTATCAGTTTTACCTTGAGATTAATTAGAGACCTGTTGGAGACTTCTCTAAATTGTTCTTATTGCTCCTACTATCTCCCATCCCTTTAAAGCTGACAAATAAAAAAGAGGTTAAGAAGCAAGAAAGGAAATACAACCCTTTGTTGATTTGCATAAAGGGCTAAGAAAGAGATGAATATGCAGGCAGTAGTCGACACTGAGTAAAAGTATAAAAAAGCATACCTACTTTTTGCAATACTTTGAGTTGGATATTGTCTTTTGAGCGGTTCCATCATGGGATGGCTTGGTTGAAGTTTATATCTACCCAATTGAGTATGCTCATAATATAGGAAGTAACAGTCAATGGCTTGGGCCATGAAACTCAACTGTGGCACCCCTGCCCAAGTTGGAGGTACTCTCTTCCTTAAATGCCCCATTGGGCTGTCCAGTTCATCTTCTCTTACTTTTGGTCCCCTGCCTTTCACTCAGCACCAAAAGTACCAAAAAAACTTTTGAAAATATGTTAACATTTTTAGCTAACACTTTCTTTTTTTTAGATGGCTTATAGAAGTGAATTTAGGTATATACATAGATATATGCTAATACTAATGAGAGGCTTGGGGCAGTCTCCATCAATGTGATGTTTTCTTTGATATGGATGATCTTGCTTGATTGTTATGCAGACACAGATTTAAGATAACCACTGGGCCCCAGTTTCCACCACCAACCCACTAGGGTCATTAAGCCTTTCTTATATAGAAATTTTGGATCCAGTTATGCATTGATTTATGTGTGTATATATACACACACATATTTTGACTAATACAAATACCTTTCTGCTTTATAATTGCCACACACAACAGTTGTACTTATATGCAATGTTTTCACTGCACTATTTGCACCAGAGTTTGTTTGTTTGTTTGTTTGTTTGTGGTACTTGGACCTCTCACTGTTGTGGCCTCTGCCGTTGCGGAGCACAGGCTCCCGACGCGCAAGCTCAGCGTCTATGGCTCATGGGCTCAGCCGCTCCGCGGCATGTGGGATCTTCCCGGACCGGGGCACGAACCCGCGTCCCCTGCATCGGCAGGCGGACTCTCAACCACTGTGCCACCAGGGAAGCCCTGCACCAGAGTTTGAGTCATTACAAATTATTATGTCTGGTAAAGGGTTTATACTGGTGGAGGGGATTCTCTGACAAGTGAAAACCGCCTCCCACCCCTACCTGATATAGGAGCAAATAGGGTATTTATGTAGTAGAAATGTGTAATGATACTAGATCCTGAATGATGCTTCTGTGTTCATAAGGATATATCTGTCAGTTCAGTTGTTGTCATTAGCTTCCTCGAGTACCTGCTCCCATGGACGTTGCCTTCATTGCGTGCATTACCATTGTTGACCTCTGGGACTGTCCATTTTCCAGGATTCCAGTGGGGACAAACCTTGCCCTTTCTGGTTGCAGTTTCTATTTTTAGATACTTCATTTAAGTTATACTTAATTTTGCTTACTTTGTTTCAGGTGACTGTATTTCTCTGCTATGATCTATTATCTGTTGCTTTCATACTTTCCTTCCAGCAAATACCCTTATTACTAATATGTCCAGATACCTGGGACTGGGGATGAGCAGAGTATAGTTCAGTTTCATCTCACATGCCACCTACAGAGATAGCTTTAGAGTTTGATGAGAGAGAAAGATATCTTGCACAACATTATCCAATTCTGGCTGCTCTTGTTAGTACTATTATTCTCTCTTCCTTTTGAATTTATTGGATTTTGAGACTGTTACAAAGAAAGGATAGTGTTGTTTTAGGGCATTAATTGCGAAGGGAATACGTTACAGTGCAAAGAGCACTGAGCATAAGAGCAGAATGAGTGTGGTTTACTACCTGTCTGTGTTAACCCTTCGTGCAACTCAGCTCTCTTTTGTAAAATGAGGCATTTTGACCAAGTATCTCTAACTTGGTAATCCTTTCCAAAAGACACAGTAGAGAAATACAGGATTTAGAATTTAAGCAACGCTTGAGGTCGTTTAGGCTGCCCTCTCAGTTTTTTTCAGTGAAAATATTAAGGCCTTGAGAGATTGTGTATAGTCCCATAGTTACTAGGATCCAGTTCTAACTTTTTATTCCAGTTGCTTTTTCCATTATGCTGCTTATGATAGGCAGCCTTCTAAGATAACCCTGTATCTGTGTAGTCAGTCTTGTGTAATCCCTTTCCCTTGACTGTAGACAAGACCTTGTATTAGAATATGGCGAAAGTGGTGGGATGTCACTTATGAGATTAGATTATAAAAGACTATAATTTCCTTTTTTCTGGCGCACTCTTGCTTGCTCACTTTGATGAAGCCAGCTGCCATATCATGAGTTGACCTATAGATAGCCTCACCCGTCAAGGAATTGAGGGGAGCCTTTGGCCAGTAGCCTGTGCAGACCAACAACCCCTTAGGAACTGAATCCTGCCAACAACCACTGATGGAAGTTGGGAGATAGTGTCCGAGTTAAGCTTTGAGATGGCTGTCGCCCTGGCTGACACTGTGGCCGCAACCTTGTGAGAGACTCTGAACTGAGAACCTAACGGAGCAACACCCAATTCCTCAGAAACTGTGAGATAACAAATGTGCATTGTTTTAAGCTGCTAAGTTTTGGGGTGGTTTATTAGGTAGCAATAGCTAACCAATAAAGTGCTCTTACTAATTTCAGAAAATTTTTAGTAAAAGGAATAATTCTCCTTGAAGTTTTTTATAAACATAGCTTCAGTATGTTTTTATCATCTTCAACATATTTGAGGATATTATTTTTACCTTTGTGCAAAGAAAAATATTAACCATTTAAGTATTCTATGTTTGTTTTAACTTAATTTCTAGGTATTTGTTTTTCTCAAAAATGGCAACATAAAGAGATGATTACTTTGAAGGTTGGTTTGGTTTGGCGTTTCATTAAATTGGGTAATCATGGGACAAACTTACCATAGAACTGCTTTTGGCAATTGGTACGAGCACCTCTGATTCAGATATTGTCTGTATTGAAGGTCTTTTTAATTTAGATTTTATACTGCTTGGGATGTAGATAGCCAGGTAGTCTGCTCTTATTTATCTGTAGTTTTACATTAAGGTGATTTGAGTATGTATAGATATTATTTTGAGAATCGCCTTTAGTATCCCTTGATTTATAAGTTTTGGAAGCTACTAGAGTACAACAGGGATGATTTTACTGGAACCCTTGATCCTCAATCTTGTTTTATTTTTCTGTTGGAGCTTACCAACTTCTCATCTTCATAGTTATATCTTGAGGTTTTTGCTACTGTGGAACAAGTTTTGAAAAACTGAAAAAATAAATAAATGAGTATATAAATAAATAATATAGATCAGTTAACTTTTAAATATCTTTATTGTGAAATTCAATACATGTAAAAAAGAAGTATATAAATATATGTGGACAGTTCAATGAATAAATAAAAAGTTAATACCCATGTAACTACCATCAGTTATTTTCAATTGAATAATCATTGAAATGAGCTTTGTATCTGGCTTTTTAAAAAATGTTGTATGAGTATGACTGTGTGTATGTGTGTATGTGTGATGTAACTTCTGCAGTTGATGGGTACAGTGCTTTATATGTGACTAGTAGGTGAAGTTTGTTAACACTGTTGTTAAAATCTTCTCTTTCCTTACTGATTGTGTGTGTGTGTGTGTGTGTGTGTGTGTGCGCGCGCGCACACTTGTGCTTGATTGTCAGTTACTGACAATTTACTATGTGTTAAATCTCGCTGTGTAATTTTGGATTCTATTTCTCCCTAGGAGTTTTCTGTCAATTTTTGACTTATTTATTTTGAAGTCATGTTATTAGAAGTGTAGTCAACTTTCTAATTAGTCTGTCTTCCTATGAATTGAACCTTTGTTCCATGAAGAAGTGTTCCTTTTTATCTCTAGTAATGCTGTTTGTTTTAATGTCTAATCTGATTTTTTTAAAACTATTTTGAAATAATTTTAGACTTCCTGAAAAGTTGCAAAAATAGTACAGATAGTTCCTGTAAACCTTTCTCCTTGTTTCTAATGTTAACACAATGTGTAATCATAGTACAATTATCAAAACCAAGAAATTAATATTGTTACAATACTAGTCACTATACATTTTATCAACAGTTTTCCCGTTACAGTAGTGTTCTTTTTCTGTTCTAGGACTCAATCCCGATCCCACATTGTATTTAGTTGTCATGTTTCCTGAGTCTTCTCCAATCTGTGACCTCTTTCTGATTTTGGTATAGCTGTATCAGCCTTCTTTTGATTAATGTGTACATAGAATTGGATTTTTAAAAATCCAGTGGGACATCTTTATCTTAAAATTGGAGCATTTGGTAGTTGGATCATTTCTTCCATTCATATTTTGTATTATTCCATTTTTTACCCTCTTCTATTTCAGAAATTATACATGCTTTGTAATTCTTTCAGTGGCTATTGTAGAAACTGTAGAATCCTGGAATGAATGCTTTCAGACCTTTCTTTATGCATTTCCTTATGTGTATATATGTATCCAAACACACGGTTTTGGTTTGCTTGCTTTTTTATTTTCTTAATATAACAGTGGTCATACTGTATTATTTTACAACTACCTCTTTTCACTTATTAAGAAAATAATAAATGCATAACCATTATACACTCTTTTAAGCAACATAAATAAATAAAAAGTTGACAGCAAAACATTGCCCCAAATTCCATTACCCCAACGAAAATAACCTTCATTAAAAACCAGGTGTACAGCATTCTGTTTCTTTTCCTAAGAGTATTCAATTTAAAAAAATAAAAAAGCCTAGCCATAGGCACATGTTTGTGAAATTTCACAGCACCAAGAATAAAAAAGAAAGAAAGAAAGAAAGAAATCGGAAGGTTTCCAGAGAGAAAACCTAAAAAGAAAAAAGAATTGAATATATCAGCGTCTGTCTTCTTGACCAGCAGTATGGCTAGTTAACAATCAGTGAAGTATGGGAGTTAGAACAAAGATATTTTCACACCTGAAAAGCCTCAGAAGTTGTGCTCTAGCAAACTAAAGAAGTGAAAGAAAGACCTGGAGTGTAGGAAATAGTAAGTTCAACCCAGGAAAACAGTGAAATGATGTCCTAAGAAGGACAGTTATATAGCAGGCCTAGAGAGCAGATGGTCCAGATTTGAGAGAAGCCTCCTCAGGAAGGAGGTTTCCAGGAAAGAAAGAGGATTAAGAGACCTTATATCCTCTGGGGCTGTAGTTTTCTCTGTGGAAGGCTTTTAAATCTATGAATTCAATTTCTTTAATAGATGTAGGGCTATTCTGGCTATCTATTCTTACTGAGTTAGCCTTGGTAGATTGTATTTTTCAAGGAGTTTGTCAGATTTATAGGTGTGAAGTTATTTGTAATATTCCCTTTTTATCTTTTTAATGTCTATGGGATTGTTTTAATATCCTCCTCTTCTTCCTGATATTGGCAATATATGTCGTCTTTATTTTTATCTTGGTCAGTCTGGCCAAGAGGGTATCAATTTCATTGCTCTTTTCAGAGAACCAGCTTTTGGTTTCATTGATTTTTCTGTTTTCACATTTTCAGTTTCATTGATTTTTGCTCTTTACCAAAACATCCTTCTGTTTACTCCGAGTTTAATTTTCTCTTAATTTTGTATTTTTTTTTAAAGGCAGAAGCTTGAGTACTAATGAGAGGCTGTCCTCCTCCCCACCTTTTTAAAAAATTTTTATGGGAATACAGTT
Organism: Mesoplodon mirus; assembly: GCF_964341445.2. Taxonomy (NCBI): domain Eukaryota; kingdom Metazoa; phylum Chordata; class Mammalia; order Artiodactyla; family Ziphiidae; genus Mesoplodon; species Mesoplodon mirus. The sequence continues at coordinate 127,159,137 of NC_138979.1, forward strand.
GATTTACAATGTTGTATTAGTTTTAGGCGTACAGCAAAGTAAATCAGTTATACATATACATATATCCACTCTTTTTTTTTTTTAGATTCTTTTCCCATATAGGCCATTACAGAGTATTGAATAGAGTTCCCTGTGCTATACAGCAGGTTCTTACTAGTTATCTATTTTATATGTAGTAGTGTGTATATGTCAGTTCCAATCTCCCAGTTTATCCCTACCCCCACTTATCCCCCCGTAACCATAAGTTTGTTTTCTACATCCATGACTCTGCTTCTGTTTTGTAAATAAGTTCATTTGTACTTTAAAAAATATATATTTATTTATTTATTTATTTGGCTGCAACGGGTTTAGTTGCAGCACGTGGGATCTTCATCACTGCATGCAGGTTCTTCAGTTGCGACATGTGGGATCTTTAGTTGCATGGCATGCGGGATCATTTAAGTTGTGGCATGGGAACTCTTAGTTGCGGCACATAGGATCTAGTTCCCTGCCCAGGGATTGAACCTGGGCCCCCTGCATTGGAAGCGTGGAGTCTTAGCCACTGGACCACCAGGGAAGTCCCTTTTTTTTTAGATTCCACATGTAAGCGATATCATATGATACTTGTCTTTCTGTGTCTGACTTACTTCATTCAGTATGATAATCTCTAGGTCCATCCATGTTGCTGCAGATGGCATTATTTTGTTCTTTTTTATGGCTGAGTAATATTCCATTGTATATACGTACCACATCTTCTTTATCCATTCCTCTGTTAATGGACATTTAGGTTGCTTCCATATCCTGGCTGTTGTAAATAGTGCTGCAGTGAACAGTGAGGTACATGCATCTTTTCGAATTATGGTTTTCTCCTCATATATGCCGAGGAGTGGGATTGCTGGGTCATATGATAGTTCTATTTTTAGTTTTTTAAGGAACCTACATACTGTCCTCTATAGTGGCTGCACCAATTTACATTCCCACCAACATTTGCAAATGAAGCAACTGACAAGGGATTAATCTCCAAAATATACAAACAACTCATGCAGCTCAATATCAAAAAAACAAATAACCCAATCAGAAAATGGGCAGAAGATCTAAATAGATATTTCTCCACAGAAGCCATATATATGGCCAAAAAGCACATGAAAAGATGCTCAACATCACTAAGTATTAGGGAAATGCAAGTGAATACTACAGTGAGGTATCACGTCACACTGGTCAGAATGGCCATCATCAAAAAATCTATAAACAATAAATGCTGAAGAGGATGTGGAGAGAAGGGAACCCTCCTCTCTTTTTTAATACATGTGTTTTAATACTATAAATTCCTTCTAAGCACTGATCTAGCCATATCCCACAAATTTTTGTTATGTTGTGTTTGAAATACAGTTTGAAATATTTAAAAATTTCCCTTTACTCTTCCTTTTGAACCATGTGTTACTTAGAAGTGTTTGGGGATTCTTGAGATACCTTTTTGTTAATGATTTCTAGTTTATTTTGTGGTAAGATAACATCATTTGTATGATTTCAGTTCTTATCCATGTGTTGAGGTCTTTTTTTATGGACCAGAATAGGGTCTTTTTTGGTAAATGTGCCATGTGTACTTGAAAAGATTGTGTATTCTCCTATGCTGGGTAGAGCTGTCTGTAAATATCAAATAGGTCAAGTTGGTTGATAATGCTGAGTCCTCTCTATCTTTGCTGATTTTCTGAGTACTTATTCTCTGAATTACTAAGAGAGGTATGGTGAAGTTTCCAGCTGTAATCAAAGATATGTCTGTTGTTCCTTTCATCAATTTTCGCCTCTTGTATTTTGACATTTTGTTGTGAAGTGCTTACATATTTAGGATTATTTATGTCTTGTAAGTGATTTAAACCCTTCAATGTCCTTAGTCTTGGTAATGTTTCTTGTTTCACTTTGTCTAATATTAATATAGCCACCTTGCTTTCTTTTGATTAGTATTTGCTTGTTTTTTTCACTGTGCTCTATGATCCTAAATAATATATAGTTAGGAAAGGGTAATTTGTAGGATATTTTCATTTTGTGTTGACAGGGTTCAGAACACGCTACCCCAAAATATGATACCTTGGCATATTGAGTATTTTAAAGCTGAAGGATTTTGAGAAACGGCAGGTGCAGGAAGGACTCTCAGACCTCCCCTTTCCTCACTGAAGCAGGTCATAAGACCCTCATGTGAGAGGTGCCCTCCCTCTATCTGGAGGAAAGGAACATCCTTATCTTCAAAGATGGAGGATACCAAAAGGAATCTGAACGAACAGGCCTTGCTAAGTTTTCACCAGTTTACTACCCTTGGCTCATACCCTTTTGTCCTATAACGTTTTTCCATGACTTTCCACTGTTCATCATAAACCTAGTGTAAAAATGCTCGGGCTTGTTTTCTTCACATCTGCATTTCCTTTTGAAGGCTCCCATGTCATGTAAAACTTATATTAAATAAACTTGTCTGCTTTTCTCTTGTTAATCTGTCTTTGTCAGTTTACTATTCAGGCCCAGCCAGGGATCCCAAGAGGATCAAGGAAAAGTTTTTCACCCCTACAGTGTGCATTTTGTTACTTATGTATTTATTTTAAATAATGTTTTGATTTTAGGAAGTAATGTCTTACCAAGTATGACCTAAGAGCATGTAATTTTATGTTAGGGTACAAGGATATAAGTGTTCATAACATAATTAGAAAAAAAATTTGCATTATTGCTCTACTTCTTGGATGGAATTTGAATGGTAATTTCTTACAGATACTATTTGTATTTGGGTGTTGAAATGCTGTTTTGCATTGTCTCAATCATATATATAAAACCTAAAGTTTTAAAAAATATTTAAATTCATTTTTTTTAACGGCGTTTTCTGAAGTATGGCAGACCTCTTCTTTAAGCAGCATGTCTTGAAACTAATTAGTAGTTTAATACTCGTATTATCTTTTAAATTTAATGTAAATTGAAGCTCTTTCCTTAATTTATGTCAAACAGCTTGTTACCAGCATGGAAGCTGCAGATATTGTGTGATATAGCTTAAGATCTCCCAAAGTAGAACATTTTATTCAGTGGCATGAGCTGGCACAGTGGGCAAGATTTTTCTAATTCATTTCGGTAGGTGAACTGTAACTTAGGAAGTTCATATACAAAAACTCATTGTCTGAGTTTCCTTGTGATTCTTTACTGGTTAAGAAACTCACCTTAGGATTTCAGTGGCTTAGTTTCTATTGCCTTTATTTCTTGCAGGTGATTAATTTTCATTTTAGTTTAAATTAAAAACTTCATACCCATCTTTAAAATGCCTATAGTTTTGTTTGTTAGCCATTTTAGAAGTAAAATCTCATTTAAAATATTTTGTCACATGATTAATAGCTGGTTCTGGAAGCTTTTGGTCTACATGTAAATATACCTTAAAAATTAGAGAAATTATTTTCTTCACTGAAGTTTTTTTGAATCAGTTTTCTTCTAAAACATGCTCTTAATTTTAGGAATTACTTTATGAAAAACAAAAGACTGTATTATTAGCCGGTCAGTGGATAAAAATTTAGACTACTCTTTAACATTGCCACATTTAATATTAATGAGATTTTTAAGAGCTGCCAAAACGATGTTCTTTCTAGTGATATTCATAACAGGAAACAATGATATTGCCATCCAATTGAATATTAAAAACCATTGAAGTGGTCTGAAGAAAAATGCTTATGATATAATATTGTGGAAAAAGTCAAGTATGTGTAGACATTGGTTGCACATATATAAATATGTAAAACAAAAGTGGCAAAGGAAGCACACTAAGATTTTAAGAGTATTTCATATTTTGGTGGTGAATGTAAGCGATGATCTTTTTTTCTTTCTTCCTACTTTTGTTTTAGTGTATTCTGGATTATTTTCTATGGGATATGGTCATTTGGGCACTGCCTAGAATTTCTATCTCTGATTTTTTTTTCTATCAGTGATTTCTGCCAAATCAAGAATCCAGCATCATTTGACATTACTATTGGATTTGCTCTGAGTTCTAATGATTATAGTTGATTGTAACGAGTATATTTGTTTTAAGAATATAAAGATTTTTAAGCCCTTTGAAATTTTCTAAAATGAGTTGTGAAAATTTTTTAAAGTAATTATTTTAGAAAAATAATTATTTTTAAAAGTAAGTAATTATTTAGAAGTAAGTAATTATTTAGTAATTATTTAGAAGTAATTATTTATTCCCTTCTCTAGCATTTGTCTGGACTTTTTTTTTTTGAAGCTGATTTTTGTGTGTTGTCCATATTCTCTTTATTTTATTTTACTTTATTTTTTTAATTAAAAAAATTTTTTTTGGCCATGCAGCGTGTCTTGTGGGCTTTTAGTTCCCTGATGGGGATGAACCTGGGCCCTCAGAAGTGAGAGTGCAGAGTCCTAACCACTGGACTGCCAGGGAATTTCCTGGACTTCGTTTTTATGTTTTTATTTTGTCCATATTGTGTCTTCCCTACTGAATTTCGACTGTTTTCAGTTTCTCCGCAATGTACAAGAAACTTTGTCCAAATGTTTTGAGAGTTCATAAGGCTTTGACTGCTCCAGCCCCTTCACTTCAGGCCTTGTTGAGGACCTTTGCTTGCTGTGAACATACCTGCTGCTTATAGAGATTCTTGTGGCTCTCAGATACCTCTTTGCTCCCTGTTGTTCCCCTCTCCTCTTTCCTGCGCAGATGTTGGATATCATGCAGGTCTTATAGTTGTTGGTGTTGTATTTTTGTGTTTACCTAGTTTTGTGTTTGATATTTTGTTTATGGGTTTGTTTTTACTATCCTGGTCTCTCTGTCTGTTTTTGTGGAGATATTTGGGGACATTCACAAATTATGCAGCTTCTACCATGGTCTTCCCAGAATGTTCTTGGCTTTTGCACAAAGTTAAATTTATTCAATGTAAACGGTTGTCTTTTTTGAAGATATATTCTGCTAAAATGTTCTTTATTTTATAAAGTAATAGCCTATCAACAAGTTTTGTTTTGGAAATTTTACTAGTTTGTGAAATGTAAAATTTTTAGTCACCACTTATTTCCTCAGTTCCCTAGAACAGAAAAAAAAGTGACTTGCCAAAGGCTACAGCATTAATAAGCATCAGTGTCTAAATACTCATTTTATGACTCTGCAATAATCAGCCCTAAAGTAGTTACAGGAAGTGACTGAATGAAAGTGAACTCTGGTTAGAAAGTATTTTATCCTTCAGCTAATATGTGGCTATGCTGAGTTAGGATTCTCTTCTGAATAGTATGAGAAATAACTCTTCTAGGGAGAGTGGAGATATGCCTTTTGGCAGGCTCCTGATCATCAAGGACACAATATCCAGTTGATTCATGACTGTGATCCCTCTTTTATTTTAAATTTCTTCTGTAAGAGAGGCTAAAAACGTCTCTTAACATAGGTGGTATGAGAGCTGGAAAACTCACAAGACGTATGTATTAGTTTCCTATTGCTGCTGCAACAGCTGTAACAAATCACCACAAATCTAGTGGCTAAAACAACACAAATTTATTATCTTACAGTTCTGGAGGTTAGAAATCTGAAATGATTCCCACTGTGCTAAAGTGATATTAGTAAGACTGTGTTCCTTTGTAGACTCTCTAAGGGAGGTTCTCTTTTCTTGTCTTTTCCTGCTTTAGAGGCAGTCTGCTTTTCAACTTTATGGTACATTTCCCCAAGGAGGTGATCAGTTAACATTTTATAGTCTATTCATGTTTTTGGTTCTTTGAACTTATTTAGTACAGTTTATTTCATTTAACCAGCACACAGCCACTGTCTACTATGTCTCCCCATATCTGGGGTTTGGAAATGGAGCTGAACAGGTATATCCAAGGTCTAAAAAATGAAATGTGTGTGAGAGGGAGAGTGAGTGTATTTTCAGAAGAGGCGATGGGGTGAGCTTGCAGTTAAAGAGTTTCAGGTACCATAGAATCACTGTTGACATTTGTTGGTACCTAATACAACACAAGTTTATTTCTCACCCATACAGAGCTTGGCTTAGAGATCGAGGTTCCTTCTGTATTGTGAGGCCACCATCTCAAATGTGGTTTTCCAGGTTGTTGCAGGAGGGGAAGAGAAGGCTAGAGGATCTCATAGAATATCTTTAAGGATGAGTTGTGAAATTGGCTTGTATCTCTTCTGCCTACACTGCTTTGGCTACAACTCGGTTACATGACCCAAATGTAAAGAAGACTAGGAAGGGACTTTTCTGGCAGCACAGTGGTAAAGAATCTGCCTGCCATTGCAGGGGACACGGGTACAATCCCTGGTCCAGGAACATCCCACATGCTGTGGAGGAACTAAGTCCCTGCACCGCAACTACTGAACCCGCGCATCCTGGAGCCCGTGCTCCACCACAAGAGAAGCCACCACAAGGAGAAGCCCGTGCACCGCAATGAAGAGTAGCCCCCACTCGCTGCAATTAGAGGAAGCCCACGCGCGGCAATGAAGACCCAACGGAGCGAAGAATAAATAAATTAAATAAGTAAATAAATTTTAAAAAGGTGGCTAAGAAATTCAGTTTTCCTGTACATTCAGGAACAGGAATTGCTATGGTTTATAGTCCAACCAGTCTGGGGTTTGCAAGGGGAGAAGGTAAAAAATTAAATGATGGTTAGATCTTGTTATGAACTGAATGTTTATGTCTCCTCCACATTCATATGTTGAAACCTTTGGTGTGCCAGGTGGGGACTTAGGAGGTAATTAGGATTCAATAGGTCATGAGGGCAGAACCCTCATGAATGGGATTAGTTCCCTTACAAGAGTCACTAGGGGGACTTCCCTGGTGGTCCAGTGGTTAGGAATTTGTCTTCCAGCACAGGCAACACGGGTTCAATCCCTGGTTGCAGGACTAAGATCCCACATTCTGCAGGGCAACCAAGCCCACCTGCCACAACTACTGAGCCCACGCGCTCTAGAGCCCCCATGCCACAGCTAGAGAGCCCGTGTGCCCCAGCTACTGAGCCCGCACCACAGCTGCTAAGTCTGCATGCTCTGGAGCCCACGCACCGCAACGAAGACCCCACACGCGTACCGCAACTAAGACGCAACACAGCCAAATGAATAATTAATTAATTAAAAAAAAAGTTTCAGCTTATATCCTCCAAATGAGCTGACATTTTTTTAAAAATTTGTTTTTAATTAAAAAAAAAAAGAGTCACTAGAGAGTTTGCTTCCCAGCTCTGCTCTCTGCCATGTGAGAGTACAATGAGAAGTTGGTAGTCTGAAGCACAAAAGAGGACTCTCACCAGAACTTGACCATGCTGGCACTCTTATCTCAGACTTCCAGCCTCTAGAACTGTGAGAAGTAAATTTCTGTTGTTTGTGAGCCATCCAGTCTGTGGTATTTTTGTTAGAGCAGCCCAAATGGATTAAGACAGATCTCATATCTTTTCCTCACCCAGTAGGATTTTTGCCCTGCCTTATTACCCCATGGCACTTGCAGCTTGGGTTATTGCTCTTGATTTCTGTGTTGGTGGGACAGACAAGAATTGTTCTAATGCAACATGGGGGAGGTTAGAGCCAGGCAAATTTTTCTCTCACCTCTTCTTTCTGCATAATCAGTGTCTGCTGTTCACCCAAGGCTATAGTCCTCCTCTTCCCCAGTCCTCTTTCAAAGCAGCTGACACATGGATTTCTTGAAGTTTTTGGTTGGTTCTTCAGGTCCGTGATTCCCTCTCACTTTTCAAGTTTCTCAAGGTTGATTTTGGGGGAGAGAGCCAGCAATCTTTATAGTTTACTGTCTTGACCCTTCCTAGTTTCTGAATAACTGGAAGCCTTCCTAATTTCTGAATAAAACATCCTTAGGAGGGACTTCCCTGGTGGCGCAGTGGTTAAGAATCCACTTGCCAATGCAGGGGACACGGGTTTGAGCCCTGGTCCAGGAAGATCCCACATGCCACGGAACAACTAAGCCCGTATGCCACAACTACTGAGCCCATGCATCACAACTACTGAGCCTGCACTCTAGAGCTCACAGGCCACAACTACAGAAGCCTGTGCGCCTAGAGTCTGTGTTCCACAACGAGAGAAGACACCACAATGAGGAGCCTGTGCACCGCAATGAAGAGTAGCCTCCGCTCGCCACAACTAGAGAAAGCCCACGCACAGCAACGCAGCCAAAAATAAATAAATTTATAAAAAATCATCCTTAGGAAAAAACTCCAACCTTGTCTTAACTGAGAAGGAAACAGTTTCATTTTTTGTCCTTATAAATAGAGTAAACAATTTATTCCTTGCATCTAGGCAAGAGGGTAATTTTGATAAACCAGTAACTTTCTATGGAAAAGTTTATCAGATGATAGTGACCAAGGACAGCAGAAAACTTTGTGTTGGGTTATTTGTGGATATGATTCTTGTTTTAGCAAGTGGATTCTCTTTCTTCCAACTGTTGATACTATCCTTGCCCACCCCCTCAGGTCAGGTTGAAGATCTGAAATAATAATTTAAAAGCCCATTTATCAAAGCAAGTTCCTTGCTTCAAATTTTTAGTCTCTTATGATATCTAAAAGGTAGAAAAATTTAAAACAATTTGATTTGATAAAATAAGCACCCTGACCAATAAAAGTTGTAAGGTTGAAAATGTTGTTAAAGTTCCCCCAAATAAGCCAACAGTTTCATAAAAAAGTCTTTATGTTGGATTGTTCATTTAAAATATATGTACTCTTCTGCTAGGTGCTGTGCTCAGTAGGCACCAGAGATATGAATTAGTGTAGAATTAAATCCTTAAACATTATTAAAAGATTAAGGTTTGCTAACCCTATTATTCATATGAATTAACATCACAGAGTAGTGGACTAAGCAACAATTTTAATTAAATTGACAACATAAAGAGAAATACACTTAAATTCTATAATGAGTTTATACAGAAATGTGGAAATGAGTATTAGATTTGTAATTACTACTGGTTGTATACCTCTTCATGCCTGGTGCCTGATTTTAATCAGCTTTTATATTAAGTTAAATTTATATACATTGATTGCATCATGATTCAGAAATAATTGAGTTTGATTTGAGTTTAGTTACATTAATGGTTAGAATGTTTTTATAGTTTTAAAATATGTGTATTTAAAGTAGTTATTAAAGGGGGAGTTTTTCAGAGTCTTTAAAGGCTGCTGTAACATTTAAGTTTTGCATCAAAATTTTAAAAATATAAAAGTTTTTTATTATGTTATTTAATAGTTAAGAAAGGTCAAAAAAGTGTTTAGAAACCTTGCTTGTGTTTTGTCCGTATCTCCCTAGCTGTTTGTTATTATGACCTTAGGAACTTTGAAGAGCATTTTACATTAGTATTTGCCTACAGAATATTACTCCATACTTGTATGTTTGTGTAGTGACTTTTGTCACAATACACTTTTGTGCATCTTATTCTCTTCTTTAAAGGAACAGTGAGTTCTAAGTTTTTCCTTTGCCAAATCAATTGTTACTGTTCTTTGTTCCTACAGAAAAGTTCATTACAAGATATTGAGGAAATCCCGAATATTCATAAATATCACTGATCAAATGCAAAATGTTGGCTAGAATATTGATTAGGAAAAAACTTGTAATTACTTGTTATGAGTGAAAGGTGGGCTTTTTAAAAGTCAGTTTTGTTAGGTTTGCTGTGAAAGTAGTTAAAAGGACTGAAACAGAGGTGTTGGAAATGTTTGTCTATTTTTCCACTAGGTGGCGACGTATACTTGTTCTTTCTCTAGCAAACAAGGCCATTTATCTGATGAGGTAATACTAAGGTTAAACTTCTGTAACCCGTATATTAATAGAAATAAATAACTAAAGGTAAAATATAACTTTATTTCTTATATATAAAAATGTTATTTGCAAGTCATCTGTGGGGAATGTGTAATTTTGATTTTTTTGGTAGGATTGCTAATTCCGATGGTCTCTTAATGGCCAAAAATATTTTAAAAATTCAGTATACAGTTGAAATTATCTTAAATGGCTTCCACTTAATGATTTTGCAGAATAACTAAAGTTCTGCATTTCCTTTGGTATAAACATACCAACTGATGCCTGTGGTATGCTTAATGTTCAGGCTAGTATTGATCTCTTGTAGATGTTTCTGCTCCTACTAGTTCAGTTGATTTATTTACATACCAAGAATGACTTGTGTTTGTCCCCAAACCTGTTTACACCAGTTGTATCTGTGTCATATAATTTAAATCAATCTAGATGAGCTAATAGAAATATCTTTATAAAAAGTGTTCTTCTTGTGAAAGCTAAGGTGATGTTTAGCAACAGTCAGGTTAAAAAAATTTACTATCAAAGTAGGTGTGACAAAGCTGTGGAAAAAACCTAGATTATGCACTTGTTTATGAGGCAGAAAAATGCTTGGAATTCTGTTAATTCTGTACAAAAGGTGCTTTTATTTAACAGAGCGATTACACATGTACAAGTTTCACATTTTGATGCTTATAACTGAGAGATAACTCTCCACAAAATTTATGTTGAAGATGCTGAATGTCCTGGATGAAAGTTATTTAAAGTTAAAGCATTTACTTAAGTGCTTAGTAATTTAAAGTTTGTTTCTCTCTTAATATTACTTTCTTGCTATAGTTCATATGCTTGTTTTAACTGATTATTATTTAGAGGAAATCTAAATAAAAATTATTAGTAGAAAAAAATGTATTTAGGTAGAAGAAAATTAATACTTTATCAAAGGCTCCAGAAAGTTTAGCAAATAACATAGCCTTTTTCAGTCTTGTTGAGTAAATGTAATGATTTTTATCTTTTTATGATTTCAGATTTCATGATTTGTTGCTGAATTGTTTTTTTAGCCAAAAGTTTGAATTTTGGTCCTTAGGTTCTCTGGCCTCTTCATGTTTAACTAGCAAGGGATTGTCTTCCTCCACATATACAAGACGGGCAATTTTTGTTCAGTAGTGAGTTGGTTCCTCTCTAGTAGGAGTTTCTCTTCCCCACTATAATCCTCTGAGAGCAATTTCATTACTAAGAAAAGGTAGAAGATTTTTTGACTAGGAGTCAGAAGGTCTAGGTTTTAGTCCTAGAATTTAGGCCCTAGAACAATAAATATTTGCTCAGTACAGAAATGAATGAGTAGCTTTGCTCCATATTAGTTGTGAGACTCTAACCTGGTCAATTAACTTCTCTTAGAACCTTATCTATAAAATGTGATTTTATTAATTCAACACACACTTCTTCAGTGTTATGAGTGAGGCACAACAATGAGAAATATAAGCCTCCTTTCAGTCAGGTTGCTTAATTGAGAGGAGCACATAAGTAAATAATATGCACTTTGACAAGTGCTTTGGTGAAGTTTTGTATAGATAGAACTGGACAGGGGCAAGTGGATAGCCCCTTTAAATCTGTAGATATTGTTTGGACATTTACTTAGTGGGGGTAGGGAAAACTGATTTTATTATCTTGAAATTATTATACAGAACAGTAAAACATTAACTTTCACTAGTTGAAGAAAAACATTTCTGAAAAAGATTTTGCAAAATATTTTTCAATGTTCTGTAGCTCTTGTTTTCACTTCTGAACCAACAGTTTCTTGGGAAGCATATTTATGAGTTTCAAAATTGGATAAGGTAGGTCACCAGAAAAGTGCCATTTGAATTTTAACTCAGTACAACTGTATATATAGTAGGTCTTGTCAAGGAATGTTATAAAATTTCCAGAGAAGAGTGACATATAGAAACCTTAGTTAACTGACATCATACTTCTCATTCATTCCAGTGAGGTTTTAGTGGCCTTTATAGCCATTCACTCTGCCCTTCAATCCTAACTGGCTTGCCTGCATTCAGTTTGAACAGAATTGGCACTTCATAATTTTAAGTTTTCCAGTCCATGACCATAGTAAATATCTCCATTTATTCAGGTTTCCTTTATATCTCTCAATAAAGTTGTATTATTTTCTCCCTCAGGGTTTTGCATTGTTGTAATGGCAAGGACCTTAAGTAGACGTTGAAAGAAGTGTGAATAGCCAAGATTCTTGATTTGTTCCAGTATCAAGGGAACAATTTTTAAGGTTTCACCATTCTTAGAGGATTTTTTTCTTGCTTGTTGTTTAAGACACCTGTTATCAGATTATTATATTTTTAGAATGCAAAGAGTTTTTTTTAAAGAAATGCATATTGAATTTTACCAGATGCTTCCTCTATACTTTGATGTTAGTAATGAATGCATTAATTTCTTTTCAAATATTGAATAAACCTATAATGAGATAAACACAACTTAGTCACAGTACATGATTGCTTTCCCTATATTGTTGGTTTCTGCTTACTAATATTTTGTTTATAATTTTTACATCTGTGTTCATTAATGAGGTTTGCCTCTTTCTTATACTATTCTTATATGGGTTTGGTATCAAGATTTCTGCTGTCCTTGTAAGATTTTGCTGTCTTTTACTTGCTGACAATTTTAAAGTAAGATTGGAATAATTCCACATAAGATTGGAATCATAATAATTTCTGAAATACGTTACCTCCCAGGAATATTTTCCACTCCTGATTAATTTCTTTGAAAATTATAGGATTAGTCAGATGTTTTATATCTACTGAGTCAGTTTTGGAAATTATTTTTTTTCTGGGTATTTGCTGCATCTAAATTTTCAAATATGTTGCCATAAAGATGTTAATAATATTCTTCTTTTTTTTGAAGCATAGTTGATTTACAGTGTTATGTTATATATATATATTATTAATCCTGATATTGATTGTTTTTGTATTTTCTCCTTTCTTCTTGATCAGTTTTACAGGAGTTGTCAAGTTTTTTTACTCTCTTCAAAGAACCAACTTTTGGCTTTGTTAATTCTCTCAGTGATATATTTATTTCCTATTTAATTTCTGCTTTTAATTCTTTCCTTCTAATGTCTTTGAGCGTATTTTGCTTTAGTGCTAATTCCTTTTGATAGATTCTTAGCTCAAACTCATTAATTTTCAGTCTCCTTTCCTAATATGTGTATTTTAAGATATAAAGTTGCCTCCAAGTAGTACTTAAGTTGTATCTCACAAGTTTTGCTTTGTGGAATTTGTTATTGTAGGGTTCAAAATAGTTTATAAATGTAATCATGACTTTTTCATTGACTTATTTATTAATTTCTGAACATATGGGAACTTTATTGATTTCTGAATATGTGAGAATTTAAATTTCTAAACATAGGATCTTCTTTTTGTTATCTGTATCTAACCTTATACTGTGATTAGAGAAGATGCTCTATCAAGTTTTTTTCTTGTACTATTTTTTTTTAATTTATTTATTTATTTATTTATTTATTTATTTAGGCTTCACCAGGTCTTAGTTGCGGCACGTGGGATTTTTAGTTGTGGCATGCGGACTTCTTAGTTGTGGCTTGTGCACTCTTAGTTGTGGCATGCATGTGGGATCTAGTTCCGCCACCAGGGTTAGAACCCGGGCCCCTTGCATTGGGAGCATGGAATCTTACCCACTGGACCACCAGGGAAGTCCCTCTATCAAGCTTTAATTCTTTGAAATTTGATTCTACTTGCTCCCGGAATATGGTCAATATTATATGTACTTAACAAGAGTGTGTATTCTGGATGTTAGGTAGAGCATTAATTTATGTTCAGATTTGTTAGGTCAAGTTTGTTAGTGACATTTGTAAATCTTCCATATTCTTACTGAGTTTTTGGTCTTGTTCCATCATTGTGGATTTATCCACTTTCTCCTGAAAGTTCTGTTAGTTTCTGTGTTACATATGTAGAGGCTATGTTATTAGGCTTGTATACATTTAGAATTTTTATTTCCTTGCAAATTGAAACTTATTATGAAGGGACCCTCTTTCTGCCTTAAAATCAATTTTGCCTCATATTATAGCAGCTTAAGGTCTTTTGCTTAATATTTATATGGTATATCTTTTTACATCATTTTGTTGTTGTTCAACTTTTCTGATCCCTTTCATTTTGGGTGAGTCTGTTGTAAACATAAAGATAGATTATAAAAAATCAAGTCTGACAATTTCTATTTAACTTTACATTTTAAATTATTATGTAATGACTTCTTTTTCATTTGGTGTCTGTTACTATGAATTTTTTTTTATTGTGGTAAAGTGTAGGGATTCCCTGGCAGTCCAGTGGTTAGGATTCGGTGCTTTCACTGCCAAGGCCCCAGGTTCAATCCCTGGTCAGGGAACTAAGATCCCACAAGACATGCGACCAAAAAAAAAAAAGTGTGCGTAACATAAGATTTTATCATTTTAACCATTTTTAAGTGGACAATATAGTGGCATGGACTGCATTCACAGTGTGCCCCATTACCACTATCCATCTCTATAACTTTTTCCTTGTTCCAAACAGAACCTTTATACTCACTAAACAGTAACTCATTATTTTTCCGTCCCCCAGCCCCTGGTAATCACTGTTCTACTTTCTTTCTCTATGAATTTGAATATTCTAGGTATCTTGTACAAGTGGAACTATATAGTATTTGTCCTTTTGTGTCTGGCTTGTTTCACTTAGCATAATATTTTCAAGATTCAACCATGTTGTAGCCTGTATCAGGATTTCATTCCTTTTTAAGACTGAATAATATTCTCTTGTATCAATGTTATAGTCTAGCAGTTTTGATCATATTGTGTTTTACATTTAAGTCTGTGATCTGTTTTGAGTTAATTTTTGTGAAAGATATACAGTCTAGACTCATTTTTGCATGTGGATGTCCAGTTGTTCTAGTACCACTTGTTGAAAAGACTGTTCTTTCTCCATTGAATTGTCTTTAGTCCTTTGTCAGAGATCAGTTGACTCTGTTTATGTGGGTCTATTTCTGGGCCCATTTCCATTGACTTGTTTGTCTCTGCTTTCATTAATACCACACTGTCTTGATTACAATAGCTTTATATTGAGTCTTGAAATTGTGTAGTGTCAATATTCTGACTTTGTTCTTCTCCTTCAGTATTGTGTTGGCTCTTCTGGATCTTTTGTCTCTAAATTTTAGAATTAGTTTATTAGTATCAACAACAAAACTTGCTCAGGTTTTGATTGGAATCACATTGAATCTATAGATCAAGTTGGGAAGAACTGATATCTTGACAATATTGAGTCTTCCTTTCCACATGCATGTAATATCTATCCATTTATTTAGATCTTTGATTTTTTTTTAACCACAGATACAGTTGTTCATTGCTGCTGTATTTGGTCTTATGTTTCTTCTAAAAATTTTATAGATTTACTGCCTTTTTTTTTTTTTTTTTTTTTGGCCACGCCGTGAGGCATGTGGGATCTTAGCTCCCTGACCAGGGATCGAACCCGCTCCCCCTGCGTTAGGAGTACAGAGTCTTAAACCACTGGATCACCAGGGAAGTCCCTACTGCTTTCATTTAGATCTATGACCCATTTTAATTAATCTCTGCAAATAATGTAAAGTTTAGTTTATGGTTTTCTTTTCTTTTAAACATCTGGGCATTCCAACAGTGCTTATTGAAAATTAGCCTTTCTTGAATTGTTTCTGCACCTTTGGTAGGTAGAGATCAAGTGGACATGTTTATTTGGGTTTATCTCTGGACTCCCTAGTTTGTTCCTTTGATTTAGGTACCTTTCTCTTTGCTGATACCATGCTATCACCATTACTTTAGCTTTATAGTAAATCTTGAAGTTGGGTAGTGTGCTTTTTCCAGCTTTGTTCTTTCTCTTAAAAATTGTTTTAGCAATTCTCATTCCTTTGAGTTTTCATTTAATTTTTAGAATCACTTGGTATCTATAAAATATCCTACTGTGATTTTGATTGGTATTGCATAAAATGTATTGATTACTTTGGGGGAAAATTGGTATCTTTACTATGTTGAATCTTCTTTCATGATCGTGATATGCCTCACCATTTATTTAGACCTTGATTTCTTTCATCAGTGTTTGTTTTCAGCACATAGATCCTGTATTACCTAAATTTCTTTTAGCTATTACATATGGTATTATTTCTTTAATTTCCTTTTCAAATTGTTCCTTGCTTGTGTACAAAAATATGATTGATTTTTGTGTGTTGACCTTATATCCTGCAATCTTGTAAAACTCACGTATTCTAAGAGTGTGCGTGTGTGTGTGTATAGATTTCCTGGGATTTTCTTCATGGATAATCATGTTGTCTACAACTCTGGTTAAGACTTCTAGTACTCTGATGAATAAGAGAGGTGAGAGTGGACATCCTTGCTTAGTTTCTGAGCTTGGGGGAAAGTTCCAGTCTCTCACCATTAAGTATGATGTTAGATTTAGGATTTTTGTAGATGCTGTTTGTTAAGTGGGGAAAGTTTCTTTTATTCATAGTTTGCTGAGAGTTTTCCTATATTTTAGGATGCACTTTTTCTGCATCTTTTCATATGACCGTGTTTTTTATTATCTATTACTGTGGTGGATTACATTGATTGATTTTTCAATATTGGACTAACTTGAGAAGTCTTTATTTCGCTTTTTTTGAAACATGTTTTTCTAACTGTAGAATTCTAGATCCACAGTTTTTTCCTTCAGTATTTTAAAGACGTTGCCCCACTGTCTTCTGCTTTGCATTGTTTTTGGCAAGAAATCTGATGTCATCTTTATCTTTGTTTCTCAGTATGTAACATGTCCTTTTTTCAGGACTGCTTTTTAATGTTTTGTCCCTCACACGGGTTTTGCACAGTTTAATTATCATGTGCTGTCATGTAGTTTTCTTCTGGTTTTTGCTGCTTGGAGTTTCTTGAACTTCCTGGATCTGTGGGTTTATAGTTTGCATGTACTTTGGGTACTGTTTCTTTGCGTGTCAAAAAATTCTGTTTTATTCTTTTAAAGGTTGGTATTCTTGTTGGTTTTCCCTTGGAGGCAGTTATGTTGTTTAAACACAAATTACAAACTCTGAATTTCAACATTGCATTAGCTGCTATCTGTGTTTAGTTCTCAATCTTTCACATGCTGCTTTTTTTCTCTTAGCCTCATTCTCTGGTGTACCAGTATAGTTTGGTGGTCCGCCAAGGATTTAGGTAGCACTTATCAGATTTGGAGGCTTACAATTTTTTTATTTGCCTTGTTTCTGAGGATCGTTCCCTTAATTTTCCACTGTTCTCCTTATCTTGGGCTTTGTTCCCTAATACCTCAGGCCTCAGCTCTCTGTTGCCCTTGCTGCCTGTTGTTTGGGGAATACACTCAGCAAAAGTTTAAGGAGTAGAACAGCAGAGTTTTTCAAGGGTAGACCTCTTCTGTCATGTTTTTGTTTTTGTTTTTTTGGTGGACATGCTGCGTTTTTCCCTGAGCATGCCCAGTTTTGTGGTCCATCAGAGATTTGAGCAGAGTTTATACGCAGATTTTGGTTTTTACTGTCTGATTCTCTTGTAGCCAGTTTTACCCTTAGATTTCCAGTTGGTCTTCTAGTCCTGATCTCTGTCCTCTGCCGTCTTAAGCCAGCTATGATCATTGTTCTGTTGAGGTAGTTGCGAGGATTGGAGAATTTTCTTTCTTTCCTTCTTTCTTTCTTTCTTTCTTTCTTTCTTTTTCTTTCCTTCCTTCCTTCCTGTCTTCTTTCTTTTCTTTTCTTTTCTTTTTGGCTGCGTTCAGTCTTCGTTGCTGTGCACGGGCTTTCTCTAGTTGCGGGGAGCAGGGGCTACTCTTTGTTGCAGTGTGTGGGCTTCTTATTGCAGTGGCTTCTCTTGTTGCGGAGCACGGGCTCTAGGCGTGCAGGCTTCGGTAGTTGTGGCACATGGGCTCAGTAGTTGGGTCACGGGCTCCAGAGCGTAGGCTCAGTAGTTGTGGCACATGGGCTTAGTTGCTCTGCAGCATGTGGGATGGGATCTTCCTGGACCAGGGCTCGAACCCCTGTCCGCTGCATGGGCAGGCAGATTCTTAACCACTGTGCCACCAGGGAAGCCCCTGGGGAATTTTCTTGGACAAATAAGCCATAACCTCATAAATCTTACTTCTTGAAGTTCCAGTTTTTCAAGAAGAAATTCTTGTCAGTCTTTTTTCTGCTTTGGGATGCTTTCCATTGCCTTAATTTTGTCTAAATTTTGTAATTATTCTGTAAGAAGGTTCATTCAACCACTTTACCCTGTCGCCATTACTGGAAGTTACCACACGTTAAATTTTACATTCCAGTTGTTACATTGTATTTATAGAAGTTTCATTTATTTCCTTTTAATATATGTTAGTTCAGTTTTTATCACTTCATGTTCTCTGCAGATATTTTAAGTCTGTTCTTATTTCCTTAAACACAGTATGAACGGTTTTATTATTTATATCTGATAACAGCCCCAAAAGCTGAATTACTTGTGACTTGTGCAACTTCTTTTTTTTTTTTTCTTTTGGTTCTTTATTTTAGTGCATTATTTCTTTGTGTGCTTGGATATTTTTGACTGTGTGATACTCGTTATATTTTAAAAGTTCTGTTTTTTTGTTTTTGTTTTTCTGTGGTACTTCTTGGATGACTGGAATAAAGATTTCTTTTCTTGAGAGAAAATTTGCTTTTTTGTGCCAGGTGCCAAAGGGCCCTACCACTCTGCATCCATTTGAAACTAAATTCAAGTTTGACATTTTTTGGATCACCCAGTTGATGTGAATTTGAGTTGCAGACCTTTGAGAGAACTGGCTTGTGGTGAAAATTTCTTGAAGACCTCTTTTTCCTGCTCTGGACAATACCATGGAAGATTTTGCTGCAGTCCTATAAGTGTGGGTGTGATGGGTGGATTTTATTTCTTTGGTGTCTGTACACTCTCCTTCTTTGGTACCTTCATAACCTTTGGGGCCACATCTGTATAAGAGGAATGTTCTAGTAGACTGTACCTTGGGACACGTTCTGGGATATATCTTCTTTTATAGATCCTCAGAAGACCAGGAAGTCCAGCAGCTCAATTAGTTATGTTTGGCTAATAGTCTTAGGCTAAATCAGATTCTGTGTTTAGCTTCTTTCATAGATTAGATTTCCTATGAAACAAACTTTGAGATTGTTTTGGAGGAATACTGTCAGGAACAACATCTGTGAGGAATGAGAGAAGCAGGAGTGGGCAGAGGGAGAAAGTTGAACTACAGTCAATTGCAAGAAAGACTTTAGTTGATCCTTCAGATGGCCCTTTAGAGATATCTCATCTTGAGGCAATAGGCTCGCTTTTGTACCCCCAGATAGACCCCCAGACTGCACGCAGGCTGCTCTGATGGAGGAGGCATGGTCCTGGGCGAGGTGGCTCTCTCTGTCTGAGGGCTGTTCCTGGTAAGTCTTAGCTGAAAGCCATCAGTAGCTACACTCTTAGCAGCTGCGGGAGTTGTATCCTTGGTACTGAAAGAGATCTGGGTTTTGTACCACAGCATCTACTGTAGTTTGCCCTCTGAGTTCTTGCTTTAGCTATTTGTTGGCCTAATAATTTCTTACTATATTTTTCAGATCGTAGGTCACTTTATTTATTACAGTTTATCCAATATTTTTGTTGTTTTCAGGAAGGTTGGTCCAAATAACCTGGTTTGTTGTATTGAGAATAACTCAAATTAACTTTTTACTTAAGGTAGAACTTTTGGGACATCCCTGGCGGTGCAGTGGTTAAGACTTCACCTTCCAGTGCAGGGGGTGTGGGTTCGATCCCTAGTCAGGGAGCTAAGATCCCACATGCCTCGTGGCCAAAAAACAAAAACATAAAACAGAAGTAATATTGTAACAAATTCAATAAAGACAAAAAAAAATGGTCCACATCAAAAAAATTTAAAAAAAAATTTAAAAAATATAAGGCATGAAAAAAAAAGATAGAACTCTTTTTTTCCTCAGCTTTGCTCTATTATATTGTAAATCACATTTTCCAGCTTTATTGATAATATAGTTAACTAATAAGGATTATATATATTTATGTTGTACAACGTGGTGATTTAATATACATATATATTGTGAAATAAGGTAGAACTTCTTAATAGATACCAGTTTACCACTGATTATTAATTCTTTGACTTAAACTTTTTGTTCTGTGTTTCTCCTAACGGTCAACCATAAACTTGTGAAATTATTCTGAAAAATATTAATTAATTTAGAAAGAAACCCAGTAATGTAGTTTTTTTAAAAGCATAAGTTATTAAATTCTCAAAGAAGTACATTTTTAAAATAGAAAATGAGCAATATTTTACTTTAGATTATCTCTCTTCATATGAAAATGATATAAACTGGATCATTGTCATAAGGAATTGGAAGGAATTTAGCATGTTTAAAGTAAGGGAAAACTCACAATCAGAACATTGTAGATAAGTTCTTGTTTATAAAAACTGATAGTCTGTCAGATATAGCCACTGTCAGTCATTAAATTCTCTAAGCTGTGTATTTTCATTCAAGATTGTACCTTTTCTTGTTAAGCAACCAAGAACCCAATAGCTTGTCTCTCTAACATGTAGTTATACCACCAGTTACAGTGTATAAATTTTTAAACCTTTCCTCTCTTTAGCAATATTGCTCTCAATTCAATTTCCCCCCACCTGGGCCTCTGCGATTTCATGTGGGATAGGACGGAGGCAAAGGTATCAGCAGATATTTTTCTTTTCCACAGAACTTCAAGCGCCTGAGAGAATTTCACTTCATCTTTTGCAATTTATAATTGTAATATTTTGATTATGCATTAACATTTATGTACCACTGTACATAGCATCTTGTTTTGTGTTATGAAGTGTATCAAGTATTCAGAAAAGCATAGAGAATAACAGATGTGTATTGAGCTACCCAGATTTGTCACATTTTAAATGTTTTGCATTTTACCTACTGTCAATCTCATTTCTCTTTTCTATGTTAACCACTGTTAAAAGTAGCTGGGTATTTTACCAGACAAATTTCTATGTTTTCAATTGTACAAACACACATACAGATGTCAGTATATGTGTATAGTTTTTAGTTTAAAAAAAATAAATGCAGTCACGTTATGCATATTTTTCTGATATTTCTTTCATTTTTCATTATATTGTAGATATCTTTTTGTGTCAGTACATATTAATCTACATCATTTAGTGAATGACTTTTAAAATCTGTTTTACATTAGTACATTACCTTTTATATAGTAAGCACTCAGAAAATATGAGCCATGATTGTGCTGTTATAATGATGTGCTCTGGTTGTTCCAAACTTTATTTAGCCACTTACTTATAGAGTGACCTTTAGATAGTTTCTAGCATTCTGGTCTAATCTTTGCCTCTTCTTTTAGGATATTTCTTATAGGTTAACTTTTTTTTCAGTCACAGGTCTCTTGATTTTTAGATAAATTATTAGTAAATGAAGGACCCTTTGAAATAATAATTTGATAAATAAAGTCATTTAATTAATGTCTCTGTCTTCAGAGTCAACAGATTTATTTTCTCCGGGATCTTTTAACTTTTCTAGGAGGATTACAGTATGGACAACCTTCCTTATTTCCGTATTTACTGGGAGCCACATTTTTTTTAGTATCTGAGTCAAGTCTTTAACCAGGAGTTGGCAAATTATGGCCCATCAGAAAAACTTGCCTGCTGTCTGTTTTTGTAAATAAAATTTTGCAGAACACAGCCATGCACATTTATTATGTGTTGTTTGTGGCTACTTTATTGCTATAGTGGCATAGTTGCAACTGAGACCATGTGGCCCATAAAGACTACAACATTCACTCTCTCACTCTTTTTTTTTGTATTTTATTTATTTTTTTATACAGTAGGTTCTTATTAGTTTTCCATTTTATACATATTAGTGTATATATGTCAATCCCAATCTCTCTCACTCTTTATAGAAACAGTTTGCTGACCACTGCTTTAGATCAGTATTAGACGTTGGCCAATAGCTGATACAGTACTCAGAATACTGAACTTAGGAGTTCTAATGTACCTTTGACTTTGTTTCTTTGACTGTGGAGGAAATTGCTTTATCTTCCTAAACCCTACGTTTCTTCCTCTGTGAGATGGAATATCACTAAATGATTTTTTGAGGTCCTTTCCAGCTCTGAGGTTCTGAGAAACTTTGTAACATAAAGTTTTTAAAAGGCATTTGGAATAAATATAGATAAATATAGATCAATCAATCTATCAATCTATCTCTATATAATATAGACATAGAATAGGTATAAAATAAATGTGCAAATGGACCAGAAAATAGAGAAGATACATAGATTTTTTTTCCTAGGGTTTAATAAATATAGCAATCTTTATTGTGCAAATATAATCCCATTGTGAAAGTGTATTAAATAGTGAATTTTCTGATACTGGGAGGACCTGTGTTCCATTGTGTTAAATGGAAAAAGTAATAAAGTGTTATGAGCCCATCCCCAAACCCTAACCAGAAATTTTCTAAAGTTTCACTGAAACACTCTTCCACATCTATATAATCATGTATAGATGTTATCATGGTATGACATTTAAAATACTTACACCTAATTATATAATTCGTAATGAACTCATTAGTGGATATGTAATAATTGGTGTATAATTACACTTTCTTTGTACAATGTACCTAACGTGTAGCTTTTGTAATACATCATGAATGCAGTTAATACTTAGAAAATAAGTAAAACAGTTAAAAGAAAAAGTTACTTACTGATTAGAGATTTATGTTTCAGCTAATAAATTCCATCCATCATGGTTTATAAGAAGTTTTGGTTAAAGTCATAACCACCTCAGGCATTTCTTAGGAGGGAGGAGCCAAGTCATGTATCAGCTTAACTCCTTCATTCCGTCTACTACCTGTCCCTTATCAGTATCTCCTTGCCACATATTTCTCAGTCATCTTTTCAAAATTTGCTTTGAAAATATGCAATCTTTTATATAAAAGGGAAAACATACTAATATCCTGATATTGCCGGGAGAGCCATCCAATGGGAGATGAGAATTTCTTCTGCAAGATGTATTAATCGCAGCTGTATCCCTTCACAAGTCTTTTAAATATACTCTCGCCATTTTGACTGTTCTTTTTCCTCCTCCATCAACAGATACTTGTACCTTTTTATATTTGTTGATGGAGGCATTTACTTGCATGTGTAATTTTTCTAAAGTCAAATTCCTTTTTTTTCTTAGTCCATTTTCCATAAGTATCATATCAAATGAGGACCTTAAATCAGTCTCCTTAATTTTTTTTTATCCTGGAGATCAAATAAGTTTGATTTTCATTTAATTCTGTTAATGAACCTATAATCTCATTGTTACATCATACTGCCATGGCAGAAAGATTAAAATCTGACGGCCGATTTAAAACTGCCAGATTCCATGGTGATTAAAATATTCAATAGTCCTTCCTGGGTAAGCGTATAAGCCTTCTCTAGTATAGCTGAGTTGTATACTGTTTTACTAACTTAGTGAGGCATTGGATTCACTCATGTATAGCTTCATCTTTCTAAACTGACTGCTAGTCTTGACCAGTCTTCTGGAATAAAGCACCCTCTAGTGTCCCTATTTGAGGTAACAAGTATATTTTATCCTGATGAAGTGCTTCTCGGAACACCTTTTTGGGCTTGGTTCAATAATCTGAGTTTATCCCTAAGGCTCCCCAGTGGCTTCTTGATTGTTGGGGCCAGTGTTGATAGAGCCACCATAAAACCTGTTGGCATTGAGTACTTGTGGCCTGAGTGTGATTTAAATATAATATACACACCCAAATATATTTTGTGCCCCAAGAAATAGTCAGTTAGGGGTATTCCACTTTCAGGTAAAGTTTAGTCTTTGTAAACCACAAGGTTTAATACAGTAGCCCTTTACTGAATTCTAGGGGTAAATCTATGAGTGATAAGTAGCCATCATGTTGTATCAGATTCACTCTTTTAGAGACCACTTTAATCCTGTGAATGCTATTTCATTTGTATTCATGCCTTTTATAACCAAAGGGACAAAGCAGCAGGCTTTTCACACAGTGACTAAGCTGCAGCAATACTTTTGCCTTCATATACCCCAGTAATTTTCTCAGGAGGGAGTGATCTTGATTGGTGGCAATACAATACACCAATTGTCTGCTACCTGTTACGATTCATCCCACCTGATTGAAAGGTAGAATTTTTTTATTAAGCACTGCAAAGGAACCAATGTGATAAATATAACCAACAAAATGACTTAAATGATGATTCTAATTTATTCCCATTTAAGTGAGTCATTAAGGGGATTTTCTTTGGTATCCTTTCTCCAAATCACTTGAGGTAGTTGTCATAAGTCAGCATTAGTTCAGTTCTTCTAGAGATAATGGGTTAACTGCTTTTTCCCAGCCTCAGTCATTCTTATTTTCTTGCTCTGAAAAGTTCTTGTGGAAAAAGAATAATAGCATTCTTTCTTGTGTCATAGCCCATTTCTCTACTCCCTTACTATTAGCCACTATTTATTTTGGTTTCCATTTATTATTCATTTTAATCTCTACTTTTCCTCCTCTGGTGCAATGCTCTGATTTGGCCACACTGCCTGTCCACATGGTAGGCAGTTACAGCAGCCTTGCCAGAACCTCTGCTTTTGTTTCTTCCTAAGAAAATTTTGTACAATTTGACAAGTAAAGAGTTAAAGGACTGTCTCCTGCTTAGTAATGAAGCAGCACTTACAGTTAATTTAGCTACATGGAGTGAAGTCAAAAGTTCCTTTAGGAATATGTACGGCCAGATTGTATGTTATGGATAATGTGTCCTGTGCAGCAGTATCTTCCTCTGCTGGCACTGCTATCCTGGTCTTGGCGCAGCTGGGTCTTACAAGATGAAAGAAAAATTTCTGAGGTGGGAAAGATAGAAAATTGTGAATTGCATTACCACCATCCCCTTAACTTCCACTTTAGTTGCTAGAAACCTTTCTGGTGGGGTCCCCTCTTACTTCTTCTCATATTTAATTTTTTAACTCAGTGGCCCAGTTGAGTTAGCCAGCCCTCAATGCCCTATCTCCTATCATTTTAAGTAACAAATGTTTTAATTGTCAGTTCCAATTTTGAGATCATTACTTTGAGAGTGGTAAGGAATGTGTTATGTCCATGTACTATTTTATTTCTTTGCCTATTTTTGTACATAGGTAACAGTCAGAGGAAACATATTCAGGTGGTTCAAATTAATAAGCAGTTTTCTGTTCCAGACCTTTAATTGAATCTTGGTGGTTTAATACTTTTATTAAAGTGTAAGCAAATTCTAGAATAAAATAGGTGTCAATTCCAGCCACTACTCGTTTATAGGTCTCTGCAGTACTGGTAGAGCTCTAGTATGGTCCACTTACTTCATTCTTAAAGCATAAGTTCCTCAACATTTTTTTATGATGCTCTTAGTGTCTTAGTGATATTTTCATGGTGCTTTTAAGCTGCCCTCCTCTTGCTCCACATTGATTTGTGCACGATACTTGCTCTTTATCCCAGCAATGCAAATATATGAAATCATTGAAAGAATGTAGTGAGATTTAATGTTCTAACAATGAACCTCCTTGAACTAGTAGTTCATGTGGTATTCAAAAGATGTTGCTCTTTCCTTTGAAAATTTAAAATATACATGGAACCCCACGATGTTTGCTGCAGTGTTTTGGGATACCTTGCCACAGTTTGGGAATAATAGGTCTTAGACCATTTTTAACCCATTAACATTGACTTCGTGTATGTGCATATTATAATTAGAGGACTGTTTATTAATCATAGATAGCATCCATTCTACTTTGTATGTGTATATGTTAAAATATACATAACAAAATTTAACATTTTAACCATTTTTCAGTAGACATTTCAGTGGCACTAAGTATATTCACAATGTTGTGTAACTATTGCCATTACCCATTTCCAGAACTTTCATCATCCCAAATAGAAAGAAACTCTGTACCCATTAAACAATAACTCCCCATTCTCTCCTCCTCCAACCCCTGATAACCTCTATTCTACTTTTTGTCTCTATGAATTTGCCTATTTCAGGTACCTTATATAAGTTGAATCATAAGGTATTTGTCCTTTGGTGTTTGGCTTATTTTACATAGCATGATGCCTTCCAGATTCATCCATATTGTAGCATGTTTCAGAATTTTCTTCTTTTTAAGGTTGAAAATTACTCCATTGTATGTATATGCCGCATTTTGTTTATTCATTCATCTGTCAATAGGCACTTGGGTTGTTTCCATCTTTTGGCTATTGTAAATAATGCTGCTATGAACATTCACTTACAAGTATTTGTTTGAGTCCCTGATGTCAATTCTTTGGGGTATATACCTAGCAGTGGGGTTGCTGAACCATGGGTAATTCTATGTTTAACTTTTTGAGGAGCCGCCAAACTGTTTTCTATAGCATCTGCATCATTTTTACATTTCTACCAACAGTGCACAAGGGTTCCATTTCCCCCACATCCTTGCCAACTTTGGTATTTTCAGTTTTTTGATACCAGCCATCCTATTGGGTGCGAAGCGGTTTTGATTTGGATTTTCCTAATGGCTAGTGATGTCGAGCATCTTTTCATGTATTTGTTGGCCATTTGTTTATCTTCTTTGAAGAAATACCTGTTCGAATTCTTTGTCCTATTTTTTTTTAACTATTGAAGGCTGTAGTAGTTTGTTTTGAGACTTTTCCAAATTATTTTTGCAGACTCTTCCTCATTGTGTGTGATCACTGAAATCTCTGTTCCTTTAGTTCATGCTTACCTAATATATTTACAGAGACTTCCTTGAATGCCAACTCTTCCAGTCTTTGCAGATTACCCCTGTGGTTAAACACTCCTTCAGCCCTTAACTAGGCTTGCTCTGAGCCTAGGGATCAGCCTGAGGTAAAAGCTTAGGTCTTCTCAGGTCTTTTCTGAGCATGCAGTTGACACTTTTAATTCTCCCATATGCTTAGCTACTTTTGCGTGTGTGAATTTCCCAGATTCTCCCCCTAGCTTCTCTTCCAGGCCTTAGATGGTCATAGTGTCTGTCTTTGTTTTTCTTGCCCTGTGTATCTGTGGGTGGGTGGTTTTCTTGCAGCTTTTCCAAGCACTGACTGCCTTTTTACCCACCTAATTTCCAAATTAGGTGGCAGTCCTTCAGATACCCCCCAGACAGGTTAGAAAAGACTTGCACAATAATTTCCATATCAAGTCTTCTCAGTTCTCTCTGGTAGAAGGAGGAAACTGGGAACTGGGCTGCTGTTGCTTCAGGAACAAGACCATCATTGTATTGCATTGCATCATTGCATTGCATTGCATCATTGCATTGCATTGCATCATTGCACTGGGTGGGGGAACAGTGAGGGGAAACACCGCAAAACTCTCCTACCACTTTAAAGGTAGCTTTTTCTTGACTTGGTGTTTGCGTGGCTGCTATTAACTTTCACTGTTTTCCAGAGCTCCAACAAAATTGGCTTCGGCTGTTTCTGCTTTTTTTTTTTTTTTTTTATTGCTCTGCAGTAATGAGAGCTTGACGCTTTCTAGCCTGCCATGTTGCTGACATTCCTCTTATTGACTTTTTTTTGTTTTTGTTTTTTGGCCACGTGGTACGGCCTGCAGGATCCTAGTTAGTTCCTTGACTAGGGATTGAACCTGTGTCCTCTGTGTTGGGAGCTTGGAGTCCCAACCCCTGGACCGCCAGGGAAGTCGCCTCCTATTGACTTATAATACAGTTTTATTCAATGCAGAGGAAATACCTTGTCATTTGTTCTATCTTTGTATTGCTTGTGTGACCCAGTGCTTGCTCATTTCATGAACTTGGGAGTTTAGTTCTAGAGTCTAACTAGGGCATTTGCCTCAGCATTCCAACCATACCCGCCAGAACCAGCACTTTAGTTTTTTTTAATAAATGTTCACAGGGAGTTCTATAGCTGGACACTTCTTAAGGGATTGTTTTTTTATTGCCCAATCATCCAAGGCCTTTTTGCCAGACAGTATTGGAGTGACCCAAGATTTTGTGAATATCTAGATCTTTCCCCAAAGGTCCATTGTGCAGATTTACCTTTCCTGCCTTCCACCATGGTTTTACTGCCTGTAAGCCATATATGACTGATTTTCAAAAACATCACAACTCTTAGGCAGTGGTATGCTGGTAAATGATAAAGTATAGGCTTTCTGGCCAAAAAAAGAAAGAAAAAGAAAAGAAAGAAAAAAGCTCTTATTTGTCACATTTGTTGTTTTTTGTGGTGTACATACTCACACTGTGGCCGATATCAAGCTCAGAACATGGCATCACTGATCTTGAAGTTGGCAAAAGATACAAATGCCTCTTGGCAGGCTGGCTTTAGCACTCCATTACAATTAGGGAACTCCTATTGCTAAAACAAATGAAATGTTTTGCTTTGGCTGAGAATCATAGGGTTCACATCATACAGCAATTCACACTGGGAGGTCCTGAGAGGGTATTTCTATTAGTGGCTTCAAAGGTGGTGAATGGGCCTGTGTGTGTATGCAGTGAACTCCTCCTGAACTTACCCCTGCAGAACACCTCTTGCATGTGACATTTCTGTGTTATCAGTGAGCTCTCCCGAGCAGCCTTCTCCTTATTTGAGTGATTCTTTGTCATCATCCAGCACGTGATGGGTGTTTCTTACCTCAGGATTATTTGATGACCTTCAGTGATAGGTGCTGTCTCTACTAATACCCAATAACAAGTTAGCTGTAGTCTAAAGGGCTATATTGAACACATGAGGAAGGTTTCCAAACTCTACTCATCTCCTGAAATGTACTGAGGTGTAATAATCGATTTCTGCCCAAGGTTCTTGCCTTCCTTCTTGTGCCAGCATTGAAGATATTCTAAAATAATTTGAGCATTGAGGTCATAATGTCTTAGACTAAAGGACCTAGAGGCACTGCCTGGGAGACAATCCTTTGTAAATCTTTTATTGGTTATTTTGGCTTAGGACCCTATTCAAATTCAGGTTTCTTTGTCTTGACTTTATTAATAGGCTTAGCAGCATCCTTAGGTGGGAGATATGGCTTTGCCAAAACTCAAATAGTCCCACTAGTCTGGGTTGTCTGTCTAGGGAGAGGTCATAAGGGATACTAAATTATTTTTCAAAGATTAAGGATGTCTTTGATGTTTCTGGCACACATCATTCTCCAGAGTTTCCTAGATTGGACCAGAGCTTGAGTTTTAGTTAGGTTTTTTCAGCCAGAATTTATATCATATGAATAAGATAGAATGCAAGAATTTCTGTTGTTTCACATCTTTTCCACCAGTTTGCCTTGTCAGAACTTTTAGTTGTAGCTACACTGGTATATGTGTAATGTGTCTTTAATTATACTTCTCTGATGACCAATGATTCTGGGGATCCTCTTACATGTTTATTAGCCTTTTTTTTTTTTAACTCTTTTGTCAAATGGAAGTTTATTTTCCCATTTAAAAAAGTTGTGTTGTCTTTCTTGTAAGATTTGGAGGAGCTTTTTAAAATATTTTTTGAATATGAGTCTTTTATCAGTTAAACATGTTGCAAATATCTTCTTCCAGTCTCTTGCTTGCCTTTTCATTCTCATAATGGCATTTTTTTATGAACATAAAATCTTAATTTTAATGAAGTCCAATTTGTCAATCTTTTTTTTTTTTTTTTTTTGCAGTGTGCGGGCCTCTCACCACTGTGGCCTCTCCCGCTGTGGAGCACAGGCTCCAGACGCGCAGGCTCAGCGGCCATGGCTCACGGGCCCAGCCGCTCCACGGCATGTGGGATCTTCCCAGAACGGGGCACGAACCCATGCCCCCTGCATCGGCAGGCGGACTCTTAACCACTGCGCCACCAGGGAAGCCCCAATTTGTCAATCTTTTATAGTTAGTGTTTAATGTATCCCTTTTAAGAAATCTTTGTCCATCCCAAGGTCAATAAGATATTCTTCCTTAGTTTTCTTCTAGAAGCTTGATGGCTTTAGGTTCTACTTTTAGATCTATCATCTAGCTCAGATTAAGTTTTCAGTATGGTATGAAGTAGGAATGGAGAGTAATTTTTTTTATATGGATATCCAGTTGATGCTGCATCATTTATTGAAAAGACCAACTTTTCCTCACTGCAGTGGATCATTCGCCATAAATCAGGTGTGTATGCATGTGTGTGTGAGGGTCTGTTTGTGAACTCTTTATTCCATTGGTCTATTTCTATATCCTTGCACCAGTACCACACTGTCTTAATTACTTGGCTTTGTAGAATTAAAGGCATGTGGACTGTGAACAAAGAAGTAAAAATGTCTTTCTTAGCAAAGGATATGATTCCATATGTAGAAAATCCTAAAGCCTCTAAAATAAAATGAGCAGAATTTATAAGTGAATTTAGTGAGGTTTTAAGAGTCAAAGTTCGTATAAAAAAATCAACTGTATTTCTATGTTTAGCTAAGAACGCTGAAAAACAAAACAGTTACATTTACAATAGCATTATAAAACATTAAATACTTGGAGTAACCTGTATAAAGTATGTGCAAGACATTTACACTGAAAACTATGAAACATTGAGAGAAATTAGAGAAGACAAAATAAGAGGTGTACCATGTTCATGGATTGGATGGTTAAGCTTTTAATTCTTTCTTAATACATCTATCTCCATAAAAATTCCAGCATGCTTTTTAGAAAGAAATTTACTGATACAAGCCCATGCCAGTATTTATGTGGAAATGCTCAGGGCCTAGAATGTAATATTTTAAAAGAATAATAAAGTTGTAGGACTTATACTACCTAATTTCAAGACTTACTGCAAAGCTCATGTAATGAAGACGGATTGGTATTATTGAAGAGGTAGACATGGAACACAAAGAGCCCAAACATGAGACCCACACATATAGAGTCAACTCATCTTCAGTATGGGTGCCAAGGTAACTCAACGGAGAAAAGGTAATCTTTTCACCAAATGGTGCTGGAATAACTGTATATCTGTATGGGGGAAAAAAATGAACATTGACCCTTGCCTCATAACCATATACAAAATTTGAAATGAAACGTTGATCTAAATGTGAAGCCTAAAACTGCAAAACTTGTGGGAGAAAACATAAAAGAAAATTGCTGTGATCTTGGGATTGGTAAATATCTCTTAGAACACAAAAAATATTAAGCTCAAAAGAAAAAAATAGTGGTAAATTATACTTCATTAAAATAAAAATATTTCCTCAAATGACACCATTGAGTAAGTGAACAGGCAGACAACAGACTGGGAGAAAATATTTACAGTACATATATCTGACAGAGGACTTGTTTTCAGAATATATAAAGAACCCCAACCACTTACTAATAGGACAAGCGACTCAAAAAAAAAAAAAAAAAAGGCAAAAGAGTTGAGCAGACACTTCACACAAGAAAATCTGTGAATGGCCAGTAAGCATTTGAAAATGCATATTATCATTAAGCAGGTTATGCAAATTAAAATCATAAGATACAACTGCATATACAAGAAAATGAATAAAATTAAAAAGAATGAAATAAATCATGGAGATGTAATGTACAGCATGGTCACAAGTTAGTGATACTGTGTTGCATAATTGAAAGTTGCTTAAGAGAATAGATCTTAGAAGTTCCCATCACAAGAAAAAAATTTTTTGTTAACTATGTATGGTGACGGATGTTAACTAGACTTACTATGGTGATGATGTTGCAATATATACAAATATTGAATCATATTGTACACCTGAAACTAATGTCATATGTCAATTATATCAATATGAAAAACCTGATAAAGCAAAATATATTGTGTTTTGTCTGTTCTAGGTTGTAATATTACAATCTGTAATATTGTAATATTAGCTACAGTGATTAATAAAAGCGACAATAAATAATAAAAATATATATGTATACATATGTGTGTATATGTATCTATCTATCTATTTTGTGGAGCATCTGGAACTCACACGTGGCTGGTAGATGTGTAAAATGGTGCAACTACTTGAGGAAACAATTTGGCAGTTTCTTATACAGTTAATATGACCCAGCAATTCCACTATGGATATTTATCCAAGAGAATCGAAAACATATGTCTGCAAAAAGGCTTGTATCAGCACATTCATTACTGTTTTATTCAGAATAGCAAACAACTAGGAACAAGCATTCATTAACAGGTGAATGGATAAACAAACTGCAGTATCTTTAAACAATACAATGGAATGTTACTGAGCAATAGGAAGGAACAGTCTACTGTTTTATACAACAACATACATGAATCTCATAAACTTTATTCTCAATGAAAAAATTCAGATACAGCAGAGTATTGTCAGGGCTCAGCTGAGCTGGAGAGAGCTGATCAGCCAGGTGTCAGAATTGAAGATTAAAACAAGCCAAAATGAAATTAATAGTCAGGGCTTTAATCACTTACTATGATAGCATAAGCAAGAGGCTAAACCAGTGAAAGCACTACCTCCCTGCTGTTCCATTTTTCCCCCATGGATGTGTGGATGCACCTAGTTGAGGGTCAGGTGTTAGTACTTCTTTTTTGGCCGAGCCGTGCAGCATGTGGGATCTTAGTTCCCGACTAGGGATCAAACCCTTACCCCCTGCGGTGGAAGCTTGGAGTCTTAACCACTGGACCACCAGGGAAGCTTGAGGGTCAGGTGAATCAGCACAAACATGGGGGTCATCTCACTACTTGGGGAACCCCTAACAAAAAGTTGCTGCATTATTTTGGACCTAGGTTGGGGGAAGTGCAGGGAGGAGGGAGAGAGAAAAGGACTAGGAATGGGAAAGTGCTGTTTACTGACTCAGAGTTTAGAAAAGTGTCCCCCCCACCCCACCCCCGGTCTGCTTCTGAAGGAGGCTCTAGATAAAGAGACCTCTGAATGGCTAGGAATGCAGATATATGTAAGAGTTGTCCAGAGGGGTGGGGGGCCTGAGTCTTTGACTGCAACTCACTTTAGAGACTGCAAATACATTGGTTGTGCAAAGTCTGGTGTGGGGAGGGCAGCTTCTTCCTGTGACACCTGCCAGGTAAAGCTTTTGTAATTGCTTATGGTTGAGTTTGAAAAATCACACACAGGAAGGAGCTGGACTACTGAAGTGTTCATTGTTTGAGCCCATTTATACAGAACTCTAGAAGTAGCATCAAATTTATATAGTAAAGGAACACATATTAATGGTTGCCTAGGATTGGGAAGTGGGTTAGATTCATTGCAAAGGGGCATGAGCAACTTTTTTTTTTAAATTAATTTTATTTATTTATTTTTGGCTGCATTGGGTCTTCGTTGCTTTGCGTGGGCTTTCTCTAGTTGCAGTGATCTGGGGCTACTCTTCGTTGCAGTGAGCAGGCTTCTCATTGCGGTGGCTTCTCTTGTTGCGTGCAGAGCATGGGCTCTAGTTGCGTGGGCTTCAGTAGTTGTGGCTCGCGGGCTCTAGAACACAGGTTCAGTAGTTGTGGTGCACGGGCTTAGTTGGTCCGCGGCATGTGGGATCTTCCCGGACCAGTGCTCGAACCCATGTCCCCTGCATTGGCAGGCGGATTCTTAACCTCTGCGTCACCATGGAAGCCCAATGAGCAACTTTTTAATGGTGGTGTTTTTTTTTTTTATTAAACCATTTTAGACAATTGTCAAAACTTATCAAGTATACACTTGAAATGGATGCATTTTTACATGATGTAAATTTTATCTCGAAGTTGATTTTTAAAGTAAAGAAAATAAAGTTTTAGTTGAATGCTAAGTGTAGTGGTGAAAATACTAATGTGCTTACTGCAACTCAAAATTTTCAACTATATATTATGAACAGGATTGTAGTGTAAATATAAAATGTGAAACTGTATGGGTTCGGTCAATTTAGGTGGATTTTATATATGATTTTATCCAAGCAGCTGAAAAGAAAGTGATAGTTGAAAGAGTCATGATTACTCTCTAAATTACTATCTAAAATAAGTAGAATAGCTGGGTCATATGGTAGTTCTATTTGTAATTTTTTGAGGAACCTCCATACTGTTTTCCATAGCGGCTGCACCAATTTACAGTCCCACCAGCAGTATTATGAGGGTTCCCTTTTCTCCACATCTTCTCCAGCATTTTGTTATTTCTTGTCTTTTCAATAATAACCATTCTAACAGGTGTGAGATAATATCTCATTTTGGTTTTGATTTGCATTTCCCTCATAAATATTGATTTCTAACATCTTTTCTGTTTATTTTCCCATCTGTATGTCTTCTCTGGAAAATGTCTACTCAGAGCCTCTGCCCACTTTTTAAATCAGGTTGTTTGTTTTGTTGTTGTTGTTTTTATATATTTTGGATACGAACCCTTTACTGTATATATAATTTACAAATATCTTCTTCCATTCAGTACGTTGCCTTTTCATTTTGATTATGGTTTTCTTTGCTGTGCAGAAGCTTTTTAGTTTGATGTAGTCCCATTTATTTATTTTTGCTTTTGTTTCCCTTTGCCTTTGGGGTTAGATCCACAAAAACATTGCCTCAGGCCAATGTCCGTAAGATTACTGCCTATGTTTTCTATTAGGAATTTTATGACTTCAGGTCTTACATTCAAGTCTAATTCCTTTTGAGTTAATATTTGTATATGGTGTAAGGTAGTGCTCTAGTCTCATTCTTTTACATGTGGCTGTCCAGTTTCCCCAAACTACTGATTTAGGAGACTGTCCTTTCTCCACTGTATGTTCTTTGCTCCTTTGTTGTAGATTAATTTTCCATATATGTATGGCTTTATTTCTGGGCTCTCAGTTGCTTTTCATTCATCTCTGTACTGTTTTTGCACCCAAACCATACTGTTGATTACTTCGTAGTATACAGATGATCCTTGGATAACACGGGTTTGAACTGAGTGTGTCCATTATACACAGAGTTTTTTCAATAAAAATATACTACAGTACTACAGTATCCACAGTTGGTTGAATCTGAAGATGCAGACCCTTGGATATGGAGGGCCAACTGTAAGGTTATATGTTATTTTTAGCTGCATGGGGGGTCAGTACTCCTAACCCCCGAGTTGTTCAAGGATTAACTGTAGTTTGAAGTCAGAGAGTGTGATACCTACGGTTTTGTTCCTCTTCCTCAAGATTGTTTTGGCTATTTGGCTATTCAGGATCTTTTGTGGTTCCATACAAATTTTAGAATTATATGTTCAAGTTCTGTTAAATATTTCATTGGAATTTTGATAGGGATTGCATTGAATCTGTAGATTGCTTTGGGAAGTATGGACATTTAAACAATATTAATTCTTCCAGTCCATCAGTACAGAATATCTTTCCATTTTTTTGTGTCTTCTTCAATTTCTTTCATCAATATCTTATAGTTTTTAGTGTACAGGTTTCCATCTCCTTGGTTAAATTTATTTCTAGGTATTTTAGGCTTTTTGATGCAGTTGTAAATGAGATTTTTTTTAATTTGCCTTCTCTGATAGTTTATTATTAGTGTATAGAAATTCCACAGATTTCTGTATATTGATTTTGTATCCTGCAACTTTACTGTATTCATTTATTAGTTCTAACCATTTTGGGTATTTTTTTTTGGTGGAATCTTTATGAATTTATATAGTATCATGTCATCTGCAAATAGTGACAGTTTTACTTCTTTCTTTCTGATTTGGATGCATTTTATTTCTTTTTCTTGCCCGTTTGCTGTGGATAGGTATGTTCAATACTCTGTTGAATGAAAGTGGTGAGAGTGAGCATCCTTGTCTTGTGCCTGGTCTTAGAGGAAAAGCTTTCAGTTTTTAACCATTCAGCTGTGGGTTTGTCATATATAGCCTTTATTATGTTGAGGTATGTTCCCTCTATACCCACTTTGTTGAGAATTTTTATCATAAATAGATGTTGAATTTTGTCAAATACATTTTCTGCATCCATTGAGATAATCATGATTTTTATTTTTCATTTTTTAAAAATGTGATGTATCATGTAGATTGATTTGCAGATGTTGAATCATCCTTGATTCCCTGGAATAAATCCCACTTGATTGTAGTGTATGATCATTTTAATGTATCATTGGATTCAGTTTGGTAGTGTTTTGTTGAGAATTTTTGCGCTGATGATCATCAAGGATGTTAGCCTCTTATTTTTTCTTTTTGTGGTGTCCTTGTCTGGTTTTGGTATCAGGGTAATGCTGGTTTCATAAAATGTGTTTGGAAGATTTCCCTCTTCAGATGGAAGAGCTTGAAAAGGTTAAGTATTAAATCTTCTTTGAATGTTTTGTAGAATTTGCCAGTGAAGCCATCTGGTTTTGGGCTTTTGTTTTTTGGGAGATTTTTGATTATGGTTTCAATCTCCTTACTAGTAATTGGTCTATTCAGATTTTCTGTTTCTTCGTGATTCAGTCTTGGAAGATTATATGTTTCTAAGAATTTATCCATTTCTTCTAAGTTGTCCAATTTATTGGTGTATAATTGTTCACAGTACTCTTATGATTCTTTGTATTTCTGCATTCTTTTATATTGGGGCTGTGACTGCTGGTATGGAGTGTTGGTGGTTGGAGCTGGCTTCAGGGCCTCATGGTGGCTGCTGCAGTGAGCTGATGGGTGCAGTTGTCACCCTTCTGGCTGTGAGACCCAGCAGAGACAGGGGTGGGCAAGGCTCTCAACAGGGTGTGCTCTCTGGTGCTAACAAGCTAGAGGGAGAATTTCAAAATGGCACCCCCCAGCCCCAGCATCTGCAAGGTAGCCTGAGATCACAAAAGTGATTCTCATCAGTATCTCAGATGCCAGGGAGTGTCCCAACTGTTCCTGCCTCACCAGCAGATGTTTCAAGCTTAGTGCATGGAACCCCTTTACCTTCATTCCATGTGCTTTTCAACCAGGTGTTTTCATGTTGGTCTTTGGGTGGTATAAGTCTGTGCTCAAGCCCCTTAGAGCAGGTTTTCCATTTCCTGCAGTTCTGTAGTTTTCCTGGGCATATTCTGCATTGGTTTTCAAAGCCAGCTGTTGGGGCTTCTCTCTCTTGTGCAGGATCTAGGGGTTGGGGTGCCTGATGTGGAGCTTGAATCGTCCCCTCCCAGGGGAAATAACCATACCTTTGTAGTCTTCCCTGTCTGTGGATTGCTGAAGCTGGGTTGTGTTTTTTTTGCTTGGGGAGACCATCTCTGCCTCTCCTACCTGCCTCGAGGTTGTCCTTTTACCCTTTGTCATGGAGACTCTGTTCATCCAGTTTTTAGTTGCCTTTCAGGGAGAGTTATTCCACATGTATTTGTAGCTTTGTTGTGGCCATGGGAGGAAGTGAGTCAGGATTTTCCTATGTCATCATCTTGAATCATATCTCCTGAAATATTTCTGTATAGCATGCTTATATGCCAGCTTCTTGATCCTCCTTACCCTAGTTTTATAGTAATTAATGGACTTACTGCTTTCAAAGATGGGGAGGATATCAGTCACATTATAGAAGGGGTCCCCAACCCTCAGGCCCCATACCGGTACCAGTCCTTGGCCTGTTAGGAACTGGACCCCACAGCAGGAGGTGAGCGGCAGGCAAGTGAGTGAGCGAAGCTTCATCTGTCACTCCCCATCACTCGCATTACTGCCTGAACCATACACCTCCCCCAGTCCATGGAAAAATCATCTTTCACGAAACCAGTCCCTGGTGCCAAAAAGGTTGCGGACCGCTGCATTATAGGACAGAAGGAACAAAAAACAAAAAAAAGCAAAATAAAAACCCCAAAACAACAACTCTAGGTATTTTGAGCAAAAGGTCCTTTATATAGGGAATTAACAGCTTACAAAATTATTCCAAGTGCTGGAACAGAAGTCAGGGACTATCTCTAGACCGTCGTTCAGGGTTGTGATATTGTTGCAATCTAGAAGCCAGAAAGCTGCTGCTGCCGCTGACACCACAGGTGGCTGTCTTATCTAGGAGGCTCATGCTCGACATTAGACTGCAGAGTCTCTGCCACCAGAAACAATCATAGCTGCCTGACCTTACATGCTGAAAGCAGACAGATGACCTTTGCTTCACTTTCTGCTTCCGTATCTTGCTAGAGAACATTTGCTTGGTAGAACTTTTTTTTTTAATGTTCAGACCATGAGCTACAAAGAGACTGGGAAGTATAATTTTTAGCTGTTAACCTCTTTCAAATAGAAAGGAAGAGTGAAAGTTGGGAGAGTTGATCCTGGTAACTAAGACAAGGATATAGGTCTCTTCGATACCTCTGCCCCAGTACACATGTTCACTTTCTGTTATAATATAGTTATAATTTTGTATAGAAAAAATATATAGCATTTACATTATTATGGTCATGTAGACGCTATTCACAACTAATACATGTAGTATATTTTGATTATTTTCCCTTCCCCCTCCCCTGCATAGTTTTTTGCTATTTTATTTACTTGTTGCTTGGTTTTCTGTGTATTTATTATTGATTCAACCCCAAACTCTCTTATCATTTATTTGAATCTCTTCTCAAACTCCTATTTCTTGAACAAATTGCTCCTGGAGTTTTGTTAATGCTGTCAACTTTGAATGGTTTTTCTGTATGTCTGGTGTATAGCTATTATCCTTTGATTTTTCTCACCATGACCTTGGGTGTTCTTTTCACCTCTTTCATACTTTACTCCCACGTTTTGGTGGAGCACATTCTCTACTAGCTTCCTGAGAAAGAACGTAGATGTGGGTCCAGGTGATTTTTTTTTGAGTCCTATTTTTATTTCTGTGTATATAAAGAAAAACTTTGTAGAACATTGCTAATACATATTTTTCCTATGCTCCAAGAGCTGTAATATGATCTTAGCTTGTGAGAACTAAGACTGCAGACTGTACCATATGCTCTCAGCCTTTAAGTATGGCTTTGCATTCTGCCAATTATTTTGATCTTTGGCAAACAGTTTTTTTTTTTTTTTTTTTTTTTTTTTTGGTGGTACGCGGGCCTCCCAGTGCTGCGGCCTCTCCCGCCGCGGTGCACAGGCCCCGGACACGCAGGCCCAGCAGCCACGGCTCACGGGCCCAGCTGCTGCGCGGCACGTGGGACCCTCCCGGACCGGGGCACAAACCCGTGCCCCCTGCACCGGCAGGCGGACTCCCAACCACCGCGCCACCAGGGAAGCCCGGCAAACAGTTTTGACCAACTTGGTGACAAGAGATGTGCAAGTGATAGTGCTGGACTATAAAAAATGAAGAAATAGTATCACACTGGATATTAACATGCAGTTATATTGGTGACTGCTTGTGCCTTGATGGAAAGGTTGAGGAAACAGAGGATAAAGATCAACAGGTTTAGCATTTTCAAACATCTCTTGGTATTATGAAGGGCATTATATGCATCACTGTGGTTTGTAGCTAACAAAACAATGTAGATGTGCAGTAGTTTCAGGAAATTTGAAGAAAATGAAAGATCATTGCCAGAATGTATTGCTGGGACTGCATCGCCATCGGAATTATGTGATGTTAATGCTGTATAACTCTGATTCAGTTACTCTTTTCCAGGGACACATTTTCTGTCCTAATTAGGGTACATATAATTATTTTGCTTTTCCTTTATTTTTATGGTTCTCCCCTTCTCTAACCCTTATTAAGCATATGTTGGAGCATCTTATTTTATCTTCCATGTTGCTTAACTATTTTTTCTTTTTCTTTTTTTTTTCTTTTTTTTTTTTTTTTGCGGTACGTGGGCCTCTCACTGTTGTGGCTTCTTCCATTGCGGAGCACAGGCTCCAGACGTGCAGGCTCAGCGGCCATGGCTCACGGGCCTAGCCGCTCCGCAGCATGTGGAATCCTCCTGGCCCGGGGCACGAACCCGCGTCCCCTGCGTCGGCAGGCGGACTCTCAACCACTGCACCACCAGGGAATCCCCTACTTTTTCATATTTTTAAACTCTATTATTCTGTGCAGCATTCTGAGGAATTTCTTCCCTTCTGCCTCCAAATCATTAATTCTGTGCTCTACTGTTTTCTAGTTTTTACTTCATCTATAGAGTTTCAACCTCAATTAACATTTCTTATTTCTAAATGATTTCTACTTGGTTCATTTTCATATCGATCTATGCTTCTATAAAAACTGCCTGCTCTTATTTAATGGGTTGTGTTGATTTATCAATCTGGCAATTTAAAAATTATACCTATTTTGAAGATTGATTTCAGGTTGCCTAGTTTTCTCTAGTTGTTCAAGTATGAGTCTCCACCTCTCTCTTTTGTATGCCTGTACTACTTCTCCTTATGTTAAATTCTTTCATATATGTTATAGTTTTTTGTGGCTATGAGTTTATTTTCTTTTTTTTTTTTTTTTTTTCGTACGCGGGCCTCTCACTGTTGCGGCCTCTCCCGCTGTGGAGCACAGGCTCCGGACGCGCAGGCTCAGCGGCCATGGCTCACGGGCCCAGCCGCTCCGCGGCATATGGGCTCCTCCCAGACCGGGGCACGAACCCGTATCCCCTGCATCGGCAGGCGGACTCTCAACCACCGCGCCACCAGGGAGGCCCCTATGAGTTTATTTTCAAAAGAAATTATCTTATAAACGAATCTAGCTCATGACCTACTTCTCCCTCTCTTTTTTTTTCCTTCCCCCCCCCCTTTAAATTTCTGGCTGTACTATATGATCTCAGGTTGCTAACCAGTTTTACATTAATTGATTGGCTTACGTACAAGTTTGGATTCCTTGCCCCACCATGGCAAAGGCTTTTGGTTTTGATCTTAGGTGGTTAACTTTTCCACCTAATTTGGTGGGTGCCTTGTGTCTGGCTCAGATACTGAGCAGGTGGTTGGAAAAAGGGGAAAGTCTGCATAGTTGAACCCTAACCTTTAAGCCTATTTGGTCTCAATCTTCTCGTGTACTACTTGGCTTCAAGTCCTACTCTCTGTTATGGTTTGATTTTGACATGTGGATGTTTCTTGTTCTTCCTTTTGAGCTTATCTGTGTTTTTAAAAATATATTTAAAAATATTTTAGTCAGTATTTCAAAGTTTGCAATGGTAGTTCTCAGGAGACATTTCAGCAAATGCTTAATTATTTCAACTGGAATGGGATTTGAATTTTCAGTTCCTCAAAATGAAGAGATAAAAATGGAAATGAATGTGGGACCTGACCTATGACAAACTATCATTTCACCTTAGTGAAAGATTACAGACATACTTATTTCTTTCACTGATATGAAGAGTTATTTATTAAAATAATTTTTAAACATTGTGAAGAAGTATAAAATTTACCTAAATTTGTTGGTCCAAGCCAGTATAGACTTACCTATTAAATGGTGAAAGGTGTTGAAATTTTGAGACATGGTAGTATAGTCATTGTCACTATTTCTGCTTATGATTCTTCTAAATCACCATCTTTGTTAACTAAGAGGTAATTATTGTGCATATACAAAGAACTATGACTGTTCTACAAATGAAAAACATCTCTAGCAATGGAAATACATGTCTTTTAAGATTAAATTAGGGAATATTTCAGATTCATATAGTTATGGCTCCAACAAATGATAAGTTTGGTTACTTACATTGCAAGTCTAGCAGTAACTAACTAGGATGTTGCTTCAGGGTTCAGCAGATGGCCTCTAAGTGCCTTGGTGAAGAGAATGTTTGCTAAAGGTGACAGAGTATACCTATTCTGTTTCCCATATGCACTAGGTCATTGGTAACAAAAGGTCTTACTTCCAGGAAATTGTTAAATTTAAGGTCAGGGAGTAATTTCAAAGCATTTTAATAAATAAAGTACATATCCCTCAGCGGATAATATTCTCTTTTCGGTTCCTACATACTAAGATGAAATTTTTAGGCTTTTCTCTAAATGACATGCAGTATAGAATCCGTGTGAGGTGTGTGTGTATATATTCGAGGAAGATGTGCAATATTTGTTGCGTGATATGTTGTGCATATATATGTATCAGACATGAGACTGATGAGATTTTGATAACTTTGTATTATAAAATGGAATACTCATTG
This sequence comes from Mesoplodon mirus, assembly GCF_964341445.2. Lineage (NCBI taxonomy): Eukaryota > Metazoa > Chordata > Mammalia > Artiodactyla > Ziphiidae > Mesoplodon > Mesoplodon mirus. The sequence goes on from NC_138979.1 coordinate 127,200,640, forward strand.
CTAGTTCTGTGAAAGTAAATGATAGTGTATATACTCTTTTATTTTATAATATGTATTTTAAACTATTTATTATGGAAAATTACAAACATAGAAGAGTAGAGAAACAGAATAATGAACCCCTATGTACTCATAACCCAGCTTCAACAATTATCCTTCATAGTTCATGATAGTTAATCTTGATTCATTTACACGCCATATTCTGCCTGCCCTGTGAATCCTGCTCTCCTCCCTCCCCCAATCTCTACCCACAACTCCTACCCCAGGATAATATGTTTTATTAGTTATTATTAGTGTTACTTCCACCAGAAGCCTTATAATGTTTGACTGCTCTTTTATAATAGTTTTAATATTTATGACTAGATAAGTTTCAGTTTTTGGTTTCTCTTTATTTTCTACACAGTTTATAATAGGTTTTCTTATACAGTTAGTAGTGTAAAATGTCAGGTTATTCATACAGCCATTTTGCAATAATCATGAATATAGTATAAATCAACACATCATAGAGATGGAATTTCTTAAATAAAATTCTTATTTTTTAAAATGAAAGAGCATTGTCTTTTGGAAAATGTCTTAAAAATTTAACAGCACACATTGCTTAATTTAGTACTTTGGAACACTGTACAGTTGTATTACTATTAATTTTGTAAGTAATATTTTTAACTCAGTTGATTTGCCATCTTGAGACTTTTTAAAAAATAACTTTCCTGAAACAGATTTTTAGTGAACATATACTTCTAGATCTTAAGAAACTCTTTATGGTGTGGTGAACAAAAGAGCTAGTATAATACTTATAATTTATAGTTGACATTATCTTATAATTTTAAATGCAGAAAGAATAAAATTGTTTATTGAAGGAAATTTCTCTATCTGGTTGGCTTCTTATATTTTTCCTTTTCATATTATATTCTACATTAACTATGGATTACCTACTTTAGGATCATATTCTTTTTTTTTTTTTTTTTTTGCGGTACGCGGGCCTCTCACTGTTGTGGCCTCTCCCGTTGCGGAGCACAGGCTCCGGACGCGCAAGCTCAGCAGCCATGGCTCATGGGCCCAGCTACTCCGCGGCATGTGGGATCCTCCTGGACCGGGGCACGAACCCGTGTCCCCTGCATCGGCAGGCGGACTCTCAACCACTGAGCCACCAGGGAAGCCCATGGATCATGTTCTTATTACATACTTTTCACTAAGAAAAACATTTATTAAGAATGACTTAAGAAGTTACATGAGCTTTAGTAGGTCGTCAGATAAATGAAGCTGATGGCTGTGACTTTCTTTGTAACATTGTAAATCAACTATACTTCAATAAAAAAAGAAAATAATTAACACTAAAAAAGTATTCAAAATGCAAAAGTATAACTTGTTATTAGAGTATGTTGATGTTATTTGTTAATGTCCCTGTTACAACTTATTATTTAACTATATAAACTATAGAGAATTATTAAACAGTTTTTTTTTTTTTTTTTTTTTTTGCGGTACGTGGGCCTCTCACTGCTGTGATCTCTCCGCAGCATGTGGGATCTTCCCGGACCGGGGAACGAACCCGTGTCCCCTGCATCGGCAGGCGAACTCAACCACTGCGCCACCAGGGAAGCCCTAAACAGTTTTTTGATAAAGTCTGTTAGTAAGCATTATGAAATATGATGAATTAAGAACTTATATGAACTTATATGATTATTTTAGAAAGATGTTTTCTGACAACTGTTCTTTTATTTGATTTCAAGTGGCTGCTCATACCAGTTGTCATTACAGATCGATTTAAGTTACTCTTAATACTTTTTTACCGTTGATTTGCCAAGAACTTCAGTTGGTTGTGTGGAAATGTAAGCCTTTGTGTGAAGGAGTGTGTTCTTGCATCAGAACTTGGCAATCACATGAATCTTAAGAAAACAGGCTGTTTGTTCCCTAGAGAAACTATTCTATAAGATGACTTTGTTTTTATATTCTGTTCTGTGCTAGATTAAGTGATTTAGTTTAGTTTGGCCTAGGGTAAAACGTTTCAGGATATTTTAGAAAATCCTGTATCCCATTAACCCTCTGAAAATAACGCTAGTTTTAAAGTTTTGCTTTCTAAAATTTTATCAGTAGGCCATGCAATACCAGATTCATTCTCAAAGTGTCATTTGTAACTGGCACTGAAAGCTATTGCAGTGTTCCATCTGGTATATGCAGTGTTCCAGGTTTTGAAAATCTGAAAGCCATATACCTTAAACACTAAATATTTATTTCCTCTTAATTTGATGCCCTTTCATGATTTTAAATGATGGGAAGTAGTTCGTCTTTTTTGATAGTAATTTCTATTATAAACTTTTAAACGTTAGAATCCCGAACACTAAGACTATTATAATAGTCCCTAATTGAACAAAGCAGTGTGATTGTTTTAAGAAATATATGCTTAATTCTTGGGAAACTCATTCATTTTAAACTTTTCTGTTCTAAAATATTTCTGCCATATATTAGTTAAATTAGAACTTTTCACTCTACATAAACCAAGCAAGCAAGCAAACAGCCATAACAAAGTATAATTATAAAAGTTAATTAGGCAATAATTATTTTTTCAAAGTTTCAAGGGAGTCATAAAGATTACTTTCTTTCGGGCCTCCCTGGTGGCGCAGTGGTTGAGAGTCCGCCTGCCGATGCAGGGGATACGGGTTCGTGCCCCAGTCTGGGAGGATCCCATATGCCGCGGAGCGGCTGGGCCCGTGAGCCATGGCCGCTGGGCCTGCGCATCCAGAGCCTGTGCTCCGCAACGGGGGAGGCCACAACAGTGAGAGGCCCGCATACCGCAAAAAAAAAAAAAAAAAAAAAAAAAGATTACTTTCTTTCTATTCATTTTGAATTTCTTAGATGTAATATGGCTTCCTTCAAAGTTTCTTGTTAAATTCCAAGGTTATTAATAAATATTTGATCATTAAGTTAAAAATAATACATGTACTTGGTAAGAAAAATCAAATTATACAGAGAGATAGATATAAAATGAAACAGAAATACTTCTTTCCCTCAGTCTCTCAGTTTCCCTACCTCAACTCTTTTAGTCCCTTTCTTCAGAGTAACCACTGGTAATAGTTTCCTATGTATATCCTATTCAAGCATGTATAGTTACATATGTAAGTGTAATTTTACATTTTTTTCTGTCTTTAATTTATCCATGTTCTGTACCTGTATTGTTCTAGCTAAAGATTTATTTTGGGTAGGAAATTTATTTGCCTTACCTATTTATTTTATATTTAACTCCTAGAACAGTTGACTGACACATAATATATAGGTGCTTAGCAAATACTTGTTGAGAGAATCTTCCACATCTGTCTATCCACCTGTGTGCCCGTCAAATACATACTGAGTACTTACTGTATGCCAAACACCCTTCTAAGGACACAGATGAAAGAGAAAAGCAAGGGCTGTGTCTGAATGTAATTTCCTTATACATACTTGGCTGATACATATCAAAAACAATGAAATAAAACCTAAACGAATGGGTTTCATGAAGGTAGTAGCACAGGTAATATGATAGGAGTGAGAGAAGAGTTTCTACTTTAGATAGGATGGCCAGGCAATACCTTTTTGAAGAGGTGAATTTTGAGCAAGGCCTAAATGATAAGAAAAAATGGTTTAGAGATCTAGAGAAGAGAATACTAGGCAGAGGGAATAGTAATTATAAAGGTTCTGAGGCAAGAATAAGCTTGGTGAGTTCAAGAACAGAAGGAAGTTCAGTATGACTAAAGCATGAGTATTTTCTCATACAAATAAGTACTGCTTCAGTGTGTATCTTTGTACATGCTAATATGTTCTACATATTTTAAAAAGACTTTTAGTAGTGGAGGGGTCAAATAGTATATGTATTTAAAATTTTGATAGCTATTGCATGGGGCTACTATCCTTTCTCCCTAAACCTTTTCTTGCTTTTCCAGGCTGTGGGGAACTTGGGTTGTCTGGAGCTTGGTAAGGAGTGGGCTGTGATGTGAAAGTAATTCTTTTTGTGAGAGAATGTTCCAGGAACTGTGGCTATTTGAGAGACTTTTGTCTCATAAGATGAAAATCCAGCAGTAGAAAATATGCATATGTTGTATATGTTGAGTTATATGTTAAAATATCTGGCTCTCAGAAATATAGTGCTCTCCTTTGGCCATTTAGTGAAACCATTCCAGTGCAGAAATTATCAATATTTCTCAATCTAGAAAATCCAAAATTTGGCATGGCTATAGTTAGATATAATTGGAGTTACATATAGTTGGATATGAGGCAGTATTATAAATGATTCCTAGTTTGACACTTTGGATTCACATTACACAAATTTGAGATTAACTAAGGAGGCATTATGAAAAAAAAACGCTATTAAACAAAGTCAGCCGATCACCTTGCCCATGTGTGGCTTTTGTGGAGGAAGGTAGAAGGGTATCTCCTATTTAAAATAAGTTTTAAAAACTCCTGGATGTTGTTACATTGGGGAATGAAATTCCTTTTTTAAGTGCCTTTCTATCAAAGAAGGATTGTTTAATTTTGAAGGATAAATGTCAGAATTACTTATAATTTTTTAGGCAGATTAGAAATTTTAGACTAGTCAAAGAACAAATTTTGTTTCATCAAGTATTTTACTGCTGAGTAATCAAGGAGAGTCAAGTCCCGTTTGAGAGCATAGAGATGTTTGTTTAATTTTTTTCAATCTCCGTTTTTCGATAGGGTGAAAGTAGGAAATTTAGGTAGATATATTCAGATTCCAGTATATTTAGAGAGAGAAGGGGGTATGTGGTTTCCCTGGCTGTTAATTTCTCCTTTTTTCACTTCTTCTGAGAACTAAAAACAACTTGGAGGAGTGAGGTCAGGAATCTGTGATGGAGAAGATTTTAGTTTAACAGATGCTGATATGGTATGTTCTGTCTGTTATAGTAAAGATTTTATTTTTCTTTTTTAACATGGGTAATTTTTTCTAACACAAAAACGAAGTTTAGTTAGATTTTATTTTGCTGCTTGAACCTGGTGACATTAATAATGATAAAGCAATTAACATTTTGTCTGTGATATAATGATTTAGCACTTTAAGAAGCCTAGTTTATCGGATGTCTACTATAAAAATCATCCCACTGGTTTTAATGTGAATATATAATTTTTGATTGAAAAGTTCTTGATATCAAATATTTAAGGTGAGTGTAAAGAAAGGAATCAGTATTTTAATAGTCTTAATCCTTTGTCCTATAATGAGTAGATGTGTAAAATATGTTGATGTTTACAAAAATCTTCTAGTCCTATTACAATATATAGATATGTAAGTTGTAATTAATTGAATCATTAGAACATCTAACTTTTGCTTGACAATATGCAAATGTGCCATTAAATCTGTTTTTTAAGATTTTTCCAGTTTAATGTCTGAATCCAAATTCATAAAGAGTTGGAAAAATGAGATGTCTGAGCTATAGGATTCACAGGGATTTCATATGAAGCCTATTTAATCAGGATAACACTGTTATTAATATTCATAATGTCAGCTGGAACACAAATGACAGACTTCAGGGCCTAAAATTTTACTTGGTGAATTTATTAAAAGTAGCTTAAAAAATTAATGGAATTTAAGTAAAGTTGGTGAATATGAAAATCTTGTGTTAGCAGAAAAAAATCTCTATTAGAACTTTAAGACCATTTTGCATTGATGTCTTTTGACAGATTTCATTGGCACTTAAAGAAGAAAGATGCATGAATGGTCATTTAAGAGGATTTAAACACATTGGCACATTAATTTTTACATGAATAATAAGTACTTTCCAAAAGCAATTAACTTACAGTGTACAAGATATGAATTGAAAAATAAGACTATGACATCAAGGGCAAAGCAAATGTGCTGTACATTTTAAACTTAGTGGCAAGACTGTTTCATATTTTGGTTTATTTTATTTTTATAGCTTGCATAGGCCGTGACTTAGAATATGGTTATTTTAATGCATTTAAAAGCATAATAGAAAGGAGTAATGTTCCCACCCCCACCAAAAAATATTGGTATGTTAAACATTATCCTCTGCAAGTATCTTTTGTATTTATTGGAGAATTAAACATTTGTTGTGCTATTGGTAATATTTGAGAATACACGTTCAATTTTGCAGAAAGTTAAAGGGATGATTCTGAATAGGTTTAGTGCTACAAATACATATGTGTTAATACAGACTTACTGATTATAGCATAACTCAAATGTATAATAAATACGTTTCTGAAAGTTTGTATAAGTTTAGTTAATAAGCATCGAGTAGTGTTCAAGTAAATTTGTTTTGAATGTTAGCCTAAGAAAGTAAAAATTGGGGAACGGCTTAAGTAAAACTGGGGTGTGTTTTATTTTGTGTACTACCTGCTCTTTACGTTTTAAAACGTGCTTGTAATGATATTATACCTGTTCTCTAGTTTTTATTTTTGTTATTGGAGTTCCTTAAAAACAATTAGTTTTAGACCATTTTGTGTAATTACAATAATACCGAGTATTTTGTTTTACATTCGTCAGAGATTATTTTTCTTACAAATTTTAGTACTTACAAAAGCATAGCTTAGTTATTATCTCTAACATGCCAGTTAGGGTTTACCAGTGAAAGAATATAGGTATTGGTCTTGCAGTATAAGAGGGTACTAGAAGTTTTACTTGCAGTCAGTGCTATATATGAATGATTTAGTTTCATTAGATTTATAAGAATTGCGTGGTATGTTTTGGGACTCATATTCAGAACTTGAATGGAAAAAGCGTTAATTACTAGGGTGTGTAGAAATTATCACAGTAAGCCATAAATTAAAATTTTTTGTATAAGGAATGAAATCAAATTGATAAATTGATTTATTGGTTTTTTTGTTTGTTTTTTTAGTGTCTTTTTAAAAGTTAGGTTTTGGGTTGGGGGGACATGTTTTGTTTTTGGCTCTGAAATATTCACTTATATGCCCAGGAGAGGGCAGCATTTTACTATATCAGTCTCATAAAAGAATTAGCCCTGCTTAGACTGTCAATGTTTCTTGTAATTACTCCCAGTATATTTGTTGCTTGCTTATGAATTAACTTGCATTTATGGAACTAAATCATTCCAATCATTTAATTACACCTGAGGAGATGAACTATAATTGCTTGCTTCCAGCTAGGATCTGATATGGCTTGAGCAGTATTAATTTGGTGTTTACTTTTCTGAGTGCTAAAAGCATTAAAATGATTGTGCAATGGGATTACATTTTACTAATTGCTGGCATTCATTAGCTGGGTAAATGATGAGGAAGAGTGACTGTATATTGAAGAGGGATAAAATTATGGTTTTAAATAGTATATTACTAAGCACATTAAGACCTGTAAGACATGTTTTAAAATACTCCAGAGGTTATTAAAGGCTGTATTTTCTACATGTCTTGCTATATGAATCTCTTATTAAAAGACCGCAATTATTATTAACCTTTTTGGGCAATATGGAGGGAAGTGGCTTCATTGACTGGAACATATTTCTTTGATATTAATAACTTCCTATATTTTCAACTAATCCAAAAGTAAATGAGGAACTTAGAAAAAGATTGCCAACTCCAGATCAACATATTTAGAGAAAATTGGAAAGGAGAAGCTTACTACAGCTTTATTTGAGGACTTTTTAAAGAACGCAGAGTTCTAGCTGTGAGGTAAATCTAATTTTATTCTCCTTAAAAGCATGCAAAAAAGAAACCCAAAACAAACTTGCATAGCTTTTATCATATTTATTATGAAAACAAATGCAAGAGAGAAAAACCAGTAATTCCACAAGTTAATGATAATCTTTTAAAAAATTAGAATAGCATTTAAAATTACTTTTACAAGTATGAAATGTTTTATATGAAAATATACATTCAAATCAATAAATTTGAAATTTGACAAATAGAGTAAATTTTTAATTTTTTTTAATTGTTGAAATTGTAGTTGGAAAGACTTAAGTTAAATAAATTAAACGGTTCCCTAACCAAAGGAGCAAGAATGTCTAGAAGCTTAACCTGAACTGTATTTACTAAAATATAGGTGTGAATGAAAGAACTTTTTTCTGAGAAAAAAGATTTAATTTCACGTGTTGAAATACACAGTTAATTGTCCTATTATAAATGTTTTAGAAAACCATTTATCCTGTAAATTCTCTGTTAAACAAAGGTAAGGTTTAGGTGTGTTCTGATATATTGTTTTAAGTTTATTTATCTAGAGTTGGCTTTATTTTAGCTTCAAATCTTGGCGCGGAAACCAGAGACATTGCCAGAGCAAACAGGAACGGGAGTACAAATGGACAACTGGTCAAAAGGTAAGGACTTTTAAGGTATTAATAATACCAAACCCCAGGTGTTGTGCTAGTTTAAGACACTGAATGAAGTGTGTTTGTTCTAACCAATATATTAGAGGCAGACAAGCACAAGTGCACACGCATGCACACACACACGCAAGGAAGGAGGCATACACAAAGAGACCCACATTCTGCAAAAGGGACACAAAGACACATGGAGAAAGAGACATGCACACACAGGGAAAGGGGCACACACAGAGCAAGAGATATTGAGAGAAAAAAGGAAAGCAGACACACAGGAAGAGAGAAACACACACAAAGTGATGGAGGAGATTGAGAGAACGAATGGTAGAGAAATGAATACAGAGAGGTATACTCAGAGAAAGAAACACAAACAGAGAAAGGAGACACAGACACAAGAGGGAGATACTAAACTCAATGAGAAAGACACAGACACATATACAGAGGGGCACACACACAGAGAAAGACACACATGCATAGATACACACAGAAAGAGACACACATACTGAGACTCACAGAGAAGGAGAGATACCAGAGTGAGAGAAACATGGTGAGAAGGAGACAGAGACATACAGTGAGTGAGAGAGAGAGAGAGAGAGGGAGGGAGAGGGAGATGGGGAAGAGACACTGAGAGAGAGGGGCACAGGTGTACATGCAGACACACTCAGAAAGAGACACACAGAGACGAGACACAAAGTTAAAGAGACATGGAAGATACACACATATACAGAGAGAGACAAACATATATGGAGAGGGAGACACATATACACAGAGAAACAGACCAAGACACATACAGGCACATAGACACATGTAGAGACACATGCACACCAAAAGACACACCCGGAGACACCCACAAAGAAAGGGAGTCAGAGGGGGACTCTCCCTGGAGAGTCAGGGCCACAGAGACTTGCAGAGATGTGCAGAGGGAGGCAGGAAAAGGTACTTCAAAACAGAGACAGAGGGGCTTCCCTGGTGGCGCAGTGGTTGATCGCCTGCCGATGCAGGGGACACGGGTTCGTGCCCCGGTCTGGGAAGATCCCACATGCCGCGGAGCGGCTGGGCCCGTGAGCCATGGCCGTTGAGCCTGTGCATCCAGAGCCTGTGCTCCGCAACGGGAGAGGCCACAACAGTGAGAGGCCCACATACCGCAAAAAAAAAAAAAAAAAAAAAAAACCAGAGACAGAGACATGAAAACAGAGTCAGAGACAAGGAGAGAAACAGAAAAGGATGCACACAGATATGCACAGGCAGAGGGAGAGAACAGTCAGACAGAAATACAGTTTGAAAGACAGGCAGACTGAGAGATGGCCTGAAAAGGGGAGAAATGGTGGATGGGTGGATGGAGGGATGTATGTATGTATGGGTATGTAGGTCGGTAAGTAGAGCACATCTATCTATGTATAGAGCAAGGTAGAGAGAGGGCCATAAAGACAGAGGTTTAAAAAATGTTAGGTTTTTAATTGAAGTCTTTTACACTAAATCTGGATACAGTTGCAAATCTGAAATACTTGGAAAACAAATCATTCTGAATATAGTATTACATATAATTGAAGACTTCGGCCTTTATGTTCATCATTTTTATTTCCTCTAAATTAAAAAAAATAGAATTATTACCAAAACATTGCACACATCTCTTCTTTTGATTCCCCCTCCTTCAACAGGGCTCTTTCTTTACCATTTATCAACCACACTGTTACCTTTTTCAGAAGGTTAAAGGCCATTTTGGGGAACTGTTCTATCATCATTAAACTAAATCAGTTAATAGCTACACATTCTTTTGAGGAATAGAAAGATGCTATACTGAGTATACCTTTTTCGATTTCTGCATTTGTTTTTGATTTCTACGCTGTTATAAATTTTCTTGTCGTTAATGCCTACCATTAGCAGCATTTCTCCTCTTATTTGTGATTCTAGGCTACTTGTTATGAGTTTAGAATCCAGGTAACTGATTGCATTGTGTATAAAGGAATAGCAAGTAATACCTGAGTAACGTAGTTAAAGGTTTTTAATGCAAAGTTAATAGCTTTAGTGAATGGATTTTGTGGCACTTAATTTTAGTCTACTCTCTTTATATTCAAGTTTGTGATAAGGATGTATTGGTGTGAAGCGGAAAACTGATTTGTTGTAGTTGTTTTTACTCATTTATGCAAATAAGCAAGCAAACACTCTTCTTTTGAAGAACTCAGAGCAGTTCTTACTCAATATATGTACAAAATAAGAAAAGAGGAAGTAAATAATGATGCCCCTGTTGCTTATCTTCCCTATTCAGAGGCCACATTGCTATGAAATCCATGTCGTTCACATTATAGACAAAAGGATCTTTAAGGAGACAAAGGAATTATTTTTAATATATCTAGAGAATAGGGGCTATAGAGGAAATACTTCTCATAAATGTAAAATAACCAGGAAATATGTTAAGGAACGGAGCTGCTGAAGCTATAGGACACTTTTGGAAAGGAAGGTTTTAGGGCTAAAGACAGATGCATAAATAGTTTGCAGGAGGCACAGACGTGACTGAAACATCATTAAGAAAATTTGCATTTTTACAGACTTTTTTTGGACATTGGAAATAGGAATAAGACATTCCTTTATATAAAGGGCCTATTAATGAAACATTATTAACAAATAAAGTTAAACAGGTAAATGTAGTATCTTTTAGTTTTGTGATAACTGATATGTTTAAACAGTAAAATCTCACATGGTTATTTCTTTGATATCAGGGTTCGTGGGATTTTTTCATAAAGCACAGATTACTTCAAAGCTCTATCTTACAAATATTCATAGGCTGTTCTTGTAAATAGTTATTTTTATTTAAAGTTATCTTATTTTTTTAAGGAAATGGAGCTAATTAAAAACTTCTATTACACTTTGCATCATCTTAGAAGTTTCATTATAAGGAGTGCTGAAGTGGTTATTCTTTTCCTAGCTTTATTTTAGAAACATTGCTGAAATATTTGATGTCAAAGAGTATGAGATAAATAATGTTAACAGGTAAAACAATTACATTTTTCTCAGTTTTTGTCATTATTCTCAGTTTAGAAAATGTAAAGCTGAGGTTGGTAGGTAGGATGAGTGAAGACATCTACAAACTGTCTAGGTTTCTTTATTTAATTTAAAAAAATCCTGAATGAATGAAATTTTAGGTTGATGGAAGCAATAGGTGAGTGAATGAACATGTGTTGTCAAGCAAGCATTGGTAACATCTTCTGGCTTCTTAAGAAGTAAATGATGTTTTGTCCTTTCATAAAAGCTTTCTGTTTTTCAGCATTCTTTTTTTTCCCCTGCTTTTTAAGAAAAAAAAATGAAATGGCACAAAGGACATAGGCAAAGTTAACCCTCAGAAAGAGTCAGTTATTATATGATTGTTTAGCCTTTTTTAGCATTTACTTATTTACTTAACTATGTAAGAAAAAACTCATGGGGGTCAGAAATCTCTTACGAATAATTATTTGGAATAGTATGATAAATTTCTGGATAGCTCAAATTTTGGTGATTTTTATTAAATTAGCAGAAACATGGTTTAATTGTTTTATAGTACACAACAGGCCATTGGAAATAGTTTAAGTATTATTTATGAATAAACATGTCTACCATAAGTATACATACCTACAATAATATAGGTAAAAATGAGGTCTGGATGCGAGTTAAATTTAGAATATTGTGAAACTTATTTAAATTTAGAACCTTTAGGGGTCAGTGTTCCCTAAGAAAGGTTAAAGAAGGTTACTGTGCCTACCCAAATTAAACATTGTTTGCTATGTTTTAAATATTGCTTAACAATTGAGGGTAAGAAATGGTAGGAATCATACAGCTTGAAGAAGCTTTAGACAAAAACCTTTCAATTTTATGAGTTTATTTAATATTATTGTTAGGTTTATTATTTTAGGAAATTATATTTAATGTGTTTTATACACAGTAGTTATTTTCACTTATGTATTATCTCAATTTAGATATGAATCATATGTTTTTAAACTATTTTCTTTTAAGCTTAAAAAGTGAGCATGATTCTAAATCATCATACTCATTTGAAACTTGAGAGATGAAAAACCTTCTAGAACTGCTTATGTCAATAGATTTCTTACATGTTGCAGTTTATTGGAGGCTAGCAAATATTTTTAAAAATCTAATCAATGCTGATTTAAGTAAAAAGCAACTGTCTTCTTTATTTCTAAAGAGGATATGATTTTGTTTCCATGATTTTTATGGCTTTTCTATCAAACAAAATAAACAACTAGAACTAAAACGTAGCAAAAGGTAACTTACAAGTGATTTGGTAGTTTCTTCTTGAGTCAGAATACTATTTATTTTTGCTTGGCATTTGGAACCTATGTGCCACCATCAACCTCTTTTATTATTGGTCCATTTATCTTTCTCTCTTTTCACAAAGTATGTGTTCTTTTTACTTTTTGCCCATATACTGTCTGTAATTGAAGTACATCTAAAACTATTGCATGATTTGCAAGCATTTTATAAGAGTAGACATATATAGAAACACCATGGGAAAACGACTAGGATGCTTTTAAATGTCTTTGATCATTATGACAAAAATAATGGAATCTTATATCATCTTCATAAGCTATTTTATTTTAAAGCAGACAGAAAGGAAATGGCAACTTGCATAGAATGGACATCCATTTCTATCAGCAAGATAGCTGGTGGAAAAAAAATGATTCCCTAGACATTATGATTAGACCCTCCTTGAAATTCAAGGTTTTGAAAATATCTACATAATTAGTCGTTCTGTATTGAATTATAGGATTTGAATTGTATTCAGTAATTGACTTTCTAGTAAGTAATGGTATATTTTCCCTGAATGAGTAACACGATTTGTTTTTGTTTGTTAATTTTATTTTTATTTGTTTAAATTTAAAGGAAAATTGCACTGGAGAACTAATGCATTTAATAATTTCAGTGAAATGTTATAGTAGAAAGAATATAGTTTTTGGAACTAGATAGACCTGGGTTTTAATTTTTCAATCTTCTATTTACTGCCTACCTGGACTTGGGCAGAAGTTTCGTAATTATTTTAAGCCGTGGTTTTCTTGTGTGTGGAATAGGGAGATGCTTCCTTTAGGAACATTTTGAAGATTAGAGACTGTGTATGTAAAAGCCCTACTACAATATCTGAAACAGGAAACGAGTTTATTTAATATGGGTTTCACATACCAGAGTAATTATTTTCAATAGTGTGGTGGTGATAATGGTTTTTATAGACGTTTATAAAAAAAATAGATTGTTGAAGTATTTTACACAGCCTAGATAAGTGGTGGTTGTTGTCATTGTTCTTCCATCCAGCTGTGAAAGGTAGGTCTACAAAAAAGTTTCAAAATTATTAAGAAACATAAATACTAGTATTTGAAACGGTTATTATTAGTTTTATAGGAAGCTTATTCTCTTCAGATATAATGTTCTCAATATCAGAAACTTGACTTCTTTTAAGTAGTATAGTTTGTATTTACTATATTTATATTTTGTAGAATAGAATGTAAAATCAATTAATATTCATTTAGCATAAAATCTAATTTTGTCTGTATTGAAATCCCAATTGCAATAAAAATCTTCAGACTAGTGATATCACACAATGTGCCTTTTCCTTTTGGCAAGTGTGAATTTAAGAATACATTTTTAATTTTCATTTTGCCATAGAAGGGTTAAAAAAAGAGCATATCGAGGTCTGCTTAAATTTACTATTTATCTACATAGGACCTAACTTAATAGAGTACTGGTAGTTTCTTACACATGACCATCCAGAATATTTGAAAGAGTAGTTTTAGGACTACTGGAAGTGAGCCAACAAGGATTGATTCATTTCCAGAGGAAATGCTAAGGCTATCCTTAAAAGCATGATGGAGGTTATACTGTTTTAGAAAAAATTAATTTCTCTTTTTTAAAATAAGTTTACAAAATAAATGATATTCTGGGTGTCTATTTTTTAAGCTTGATGTGAATGATTCTGTCCTGACTCTTGGCCTCATTAAGAAAATGTAATGGAAAACCAAAACATTTTTATAAGGGCAACTTAGTTTTCTAGCTGGTTATGAAGTTTGTTAAAAACTGTGTTTTGAGACTCATCATTTCTGATATGAGTAATTCACATTTATGAATTTATGCCATAAATATTTTTTTACTTTTATTTTTTGACAGTTTTTTAAAAAGACTTTATTTTGTAGAGCAGTTTTAGGTTCACGGCAAAATTGACATGAAGTACAGAGTTCCCATTATACCCCTACTTCCTAACCCCACACAAGCACAGCTTCCCCCACTGTCAGCATCCCTCACTGAAGTACCTTTGCTACAGTCAATGAACCTGCCCATAAATTCTTAATAAGGGAAAAGTTTGGGAGGTAATAGGAGTCTTTATTTCTTTTTTTGTTTGTTTTTACTAAATTTAGAGTGTTTTAGGTAGGTCAGTTCAGGCTACATTCTTCACATGGAATTCTTACTACACCTTTGGTCCTTCATTTTATAAAAATGACAATTACTAAGAAGAATAAACATGAAAAATGGTAAATTTCTTTTTATAATAGGACTACTTCTCCATTTCTATGCTATGATCCTCTCTTTGTACAATTTGTAACTACTTCTTTGGTTTAAGGAAACTCAATTCTACTTTTAATAAGCTCTTTTAAATTTGTTTGTGGCCATGAAAATATAAATATATTTTCTGAAATAGAAAAGTTACTTGAATTTTTCAAAAGTTTTTTGCTTTATTTTAAGTTCTCCATTCTTAAGTTTCTGAGCTCTTTGATAAAAGTCCTTATCCATTTCTGGTTATGGCCCTTTCATGCCAGAGCACTTCCTGGAACACATAGTTACGACACAAATCTCAATATAATATTATTGAATCTTAAATTTTCTAGAAATTCGAATTTCATTGTATCATATTTAAGATGATTATTATGGTCTCCATAGTGGCTGCATCTGTCACCTTTAGTGTGATTACTGTAAAGTCCTGAGTGTGCATTGGCATTTTGTTGATTTTGTAGATCTGAATCAATATACAGTGGTGTATAGACTGAATTTATGACCATTTACACAGTTGATTCAGGCTGACTGGCTGTTTGTAGAATAGGACTGATGTGACTACATTTACTCACTATTTTTGGTTATAAATAAATCTGGTAGTTAAAAATTTGGGGTTTAGTACATGTATGTAAGTGTGTTTTAATCAAAACAACCTATCATGTAAGACATTATTATCTTTCGGGAAGAAGTTTCAGATACACATTTTCTTTGTGTTTTGCCTTTTCTGTTTTTTCTTGGGGAATGAAAAACAAATTTAGAACAAATCAGGCTATAAAATTTTGAAATTGGTTACATAGATTATTTCATAGTCTGAATGAATGATTGAATTAAAAATATTCTAATCTGTAGCTTTTGGGTAAAAGTGATAATTTTTGTCAAATGGAATAATTGTGCTGACAAGATGTAAAAGTAATTATTTTAGAAAATTCTATTTGGACTTTATTTTTTGAGTGATTTTTGTCTTCACATATTGAAACATTTTGATACTTTAAAATCAGGGTGCTAGTGGATGAAAAGTTAAAAGTGATCAGTTCACAATGATAAAATTATACTTGTATAGTTACTGAATATGTTAGTTTTTGCTAATTAAATATTTTTTAAATTAAAAATCATATCCTTTTTAATAGTTTCACTGGCTGTACTTGAGGTAATTTGATGTACTCTAAAACACAGTAACATTCTTTGATTTTGAGCATTTTAATATAGAAATATAAACAAAGTTAAGCACAAAATACCTTATTTCCTTCCTTAATTAATATCCTGTTTTTTAAAGTTTTACCCCTTCTGTTCAGAATTTTCAGGTTAATGTTGATCGCTAACAGATTAGGATGGGTAAGGTTTATTTAGCCTTAGTTTTCTTGAACCAGCAACACACATTGGAGGAAATATGATAGGAAAAGCAGGACAAATACATCATCCTGAAGAATTCAGGCTTGTATATAAATTCTAACATCTGGACTATGGAATGTATAATATTCTGTATCCTTTCCACAGATTAAAATAAGTGCAGAGGATTTACAATTTGAAAAAATTCCCATTTTAAGTAGATTAGATGATTTCTGAATCTTCATCAAGAAACCAAATGTTGCAGAATTTGTGGAGTCACTAAAACCTTTTATTCAGTTGCTTTTAAGAGTTCAAAGTTAAAAAAATAATGATTGCAGTTCAGCAAATCTGATTTTTTCCTTTCAGAAACCTTCATTGCCTATATTTTATAATCAACTCGTATATTTTAACACCAGGATAGTGCTGCATTAGTCCAGGTAAGAAGAGCAAAGACAAAACAAAAATTTTCATTAAAAAGGAAGTCCTTGATCTCCTGAGAATGCAGTAGAGACTAGCATCAGAGGCTTCCTCTGCGCATTTTTAATAGGCCATTGGTCTCTAATAGGTTCTATATTGGTCTTTCATTACCTTTTTCTTTTTTAAAAATCTCTGCCTCTTCCCAGAGTCACTTGAAACGAAAACATTATAATTTTTTCTTTTTTTTTTACTTAGGCTTTTTTGTCTCAGGTTTTCAATGCTGTTTTTAAAAGTTAAAAAATGCTACCAACAAGGAGCTGATGATGCTGTGGTGCAACTAACAAGGCACTAGTATAGTAGTCACAGCTGATTAATAAAATGAGAGTCCCTTCCTTCTCCTTTTGTTCCCTCCCCCCAAAACAAATGGTGAATTTGAATAAAACATACAGCATTTGCATAGAAAGTTATGTAATGATGCCATATAGAGTATAATGATTTCCTAAAACCTTGTATTTAAAGTAACCTGAATTACAATGAGAGATAAACAGAATATTTACCTATCCCTTATGAGCTGCTGCTGATATGTAAATTTATTCTTCTACTTTGCACAAATATACTTTTGAGCTACTGCTTAAACACTTTGAGGTCCTTAGTCAAACAGTTTTAATGATGCCTCCAATATTATGAAAGTGTGACATTTGATGAATGTCTCATATAGTTTTGATATCTAGGCACATGTCAACAAAAAAAATTGAACATTGGTTTGTCATGCAACACCTAGATAATTTATAATTTTACTGTTTATATCCATCTTGACATTTTTTATCTGCCAAAGGCAGGTTTCATTTGGAATCTTAATCTGAGATTTATTTGGTGGATCTGGAAATCATAGCTAGGGTTCCCACAGGAAATGGTCCATCTACCAACAGATTAAATGGCAGTCCTGCAGTTGTTAGGGGAGCTCTGCATTTAACACACATGCATACTCATTCAGTCAGCACTGGGGAGAAAAATTAAAGTAGTAACCCAGGTTTAGGAACAATGTAGCTAAAAAGTCCCATATTTGCTGAATGACAAAGGGTTATATAGCAGCATTTCATTTTATTATTCGTGCTTGAATTTCTTGTTTGCTCTGTTGAGTCTGCTGACGAATACTAATAAATGCCTGCAACAATCCAGACGAGAGATGCCTGGCAACAAAGCTATGCGGTGGACCTCCCTGATCTTCTCCAGTTCACAACCTGACCTTTTGAAAAATTGGCTGGGCTAAGCTGCAGAATTTGGGTGTAATGGTTATTGTTAACTCCAGCTTTAGGATTTATTAATTTGTGTGATCAAGACTTACCTATACTTCAAAGTTTCAAAAGCCCAAATACAATCATCTATCCATTAGAACTAACATTGTGTTTCCGTGATTTCTACTTGGTATCTGACTGGTGATTCTTCTGTTTTGTTTTCCAAATCTAAAAATGTTCTTAAGTAAAATGGAAGGCACATGTAAAGAAATAGGTTTTTTTTCTCTCTTTACAATTGTTATTGGAAAAGTTACCTTCCATAAATGGTTTATGGAATTGTTGAATTCATAGATAATTAGTATGTGTTCATACTTAGTAAACAAAAAATATATAATTATGAAACCTGTTTTACTTGAAGTGGTAGAAATTTAAGACTTACCTAGTTGATTCATATTTTTAATTACTTTATATAAATTATTCTTATAATGGGAAAATTGAAAAGGTTAGAAATATATAGTAAGTAGCCAAATAGTTCATATCACTGGGGAAAAAAGAAAATAAAGAGTACTGTTGTGCTAGTTAACCTAATTTTCGGATAGTTTTCACAATCATTTTAGCTTAAATGATATTTGCAGCGGTTTAAATAGGGTGATATAATTTTTACAAAGCTTTAATTTATGCAGTATGTTCTTAAGTTAGTCAGTGTAAGGTTTAGGCAATTACACTATTATACTGTGTTCATGGCCTTCACTTGATGAAAGACGTTAAAATTTAGAAGCTGAAACATTACAGTAGAACAGTTCTTGCACAGAAGTGTGTTGAATGAATATTGATGTGTTCATGACTATTTCAGACTTGAAACAAACAAAAACTTATAAAAATTTGGTGTAGTACTACCACTTTAGTTTTTTTAAATAATAAAACAAATAACAAAATTCCAGTCAAGTGATTTCTATGACTAGTCAGTGGATAATTTGTAACATGGTACACTAAGCCTTTGAATTGTCTTAATCACAGATGAAATAACCTCACCAGTTCTTTTTGACATGTTTATTTAGAGATACAACCATGTATGGGAATGTAAAGGATATAGTTTATTTTGAATTCATGTCCAAATGAATAAATTATTGACATTCACAGGTTTCATGATTTTCCAGGTTAACAAACCTTTATCAGGCCTTATTTCAAAATCTTATAGCTATATCCAGGCTCTCCCCCATCACATGTTTTTGACTTCCCCTCAATATATATAATACACCTTATCAGAATCACATAAAACTCTGTATCTGTGCTTTTCAATGTAACAGCCAAGGGCCACATGTAGTTTTGGATGCTTGAAATGTGAGCAACGAAGATACAGAACAATGAAAATGAAAGTTATAGTACTTTTTTGCTTCTTCTTCTTATGGCTGGTCAAGCCGAAAAATAAATTGAAAACCCCCTGAGAGAGTATACAGTATCCAGGTAACAAGTTTGCATATTTTAAGCCAAGGATCCAAACGTTACCTAATTTATTGTGAGTCCTAAATTAGAATCTCTGTAGGATAAGTACCTGTGATCTACTAGCTATGATCCTGATCATATCTAATATCATGTGCCAATATGGTAGTGTTCAAATTATGTTACAGAAACATGTTATTTAAATTTCTTATTTTCCTGCCATGGGATTGAATCTACAGAAATGTACTCTTAATTTTCTTTCTATGCAGTTGAATTTTCTTTCAGGATCTTTCTCTAATGTCAGGATTTCGAATTTTGAAGTTCTGTTACTTTTGTAATTTATTAGTTTTATAATCTTATACAAACTTTATTAAACCATTATGTATTAACTACAAGTTTTAACCTTAAGTATTTTCTCTTTTTTGTATGTTTTTCATTGAACAAAGTAGCATTTTATTTATTTTCCATGTTCATGTCTTCTGTTCTTTTAATAAGAAAAATTTTTCTTACTGTATTTTATTCTTATACATTTTAATAAGAAAATCTTTTACTTTTAGCTAATTAGATTCTTGCAAATAATAATAGCTAACATTTATTGAGTGTGTATTCTGTACTGACACTTTTCCAAGAGATTATATAATTTAAATAATTTAATGCTCATAATAACCTTTTGAGGTAGGTGCTTTTATTATGTGCTTTTTACTGATAGGGAAATTGATGAGAGGTTTAGTAATTTGGTAAAGGTCATACAGCTGTGTGGTAGAGCCAGAATTCAAACTCTGCAGTCAGTCTTCAGAGCCCATGCACTGTGGTTCTGCTTGGAAACTCTAAATACGCCAGTATTCTACTTGGAAGGTCTAAACTTTGCTCTTGTACTCACTCATATTAAGTGGAACCACTATGATATGGCAGAAGTTTCTGATGTCCTTCTTTTATGTTTGGGGAGAGAAAAGCCCATATATGCATCTATGTGGAAAACTAACCGCCCCACACACATAAAGGAAGCAAATAGTCGGAAATATTTAGTAAAGGGAATAAAGAATATTTATACACACATACAGATAGATAATCTACATGTAACTCAGTTAAGGAATTGGTTAGGAGCCACTAGCTGATACTGTGTTGAAACTAATGTTTGTTTAGAAAAATTCTTAACCATTGAAAAAAAGACATTTGTTTAAAATGTGGGACTACTATAGTACTTCCATCATTAAATCAAATTTACACTTAATAGCAAAAAGTGTCATATCATTTTGATGTTTTTACATAATGTAGTGATAGACAATATACAAAAGAAGCAGTAAACGTGAGGTTTTTGTTCTTTTTATATTTATAAAATCAGATGCTACGATATAAGTAGTAACCTTTACAAAAAAAGAAAAGATAGAGTGTAAAGAAGTGGTGACCAATTATGTTAGCAAGTGTCAGAGAGCACATTAACAAATTGCTTCCTTTATGGTTCGTTTTAGATACAAGTGCCCCTGAGTAGCACCTGCATCTGAAGGAGAGAGATCCATTTATTCGAATGTACCTGCCTATAGCACCTCCATTCCTCTTTCTCTTTTCTGCCACTGAGCTCTCAGGTACCTGAGATGTTGCTATTCTGAGTAACCCCTGTAGGATCCCTAGAGACAATTCTAGCTCAACCACTCTGAAGAAACAGCTCTGTAAACAGTATTGACCCCACAGGGGACCATCAAATCCATTTACACAGATACCAGTTGTCACAAACTATTTACAAAGCCAGACAGAACAAAATTCCCCAGCCTCTAAGAATCCCTATTTGATTCTAGCCACCTCCTCACTTCTATATAGTAGTTGTGAAGTAACAATTATTTTTGGCCATGAGTTACGATTTTTTGGGTAGCATCAATTTAACTGAGTATATTCAGTTAATTCAATCCATTTAACTGGCATTAATGTATAATTGTCTGGAGAACTGAACTCAAAAGGGATCCTAAAGCTTTCTTTTCTAGGTTAGGAAATAGTATAATGCTGTTAATTTTATAGACTAAGGAACTGAGAATTTAGTAGCAACGCTAACATTGGGATAGTTGACAATAGTAATACCTCCAGGAGTAAAGGGAGAATTTGTTAGATCATGAAAATGATCCATTGGAAACAGTATGAAAGTCACTAGGGAGATACAGGGTTTTCAAAGCATATAATACAGCTGGCCTAGGCACATGTATTAAGTATTAGGATTCTAAAAAGTGTTTACTAAATTTACCCACTTTGCCCGGATGAATAAACTGTCTCTAACAACAGCAGTAGGTGGCATTTGAGGAATAGTGAGTAATAATCTTCCATAACATCATTTTCAAATGGTCACAGGATAGGTTTACATGGCAGTGATAGCATTAAATAATAATAGCAAAAATTGGGGAATATATTTGGTTTGAAATGGTTAAAATTCTTATGTCCAAATAATGCAGTGTGCCTGCAGAAGAGCAAATAAATAAAGGGATTGATAATTGTCATAAAAAATTTCCTGTTATTTGAGAAAAGAAAGTTAGATTTCATAGACTTATGAATTATGAAGAAGAGATTAATAACTTATTCTATAAGTTCCTATGTAGAAATGAATTTAAATAGTATTCTGTTAGTCATAATGATGGAACAATTAACAATGACATTGATTCAACACTGAAATTACTAAAGAAAGTTATAGAGTTTCCATTTCAAACCATATGAGAGAGATAGAGAGCAATCAATAGAATAGTTTTAGTTTAAACTTTCATCTGCCTAGAGATGAATTTGAATCAGAAGTGAATTGTTCTTTAAAACATTTATCTTATCTTTCTATTCGAATAGTGTATGAAACAGACCTATAACTTCACTTTTTGTTGCATTTTATTGGTATATTTCTAATGCAATTTTCTTTCAAGTGATGGGGTAATACAACATCTCAACTAAAGCTTTTAGTGGCATCATCCTGTTATCACTTGATAAAAGTCCTTCTGGGGCTGGAGAGTTTAGGAAAAATAATTGAAGACTGAGTTAGAGTAACTAAATACTATCGTATTCTCTTGGTTGGAGGAGGTACTAACTCAGAAATTGAATTTAAGTTGAGCTGTGAATAAGATAAAGAAAATTTGGTAAAATGAAATATGATACAGCAGTATGTTAAAATTTGACTTGAAAAGTTGAAGTGTATCATGCCAGCAACTTACTCTCAAATGTTTCAGAAAAAATTATGTATGTGTAGGTAGAAAGACAGAGAATAAATAATAAAGCAAGCATGGTAAAATGTTAACATTGAGGAATCTGGATGAAGGGTGTATAGTAATTCTTTGTACTATTTTTGCAACTTTTTTATAAGACTGGAATTATTTCAAAGTAAAAAGGTAGAAAGAAATGACTGTTAACTAACATCAGTCAGCTTTCTCATCTGGCTCTGTCTTCTGTAGCATGTTTATGCAGTCAGTGAAGTCTTTTGCATTTGTCTTTCATTTCTCCTCTCCATTTCTTGCCATTTTTCTGAATGACTTCAGTTTCTTGAAAGATGGCACTCCCTGTACCCTGATACCTTGATGATTTCCTCCTCTCCAAGTACCTTCATCATCAATCTATTTAATCAACACATTCCCAGATCTACCACATCTTGGAATTTGTCTTTACAGTGTTACTCATTTTACAAGTTTTCACTCCTCAACTATAGCATCTTGTCCTTTCAGAACAACAAATGTCTTTGTGTTTTTCCTAAAGCTATTTCTTCTCTTCTGTACTCATTCTTCCTGTTCTCTCTCTTTTTTTTTTTTTTTTTTTTTTTTTTTGCGGTACACAGGCCTCTCACTGTTGTGGCCTCTCCCGTTGAGGAGCACAGGCTCTGGACGCACAGGCTCAGCGGCCATGGCTCACGGGCCCAGCCGCTCCGCAGCATGTGGGATCTTCCCGGACCGGGGCACGAACCCGTGTCCCCTGCATCGGCAGGCGGATTCTCAACCACTGTGCCACCAGGGAAGCCCTCTTCCTGTTCTCTTATTCTTATAGTCTGTCAACTTTCTCTTTACTTCACCAAGCTCAAACTCTTTGAGAGTTCATTACTTTGCATATTTCTGCTTGTCCCATTTAGGAACAAACGCCTTTGTGAAATCTTCTCATAGTCTTCCAGTAGAGTGTCCAAAAAAAAAAAAAAAAAAACCAGAAGGAAAATTTTATAAATCAGCTTTGTTTACTCTAAAGTAAAATTAAATTTTACTTTGGAAGAGTATGGATAGTTGTAGAGCAGTTTCCAAATAATCTGGTGAACAGTTTCAGTTAGGAATCTAAAAGCTTTTTCTACAGAGCAAGGATAGAAACATCCAGAAATGGAGCCAAATCATACAGTATGAATTCTTCAAAAATATTAAATATTTAAAATTAAAATCCAGAAGTGTGTTAGAACTTGATGAATTTATTTTGATAATACTTCAGGGGGTTATAATTAGTAGGATCCAGGAGGGATCAGTAAAGAGCCCTCTTATTGAGAAGGTTCCATGTCTGCTCTCAGTTTGGAGAAAATACTACAGTCACAGGTTAAAAGGCAGTGATTTACCAAGAGTTCTGGGATCATGAAATTTGACATTAGGTAAGCTGAAGTAAGAAAGAGAGCTATAAATCTAGTAACCAAATAGCAATATAGATATCAGGAATGGGGTAAAGTAAGCACTCACAGGTTAAAAATAAAAAACTGAAAGAAGAGAGATGCTGCACTAGACCCAGAAATACAGAGGTGAAAACATGGGACAAGTTGCAGATAATGGTAAGTTTGGTCTCAAAAACAGGTTACAGAGTCAAGACTTAAGATTCTGAAGCAATTGATAAGGTGTTGTCATAGGAAACTGGGGGCTTTTTCTAGCTGGCAGTGCTCCTTGGCTTATCCTTTTACCTTTTGAAGAATCTTTGTACCTCATAAACTGGAGAATAGCACAGAGCCTAATAGTTATCTTCTGATATGCCCCTGGAGACAATTTTTGTTATTTTGATACTGTTTTCCATAACTATTTATAATTTTCTTTCTTTGAATTGCCTATAAAGTTATATGTTAGTGTTAAAAATGCATGGCCCGTTAATGATAGTGGTATTCCTTAGTGTCCATTTATAAAATTTTATAACACCGCATTCAGATTTGGGGGTACTAATACCAGCTTATTCTAGAAAAGTAGCATGATGAACATCTAAAGCAAATTAAGTGTTTTTTTTGTTTTTTTGTTTTTTGCGGTACGCGGGCCTCTCACTGTTGTGGCCTCTCCCGTTGCGGAGCACAGGCTCCAGACGCGCAGGGTCAGCGGCCATGGCTCACGGGCCCAGCTGCTCCACGGCATGTGGCATCTTCCCGGACCGGGGCACGAACCCGTGTCCCCTGCATCGGCAGGTGGACTCTCAACCACTGCGCCACCAGGGAAGCCCAAATTAAGTGTCTTGAAATGTCAAGAACCAACAAATAATCTTCAGATACCTATATTTGTTAAAGTTTAAAACAAAATATAATGAAATTTCATAGATATATCACAGTATGTAATTATGATAGCACTTTCTCCCAGTTTATTCCCACAAACACAGGGAAATAGAGAGTAATTGACCAAAAATGAATGGTTTCTGATCTAGCATTCAGCCACCAATAAGGTAATGTCCAGGACTTGGAGTTTATGACTGGCTCTACCTAATTTCAGCATATATGTAAGCAAAGAATTTCTTCTTAAAGAATGAGTACCTTATTTATGTTTCCCATTTGTTTTTATTCTAAAACTACTCATCTTCTGCCTCAAAGGGGTTTTAAGTTCGGCAAGTTAAAGAAGCCATCATCAACAAGTAGGTGAGATTCACCTGCTTTTAAAAGTTGAAGAATTATTTCTGTTGGAAATAATAAAAGTCCTAGTTACAATCAGTATTTGTGCCTGTTGATCTGATTTACTGGTTAAAAGAGTTTGTTTTGGTCTTCCCTGGTGGCGCAATGGTTGGGAGTCCGCCTGCTGATGCAGGGGACGCGGGTTCGTGCCCCGGTCCGGGAAGATCCCATGTGCTGCGGAGTGGCTGGGCCCATGAGCCATGGCTGCTGAGCCTGTGCTCCGCAACAGGAGAGGCCACGGCAGTGAGAGGCCCGCGTACCGCAAAAAAAAAAAAAAAGTTTGTTTTGTGTACTTGCTTGTGTGTCATTTTCTCCCCAGAATTTCACTATAACATCAGATATACACTCTTCCTTTGAAATAGCTATTATTTACTAGTTACCGCTTAAAATAACTAATATTTATGAGATAGCCAGGCATTACAAAATATACTCTAATGTATAATACATATCTGATAAAATGGAAGTTAAAAATAATTCTCCCTATATTATTTCCATCTTTATATGATGATGATTACAAAAATAATAGCTAACATTTATTGATGTGCCAAACACTAGGCCAGGCACTTTGCATTCATTAATTCTTAATTCAGTTAATCCTTACAACAACTCAAGTAAGTACTATTATGTGTCCATTTTGCAAACCAGAATCTGAGGTATGGAAGGGTAAAGTAATTTCCCCAAAGTTATGTGCTTGGCAAAGCCAGAATTTTAACTCAGTCCAATACCCAAATTCCATGCACAATATTATTTCACTGTAATCAGTTAACTTATTGTATCGAATTTTTCAAAATCTAGGAAAGAAAAGTTAATGTAGAAAATAATAACCTCTAAGTCAGTGGTTCCCACCCTTAATTGTATACTGGAATCATGTGATCACTCCCAGAGATTTTGATTTAATTAGTAGAAGATGCGGCCTGAGCGTGAGGATTTTTAAAAACTCCTCAACTGATGTGCATTTAAGGTTGTAAACCACTGTCCTAAATGCCCACTGACTGTGGAAATGGAAATATTTGTGGCAAAATCACCCTGTACATGTTTGTCTGATAACAATAGGAGTAAGGTTAGTAAGTGCATGTTTAAAGCTGTGAGAGCTCTTATTTCCACAAAAATATTCATTTGATTGATTTAATATGTGATGATGGTGTTTCATATCTCATATTTTTGTTTTGTTTTAAATGCAGACGTAGCCCATGGTTATCTTGAACAGGAGACCACGGGGAGAAATAAAAGTACACAGCCAGATGAGCAACTGCCTGTGAATTCTAAGGGAAGCATGCATCAGAAATCCAATGAATTAGTTAATGAAGCTACATATGAGGGCATAGAATTGCCAGAGCAGAGATCAAGGAATTTTCAAGTCATCAGTCCTCATCTAGGTGATGAGACAGCTTACTGCACTACAGAAAAGTCCAAGTGAGTGCTAGCAGCCTTAGATTTAGAAAGTAAGAACCGGGAGAACTCTTCCTTCCTCCCTCTCTCTGTCCCTCCCTTTCTTCTTTTTGATGTGGCCTAAATTTGACATATCATTAACTTATTAGAATTTGAGGAATCTAATACTAGAGTTTTCTACTATTTTCATTACATTGATATAATGTGTCTAAATCACTGAGTGAAAAAGCACAAGGTGAGTTTGAATGAAGGTCATGAGGTTTTATATTGTTTTGTTGAATATTATTTTAAGTGACCTTTCATTAAGGATCTGGAAATAGCTATTAAGTTGATATTAAATGGAATATTATTCATCAGAGCCATAACCTGGCAGCTCCAAGACAAAATAAGCCCAAAGATATGATTTGATTTTGGACAGCGCTATTCTTCATTTAAATGAATTTGAATGCTTTTAGAAGGGTTGTCTACTCTCCCATTTACCTTCCTTATTATTTTACATTCTGTAGTTTCTACCCATTCACTTTATGTAGCTACCTATTTCATGAAGGGGTTTGAATTTTGACACCTGTGACTTTTACCTATGGGAGAAAAGCACTTTGATAATTAGTCATGTACTATGAAAATACTGCTAAATTTAAAGATTCTCAATGACTAATATAATTTATAACTATACTGAAATATAAATATTATGTTTTCAGTCCAGACAAAAATGATATTTTATGGAATACTTTTTAATGGAGTTTTACATAGGAATAGCTATTTCTATTTACTTAAAAATTATGAAATAGCTATATTAATGAATATTAATATATAATGAAGTAGATATATTAATATGTTCCACTTTCTTGACAGTCAGTTATATTCTTATCATTTTTGGGGAGTAGGGATGAATGAAGAGGTGATAAACTTTATAACCACATGGGAAAAATAAATAATAGAGATTAGGCTAAAGTCATCTCTTTTCCCTTCCCTTCCTTTATAGTACTTGCTAACAAGTTAATATTGTTCTCAAATAGCATACACATCGTAAAAAATTTTTTTTTGCTTAAATGTTACAGGAATAGGTTTTCATTTTTAATGTTACAAACTTAATAATGAAAATATGATATTCTGTCAATTATAATGAAAAAAATATTTATTGTTCCCATTTTCAGAAAAGTAAGAAATGTATCTAGAGTCCTCACAAGAAGTACAAATTGAATTAATATTCACAAGCCCTAAAAAACTGCATTCTTTAAGTATACTGAACCATGAATCTCTAGACATTACTAAATGCTTTTCACAGATTTAGCTCTCCCTGTGAAACTGATACATTAACACCTCTGTGATATATTGTATATTAGCACCTCTGTGGAATTACAGTGTTTAGTCTTTTTCATCCATAGTATTTTCTTAACAGTGCATAACAAGAAAAAATTTAAATTAAGTAACTTTACATACTTACTGTTAAAATTAAATGTTTCCCCCATTTGAAGTGTAAAATGTATAGATCTTATATAGTTGAAATTATATGTATATTGTTTTAATAGTTTTCTTTATTACAGCATTGTGGAACATAGAAATAATGATTTGCATTACAAATGTATGATTCCTTGTCAAGTTACTTCAGACTTAAATAAAGAGGAGACAGTAGCATTGCTTCTCAAAGAATTGGACATTCTCAAAGCAAGCAATAAAAAGGTACAATATAGAAAGTCTGATGATTGTACAGTATACTTTTAGCTGTTGACCTTCTAAGTTTGCTTTGTCACTCATCATAATTCAGTTTTATTGTGTACTTTAATCCTTTAACAGTAGCTTTATGCTGTTGCCATACCATGCCATTCACGGTATGATTGAGTTGAGACATGAGCTGTGAAAAGCAATTTCTTTGGTTTCCTGCCTTGGTGGCTTGCAATATCACTTCCTTTTTCATAGGTCTGTGGTACCTAAAAAATTCAAATTTTACTTCATTGGTTTCATGTTACTTTCTTAACCTTTTTTTCTTTTTTTTAGTAGTATCTGTGCCCTGTATTTCACCTCAATATATGTAAACTTTAAAGTAGCAAGGCTTGGAAATATTGTCATTTACCTTGTGTTATCTTATACTGCTGCATTTTGTCCAATCCAATTTGTCATGTCATATTTTATCTTTTCTGACTCTTTTTCTAGTTACATTCCTTTGAGCTTTAAATAATGTTATTAAATAATGTTCATTTTCTATGCTTGCCTTCTTCTTTTTTTTTTAACCTCTACATACTTTTCTGATTCTAATATTCTCATTGTTTGACCTAATCAAACTGAAGCGTGATGTTAAGAATGTTGATCATGTCTGATGGACAACAGCATAAATGACATAAACAGAGGGAGAAATTAAAAAGAAAACATTTGGAGGGATCCTGTATGAAAGCCTGAGATATTTTCTGTATTTTCATTTACCAGCTGTTTATTACATGCCAATTATGAGCCAGGTGCCAATGCCAATTTAAATGGAATATGATGGCATAGCATTCTCAAAGGGAGATTTGTATCAAATATTAAGATTATTATCTTAATTAATTTTGTTTCAAAATATTAGAATTACTAAGAGAAGCTATAATTTGTGCTACCCATTATTTTATTATGATAGACCCTTCCAAGTCTTTTGCTTTAAGACAAAAGAATGGATCAGATTGCTTTTTGCTGCAGTAGCTATTTTTAATAATAATGTTGTTCCTTCTTTAATTTCATTTGCCTAAACACACATAAATTAAGTGTATATTAAAATGTTTTTATAATTTCTATGTCATTTCAGGTAATTATTATTTTATGAAATATCTTAAAAACTTAAATTTTTTCCCCCTGGAGTTATGTATTCAGTAAGTTAATACAGTTATTCTATAAGGGTTTAGAGAAAAGCAAAAATTATCTTCAGGATTAATTATATTTCTACAAGAAATTTATTAGTAAGAATCTATGTTTATTTCAATGTGTTTTAGCTTCAAGAAAAACTGACTAAAGAAGATAAAGAACAGAGAAAACTAAAGCTTAAACTGGAACTCCAAGAAAAAGCAACAGAAGCTCAAATTGCTGAAAAAACAGCAGGTATGGTAGATCAGTATTAACATATGGCATTCAAAATCATACACAAGGTTATTATCTGATGTGGCTTGGTGAATAGTAGCATACTAGCTTATTTGTCAAAGGAAGGAAAGCTCTGTCTTCTTTCTTTCTTTTTTTTTTTTGCCTGCTTAGAAAATAGGTGGCTTTAACATCCTGGTACTGGTATTAGTGAGAGCTTTACCTGTATTCATACTGATTTGGGCATTAAATGCATTGTTAACACCATGTCAATCCAATCACAAAAAGGTTGTTTGTTTTGTTGGAAGGGCCTGAACAAACAAGGGGAAATAATGATTACCAGTGCCTCTACCTTTCAACCAGCAGTTCACATACCACTTATTGTTTTAGCTTGTTGAGAGGAAATACTTCTCCTTTGTATGAAGATAGTCATATATTCATTGCCAGTGAAAACCTACATTTGATTCAAAAATCTGTTTTGTGCAGTTAATTAATTTTCATCTGATGACGTGGATGATGTGATGAAGATAATGTTTG
Organism: Mesoplodon mirus; assembly: GCF_964341445.2. Taxonomy (NCBI): domain Eukaryota; kingdom Metazoa; phylum Chordata; class Mammalia; order Artiodactyla; family Ziphiidae; genus Mesoplodon; species Mesoplodon mirus. The sequence continues at coordinate 127,230,636 of NC_138979.1, forward strand.
CCCTGAAAAGATCTTTCCCTGAAGATAATGTTTTCTGGTAAAAGGTTGCCAGAGTTTAAGATTATAAATGAATGCCTGAAATATGTTTTGGATTCTATCTTCATTCACAGGTCATGGCAAGGAGAAAATTTTTTAAATGTATCTGTGATGTGTTACAGATATGATCAGGTGATTCTCAGTTGTCTCTGATGGACTCTGTCTCTCTCTCTCTACAGTTTATATATTATCCCTGTGACTCTCTTCCTCACACTGTTTTAGTGTGTGAAGAAAAGAGACATTTCATAGAAGAGTAGAAATTAGTATTCAGAGGCATTTTATAGATCCCTTATTTTAACATTTTTATATCAATTGGAATGCTTTTAAAAAGTAATTGTATTTTGTGATTAGTTTGAAGTTATAATCATACTTTATAAATCACTTAACCTGGGACTTCGCTGGTGGCACAATGGTTAAAAATCCGTCTGCCAATGCAGAGGACACTGGTTCAAGCCCTGGTCCAGGAAGGTCCCACATTCCTCGGAGCAACTAAGCCTATGCACCACAACTACTGAGCCTGTGCTCTAGAGCCCGCGAGCCACAACTACTGAGCCCACGAGCCACAACTACTGAAGCCTGTGTGCCACAGCCACTGAAGCCTGTGCTCCTCAACAAGAGAGGCCACTGCAATGAGAAGCCCATGCACACCAATGAAGAGTAGCCCCCACTCACCTCAACCAGAGATAGCCCACATGCAGCAAGGAAGACCCAACGCAGCCATACATACATACATACATACATAAAAAATTTTAAAAAATAATAAACCACTTAACCTGGTTGCATATGAAAGAATTCTGCTGTTTTAGGTCAGAGACATGATTAACAGATACTGTCTGTCTTCAAGATATTACTGTGCAAAGTAGAACATCACCATGAAAATCTGACTAAGATGATCATAAATAAATACTCCAGCCAAATACCAGATGGTTGTTTTTCTATTATGTTAAACTACTATGGATTTTTTGTTTCTTTTTTAGTGGGAAAATATGAGAGTAATATATTTTAAAGAATATTAACAGTATGTTAGAAATGAATAATTCAAATATAAATTTAGAACAATTTAGAAGTTTCTTGGCTTTTTATAATCAAATATGTATACTAATTGCTGGAATGGTATTACAAGAAGTACATTTGTTTTAAGATGTTTGCATTGTAATTTAACTTTGTATGTGTCTTAACAGATGTAATTTAATAAGATTTAGGCCATTGTGATTTATTGTAAATCATAAATTCATATATCTGCATAGCTCATTTATCTCTTGGAGGGAAAAGAACATTAAGCATTAATATTTACTCTTTAAACTTTTGTGTAATATAGCTAATCATATAATTTACATATTTATTTATTGGTATATATTTAAGGGTTCCCTATTACTAAACAGTATGAATCATGCATGCATAAAATGGAAAGAATTTGATTGCTTTATGATTCTTGTTAACATCAAATTCTTCTCATTAATGACAAAATACTATTTCAATAAATGTTGAATGTTTGAAAGATGTTTAGAGTATTTTTATAGCTTCCTAAATTGATGAAAATAGTAGTGCTATATAGTTTGGAGCTAGGCAATCCTAAAGAAACATGTCCAACCATTTAATTATAAAAATGGCTCAAGGACTTCCCTGGTGGTGTAGTGGTTAAGAATCCACCTGCCAATGCAGGGGACACGGGTTCGAGCCCTGGTCTGGGACGATTCCACATGCCGTGGAGCAACTAGGCCCATGCGCCACAACTACTGAGCCTGCGCTCTAGAGCCCGTGAGCCACAACTACTGAGCCCATGTGCCACAGCTACTGAAGCCCGCATGCCTAGAGCCTGTGCTTCACAACAAGAGAAGCCACCACAATGAGAAGTCTGCGCACCGCAACGAAGAGTAGCCCCCACTCGCCGCAGCTAGAGAAAGCCTGTGTGCAGCAACGAAGATTCAATGCAGCCAAAAATAAATAAATTTTTAAAAAAGAAAAAAAGACTCAAAATTTAAATCCCCTAAGTTTTTTAAAGTATAAATTTTCAAAATGTATCTTTACTTTTTAATGTTTTAGTTCTATCTTATTAAAAAACTTGAAGATATTTTACTTTTAACCTTAGAGAGAATTATTATTATAATATGTCAAAAGAAAAAAACTGAATTGTTTAAGAAATCCATTGGTTTGAAACTACAGGAAATTTATCAACTGACTCTTGGTAACTCTTGAACTTTTTCATGTTTTCTCATTATACATGAATTTTTTAAAAGTTTATCTTAGAAAAGCTGATCTTGAAAAAGCTTATCTCCTACCTGATCAGTAGTAAGTGCAATAAAAAAGCTAAACACAATAACAAAAAAAAGTATGTTACTACCCTCATAGAAAGAGGAATATTATGATACTATGAGTACATGTGATAAATGTTTTATTTAGTCATATGAAAGAACAAAGAATCCACACAAGCATGGATATTTGTTTCTATCACTGCTCATTTTTATATTCAAAATAAAAATGTATTTGCTAAACTATATTACAAATGTGCATACACATAGAAGTATTATAGTATACTTAAGCAGAATATAAAATGTTTTAAAAATCAAAATATTCCACATTAAAAGAAATACATGCTAAAACATCTGAACATTGGAAATTGCAAATAGGATACAAAATGTATATCTATAGGTTTTTCAAATAAAATGTTAATTAAAATATGAGGTATTCTAAGGAAATAGCCATTTTCTTTGAGTATATTAAATATAAAGATTTATATATATATATAAGAATATTCATATCAGTATTAGTTATGATAGCAATAGAATTAGAATCAATCGAATAATAAGGCAATGGTTAAATAAATTCAGGTATCTTTATGGTATGAGACATTGTGCAGTAATTTAAAAACGTTTTTAAAGAATATTTAATGATATGAGAAAAACTTTATGAATTAAAGTTAAGTGAAAGAAGTAGGGGGAAGCTGTATTTATAATTTTTGTTAAAAAACTATATACACATGTATATAGTATAAAATGAGAGTCAAATTTTGATAGTGTTAATGGGTGTATAAATGCTTCAATTAACAGGATTTTTTCTGCCTTTTCAGGTTTTCTGCAGTGACTTAGTATTAGAAAAAGTAATGTTACTTTTAAAAGATGTGATTTTTTTTAAGTTACTTGCTCACTAATCTTAAAATAATTCCTGTGATAGGTTTGACACGTAAAGATTACATAAACCAACATCTTGTGAAATCCATGTAATGGCTTTGATCAAATCTTGCCATTTTACCTGTGCCACTTTTCTTGTCCTTCAGATTTCTCCTTTTTTTACTTTTATGTCTTTATTATGTAACTTATGTATATGTTAGTCCAACTTGTCTCCCCAGCTGATTGTATAATTTATAAGAATAAGAATCTTGTATAATCAAAACCGCATAAAACAAAATGTTCCCAGTACTTTGTGAGACAGGTTGAAGCAATGGGAAGACTATAAGCCTTGGAATCAGATGCACTAAGGTTCAAGTCAGTCTTGACACTTAATACCGACCATGTGCCTTTGGGCAAGTTACTTATTAATTATTAGCCTCTCCAGGTTTACATCCTCCCATGTAAGATGTAAATATTAACTAATTTACCAGATTATTTTAAGGATTAGAGACAATGCATAAAGGCACCTAGGATATAACTGGTACTCAGTGAATTATAGCTAATATTAATATTTGATTATTTTTATCTTTATGAAATTCTTAAATCTTTGATAATGTCAGAAGTCATGAAAAAACTTTTGTTCTGTTTAGCTTTTAATTTAAATCCATAGTTCACTGTTAATAGATATTAAAAGGGAAATAAACACAAAAGTGAAACAAAAATGTTTGAAATGAAGGATTGGATGATGAGAAAAATTACCATTGAGATATATATATTTATTAGCATTTATTACATTTTACTTAAACATGAATCTGAAATAAAAGAAATGGGATGCACAGAATTTGGGTTTTAATCTAATATATACCTATGATAAACCTTCGTGTAGACTGTTACAACAGCTTCCCTGTTAGTTTTACATAATGTGAATACTATCATTATAATGTGATCTCATGAGAGTTGGAAACTCCGTTGTGTCCTACGTCATGATAAAATCTCAAATGGTTGACCTTTTTACCTTCCCCTACTTGTTTGACATCACCATCATCATCATCACTACCACCATTGATACTGTTTTTATTAGATGCTTAATAGGGACTACGCTAACTTCTTTAAAAATTACAGAAATATTTATTGAGGGGTTTTTATGTACTAGGCACTGTGCTAGGAACTGAATATGCATCAGCAAATAAAACAGATTTGGTATTTCAAACATGTCTTTTTGTTTGCAGTCACTTCTCATTCATAATACGCCATTGTAGTAGATAGTGGTTAAATGCTTAGACTTTGGATTCAGATCTTTGTTCTAATCTTTCTACTGCTTATCATGTGCAAGTGACAGCCTCACTAAGATTTGGTTAAAACCTACCTTATAGTTTGGTGACGTTTAAGTGAGATAATGTTTGTGAAGTACTTAACCCATTAGAAAGCACTTAATAAATGGTAATTATGATGATAAGGTGATGATGTCACCATCGTGTTTTCTCAAGACTTCTTGATCTAATGGGGGCATATCAAAGTGTAACTAACATAAATAACTATCTCATAGCTACTTATATATGGTTTTGTTTCACAAATAATTGATATGTACTCCTTGTTAAAAATATTTTTTATTTACTTCATCTTATCCACACAGGTTTTAGTTTTCCTTGACTTTCAGAATTAACCGTATTTAGAAAGTTTGAAAATATGAAAAAAAATTTTACATCTCTACAAAAAAGAAAATAAAGGAATTTGATAAGTAGGTCTTATTATGTTTTAACTCATTAACTTATATATGTGGATAATATGATTTGTAAATTATTGGCATGTATGACTTTCAAATACTAGGGCATGTTTTAGAGAAGCACAACTGACACATTGTCTCTGTCCTTTAGGTAAATGTCTTTTCTCATCTAAATAAAATGATTAAACCATAAATACTTCAAAAATTCTTTTATTTAAATTAAGTCTGACAGTGAGAGATAGTATTGTATGACCTGATCTGAATCCATTTAATTTAATCACTCTTAGGTGAGTGACGTGGTTATAACTTTTAAAAATAATTTGTATAATTAAGCCTTTCATTTTTCTGAAACAGTCTCAGTGGGCATTGTCTAGTGTTTAATGTCTCTTAATTTTTATTAATCTATTGCATTTACAGTGTACAGATGTGTAAATTTTTACACAAGAGTATTTATTTAAATAGTTTTTATGTTTTATGATATTTAAAATATTTATATTTCTTTAAAACCTTATATTTCTATTTCTTAAATGCTCACTTTAGAGTCTCTGCTCTATATGTTGGTTATTTTTCTTTCTTGCATGTCATCCATTAAAGATTAGCTTGGAAGCTTGGAGCATGGAGAGATTATGAATGACAGAACAACTCCTGTAGAATAATAATCAGATTTTGGTATTTAATGCTGTTTGACTTTTGCAGACACATTTCTTATTAACCTTTGGTACAAAGAGAAATCCACGTTCCTGATATCTCATGGAGAAGATGAATTTGAGATCCTCTTCCAATTAAACTGAAATAAGGCCAATATTGGGTTTTAGTCAAAAGAACTCCTTAGTTCTTTAAGTCTTATATTTATATAAATCAATCAATCAATCTATCTATTTATCTTAGTTACATTTTACATATAATTCAGTGGTTACATAATTTGCTTAGTTAGCATACTGTACTGATTCTGCAAGCGTTTAATCTGCTTTTTTCTTTAAACATAGATTCTTCCCTGGGCACCCATATTTAGACTGACCTGTAAATTAAAAAAATATTGTTAAGCCCTTCTTATTACAGAGAATGTTCTTTTATTTTTGGTAGAGACGAGATGAGTTTAATGTTATTGTCCAAAGCATCAGAACATAGAATCCCTGAAACGTATAACTTAAGTTTTTCTATTCACGTTAACATGTAAATGTTAAAAGCATAGGTATGTAATCTACTGTTACAGCAAATATATTAAGACATCCCAACTAATTAACATGGAAAAATAAAAATTGTTGTGTAATAGAAAATGTTTATATTGTTCTCTTGTAAAAAAAAATTATCTGTTACCATATATCATATCTCAAATGATGCTGACCATATAATGATTAAGAAGAACAAGAGTCCGTTAGTTCTATATATCAGAAGAACAGAAAATATCATAATACTTGCTTTTAAGAAGTAATGCAAAATGGAATCCCATTTTTCTGTATATAAATGGGCATTAATAAAATATGTTAGTCTTTAACACTTAAATGGTGTAACAGTATTAATATAACGGAGCATTACATGTATCTATCTATATTTTTTTAATTTGGAAGTAAAAAGGACTTCAAGAATATAGCTAGTCATTTCAGATAAAAACAAAAAGTCCCATCTCTGTGAAATACAGCAGTTAGAAATATTGATAGGTAGAATGCTGATTATATTATTATCTTTGGCTGTAGAATCCTATGAGTATGAAAATTATAATGAGTGCCAGGTCAAATAATGCTTACAGGTAGAGTATGGCCAATTTTGTAACATGAGATCACATTATAATGATAGTATTCACATTATGTAAAAACTAACAGGGAAGCAAAGGAAATGCTGTTGTAACAGTCTACGTGGTTTATCATAGGTATATATTAGTTAAAACCCAAATTCTGTGCATCCCATTTCTTTTATTTCAGATTCACGTTTAAGTAAAATGTAATAAATGCTAATAAATATATATATCTCAATGGTAATTTTTCTCATCATCCAATCCTTCATTTCAAACATTTTTTGTTTCACTTTTCTGTTTATTTCCCTTTTAAAATCTATTAGCAGTGAACTATGAATTTAAATTAAAAGCTAAACAGAACAAAAATCTTTTCATGACTTCTGACATCAAAGATTTAAGAATTTCATAAAGATAAGAATAATCAAATATTAATATTAGCTACAATTCACTGAGTACCAGTTATATCCTAGGTGCTTCTATACATTGTCTCTAATCCTTAAAATAATCTGATAAATTAGTTAATATTTACATCTTACATGGGAGGAAGTAAACCTGGAGAGGCTAATAAGTAACTTGCCCAAAGGCACATGGTCAGTACTAAGTGTCAAGACTGTGACTTGAACCTTAGTGCATCTGATTCCAAGGCTTATAATCTTCCCATTGCTTCAGTCTGTCTCACAGAGGAAAAGAGAGAAACCATTATACATAACAATAACCAATTCTAAAGAGGAAATGATCTTGGAAAAAGTTTAGGTAGCAGTTATATTTCACAGAATTTTCATATTGGTATCTGTTAAAATTTAAAGTAGAAACTCTGTGCAGAAAATAAGTTAAATACCCCCTTAATAGTATATTTCAAAAGTGCATAAAATTATTGATACTGCTTTTAACACTTCAGGGATAAGCTTATCTCTTTTATATTAAAAATTATAGCTCTAAATGAATTTGGTAAAGTAGCAGGATACAAAATTAATGCACAGAAATCTCTGGCATTCCTATACACTAATGATGAAAAATTTGAAAGTGAAATTAAGGAAACACTCCCATTTACCACTGCAACAAAAAGAATAAAATACCTAGGAATAAACCCACCTAAGAAGACAAAAGACCTGTATGCAGAAAACTATAAGACACTGATGAAAGAAATTGAAGATGATACAAACAGATGGAGAGATATACCATGTTCGTGGATTGGAAGAATCAACAATGTGAAAATGACTATACTACCCAAAGCAATCTATAGATTCAATGCAATCCCTATCAAACTACCACTGGCATTTTTCACAGAACTAGAACAAAAAATTTCACAATTTGTATGGAAACACAAAAGACATCGAATAGCCAAAGCAATCTTGAGAAAGAAAAATGGAGCTGGAGGAATCAGGCTCCCAGACTTCAGACTATACTAGGAAGCTACAGTAATCAAGACTGCATGGTACTGGCACAAAAACAGAAATATAGATCAATAGAACAGGATAGAAAGCCCAGAGATGAACCCACACACGTATGGTCACCTTATCTTTGATAAAGGAGGCAAGAATATACAGTGGAGAAAAGACAGCCTCTTCAATAAGTGGTGCGCAGAAACCTGGACAGCTACATGTAAAAGAATGAAATTAGAACACTCCCTAACACCATACACAAAAATAAACCCAAATGGATTAAAGACCTAAATGTAAGGCCAGACACTATCAAACATAGGCAGAACACTCTATGACATAAATCACACCAAGATCCTTTTTGACCCACCTCCTAGAGTAATGGAAATAAAAACAAAAATAAACAAATGGGACCTAATGAAACTTAAAAGCTTTTGCACAGCAAAGGAAAACATAAAAAAGACGAAAAGAAAGACAACCCTCAGAATGGGAAAAAATATTTGCGAATGAAGCAACTGACAAAGGATTAATCTCCAAAATTTACAAGCAGCTCATGCAGCTCAATATCAAAAAAACAACCCAATCCAAAAATGGGCAGAAGACCTAAATAGACATTCCGCCAAAGAAGATACACAGATTGCCAACAAACACATGAAAGGATGCTCAACGTCACTGTCATTAGAGAAATACAAATCAAAACTACAATGAGGTATCACCTCACACCAGTCAGAATGGCCATCATCAAAAAATCTACAAACAATAAATGCTGGAGAGGTTGTGGAGAAAAGGGAACCCATGGGAATGTAATGGGAATGTAAATTGATACAGCCACTATGGAGAACAGTATGGAGGGTCCTTAAAAAACTAAAAATAGAACTACCATAAGACCCAGCAATCCCACTACTGGGCATATACCCTGAGAAAACCAGGATTCAAAAACAGTCATGTACTAGTGTTCATTGCAGCACTATTTACAATAGCCAGGACATGGAAGCAACCTAAGTGTCCATCAACAGATGAATGGATAAAGAAGATTTGGCACATATATACAGTAGAATATTACTCAGCCATGAAAGGAAAGGAAATTGAGTTACTTGTAGTGAGGTGGATGGACCTAGAGTCTGTCATATGGAATGAAGTCAGAAAGAGAAAAAATACTGTACGCTAACACATATATATGGAATCTAAAAAAAAAAAAAAAAAAAAGGTTCTGAAGAACCTAGGGGCAGGAGAGGAATAAAGACGCAGACGTAGAGAATGGACCTAAGAACACAGGGAGGGGGAAGGGTAAGCTGGGATGAAGTGAGAGAGTAGCATTGGCATATATACACTACCAAATGTAAAATAGATAGCTAGTGGGAAGCAGCCACATAGCACAGGGAGATCAGCTCGGTGCTTTGTGACCACCTAGAGGGGTGGAATAGGGAGGGTGGAAGGGAAACACAAGAGGGAGGGGGTATGGGTATATATGTGTACATATAGCTGATTCACTTTGTTTTACAGCAGAAAGTAACACAACATTGTAAAGCAATTATACTCCAATAAACATGTAAAAAAATTATAGCTCTAATATCAGATATATTAAAGGTATGAATGTAAAAAGCACATTTTTAGAAAGTGTTCTTATATAGTCTTTGAGTTATCTGTACTCAATATACGTATATAATGATTGCAAGTTTTCCCAAAAAGTTAGTTTTATATTTTTGCTACTTAAAGTCACAATTTTGTATAATTTTCTAATCAAGCTTTAGCAATTTCTATACTCTTGGTAAGTATAAATTTGTATCAGCTTTACAGAGGAAAATTTTAAAACATGTAAAGAGCTTAAAAAACTTTTTTAATGTAATAATCATACTTCTAGGAATTTTCCTTAGTAATTACCTGTGTATATACATAAAGATTTGTGTACAAAGATGTTCATTACAGTGTTGTTTATATAGTGAATAATTGGAAACAGTGTTAAATCTGATTTTAGAAGCATCTTAGTTCAATCAAATATGTCATGTCCAAATGATTAAATTATATTCTATATTATAATTTTGAATACTGAAGAATATCAGAACATATCCTGTTTATTTTAATTATGCACAGAAAGTTACAAAACTATGCAAAACATTTCTGTTCTCACATTTTTACGAGCCTGTATTTTTAATCAGAAAAGGTTATTTACAGAATAATCATGTAAAATGGTGAACATTCAAATCCAGTTTTAGAAATACAATATTCTGGCTTGTAAAAGAAGTTCTGAAGAAATAAGTTGAATCCAGCAATATAATGCCAAGAGTAGAACCATCAAACTACTTGGAATAGGTTGGTTAATTCTCTACTGGTGTATGGCATTTACCATCTGTGTTTAAATTTATAATAAACAATTTATGCCAAGAAAGAGAAATTATAAATTTTAAGAAAATTAAGACATAGCATAATGTATGTGGTTCTGGAATATATATGTGGTAGTTTTGTAAAACACTAAATATTATGTTCGCAAGGAATTCATTTCACATCATGTAAAGCAATAATAGTAAATGCTCAGACAACCTGAAATTCTTATATATATAATAAAGTCTTTTACCGAACTATTATCTATATTTGTTGCTTAGAATTTTGGAAGCTGAATTGTAATCAGTGATTATTTTACATGTTTCAAATTCAAATCCTAATGATTTCTTCTTCCCTCTCCTTAGTTCAGCCTTTTCTGTTTACATAACTACCTTGAAGATGTTAAATGGATTCTTCTTCCTGGGAAATGTCTGTCCTCCAAATTATGTTATTTAGAGAATCATGATTCAGTGTTTAAACTAGAATGTTTTCCAATATACTGTCTCACTGCTACCATATTTTAAAAGTAGTTTGAGAAGTGTAGAATATGGGCTTGTCAATAGACTTGGGTTCTACTAAGGAAATATGTACTCTGTCTTGATTCAATAAACTCATACTTAGTATGGTTCAGCTTCTTCATATTTACTTTTGCCTATATTAGAAAACAATTAGCTTACTAAACAAATTTGAGTATTTGTGGGTGGGGGGTGGGGGTGATCCTCTCTGAATCTTTCTCATTGACTAAGAATTATAGGATATTTGATAACCGTGTTTAAAAATGGAGATATCCAAATATTATTGTAAACACCCAATGATTTGTTCTACCTACAATACAAGTATTTTACTGGGTTGGCTTACATAGTAGCTAATAATATTTGTTAATGTAATTTAACTGCTGTGAACCTTTACTGAACAAATATTGAAATTTATTCAAGTCAAAGAAAGAGAATCTCTAATGACTTTTGTTAAAGCTTCTATTTAATAGTTAAGGAGAAAAGTTTGTATGACATATGAGATGCAATTAACAGTAGATTTTACATTTAATAAAAAGAAAGAAGCATATGTATTTGCTTTATTCATTCCATCATAATTTGCATTAGAGCTGTGGGTGTTTAATGAGCAAATTCCAACTAAAATGCTATATTGATTTTCTAGTGAACTTTGTAATAGTCATCTACCTTGGAAAAGCTCAGTGTTTACAATTAAGCTTTCTTTACTGAAAATATTTGAGAGTTGCACATTGATCCTTTAGAAGTACTGAATTCTAGAAAAAGAATCAGGTTTTTCGTAATCAACAAATTTCACATATAACCTAATAGGTGTTAAAAATTATCATTTTGTAATACCTTACTTTTGGAAAACTTTTCTTAGCATTTATAAAATATATAATCAGATTTTTTTGTGTGTGTATTTTATGGCATTTTAAAATTTAACCTTAGAATACTCCTTTATATACACACATTGTTTATATATTTAGAGTTGATACAGCATTATAGAGGAAAAAATGTTCTCTCTTCATCACACAGGACCAAATATACCCTTGATGTAAAGCATTTGTCTTTAGGCATAGAGTTAACAAGACTTATTAAAGCCCTTGATATTAACAGCCTTACCTTTTCAATCAAGTGTTATTGTATATAAAGTAGAACACAGCTTACATTAAATGTCACTTTATAAAGATCTCATCACACTATACAGAAGTGATAGGAAGCCTGTCGGCATTTAAAGTTTAGTAAATAGTGTTTTAACCTTTCAATATGCCAGAATATTACAGGGCAATATAACATACATGTTAATCTGTACCTAGGTGACTGTTTAGCATCATTTTGCGCATCCTATCTGACCCACAAATTAGAAGTATTTTATAATGTAAAAATGTAAAAATATCTTAGAATATCATATTTTGTACAGACCTATGTCATTAAACTGTAGTGTTCTGAATGTGTTCTGAATAATATCTCCTTCAGTTCCCATTTGTAGTTTTTGCATGCCAATGAAAAAGGTAAAAATGAAAAAAGCAAGAAATGTTGAAATGGCTATAGATATAAATGGTCCAAATTAATCAGAATCACATTTTTACTGTGTGTGGAAATGAAGCCAAATTGTGAGTCTGTGGATTGAGGGTGATGATGGTATTGGTGGCATGGAACTAACGTTTGTTGAGAATCTACTTTATTTGACTAAGAGCTTTTATATATCATCTCATTTAATTTCCCCTAATAAATGTAACTGATGGTATTCTGTGCATTTTATACACCTGAATGGTGACTAACATAATTTAAGAAAAGTATAAAAAAAACAAGTTGCCTAACTTTACTGTGACAATACCTTGGATCTGAATTAAAGCCCATATTCTTCATAATACATCATGTTGTTTTCTCTAAGCTGTTATGAATATCCTTCCTAGGAGATTGTATACAACTAGAAGGGGAAAATAAAACTGTGTACTACATTATGGGCAGAAATTTCTTTCAAAACAGCATGATGAATTGATACATAGAAGCAGAATAATGTGGCACAGACAACCACATAGGAGTAATGATACAGCCTTAAAAAATATATGAAAATTGTACTGGAAACTACTGGATCTTCCAAAAGCTGTGTTCATAGCAAGAATTCCTTAACTTTATGTAAACTGTTGATTAAAAACATTTGGATTTATACATGAGAAATCCAGTTGTTCTAGCACTATTTGTTACATAGTTTGTTTAACCATTCATCTGTTACTAAAAATTTGGGGTGTTTCTGGGTTTTGGCTATTATAAATAAAGATGCTATGAATATTTGTATTGAAGTCTTTGTATTTAGACATATACTTTAATTTCTATGCTTTAATTTCTCTTGGATAAATACTTATGAGTGGAGTAGCTGAATCTTGTGGTGGGTGTATGTTTACTTTTTTAAGAAACTGACATAATGTGATTATACTGTCTTACATTCCACCAGCAGTGTATGAAAGTTCCAGGTTGTTTTACATCCTTGCCAACATCTTTAATCAGCCTTTCATATAAGTCATTGTAATAGGTTTGTATAGTTAACCCTTGAACAAAACCGATTTAAGCTCCACAAGTCCACTTATATGCACATTTTTTTTTCAATAAATACATACTACTGTACTACATGATCAACGGTTCTGCATCTGTGGATACAGAGGACCAACTGTAAAGTTATACATGGATTTTTGACTGCAGGAGGTGGTGGGGGGTCCACCTCTAACCCCAGTGTTGTTCAAGGGTCAGCTGTGTGTGGTGGCTATCTCATAGTTTTAATTTGCATTTCTGTAATGACTAAAGCTGTTGAGCACCTTTTCTTGTGCTTATTACCATCAATATATCTACTTTGAAAAAAGTGTTCAAGTTTTTTGCCCAATTTTTAATTGGGTTTTTTGTTTCCTTATTATTGAGCTTTGAGCGTTTTTAAAATTATGTTCTAGATACAAGTCTTTTTGTCAGATATATGCTTTGCAATTATTTTCTTCCAGTCTGTGGCTTGTCTTTTCATTTTCTTAGCATCTTTTGAAGAGTGGAAATTTTTAATTGAATTAAATTGAAGTCCTACTTACCAATTTTTAAAAATTGTTTTATGCTTTGCTATTATTATAGTTAGGAAACTTTGCCTACCTAAAGTCAAAGAGGTTTTCCTCCAGAACTTTTATAATTTTAGGTTTTGCATTTGGGACTGTGATTTATTTTGTGGAATGCAAGGTTGGTTTACCATTTAAAAATCTATCAATATTACCAAAGTGACACACCAAGAAAAGAAAAACAATCTGATCATCTTAAGGCCACACTCTGCTTTTATGTTTCAGCTCTTATATCATAAATAAGTGTCCTTTTTGCAGCTTATTTAGTGCTACATTTATTGCATTTTTGTACCTTCTATTGGTGATTGCACTGTTTAAAACAGCTCCGTGCTGAAATGCAGTCTAATGTTCCTGAAGCACAGAAGGCTGTGTTGTGTGTTATGGATAAACTTTGTTCAGGCATGAGTTATTGTCCTGTTGGCCATGAGTTCAGTGCTAATAAATCAACAATATATATTAACTAAGGTGTTTTTAAAAAGAAACATACATGAAACAAGGTTATGTATTAGTTGACAAAATGTTGATAAGTTTTAGCTGATTAAATTTTCTTTATGGGTCCTAATTTTGCTGCTTGATTGCATGTCTCATAATTGGATACCAGACATGATGAACTTTACCATTTTGGGAGCTGGTATTTTTGTATTTTTATAAAATATTTTTGAGCTTTGTTCTGAGTGAGATATAGTTATGTTTCTTGGAAACAGGTCACTACTTCTGGGTCATGCTTTAAAGATAGGTAGGTTATTACCAGAGCAGTGTTTAATCTAGGCTTAATTAATCCCCACTACTGAAGCAAGATCCTTCTGTGTATTCTATGTAGTAGATCATGAATCATGAGTTTTTCCAATCCGGCTAGTGGGAACACGTACTATTTTTGGTTTTGTGGAGCTCAGGGCACTGATGCCTCTGAAACTTTCAGGTGGCTCTTTCCCCTGCATGGGTAGTTTACTCACGTGTGTGTGCTCAGTCCTCAGCTGATTTCTTGAGGAATACCCTCTGCATGTCTCCAAAGCTTTCTCTCTTTGCAGCTGTTTTTTCCTCTGATAGTCTGTCTTGTGAATTCTAGCTGCTTTGTTTTCCTTAGACTCTTCTCTCTTCAAACTGTGGAGTCTGCTGGCCTCCTCCTGGATTCTTCCTTTCCTGTGCCATGTCCAGAAAACTTTCAGTGTATTAAGCTGGGCCAGTCGTAGGACTCAACTCTTGTTTTCCTCTCTCAGGTCACTGTCTTTGTTTCCTTATCAACTTGAAAGCTGTCATCCCATGCATGTTTTGTCCATTAAAAAAAAAAATTGTTTTAAGTGGGAATACAAATTTGGATCCTGTTACCCTGTCTTGACCAGAAGGACAAGGCTGTGTTGCTTAAAATTTAATCCTAACATATACTCTCGAAGATTTTATCATATATGCTAACTTTTTTCCTGTTATTCACTTAATGTTTTTCTTTAAAAATCTCACCTTTTTAACTAGATAAATATATATTATAATGGAATTTTTTTTAGTTTTAACGTCTGTACCCAAAAAGTGCACAAATAACTGTACAGTTTTATGAATCTCAGAAAGTGAACACACTTGTATATAACCAGCACCCAGATGTAAAAAAACCAAATATTACCAATAGAATATCACCAGATATCATGAAAAGTTCCTCATCCTCCCTTCTAGTACTACCTCCAAAATTTAGTAACCATTATCCTAAGTTTAATAGCCAGGCCATTCTTTTTTGTTATTAACTTTAAATAAATGAAATAATGGAAAATTACCCTTTTTTGGCATCTACCTCAACAATATGGGTAATTTAAAGAAATTTGAATTTTAATTGGACATTAAATTAAATGCCACTCAGAAATTATAGGTCTGATGTGCTAGTTATGGTTTTCTAATATACATTAAAGTGACATAACTATTAAAAAATGTGTTTCACATCCTATATTTTGTGAAATACTGTCCTAAAGGGAATATGGTGGTAGATGATGCTGGAAGGTAGGCTAGAACTAGACTCCAGTTTTCCTTGAATGCTGGGCTAAGACTTTTTTTTTTTCCTTGGAATCTATGTGGCAGCAGTAAGGAGAAGAGTAGCCTGGTTACCCCAGAGTTTCATGGACATTACCTTTTGATAGGTTGAGGGATGCCTTAGTGAAGTCACCTGTCCTATTTTTCTCTCCTCTGAAATTTGGTACATACTTTTTGTTATGAATTGAATCTATTTTCTTTCTCTTTTGTGCTGCCCTTGTCTTAATTCAGGATTTCATTGTTTCTTATGTGGACTTTTAAAATAATCTAATATTGGGTTAAGGGGCATGTACAATCAATCCAACCTGCAACTTTTGGAAATTGATGCAGGTGATCCCTGCATCTTCCACATACTGAATGCTAATCTCTGGGAGTCTCCTTCTGAAACATTGTTCCTATTCTAGAAGTTGATATTTATTTCTAGGTAGCTTAAAGTTTCAGGGAAAGGGTTATTCTTGTGGGTTATTGATGTGAACTCTTGCTTGAACCACTCCTATAGTCTCCCTACTGGAATTTGCTTCCATGTTTGCCCCACCTATGAACTACTTCTCACCTGGAAGCCAGAATTCCTTTTTAAACGTAAATGTGATGCTGTCATTTCCTTGCTCAGAAACCGCCATTGGCTACCATCATATTTAGATGAGATCTTAATTCCTTGCTGTGACTTACAGTGTGATCTCCCAAAACTCTCACCCTGTCTGTGCTCCGGCCATATTGCTGTTATATCGCTAATACTTCTAGGACCTTTATCCTGGTTTTTCTTCAGCTTAGTCTACTTTCAAATATGAATATGGTTACTCTTTATTTGAATGTGCTGAAATGTCACTTATTTAAAAAGGTCTTTTCTGACCACCCTTTCTAAAATAGTCTGCCCTATTCCCCATCTACCAAATCACTCTTTTCTCTGATACAGCTGTATTTTCCTTCAAAGCAATCTATCTACATACCTACCTACCTACCTACCTAATTTTTGGCCTGTTTTACTCTCTACTGTCTTGTTTCCCTGTAGGAGAATGTATACTCTAGGATGACAAGGACTTCTTAGACTGCTATATTCATATTCCTTAAAACTGGATTGATGACTGCCACAGGAGCTTGATAAATATTTGATGAATTAATTAATTTATTCATCTTCCCTCAGGCTTAGCTTCTTAGAAGTAGTTTTGACTTTTGCTTTGCCATTGCATGTTCCATTTTATACTGTATTATGGAAAAGATACAGTTGCTTTTTTCTCAGGGTTTTCTTTCTTTTCCACTACTTATAATTTAAGTAATATAAAAGTAACTATCTTGATTAACAGTGTATTAATCTATGACAAATCTTAGTGTTTTATGACCTAAAAGAACATTTCAAATGTCTTTCCTAAGTTTATTTTGTGGTTTGACAGTATAAATAAATTTGGTTCAGTGATCCAAGTATTTGAGCCCCTTTCTGTCTAAAATTGCAGTGATATTTTTAAAGTTATGTAAGATTTCAAGTAGAAATTAAGTTTGAGAAATGACAATTTCAGGTAACATAAAAGCTCCCTATATAGTGCTGCAGAAATTTACATGATGTCATTTGTATTATAATTGATATAAATGGTGCCCCTGAAGATGTTCAGTGCTAAACCAACACAACTCTGCCCCCATTTACTGTCCTCTTTTCTCTCCTTCCATCATCTTACTGAGGTAACTACTGTCCTGAATTTGGTGTTTATCATTTCCATGTTTATTTTAATATTTTTTACTAATTGTGTCTATCCACGAATAATAGATTTGCTTTATTTTGCAACTTGCTATTTTTGTCAGATTTTCATTTATGAGATTTGTCCATTTGTCCATAGTTAATTCATTTAAATGCTGCATTTAAATGCATCCATTTTTAATGTATGGTAATTTATTTATTCCTGCTCCAGTTATTGGACAGTTGGGTTATTTGTAAGTTTTTTGCTATTATATAATGCTGAAATAAACATTTTTATACATTGTTCCTAAGCATTTTTATACATGTTTCCTTGTGTACATGTGCAAGAATTTCTCCAGGCTTCATACCAAAGAGGAGATTTGCCAGGTTATGGACTAGGCACAACTTCAGCATTGCCAAATTGCTCATCAGATGGTTGTCGAAACATATACACCTATCTGCAGTATATTTGAGTGTTTCCTTTGTTTCACACGCTCAATATTTTTTACTATTTGACCTTTTAATTTTTGCTTTTATGGGTATGAAATAGTATCTCAATTTTGCAGTAGCTTAAAAAGATAATGTTTTCTCAAGTAAACAAATTAATTGATGCTAACTCAGTTGAATAAAATAATTTTTGCTTTTTATTTTTGCTAAAAGTATGCATTTTTATTTTATTTTCACTAATTAATTATGAATTATATATTTTGGTAGCTCTGGTTGAAGAGGTGTATTTTGCACAGAGAGAACGTGATGAAGCTATTATGTCTCGACTTCAGTTAGCCAATGAGGAGAGAGATGAAGCAATTGCACGATCCAAGCATATGGAAATGTCTCTAAAACTGTATGTACACATTTAAAACTACATATGACATTAGGAGCATTTATAAAGTACATGAATTATGTGGTGGTTACATGTTTAAAAATGTTACTGATGCTTATATGTTACAGTGGTAAATTCCATATCCCCACAGTCTTTTTCTAAAACTTTTGGCATGCTAGTCGTTTTCAGTCACTAAAAAAAGAAAAAAGAAAAAGAAAGAACTGCACAACACTCTTAGTACAGTTACTTTCTTTATTTCTTCATAGTTCCGTTGTTGATATCCTTACTCTACCTTCCTTTGTGACTCCTCTTTTCTTCCCTCTCCTTATTATCACCTGCTTGATTTATTTCAGCTCTGGGTTCTTTTACTGCTCTCTGCTTACTGTGCTCATTCCTATTCTCCACTACTTTTTACGTCTTTTAGCTGTGGGTTCTAAACTGAAACCTGACACCTGAAATAGGGTAGAGCCTGAGAATCTACATTTTTAGCAAGCGAACCAGGTGATTCTGGTATAGGTAAATAATGTACTGCACTTAGAGAAACAACGCTCTGGAAAGAATTACTTCTCCACTTTTAATGTGTACTCGAATCACTTGGGGAATATTGTTAAAATGCAGATTCTTGTTAGATAACGTCTGGAGTGGAGCCTGAGATTCTGCCTTTTTTCAAGCTCCCAGGTCATGCAAATGATGCTAATCTAAGGAGTCCACTTTGGGTAGAAAGGCCCGAGAGCATCTAGAAATGTTACTTGCAAGATAGATAGAATGTAGTAATCTAATATTTTTATGTTGATCCCTCAATATATTTATCAAATGTTTGCTGTGCCCAATATGGTGCTAGCCTCTGAGGGATCACAATAAAATACTAATTAAAACGTGGTGGGGGGCTTCCCTGGTGGTGCAGTGGTTGAGAATCTGCCTGCTAATGCAGGGGTCACGGGTTCGAGCCCTGGTCTGGGAAGATCCCACATGCCACGGAGCAACTGGGCCTGTGAACCACAACTACTGAGCCTGCGCTTCTGGAGCCTGTGCTCTGCAACAAGAGAGGCCGCGATAGTGAGAGGCCCGCGCACCGCGATGAAGAGTGGCCCCCACTCGCCGCAACTAGAGAAAGCCCTCGCACAGAAACGAAGACCCAACACAGCCAAAAATAAATAAATAAATTTATTTAAAAAAAAAAACAAAAAAAAAAAACGTGGTGGGAAACTCCCTGGCGGTCCAGTGGACTCCTCACTTCCTATGCAGGGGGCACAGGTTCGATCCCTGGTTGGAGAACTAAGATCCCACAAGCTGCAGGTCGTTGCCAAAAAACAAACAAAAAAAAAGACAAACCCATGGTGGTTCATTAGACAGAAGCATCAAATAATTAATATTGTAGCGTTCAGGTTGGGACTAGGTAATGTGATTTGGCTTTTGTTTATATTAATGGTTTCATTTTTTTTTGAAAGCTTATTCAAAAAGTAGATGGAGAGACTCATTATAAAACATTAACTCATTGACAACTAAAAATAAATCTAAAAGTTTAGCTAAATTCCACACTGCCTACTCCCGAATATCTTTATCAATAGGGAAACATTATAACAAACATTTCTCTTTGTTTATATAAACACTACTGTCTGGAAGGATAGATGGTTGATGGTTGAATAGATGCATACATAGAATTAATTTGATAAAAATTAATTCATTTTCTACATTGTGTTTTATTTGAGAGGCATTATATTGTAGAGGTGAAAAGCACAGATTCCAGACGCAGGTACCTGTCTTTGAATCTTCACTCTTTTGCTTCCTAGCTGTACAGTCATGGACAGATTATTCAGAGTTTCTGGGACTCTGTTTTTTGTCTACAAAACAGGGAAATAGTGGCTATTTTATATTGGTGGTTATGAGGACTAAATGATTTAGTAAGTATTGAAAAATACTTGTAGCAAATGCTGTATAAATGTTACTTGAATTGAAGAGTAATAATCAATTGAAGTGAAACTGAAGAAATTTTTGAACTTCAGGCAGTGTTTTCTCTCAGTAAGATACATTAATTCCCTAAAGAACTGTCTAAATTTAAGAGATGGAATAACATTAAGGTGTTGGAATCTCGTCAATATTTTTTGTGCAGTGTTTTAGTTAAGCAATATTATTTGACTCTCAGCTATGAAATAAATAACAGTTTTAAACTCCTTTTTTTCTTTTTCTTTATGAATTCTACTTTTTAAAGAATTTGTAAAAGCTGTATTGGATTCTATAGCCAAAGTGCCCCCCTTGTTTAACCTTTATTTTATTTATTTATTTATTTTTGCGGTACGCAGGCCTCTCACTGTTGTGGCCTCTCCCGCTGCGGAGCACAGACTCAGGACGCGCAGGCTCAGCGGCCATGGCTCACGGGCCCAGCCGCTCCGCGGCATGTGTGATCTTCCCAGACCGGGGCACGAACCCGTGTCCCCTGCATTGGCAGGCGGACTCTCAACCACTGCACCAGCAGGGAAGCCCTCAAATAGCTTTTTAAGGAAGGGTTTATAAATACTTTATTCTCTACTTTGACATACTCCAGACTGGCTGTTTGTTATCCTTATATTCAAATTGGTTATGAATAAAATTCCTGGCTCAAGTATTTTTTCATTCTAAACACTGTAAAAATGTTACTGACTTTTCTGACATTGAGTTTGGCTGAAAAGAAGTCTGAGGTCAATCATATTGCTTTTTTCCTCACTTATAGGTGGTTTAATTTTTTCTTCCTGGGTACTTGAATGATTCTTTATTCTTGAAGTAGAACAACTTAATCAGTATGTTCATGTTGATCTAATATTTTTAGAATCACAGCATGCCTTTCTAAAGACTATTTGATTCTTCCTTTATTTCAGGGAAATTTTACATTTGTTTTTTAGGTTTTCCATTTTAGAGACTTCAGTTATTTTTATAGGGAACTTTTATCCTTATCTATTATCTCTTCATAATTATTTAAATTCCTGTCTTTTTCTCTGCATTCACTGTGATACTCTTAAGCCTTTCCTTTAGTTAGTAATTCCAATTGTTACTGTCCCATTCCCTGTTCTTTCTAGTTCATTTATTAAATATTTTGTTTGTTTATTTATTCTCAATGTTCCCTTAAGTTTTCTTTCTTTCTTTAATTATATAAGTTTCAGGTCTATCCTTAAGTTTTCAATTTTCCTATTCATCTACTCTTTTGTTTTGGCATCTTCTCTTTGAACTTCTTTTATTGAATTCATATTCTTCTTATGTTTTTCTAGAATGCCAACCACGATAGGACAATTTTCTTCTTTCTCTTGGTTTATGTTATCTTTTATATTATGATCTTTATCTCATTTGCATGATATTTTGTCATGTGTTTGTGGTGAATTCATAGTTGGCATGTCATTTCTTTTCATCTTGCTCATGCTTAAATTGTCAAGAACTTTTCTTTGTTCTGATACAGTGCAAGTGAATTTTCCATGATAAACATTTCATATTATTTGAAACCTATTTGTCTTCTCCTCTGATTCTTGGCTAGGTATTGCTTCTGGGCCACTTTTCTTCATTGCTGTAAGGCAGTGGGGTAAGAGTAGTAGTTGGGAAGACCTCCTTGGGGCTAGATACTGATTTTGTTTGAAGTTCTGTCCTCTGCTTGTAGGACTTTGTTTGGTGTCTTGCACTGCTCTGACGGCTCACTCTGTCTCATCTTGTGGATATCCTGATTCCATGAAGTACTTCTTTTGGGCTTTATTTGTTCCACCAGTGTAGTAAAAAAAAAAAAAAAAAAAAAAAAAATGGCCAGCCCTGATGATACTTGCTTCCTCTGTAAAGATTCTTCAGTAATGCAGGAAGATTTTCTTTACTTTTCTCTGGTCTGTCTACTCAACTCATTGGTCTCTCAGGTTATTTCCAAGCTGTGTGGTATTAATGAAAAATTTCCAGGATTTGGTGAGGTCACTGTCTCTTCTCAATACCTATTTTCATGTGTAAAAAGAGAAGTTAGTTGAACCTGTTCAAAATCATTTTCCACTCTCCACCTTATCCCTACTTTAAAAAATTATTACATAATGTCCTGCTTCCTTTGCTGTTTGATTAATTTTTATCTTCCATTCAAGTGGTATGTGATGGGATACATA
This sequence comes from Mesoplodon mirus, assembly GCF_964341445.2. Lineage (NCBI taxonomy): Eukaryota > Metazoa > Chordata > Mammalia > Artiodactyla > Ziphiidae > Mesoplodon > Mesoplodon mirus. Next base: position 127,253,111 of record NC_138979.1, read on the forward strand.
GATTTCTGTGTTCAGATTTCACTCCACCATCTTTACTTGGCCTTTTTTTTTTTCAATAAACATTTTATTTTAGAATACTTTCAGATTTACAGAAAAGTTGTGAAGATAGTACAGAGTTCCTATAACCCTCACCCAGTTTCCCTTATTGCTAACATCTTACATTACTATGGTACATACGTCACAGGGGAGAAACCAACATTGTTATTACAACTATTTACTAAAGGCCACACTTTATTCAGATTTCACTACTTTGCCCTGATGTCCTTTTTATTTTCCAAGATCCTATCCAGGATTCCATAGACATTTAGTTACTATGTCTCCGTTGCCTACTCTGTTGTGTGACATTTTCTCAGACTTTCCTTGTTTTTGATGACAGTTCTGGAATATTGGTCAGGTATTTTATAGAATGTTTCTCAATTTCTGTTTTTCTGAAGTTTTTCTCATGATTAGACTGAGGTATTGGTTTTATGGGACAGAGAGTACAGGGGTGAAATGCCATTTTCATCACATCATTTCAAGGTTATCTTCTATCAATATGACTTACAGCCAGTGATGTTAATCTTGGTCACCTGGCCAAGGTAGTACTTGCCATGTTTCTCTTCTGTAAAGTTACCCACATTCCTCTTTCAAACTCTGCTCTTTGAAGCAAATCACTAAAGTGCAGCCCGTACTCAGTGATGGGGCTGGGGAGTGTGGGCTACGAGGTTAATTGAGTTCTAGCTTCCTCAGCAGAGAATATCTACAGAAATTATTTGTAATTCTTCAGTACAGGACATTTGTATCCCTCATTTTTTTATTTAGTTATATCTGTATGGACTCACTGATATTCATTTAATACTTTGAATTATAATCTAATACTATGTTATTTTGTTGATTAGAGTATTCCAGCTTTCTTTTTTAACATCTTTATTGGAGTATAATTGCTTTACAATGGTGTGTTAGTTTCTCCTTTATAACAAAGTGAATCAGCTGTATATATACATATATCCCCATATCTCCTCCCTCTTACGTGTCTCTCCCACCCTCCCTATCCCACCCCTCTAGGTGGTCACAAAGCACCGAACTGATCTCCCTGTGCTATGAGGCTGCTTCCCACTAGCTATCTATTTTACATTTGGTAGTGTATATATGTCCATGCCACTCTCTCACTTCGTCCCAGCTTATCCTTCCCCCTCCCCGTGTCCTCAAGTCCATTCTCTACGTCTGCATCTTTATTCCTGTTCTGCCCCTAGGTTCTTCAGAACCATTTTTTTTTTAAGATCCCATATATGTGTTAGCATACGGTATTTGTTTTTGTCTTACTGACTTACCTCACTCTGTATGACAGTCTCTAGGTCAATCCAGTCACCACAAATAACTCAATTTCATTTCTTTTTATGGCTGAGTAATATTCCATTGTATATATGTGCCACATCTTTATCCATTCATCTGTTGATGGACACTTAGGTTGCTTCCATGTCCTGGTTATTGTAAATAGAGCTGCAATGAACATTGTGGTACATGAGTCTTTTTGAATTATGGTTTTCTCAGGGTATATGCCCAGTAGTGGGATTGCTAAGTTGTATAGTAATTCTATTTTTAGTTTTTTAAGGACCCTCCATACTGTTCTCCATAGTGGCTGTATCAATTTACATTCCCATTACATTCTCATGGGTTCCCTTTTCTCCACACCCTCTCCAGCATTTATTGTTTGTAGATTTTTTGATGATGGCCATTCTGACCGGTGTGAGATGATATCTCATTGTAGTTTTGATTTGCATTTCTCTAATGTTTATTGATATTGAGCATTCTTTCATGTGTTTCTTGGCAATCTGTATATCTTCTTTGGAGAAATGTCTATTTAGGTCTTCTGCCCATTTTTGGATTGGTTTGTTTGTTTTTTTGATATTGAGCTGCATGAGCTGCTTATAAATTTTGGAGATTAATCCTTTGTCAGTTGCTTCATTTGCAAATATTTTCTCCCATTCTGAGGGTTGTCCTTTGGTCTTGTTTATGGTTTCCTTTGCTGTGAAGAAGCTTTGGAGTTTCATTAGGTCCCATTTGTTTATTTTTGGTTTTATTTCCATTTCTCTAGGAGGTGGGTCAAAAAATATCTTGCTGTGATTTATGTCATAGAGTGTTCTGCCTATGTTTTCCTCTAAGAGTTTGATGGTGTCTGGCCTTACATTTAGGTCTTTAATCCATTTTGAGTTTATTTTTTCATATGGTGTTAGGGAGTGTTCTAATTTCATTCTTTTACATGTAGCTGTCCAGTTTTCTGAGCACCACTTATTGAAGAGACTGTGTTTTCTCCATTGTATATTCTTGCCTCTTTATCAAAGATAAGGTGACCATATGTGCGTGGGTTTATCTCTGGGCTTTCTATCCTGTTCCATTGATCTATATTTCTGTTTTTGTGCCAGTACCATACTGTCTTGATTACTGCAGTTTTGTAGTATAGTCTGAAGTCAGGGAGCCTGATTCCTCCAGCTCCGTTTTTTGTTCTCAAGATTGCTTTGGCTATTCGATGTCTTTTGTGTTTCCATACAAATTGTGAAATTTTTTGTTCTAGTTCTGTGAAAAATGCCAGTGGTAGTTTGATAGGGATTGCATTGAATCTATAGATTGCTTTGGGTAGTAGAGTCATTTTCACATTGTTGATTCTTCCAATCCAAGAACTTGGTATATCTCTCCATCTGTTTGTATCATCTTTAATTTCTTTCATCAGTGTCTTATAGTTTTCTGCATACAGGTCTTTTGTCTCCTTAGGTGGGTTTATTCCTAGGTATTTTATTCTTTTTGTTGCAGTGGTATATGGGAGTGTTTCCTTAATTTCTCTTTCAGATTTTTCATCATTAGTGTATAGGAATGCCAGAGATTTCTGTGCATTAATTTTGTATCCTGCTACTTTACCAAATTCATTGATTAGCTCTAGTAGTTTTCTGGTAGCATCTTTAGGATTCTCTATGTATAGTATCATGTCATCTGCAAACAATGACAGCTTTACTTCTTCTTTCTGATTTGGATTCCATTTATTTCTTTTTTTCTCTGATTGCTGTTGTTAAAACTTCCAAAACTATGTTGAATAATAGTGGTGAGAGTGGGCAGTCTTGGCTTGTTCCTGATCTTAGTGGAAATGGTTTCAGTTTTTCACCATTGAGAATGATGTTGGCTGTGGGTTTGTCATATATGGCCTTTATTATGTTGAGGAAAGTTCCCTCTATGCCTACTTTTTGCAGGGTTTTTATCATAAATTGGTGTTGAACTTTGTCAAAAGCTTTTTCTGCATCTGTTGAGATGATTATATGGTTTTTCTCCTTCAGTTTGTTAATATGGTGTATCACATTGATTGATTTGCGCATATTGAAGAATCCTTGCATCCCTGGGATAAATTCCACTTGATCATGGTGTATGATCCTTTTAATGTGCTGTTGGATTCTGTTTGCTAGTATTTTGTTGAGGATTTTTGCATCTATGTTCATCAGTGACATTGGCTTGTAGTTTTCTTTCTTTGTGACATCTTTGTCTGGTTTTGGTGTCAGGGTGATGGTGGCCAAATAGAATGTGTTTGGGAGTGTCCTTCTCTCTGATATATTTTGGAAGAGCTTGAGAAGGCTAGGTGTTAACTCTTCTCTAAATGTTTGATAGAATTCACCTGTGAAGCCATCTGGTCCTGGGCTTTTGTTTGTTGGAAGATTTTAATCACAGTCTCAATGTCAGTGCTTGTGATAGGTCTGTTTTGATTTTCTCTTTCTTCCTGGTTCAGTCTCGGAAGGTTGTGCTGTTCTAAGAATATGTCCATTTCTTCCAGGTTGTCCATTTTATTGGCATATAGTTGCTTGTAGTAATTTCTCATGATCCTTTGTATTTCTGCAGTGTCAGTTGTTACTTCTCCTTTTTCATTTCTAATTCTCTTGATTTGAGTCTTCTCCCTTTTTTTCTTGATGAGTCTGGCTAACCGTTTATCAGTTTTGTTTATCTTCTCAAAGTACCAGCTTTTAGTTTTATTGATCTTCGCTATTGTGTAGTATTCCAACTTTGACCATTGGAATCTCTTTTAGGTGGCTCCTACATGCCTTTGACATGTTCCCATCCTTTTGATTTTTTTAATACTTTCTTACTCAATTTGGAATTGCCATTCTTGTTTTGCTTTTTTTCTTATTTTGAACATTAACCATTCTCTAATGACAGATGATATTGAGCTCCTTTTTATATGTTTATTTACCATCTGTATATCTTCTTTGGTAAAATGTCTGTTCAGATATTTGACCAGTTTTTTAAGTTGGGTTGTTTGTTTCCTTTTTGTTAATTTTAAGTGTTCGTTATACATTCTGGATGTAAGTCGTTTTTCAGGTATGTGGTTTTCAAATATTTTCTTCCAGTACTTGTTTTGTATTTTTCTTCTCTTAACAGTGTGCTTAGCAGGATATATGTTTTAAATTTTGATAAAATCCAGTTTATTGATTGTTTTTTCTTTCATGTTTTGTACTTTTGGTATTGAATCTAAAACTCATTGTCATATGTAAGGTCGCACCAAGTTTTCTCCTATGTTTTCTTCTATGAGTTATAAATTTCGTGTTTCACATTTAGGCCTACAATCTATTTTGAGTTGATTTTTGTGTAAAGTGATACATGGTACATGTAAATGATCTTTTTTTTTTTTTTTGCATATGGACATTTATTTATTCCAGTACCATTTGTTGAAAATGGTATCATTTCTCCACTAATTTCCTTTGCACCTTTGCCAAAAGTTATTTGACTATTCATGTGCATTAATTTCAGGACTTACTTGTCTGTCCATTGATCTGTGTTTCTATCCCTTTGCCAATACCACACATTCTTGATTACTAAATCTTTTTGTTACATCTTGAAATCAGATAATGTCATCCCTCTAAACTTTGCTCTTTTATTGTAGAATTATTTTGACTATTCTGGTACGTTTGCCTTTCCTTATACCTTTCAGAATCAGTTTGTTTTTATCTACAAAAACAGTTGCTGGGACCAAATGTTTTTAAACATACTCTTCAAAATAGATATCTTTTTTCTTTTTTTCAGTATTGCAGCTATTAATAACTTTAGAAGTTTTCTTTAGGGATTTGCAAGTACTATTACCTTCAATTTGTCAACTGCTGCACAGTACTATACTTAGCATGTAACTTATGACCATAAATCTTTTATGTAGATTGATCACCAATTTTATTCATAAAATTTGCTTCTAAATAGTTTTTACTCTTTTTAGAAATAAAATTCACCCCCAAAAGATAACAAATCAGTTTTTTATACAATGTCACAACTCATTGAGTGATATTCAGGCTTTATAGGTGAAAAAACTTAGAGTGGTTGACTACCTGCCCAAAGAGTCATAGTCAGTCACTTACACATTGTAGGACTCATCTGCATCAGAGCTATACAGGCATCTCAACCTCAGTATATCCAAAATGGAATTATTAATTTATTTTTAAAACCCGATCCTCCTTAATTCCCTGTACCTATCATCAGCACAACCACCTGCCCACATATCCAAACAAAAACTTCTTCCTCAGAACTCCTATTAAATTGGTCTCTTAGTTTTGTTCATTCTATCTCTTTAAGTGATGGATCTAAATTGAGCCTATCCTTCTTCCCTAAACTTTTAAAATTTCCATTGTCTATTTACTTTAATCTGTACATATGTTTTGTTATAGTTTTTATTACAATACATGAAAATTAAGGTTCCTTGAGGCAGAGCCTTTTTCATTTTGTTCTTGGTAGCATTCCTATTGAGGGAGGAATGGGGAATGGAGAAAAGGAAAACAGTCCCATCCTAAGACTTATCTTTTAGTTAATTAGTCCATTCAATAAATATTTATTGAATATTTATTATGTGTCATGTACAGTGCTAGTTGCTAGGAACACAGCATTGTGGTCTCAATTTAGTTAAGAAGATCAGCATTAAGTAAATATGAATAATTACATAAATACTTAAAATAGTATCAAGTGATATGAAGAATTATTGGTTCCTAAGGAAAGTTTATAGACAGCTGTATTACAGTCTAGGGGTTCAGGTGATGGGATCAGGAAAAATCATACATAAGAAGCAAGAACAACAACAACAACAACAACACATAGCATGTCAGTACAGTTTTAAATGGCACTGTGGAGGTTCTTTTCTACTCAGTTGAAGTCTATAGGCTCTGAACTTCAGTAGTGCATTTTAGACTAAATCTTTGTTAAGATAAAACCAATTTATAACTGAGCTTTGCTTGACTGAAAGGCATATTTAGAGGCATTGAGTATAAGATGAAATTGTATAAATTACTTCACATCTTTTTTTTTAATTGTATAAATTATTTCACATCTTTTTGTTTTTAATTGTATAAATTATTTCACATCTTTTTTTTTTTTCTTTTTGCGGTATGCGGGCCTCTCACTGCTGTGGCCCCTCCCGTTGCGGAGCACAGGCTCCGGATGCGCAGGCCCAGCGGCCATGGCTCACGGGCCCAGCCGCTCCGCGGCATATGGGATCCTCCCAGACCGGGGCACGAACCCGTATCCCCTGCATCGGCAGGCGGACTCTCAACCACTGCGCCACCAGGGAGGCCCCACATCTTTTTGTTTTAATTCCTTACTTCTTCCTATAATCTGGAAATTCCTTCCTTCTTTTTTCTCTCATCATCTTTTCCACTTCCAATCTACTTTTCATCTTTCTGTATAATGTTTGTCTTGTCTTATTATTCTGCCACTTCTCTGCTTTCCCTTACCTCTTGAATTTTTAATGCTTTTTTCTTTGTCTCTTTTGCTTTTATCCAAAACTAGGAAAAAGTAAAAAGGATTCAGGTTAAAATGACTTACATATGCATGCCAATATAGACACGTTTGCATAGGTACATTCCAACTTTTGAGACCATGGTATCTATTTTTCAATCTGTTATTGTTGGTGTATTTTTTATATTAAAGGTGGCACTGTGTAAGAAAGGAGACTTAGAGGAAAAAAAACAATTTAGAATTTTTTGATAAGCTGATCACTAGTTCTTTTTATCATTTGGGTGTCAGAGTTTTGCTTCGTCCCATTGAACAAGGTAAAGGACTATAGGTTCAGAAAGGAAAGATGTGATATTGACTGATTTAGGAATAAATCAAGAAATGTGACATTTCATGCATGAGTCTTTTCACTTAGAGTGCAAGGTTGTCAGTCAGAATTTGCATGGTATAGGAAATCAATTGAAACTTGAACCTATGGACATTTACTTCAGCAATATTCTTACTGATTATCATGACTGTCTAGTTAGACTGCTGTAGGCATAATTTAAAGATTACAAAAGGTTGAAATTCTTTTGTTTAATTGTAAACTTCATATTAATGATACATAGTGTGTAGTTTGTTGGCTGTATGTCATATAATACCAACTATTACTTTGTCTTTATTAAGCTAGTAAAACTATGTGTTGTATGTGCTGCTAGTAAACCTTAAACCTAAAAAGTCATTTTACATAGAAAATTATGTCTTATATAACTGTTTCAAATTGCTTCCTTTTTCTTAAAGGTAAGTTGTTTGTCTAATTTTTGTTTTCTTAAGTGATACAGTAAGTAATGTCCTTATTGTAGGACTGAATTTAATTTTCTGGAAGCCACTATTGTTGATTTTTTATCTTTAACTAGATATTAAATGACCCACCTCAGAAAAATGTGTCAAATATACTGAATTGGCACTTACAGTGTATTAACATCAAAGATCTGATCTCATTTTTCAATACTCTGTATCAGGGATCAGCAAAGTAAGGACCTATGGTGCAAATCCAGCCTTCCACTTGTTTTGTAAATAAAGTTTTATTTGAATACAACGACACCTGTTCATTTACATATTGTCTATGAATAGATTTTCTTCTTCAAAGGCAGAATTTAGTAGCTGCAACAGAGAACATATGGTAAAGCCTAAAATATTATCTGACCCTTTACAAAAAATGTTTGCTCATCCCTACTCTATATAATCTAGTTGAGACTAAATTACTATGTAGTTGATCTTTGATATCTGTGACAAATACTTCCTGAAACTTCTAAAGAAATGCAAATTTGAACACAACCATACCTGTTCATTTACATATTGTCTATGAATGAGTTTGCACTACAAAGGCAGACTTTAATAGGTGCAAGAGTTTTTCTTTTTAATTATTTTATTTATTTTATTTTTGGCTGCGTTGGGTCCTCGTTGCTGCATGCGGGCTTTCTCTAGTTGTGGCGAGCAAGCGGGGGCTACTCTTTGTTGCGGTGCATGGGCTTCTCATTGCGGTGGCTTCTCTTGTTGCCGAGCACAGGCTCTAGGCATGTGGGCTTCAGTAGTTGTGGCTCACAGCCTCTAGAGCACAGGCTCAGTAGTTGTGGCACACGGGCTTAGTTGCTCCGTGGTATGTGGGATCTTCCCAGACCAGGGCTCGAACCCCCATCCCTTGCATGGATTCTTAACCACTCTGCCACCAGGGAAGTCCCTCTTATTTTTTTTAAATAGGTATTTTTATTATTTTTATTGGAGTATAGTTGATTTACAATGCTGTGTTAGTTGCAGGTGTACAGCAAATAAGAACCTGCTGTATAATAAAAGGTTTTAAGTTTTATTTTCCTTTTAGTGACCATTTATCACTATATTTATATCAATTATAAAGGCTAATAATAAAGCAAAATAGAGATTCACATGCCAAGTGTTTGACGTGGCTCACTCATGCCCTGCATGTCATACCTGACACACTCATTCACCAAAACATGATTCAGATTCATTTATCAGAAAATGATAAATCACTATATATCATGTACTTTTAAGGGCAATCACATAAGTTATTTATAGTCAGAATGCTAAATTTATGTGCCGAGGACCTAGTATATAACATGATAAGAAAATATGATTTTAATTTTTTTAAAATTTTGGTTGTTAGCAGGGAATTTAATATTAGACTAAATACAGTTATCTTAACCATTTCCTATTGAAAGCTGTTAATTTAAAACATTTAAACTCTTCATTTGCTTTTCCTTAAAGAAATAGTACTTCATTTTGCATTGCCTGAAAAAAAACATATAAATATTACATAGGAATTTCATGCACTTTTTGTTATGTTGATTATTTGGAATATATGAACTACTTAACCTACCTACACTGTTATTTTCTTTTTGATCATATGTAACTCTTTGAAACAAAAAAAGGGAGTTGCATAATATTGAGAACTAGTTTTTTTTTTAAGTTCCCAGTAATCTGTGAATCTAAATGCTTAATTTCCGTGTATCTTTTTACATTTTAAATGATCAAGTTTAATAAATTGTGAAGTTTATAAAAATTGAAACTTCTTTGGAAACTACCATTAATTGACTCTTAGTTTGATTTCATCTAAAAAGAACATTAAGGTAAATATTCCTTACCACATATGGCTTCCCTAAAAATCATATTTAGCCAACCAATAACTGATGGTTAAATGCCGCTCATGTTCTTCAAATACTTTTACATGATCATAAATAAGTGTAAGAATTTTATCTTATACTTTTCCACTGTTTTTTAATTGAATAAAAAGGAAGTGATTATCCTCATAGTTTTTGTAAACTAAGCTTTTATGAAGCAGGATATTTGAAAACTTGATTTATTTTGGGAGAAAAAGATAAGAGTACATATTTGCCCTTATTGGTATGTGAATCCAAGGGGACATTAGTAGTTTGAGATAAACATTAAATATATATAATTCAAAATTACTACACCTACCTGTTGACTTACACCATTTAAATATGAGTAGAAATAGTTTTTTTGATATATGTTCATATTTTTTCCTGTGTAAATGCAATGTTCTAAAATCTATATTTTCTCTCCATGATTATAGCAGTTTGATTGAACTGTGGAGTTTGGAACAATTTTGTAACAAATTTATTAATTGTCTTCTGTAATCTTTTCCTAGTATCCTTTTTTTTGTGGTAAATGTTAAATCACAGGAGCACAGAAATGGAGGGGGAAAACTTGAAACACGAATTTGGATATCTAAGCTTTTAAGTACAATTTTTAAGTAATTGAAATCATTTCTAAAATCTCCATCATTTCACTGGTACCCATTATAGGTTTTCATTTAATCTACCCAATTTAATGACTGCCTAAATTACATTATATACATTTTCTAAATATGTCATTTAGAACTTCTTTCTTTACTTTAACTGCATTTCTTCAATTTACCAACATCAACAAACATAAACACTATGACTCTTAAAAGACAAAAAGTCCATTTATGCAGGGAACCAGTTTACTTCTTTTGCCTTTAAATTGAATAATTCTATGTTATGCAAAAAAAGGAAATAACATTAGTCATTTAAAACTGTGACCAATTTTGGTCAGCCTTTCTATATAGCATATTTATTTCAACAAATAGGTAGCACCAGGAGATTTTCAGGTCAAATTTAGTGGTAGTTATTTGTCATTGCTTTTGAGGGAACATAGTTAAACTTTGTAATAAAAATACTTGCTTTGTTTTATTTGTGATAATGTCCAAAAAGGATAGGAAATACAGTTTCTGGTAAGAATTGAAAGTCTAGAAATAAATATAATGATGAGAATGAGTACCTCTATCACTGGGGAACTTTCCTCATCTAAGCACATATGAACAGTTGATCCTTGTAGTCATATATAGCAGTAAACATTAATAACTTAACAGTCTGAAGTCAGTGCAGAAGATATGGAGCATTATTGAAAGATGGAGTCGAGCAGGTGGCACTTTAATATGTTCAATGTCATGGTTGACTCTAAAGACTAGTCGAATGAAATTACTTGAGGTTCTAAAGATTTAAAAAGCGAACTCATTTTGCTGCACTAAGGAAATGCTACTGATCAGGCTTTCTGTGTCCCTTTTTTCTAGGCTAGAAAATATTAACCCTGAAGAAAATGACATGGTAAGCCATTCTCTGAGGAGATTTCTTGATGTCAGTCTTATATCTTAGAGGCTTAAGTTCAATTGAGTGGGTTTCAAGAACTAAGATGTGGGAAAAAGAAGAATTGACACACTAATAATGTACATCTTTGCTGCAATATGAAAATTCAATAACTTCACTCAGTCAATTTACAATTCACATGTGCCTATTAATTAAAACCCTATATTAAATAAAATATATTAAAACTTCATGTCTGACTAACATATAATGGTGTTGGTAGACATTACAGGAATTACTGAACAGAATAAACAATGCAGACACAGGGATAGCTATTCAGAAGAATGGAACTATAATTGTGGATAGAATCTACAAGACCAAGGAATGTAAAAAGAGAATAACTGCAGAAGAAATGAATGCAGTGATTGAAGAACGGGATGCTGCTTTGTCTCAGGTAACTGCATGTACAATATCTGTAAAAAGCATACACTTACCATTTTCCCCTCTTTCTTTACATGAAAAAATGACTTTTCCCCACATATTCTTAATTTGAATTAGTTTTTAGCTTATGATTAATACCACAATGATTAGCTATGTTAAAATAATCACATATTTTGTTATATCATTCTTCAAGTATATGCATTCTAATAAAACTTAGCTTGTTATAAAATTTTAGTTATATTCTTTAAAGTAATCACTTTTTATGAGACTTCTTACTTGAGTCACAGTTTTGTGAGGGCTGACATTGTCTTTATTACTGTTTTATTCCCAGTGCCTAATTCAGTGCCTTTTAGTAAACATTGATAAAGGAATCAAATTATTAGGGTATTCCTTTCTGAACATTACTTACACCTTCCTGCTCTAACTGAAACCTGATTACCGCCCTGAGGATGCCGCTTCCTCTGCAGTCCTCTCAAATGTGAATATATTCCCTCGCCCAGCAGTCGGACCACTGGGCTTGGAGGCTTGTTCCTCATTAGTGTTTTTAGATCATTGTTCCTTTTCTCTCTCTAAACACCTCCAGCTTTGAGGCCCATGCATCAGATTGTATCACCCATTACACGCTCCTGTTGCAGTCGTGTACACACTCCCGTGTCGCTTCCCTCATTTCTTAAAGATTTTAGGATCTATTTCACTGTCTCTTTCTTCAGCCTACTCCTGTCACAGTTCTTGGTGATTTAAATATCTATGTAGGTGATACTTTCAATATCCCTCTCATCTCTTTGAATCTCTCTCCTCCAATAATCCACGTACACTGTACTCTTTCTGCCATCCACCCTATGGTCATACCCTGTTCTTGGTCATTATCAGTCTCAATTTCAAGCATCCCGCTTGATGACCACCATTTGTTATCTTTCCAGCTCACTCTAGAACTCTAACTCTAGCAAATTGTCAACTCTCCTGCCACCTGATTTTATTGATCTTACCACCTCTTTTCCTATCCCTTAATCCCCTCATGTCCTCACTTCCCTCTTTATCTAGTTTGGATTCCGTGGCTCACCATAATTATCACCAACTTGCATGTAATATAACCTCAGTTGTTTTGGCCCTCTCTTCATTTATCCTGCTCACCTAGCAAAACCTAAGTTTTATAAATTTAACTTTCTGCCTGTTCTACACCTTCACAGCTTTATATGGCAGGAGACTATCACACAAGTTTGCCGACTGAACTTACCTCGAGTTCATGACCACAGTCTTCAGGTAGACCCTTGGTGTTGCCTGGCAACCTTCCACTCACTCTCCCCCTCTGGAGGACTATTTTATCTTTCTCCTTTCTCCTCAAGCATCCAACGTCTGCTTCCCAATAGAAAAAAGAATTTCTGCTTGTCCCCACCATTTCATTCGCCAGCCTACCTGCATTTGTACCCATATACTCTTCCTTTTCTACTTTCTTTTTTACATGCTTCTGTTTAAGGACAACTTCTCTGTTTCACACTAGTTTACATCTTTTCTTGCCTGCTTAAGGTTATCACTTAACCAATTGTCCCTTTTCTCTCCTACTTCATAAAATGTTTCCTTATTAGTTCATTTCTATCACTGTGAAATTCTTTACTATATCCCATGGAGGCTGGGTGAAAGTTTTGGTAAGTCTTGGTCTGCTTGTGGTTCACCCCTGTACTTTTGCTTCCCACACTGAGAGCAGAGTATTCACTAGGGCTCTACTACTGGAGAATCCTCTATTCTAGTGTTTGTCTCTTTAGCATTGTAAGACTATGGGAAACTCCATTATTCTTTTCACAGGGCTTAAGGCTTAGCTTTTTAACTTTAAGCCCTATACAGTTTTGAGAGTTAGCAAATGATTTGAGATGGAACCAAGCCTCAAATCTCCAATTTTGTCACTTCAGCCCTGCATAACTGCCAGAAGCTTAGATGATTTCTCTGTCCTCCAGCAGGAGCCCTCTGTATAGTCAAAGCCGGATTTCTCAGCCTCTTGCCCATTCTCCGAACCTTTAAAACTCAGGGGGAAAACAATGACTTCAGATCTTCAAATCACCTGTCTCCAGTTAACCCCTCTTCAGAATCCTAGCTGCTCAAGTTATTGTTGCAGCAGCAACCTTCTGATGTCTTAAACAGATATTTTTAAAAAATTTAATCTGGCTTTCCTTGTTCTTGGCTGGACAATTGTTATGCCACAAATGATTCTATCCTATCTCAATGTGGAAATCTGACATTTATCTTCAGATTAAAGTTGGGAAAAGTTCAATTTAAACTTTTAAAGTGGGCAGCTATTTTTAGCATTTTGTGCCCTACCAAGTGTATTCAATCTTGGATCATTCAATATATTGTTGAAGAGAGAGCCAAAACTAATTTTACGTTCTTGAAACAATTATAAACTCAAACATTTGATTTTTTTTAGAAATCATCTATTTTGTTAAGTTAACTAAAACACCCATGTACATAGAGAACGTACCACTTTCTTCCTTTATCCCTGCTACATTCCAAGTCTTTATTACAAGGCCTTTGCTTTCGTGTTTTGGATATATTTTATATACCAACCCCCCTGGCCCTTTTGGCAAAAGTCCACATCCCAACCTCCATTCCCATGCCTAACTTATTCAGTGCTCAGAGGCTAGGCCCTTCACCTACTGCATCAGGTACCAGCTGAGGTCCAATAACTGAAAATCTCTGTAATATTATCCTACCGACTACAAGTATCAGTGAGGCCCAAAGCCTCCTGTTGCCAGGCTCTGACCATCTATGCATGTCCTTGGAAATCGAAACTAGCCTAGAACTAGCCTAATTTAGCCAGAACCCCAAGGAATAGTATGATAATTATGTGAAAACTTGACTGGACTACAGGGTGTCCAGATATTTGGTAAAATGTTATTTCAGGGTGTGTCTGTGAGGGTGTTTCTGTATGAGATTAACATCTGAATCTTACATCATTGGCTCTCCTGGTTCTCAGGCCTTTGGACTCAGGCCGGAACTATACCATTTTCTTATGATTGGAGTGAGATTTGGGGTTTTTGGAAAGAATACCACAGAAATTTCACCTTAATTAGCACTATTTTCTCTTTCCCCAGGCTAAGCATCTCAGCATCCTTCAACCCCTTCCCTGAGTTTCCTTTTTTTTTGTTGTCTTGTAGTTGTTAATTTTCCCTTTTGGTCTATCAAGGCTGAATAATTGATCATAAATTTCTATTACCTGAACACCATGCAGAGAATCTTAACTCACCACTATTTTCTGGAAATAAGTCACTCCAAATATCTAAATTCCATATTAGTCCTTTTAATTTGTACACTTTTCTTAATTGTGTTTGTCATTGAAAATATTTTTAAAACATTTATGTGCCTCTTTTAACCAAAATATAATTAGCACATCTGTTTTTGATAGTTAATTCATTTTTGTCAAATGCTATAACGAAAACTATAGATCCTGAGATCTTTCAGGTCTAGAGTTGACAAATACAAAAAGCAGGGAGGACCAAGGGGTAATCATCAGGTTAATTAAAGAAATTCAGCTAAACATTTCACTAGTCAGTTTTCTCCTTCTCTATAGCCGCAAGCTATACCATGCACTAAACCCAATAAAATGAAAGATAAACCAAATAAGAGGAAGACGTGTATCCACTCCAATAATACAATGAAGAAAATTCTAGGAAGACAGCTGAACAATGTACAAAAAGTACAGTTGGTCTGTTGCTTTATAACTCTTTCTACCTTTAAGCATGTTTTCCCCTCTCACTGACACATGCTTCTGTCCACTTGTTACTTGCTTGTCTACCTACTACTTTAAAGCTAATTTAAATATCATCTCTTCAATAAAGTTCTCTCACATGAAGCAATATTTGTAGATATCTTCTTTTTGCCCACATTTTACTTTACATCCTATTATAGTACTTGTCACACTGCAGTACAGTTAATGGACTTTATGCCTGTCTTCCCACCTAGCATGAAGGTAAGAACTGTTCTTTATCTGTGTCTATTAGTCCTTAGGACAGTGTAGGCACAAAATATAGGCTTGTTGAATTAATGAACTGCTGAGCTTAGCTGTTTTAGATCTATTTCAAGATACATTGAACTAAAAGAAGTTCGTGAAATATTGTTCATTCATCCACATTTTATTGAGGACCTGTTATATGTCTGTGTTGGGGAATTCAGCAATGATCCAAATACAGAAGGCTCTTACTCTTATGGAACTTACATTTTAGTATGGAACTATAGATAGTGAACAAATAAATGAATAAAGTATTTTCAGTTAGGGATGTAATGAAAATAAAAAGGTAATGGAGAGTGACTGCAATTGGTAGGAGGATTGTCACTTTAAATAGGGTGATCAAGGCAGTCCTTTTGTTTAATTGTTGAATTTTGGTGAATAGTTGAATTGAGACTTGAAAGAGGAGAAGGATCCAGCCATGCAAAATCTGTGAAGAGAGCATTCCATCAGAAAAGAATACATCAACAATGCCCTGTGAGAGGGAACAAGCTTAGTGTGTTTAAGGCACTGATGTAAATACTCCAAGCTTAAATATGGTTGAAGTGCAGTGAGCAAGGAAGATAGCAGCAAGTGATGAGGTAGAAGAGATAGGCAGCAGACAAAGTTGTAAGGTCTTGTATGCCATGGTAAGGGCTAAAAATTGTGTATAAATGCAGAAGATATTGAGGGAGAAAGGCTGTTGCAACAGTCCAAGTCAAAGATGAAACTGATGGTAGCTCAGTGGGGCAATTGTAGATTTAGAGAAGTAGACAGATTTGGGAAATATTTCAATAGTATAGTGAGTAGACCTTGAAGACAGATTGGTTTGGGGCATAAGGGAGCTGGAAGAATTAGGCTGGGTCTATTTTGGGCTTGAACAGTGTATAGATATTCACTTCCATTTTTGTGATGGGCAAGTTTTGGGGGGAAGATCAACGTATTTCGGAAGGGAATTTACATTTTCTCTGGATGTGGTATATTTGAGATGATTCTTAAAAATCCATATGGAAGTATTGAGCAGGCACTTGGCTATTGCAGTCATCAGCCTATAGATAGTTAAAGCTGTGGGTCTAGATCAAACCAGGGAAAGATAATTGAGAAAGAAAGGGCTTAGGATCAAGCCCTGTGGTCTGTCAATAATTTAGCAGTTGGCCAAAGTAGAAGGAGCGCACAGGGGAGACTAGAAATGATAGCAAATGAGGTAGAAGGAAACTGAAGGAGAGTATGGTGTCAGAAAAGGCAAGAAAAGGAAGTGTTTGCAAAAGATGAGAATGATTAGTTCCCTTGAATGGTGTTGAGAGGTCAAGCAAGGTGAAGATGGAGTCGTTACTTTTAGATTTGATCACATGGGAGATGTTGAGAGCCTTGACAAGAGTTTTGTCCAGGACAGAGGCCACATTGGAGTAGTTAGAGGACAGAATGGAAGGTGAGGAACTGAACCAGTGAATGTATACAACTTTTATCCCCCTGTAATGGAGATAGAGTAATTGGCAATAGATGGAGAGGGGGCTTATGGTTAGGGTTAGGGTGAGTCGTTGGTGAGTTTTTCTTTCTTTTTTAATGGGAGATTCTAAGGCATGATGTTGTTGTGTTGATGGAAGTGAACCAGAAAAGAAGGAAAGGTGATTTTAAGGGAGAGAAGAGAGTATTGCAGTAGCAAAGTCCTGGAGTAGCTAAGTAAATTGAGAGGGGATAGGATCTAGAACATAAGTGGAAGAGTTGTCTTTTGCTAGGGACAGTGAAACTATGTTCGTTGTTAACAGAGGAATACCAAGAACTTGGATGGATACATATGTTGGCAAGTTGATAAATTTAGGAAGTGGGGTGGCCATCCTTTTCTTAATGAAAATGTTAGGTTTATTTAGTTTCTCAGTGTGATAGGTCAGTGGATGGTGGTGGAGATTTATAAAGAGGCAATAGTTTTAAATATAGTCAGCCCTCTGTATCTGTAGGTTTTGAATCCATAGATCCGGAAATCCCGAATATGGAGGGCCAACTGTATACTAATTGAAAAAAAAAATCCACATGAACCTGTGTAGTTCAAACTGGTGTTTTTCAAGCATCAACTGTAT
This sequence comes from Mesoplodon mirus, assembly GCF_964341445.2. Lineage (NCBI taxonomy): Eukaryota > Metazoa > Chordata > Mammalia > Artiodactyla > Ziphiidae > Mesoplodon > Mesoplodon mirus. The sequence continues at coordinate 127,270,438 of NC_138979.1, forward strand.
TCATTGTACTACGTCATTTTATATAAGGGACTCGAGCATTTGTGGGGTTTGGTATACGCAGGAATTCCTGGAACCAATCCTCCGTGAATACCCCCAGGATGCCTATAGTTGTCTTGGTTTGCGTGTAAATGAACATAAAAATAACAAATCTCTCCAAGTAAACCCAGAGTCTTGGCCAGTGATGTAACCATCAAAGGTAACCTTAGCAGAGGAAAACATAACCAAGTTTCTAAATCTCTCCATTGTTAGTGTTGCCTTCACTTTGTATCCTTTGTAGTCCACATAGTAGCTAGCACCTAATAGATGCAAAATAATGATTTGTTAAGTTATTAGAAGTTTGACAAAAAACTCATACTTGAAAAGAAAATAAATCATAACATTTAGAGTTTCATTTTTCAAGAAAAGTAGGAAACGTGTTCAACATTCTTTATTATAGTGACTATAAATTTTTATTAATTTTTTCCCCTGTCAGTTTGTTAATTTGCTTTGCTGTCTATCATACAGTTATTTGCCTGTGCATTTTTTTCCAGTCCATCTTGCTGAAATATATTGTTGTTATTTGATCTATTCTGGTAACTTATCTTTCTTATTATTATAAAATTTTTACAACTTTTTCAAACTATAGATAACTTTGGAAAAGTACAGATAAGCAAGAAGGGAAAATAATCATATACAGATCCTTTGTCTTTTTTTCAATGCATATTATATCATATATACTACTTGATAACCTGATTTTTCACTTTGATTTTATATTTTGTCAGATATTCTTGTATTTTTACAAATGGATATATTGAGATTTATTGAACTCATGCTATTTGGGAGGGTGTTTATGTTTTTTTCTTTTCTTTTGGTAGTGGGAACGTTTTTGTAGCTAAATTTTTATGTACATCCATGTTTATTTCCTTAGGGAGAATTCCTAGAAGTGGAAATACTAGATCAAAGAATATAAACATTTTAAATAAGTATATATTTTCAAATTGCTTCCTAGAAAAATTGTACATAGAAATGTTATTTGAGATTTCATTCAAGGGGACTTCAGAGGAATAAAATGCTAAGGAATTTAGACTTTATTTTATAGGCAATGGGGTCCCCTGAGATGTTTTAGTTTTCTGGTAATATAGAAAGTATGTTCTTGAAGAAGATTTCTGGGCAGCACTGCATAAAGTGAATTGAGTAATACACATCCAAGGCTGAAGAAATAGTTGAGATCCTATTGTAATAATGCAGGCAAGAGAAAATGCGGGTCTCAACAAGAAAAATGATAGAGGAATAGATATGAATAGCTAAACTTTTACTTAAAAAAACCAATTTAATGGATGTATAATTTACAGTAAGGAATGCATATCTTAAGTGAAAAATTTGATGAACTTTGACCAATGAATATAGTCTTGTAAGCAGCACCCAGAAGCAGCACTCCAGAGGAACGCCTTCATGTCTCTTCCTAGTTAGAATTCCTTTCCAAGGGTAGTCACTACTCTTACTTACTTACCATAGGTCATTTTACGTGTTTCTAAACTTCATATAAAAGGAATCGTGCTATGTACTCTTTTGTGTCTGATTTCATTCATCCAGTGTTAGTTATGCCAGTATGTTGATGTGTACTGTTACAGTTATCAGTGGTTTATCTTTTTCATTGTGGTGTTATGTTCTATTGTGTGAAAATAACAGGTGTTAGAAATGTAGGTTGTTTCTATTTTTGATTTATTATGAATGAAGTACTATGGGTGTTCTTTACATGTCTTTTGGTGGGCATAAGCATTCACTACTTTTGGTACATATACAGGTATACACACAGGAGAAGAATAACTGTCACAGCTTTATTAGCTTTAGTAGGTAATGCCAAACATTTTCCTGAAGTTGTTATACCAGTTTACACCAGCAATGTAAGAGCGTCTCTAGTTGTGAGAGTTAACACTTGGTATCATTATTTATTTTAATTTCCGTCATTTTGATGGAGATATAGTTGTATTTCATTAGGCTTTAATTTGCATTTCCTTAATCACTAATGATATTGAGCACCTCTTCATATATTTATTGACCATTTTGATATTCTTTGTGAAATGTCTGTTAGGCTTTTGCCTAATATTAAATTTGTTTTTTTCTTATTGATTTATATAATTTGGATACAAATGCTTATATAGCTTGGGACTTGCATTTTTATTCTCTTAGTTACAATGCTGGTGAAGACTAATTTTGTCATCAAAAGTTCTTAATTTTGGGCTTCCCTGGTGGCACAGTTGTTGAGAGTCCTCCTGCCGATGCAGGGGATACGGGTTCGTTCCCCGGTTTGGGAAGATCCCACATGCCGCGGAGCGGCTGGGCCCGTGAGCCTTGGCCGCTGAGCCTGTGCGTCCAGAGCCTGTGCTGCGCAACGGGAGAGGCCACAACAGTGAGAGGCCTGCGTACTGCAAAAAAAAAAAAAAAAGAAAAAAGTTCTTAATTTTAATGAGGTAAATTTTATAATTTTTTTTCTCCTTATAGTTAATACGTTTTGTGTTCTGTTTAAGAAACCCTTGCTTTCCCAGAGTGATGAACACATTCTGCTGTACTTTCTTCTAGAAGCTTGATTATTTTAGCTTTCACATTTAGGTCTTCATCAGTTCAAAATTAATTTTTATATGGTCAAGGTACATCATTTTCTTCCTATGGATATCCAGTTGACTGGACCCACTATCATGTATTAAAAAGATCATCTCCTTTCTTCCTGCCTCCAATGAATTGTAGTATATCAGGTGGCTGTATATGTATGGGTCTGTTTCTGGATTCTTGGTCCTTTGTTCAGCTTGTCATTTTCCACTAAAAAAAAAATTTGCTAGTATTTTTATGGGAATTGCATGCACTCTAAAGATCAATTAGAGGAAAATTGGCCTTTTAGCAATATTGAGTCCAAACCATTGGTATTTTCCTGAAAACTATTAATTTTTCTTTGTATACTGCTTTAGCTGCATGCCACAAGTTTTTGAAATGTTGTATTTCATTATTATATACCTTAAAATATTTGTTATTTTCTGCATGTGATTTCTTCTTTAATCCATGAAGCATTTAGAAGTGTGTTGCTTAATACTTAAGCATTAGGAGATTTGACGTTACCTTTCTGTCATTGAGTTAGAATTTAATTCCATGGTGGCGAGAAAACAAACTATATGATTTCAGTCCTTAGAACTTTGTTGATACTTTCCTATGACCCCAAGACAGGCCTTGTTAGATGAGCTGTGTACTCTAAAATAGTGTGTATTCTGCAGTTCCCGAATATCGTGTTCTTCTCTATATGTCATTTACGCCAAGTAGATTAATCTTTTTTTTTTCAGTTCTGTATTCATATTTATTCTTGTTTGTTGTATCTGTTTCTGAGAGAGGTGTTTAAAGTATCAAATGATTATGATGAATTTTTCTCCCTTTAATTCTGTTAACTTTTGTCTTATTTATTTTGAAGCCATGTTGTTAGGTTCTTAAATCTTTAGGATTACTGTATCTTCCTATTCAGTAGACTGATTTATCATTATGAAATGTCCATTGTTATCTTTTTTATAATACTTCTTGCCTTAAAGTCTACTTAAGTATTGAATGTCATATCCTTTTCCATCCTTACTTTCAACCTTTTTCCCCCAACATTTTCTTATGAAATATTTTCGACATATGGCAGACTTGTAGGAATTTTACAGTGAATATCTATTTACTTACCACCTGGAATCTATTGTTAATATTTTGCTAAGCCTGATTTACTACATTATCTCTGTGTTATCCATCCTTTCCTCTATCTGTCAGTTTATCTCACTCACTTAATGCATTTCAGTTAAATGCAGGCATCAGTACTTTGGCCTCTGAATTCTTCAGCATAGCATATTAGTTATCACCCCAGAATTTTCCCTCATGCTCTTTCCAGTTAATCCATGTCCCTACCATTCCCCAATAGCAATCACTAATCTGATATTTTTACATCATTAATTAGTTTTACTTTTTCTAGAAAGTTATATGCTTGAGATCTCAATATACCTAAGATGATCACATTTATTTGTGTCATATTCTTGTGCAGGTAAGAAATATATATTTTTCTAATCTTACATCTTGCTGTTAAGGACTGATGTTTTTTTTTTCTTAAGATTTTCTTCATCTTTTTGAAGTAGATGTAGGATTTCTGTTATTCTTTTTCTGTGCTAATTCCTGTAGGTCATTCTGTTAGAATGATGACTATGCATTTCAGCATATCAATCCTAAAGATCTACGTATAGTTTTGCCATCTTAAGATATCAAAATCTGAAATTATTTCCCTAAAAATTAGTCTTCACCAGCATTGTAACTAATACTTTAAAAAGTATAATAGACTGTATTAAGTACAAAATACCATTTTCTTTGATATATTGTTATTCGGTGTAATAGTAAACCCATCCTTATTTTCCAGAAGAAGCAGTGTTGGGCAAGATTGCAAGGAGTGTGAATTTAAACCATGAACAGATTTGATAATTAGTAGGAGTCTCTAAGTATTAAGGAGCCTGTATTCTAAACTTTTTGGCGTGAAAGCCATCTTTATTCTAAAGACTGTGAAGTTTTTTGTGTAAGTTATAAATTTATCATTTTTAAATTCTCAAATTTTGTAGTAGTATTCTTGGAAAACTACTTGATAGTTTCATAAACCGCCATTTGGGCACAAAAATTCAAATTGCTGTGGTTTTGTTTCTTCAGTACTTCTCTGATTTCATAAGGAAAGATTTCAGTTAACATCTTGGTGGATTATATTTCTGCTAAATTTTATCTTCAAAAACACAATTACATGCAACCAAATATCTAGTAAAATTATCTGACTTGCTTACACAAGTATTGCAGGAGGAACATAAAGATATCTGAATATATCATTCACCACAAAATATATGTCTTTAGTCCAGAGTATCAGGACACTTTAAAATAAAACTTGTATTCTCAACATCAAGGCCTCCACTCTTTTGAAAATGACTCTGTGTCTGTGCTTGTACATTTGCCTAAAGGTTTGTTTGATTAATTGCTACTTGACTCATCTATCATAGTACTAAGCTCTGGGATCACAAAAGATCAGATTCCCAAACCACCTCCTAGAATTAATTTAAATATCTAATGTCGATACTTTGCAATGATTCAGGGGGTAATGGTTTTCATTGTTACTAATAGCCTGTTTCAGTGTTAGAAACCCTTGAAAAAAATTCCAAATTTATATATTAACTCATTGTTAATATTATTTAACCTTTGTGGTAAAAAATTATAATAATGTTATTAGTAGGTGAAAATATATAATAAAATATACTTTTAAATTATAATTTATCTGGAAACTTTTTCAATAAATATTTCTACAAATCATAAATATATTACTAGATCTTCATGAGTGTTATTTTGCTTTAGTGATCATTAGAAATTGAGAGTTTTTCGCTATTAATATGTTTACTTTTTATTTAGTTTTTATTTCAGATAAAATTTACACACAAATGAAATACATAAATATTAAATCACCAATTTGGCAAGTTTTGACAAATACATCCACACGACCACATCCCTATAAAGATATAGAACATTTCCGTATCCCAAAAATGTCCCCTCATTTATTTCCCTTCCCTACCAATCACACCTGCCCCACCCAAACAACTTTTCTGTTTTTAACCACAGATTTATTTTGCTTATTCTAGAACTTCATACAAGTGGATTATACAGTGACAGCAAAATATTTATGATATTCATCCATGTAAATTTTTTTTTTTTTTTTTTTTTGCGTTACGCGGGCCTCTCACTGCTGTGGCCTCTCCCGCTGCGGAGCACAGGCTCGGGACGTGCAGGCTTAGCGGCCATGGCTCATGGGCCCAGCCGCTCCGCGGCATGTGGAACCCTCCCAGACCAGGGCACGAACCCGTATCCCCTGCATCGGCAGGCGGACTCTCAACCACTGCGCCTCCAGGGAAGCCCCATGTTGCTCTTTGAATCAGTAGTTCTTTCCTTTTTGTTGATAAGTAGTATTCCATTGTGTATAAACTTACATTTCTTATTCATTTTCCTGTTGATGGAACAGGAAACTTGAATTTGTCCAGTTTTTGTACCTTATGACTAAGGCTACTATGAGAATTCTTGTACAAGTCTTTTCGTGGACGTAAATTTTCATTTTCTTGGTTAAAAACCTAAAAGTGGAATTGCTGGGTTGCAAATTGTTCACTGAAGTTGCTGTATCATTTTACAGTCTCAGCAACAGTTTATGGAAGTTCTGACTGATCCATATACTCACCAACAATTGTTGTCAGTATTTTTAATTATAATTATTTTATTCGGTGTCTAGTAATATATATATCATTGTGGTTCTAATTCACATCTCCCAATGACTAATAATGTTGAACACTTTTTTATGTGCTTATCGATCATTTATATGTTTTCCTTTTTGAACATCCGTTCAAGTCTTTTGCCTATCTTTTTTTTTTTTTTTTTTTTTTTGCGGTACATGGGCCTCTCACTGTTGTGGCCTCTCCCGTTGCGGAGCACAGGCTCCGGACGCGCAGGCTCAGTGGCCATGGCTCACGGGCCCAGCCACTCCGCGGCATGTGGGATCCTCCCGGACCGGGGCACGAACCCGTATCCCCTGCATCGGCAGGCGGACTCCCAACCACTGCGCCACCAGGGAGGCCCTTTTGCCTATCTTTTAATAGGGTGATTTGACTTTTTATTGATTTGTAGGTGTTCTTTGTATATTCTAGATAAAGTCAGTTGTCAGATATATGTAGTAAAAATATTTTCTCCTAGTCTTTTCTTGCTTATTCATTTTCTTAATTTTATATTCTGATGGACAGAGGTTTTCAATTTTGATGAAGTCTGATATATCAGTATTTTAATGTACCTTGTCTAAGAAATGTTTCCTCACCCCAAGATCACAAAGATATTGTCCTGTGTTCTCCTCTACAAGCTTTATTGTTTTAGTTTTTAATCAGTGATTTACTTTGAGTTAACTGTTGTGTATAGTATAAGATTCAGGATCATTTTCTGAACAAGTTAATATTCAGTTGTTCCAGCACTACTTGTTGAAAAGGTGGTTTTTTACCCCCATTGAATGGCTTTGGTGTCATTTTTTGAAAATTAATTGACCATATATATCTATTTATGGACATACTATTCTATTTTAATGATCTATTTTTCTATGTTTATGCCAATGCCACACTGCATTGATTGCTGTAAATTTTGATGTTAGGCATTGAAAGTCCCCCAACTTTGTTCTTTTTTAAGGTGGTTTTTGATATTATAGATTCTTTGTATTTTCCTATAAATATTAAAATCAGATTTTCAATTTCTATAAAAAGCCTGGTGGGATTATTATTAGATTGTGTTGAATCAGTAGATCATTGGAGTGGAGGGGGATTGACATCTTAACAGTTTTTAGTTTTTTTTTTTTTTTAATCCATGGTATTTCTCACAATCTTCTTGATATTAATAATGCACCACATGGTTTAAATTTAAGAATCTTAAAACAGTAAAATTTCACTTGCCTTCATCCTTTTGATATATTAACATATATTTTTATATTTATTTTGATTCAAATAATAAATTGTGTTTTAAAGAAATTATGAGAATTAAAAATATACTCTTCTATGTTTATCCATCATTGATTTTAGATACTCTCTGTTTCTTCATGTTGGAATGAATTTTCCTTTTTGGTTATTTTCCCTAACTTGAATAACATCTTTTAGCCCTTCCTTCCCCCTCCCTCCCTCCCTCCTTCCATCTTTCCTTCCTTCCTTCCTTCCTTCCTTTTTCCTTTCTCTCTCTCTCTCTTTCTCTTCTCCAATACACATGTGCTCTTGTTTAGTTCAGTTCTCATTTATCTGCCTGTATCTTTATTTAACCCTCAGTTTTTAAGGACATAGTCACTAGATATAGATGGATACAATACATAAGATGGCTATGAGATGCCCCAAGGGGTCTCCTGTATTCTAGATATATTCTTCCTTACCTCCATTGTATAGTAGCAACTCTGTTTCCCCTGGGTAGTCAGGATTAGTTACCCCAGCCAGTACATTAACCTTCTTCCTTACATATTGATTCAGAGGCATGAGGAGCCCTAAGTGACCAGGTAACAGTTTCAACTTCCAGTTTAATGGAATTTTTGTTATGTCACTAGGTGGAAGTTTTTCTCCCTTTGGAGCTAAGACCTCTGGATTAACAGAATCTCAGTTTGCAGAGACCGCGAGCAAAAATCTTGCTATTGGATTACTATGGGTAATAATGAATGAAGCCACTCCCATTTCAACCCCTTGATTCCTGGACCTGTGAATATTGGCTGTGGATGAAAAAGTACTATATATTGGATTCTGGTTTAGAGCATATACAATGTCATGGAGAACCTTGTCCTAGCCCCACCAGGTATTGCCACATATCTGGCACTCTAATCAAGTCTTCAAAAATCCATTCCACTGTTTTATTAAGCTAGCTGCATCAGGATTATGAGGAACTTGGTAAGATCAGTGTTCATGAGCATGAGCCCATTGTGACACTTCACGTGCTATGAAGTGAGTTCCTTGATCAGAACAATGCTGTGTGGAATCTCATGGTGATACGTAAGGCATTCTGTAAGTCCATGGGTGGCTGTTTGTGAATAAGCATTGCATTTAGGGAAGCAAATCCATATCCGGACAAAGTGTTTATTCCAGTAAGAACAGTAAAGAGCAGTTTTGGTAAAAAGGTAGGAGAATGAAAGTTGGTGATCCAAGAGCAGAGTTTCAGAGTTAAGGATTAAAGAGGACTAAGGAGAGGATATGGCTGGGGTTATTGTTTGAAGGTAAATTTTATTGGAATAAATGAGTCAAGAAATTGTGAGACTAGAGTGTTGTATTGGTGATTCTTGCTTTTTTGTCTAGAATATTGACAAAAAAATATTTTAATATGGGAAAGTAACCTTTGTTGTCAAATCACAGTGGTACAGATGAGAAGCAAGTCATCCAAATCAGTGCTTCTCAAACTGTCTGTGGTGAAAACCAGTTTAAAAAAAACATTTTTCCAATGTGTTATGGACCACTACTTTTATAACATAATAAAAATGACTTATCAAAAAATGAAACGAAGAAATATATAGACATGCAAGATTCAAGCAAACATTCTTTTAATGGGTTCAAAGCCATAAAGTTTGCTCTGTGAAATTCCTATAAAATGTTTAATTGCTTCTTCTGAATTTTAGTACTAGCTTCATGGCAGTATCAGTTTTGGACCACTACTAGCCCGTGGACCACGCATTATGAATGGATAACAGAAATTTCAAAATTGAAAAGGTTGTTTAATGAAGGATTAGTGGACTGGAAATGACAGTTGGGAACCAGGAAAAATACATGTCCTTTTTTTCTGCCTCTGAAGTAACAGTATATGAAAGAAGAGTACGCTGTACTAGAGAGGGTGCAGACAAAAGTGTCACTGGAAGTAAGGTGGTTTTTTATTGAGCTGAGGAGATAAAGGGATTAAGCTTAAGAATGTATGGAAGTATCTTGGCAATGAAAAAGTACTTCCAAGCTCCATAATGCCAAAAGTACAAGGAGGGTAGGTAAGAGAAAGAGCTAAGCCAGAAGAGAATTCAAGTTTTAGTTGACTTTAGGGAGCTGAATATAATGTAGACTTATTTTTCACTGAGATTGCTCTTAAGTTAATCACTGCTAAATAGTTTGGATGATGTTCCTGGCTTTGCATATACATATTAATAAAACAGATTCAAGAACATTTAAACATTTTTTTAAAATAGGTGAAATGGGGAATTCCCTGGTGGTCCAGTGGTTAGGACCCTGTGCTTCCACTGCATGGGACATGGGTTTGATCCCTGGTTGGGGAACTAATATCCTGCAAGCCACCTGGTGTGGCCAAATAAATAAATAAAAATAGGTGAAATGATTGACTCCATTGAAAAACTAGGAAGTGTCCTGAGAATTGTCCCAAGTTTCCAAAGCATTTCTTACAGTAGTCACTAAACCAGTCCACAAGTATTTACTGGTTTCCTATGGAGAACACTAGTTATATTTACATATTCAAAGATAATTAGTCTTATCTCTCAAAGAGAATGACTTTTATATAATTTTCAACTTGTTGATACTTTGCTTTATCACACAATTTTTTAGTTTTTATCCTGTTATAATCTTAGAAGTTGGAGTGGCTTCTGTTAGGATTTAACAACGTTTGGACAACACACATTATACAAGAAGAAAATTAAGAATGAGCACTTAAGTAATTGACAGTTCTATTGAGATTACAACATTTATAATAGAAAACAAACAAAGTTTTCAAACCAAGAGGAGGAGGCATCTGTGATTCCAGGAATCCAAAAACTGAAAAAAGAGCTTAATAAACTATTAAACTGAGGCTATCATCCCGTGCATACTAATACTATTTCCTGAACTCTGCCTTGTGTTTTACAATAGTATAAGAAGCATCTCTATTATTTTGTGCAATAACTGCCAACTTAACATTTAGGTTATACTGTTATTTGTTTGTGGATTTGGAGAAAATCCATTGAAGTTTACTTAAGAACCAATTCATTACAATGGTATTATTTACTGAATTTTGTTTTCCTGACCATTAGCTAACTACAAGGTTCAGCATTACAAGGTTATAACTGTACAAAAAGGATCACAGTACCATATCCTAGTCGTGGCATTAGCCAGAGAAGTAAAGTCATCATGTTAGAAATAAATGCCTTTTCAGCACTGAAGAGATTATAGAAATTGCATAAGCTAGATTAGATCTCTTTTATGTAGTAATTTTATAGTTTATTTTAATTATTTCAGTTATAAAATATTGTTATACTATTATTTCTGGTTGTTCCTATTAAACTAGAAATGCAGTACTTTTCTGATATAATTCATAACAAAACAAAAATTCAAAGCAGTTCTAGAGTTTTTATTATTGAAATTGAAGAGGAAGTGTTAACTTTGAATTGTAACTTTTAAAATTAATTAATTAATCAATTTATTTATTTATTGGCTGCGTTGGGTCTTCATTGCTGTGTGTGGGCTTTCTCTAGTTGCGGTGAGCGGGGGCTACTCTTTGTTGCAGTGAGCAGGCTTCTCATTATGGTGGCTTCTCTTGTTGTGGAGCATGGGCTCTAGGCACGCGGGCTTCAGTAGTTGTGGCTGGTGGGCTCTGTAGTTGTGGCTCACGGGCTCCAGAATGCAGGCTCAGTAGTTGTGGTGCAGGGGCTTAGTTGCTCCACGGCATGTGGGATCTTCCTGGACCAGGGCTCGAACCCGTGTCCCCTGCATTGGCAGGTGGATTCTTAACCACTGTGCCACCAGGAAGTCCCTGTAACTTTTAATTTAATGACTAGAATTGTAATCTCAAATCTATTTAAGATTTTAGGTGATCATCCTAAAACATCTGGAAAGTACGAACCAACTTTTCTTAAATTTTATATAAACACATTTCTAATTCAACTTTAATGTATTAAGTAATTATGAATCCATATAATTAATAATTATTGACATAAACAATGCATACATTAGATGTGAGATATAATAGCCTCAGTATTAGATTGCCATTTTCTTTTTATTACACCTGAAGGCTACCCCAGCAGATTGAGATCCTGAGAAGTTGTGGGTATGGTGGGAGGGGTGCCTCTTTCCAGCACAGCAGATACTACTGAAATCAAGGGACTCTGTGGCTTTTATTTTTCTCCCTTCTTCATTTTTTGGGTAACATGTTTAGCTTACTCCCTTGGGTTTATCAGCCTACTCTTCCCTTTTTTTACTCCCAGAACAATGTGCCATAATACACAGCCAGTTAGAATACACAGCCAGAGAATTAGGATACTGGGCAAGAGAGATCAGAGAGGGGTAGGTTGAATGGACAAATGATAAGTTAGTTTGGGCTTACTTTTCTATTCACGGAAGTATTACTTGCATTTTTAATCTCTTTTAGTTTCTTATGTTATTAACAGCTCAAATGTTGGTAATCATTTCTAGATATGTTCTAATTAGAATCCAGAAAAGGTAATTTCATAACTCTCCACTTCAGTAATCACATTTGGTAGGTCAGCAGTGTCTAGTTATTAGAAGCTAAGTAAACACTATTACTAATTTAGTTTACTCATAATTCAGTAATTTTTATCATTTACATATTATTGCAAAACCTGGAGGGAAATTTCTACTAAGGAAATGTTTAGGAATTTATGTACCTAATTTCATTTTCTGTTGACTATTATAGAAAATAACCAGTTTTACAGATATTAGGAAAAGATATATTGAAAGTTATAGGAAATTGGAAAGGAAGAACTTCATTGGGTGTTAAGTCAGTTTGAAATAAATGAAAACTTATCATTCCAGTCTGTACTGCAGGAACCTTTTCCTTATTAGGGAAAAATTGCTTTTGGTCCCTTGAAAAGCAATAGAGACTTCTTGTCATGTCAGAGTAATTATTACCAATCTTGTGTTCCCTCAAAAAACAATTATAAAATTGGAAAAAAATGTGTGAACAACAGGCTGCTCGGGAATGCACAGAGGTGAGCTCAGTGATTTCCCTGGTATTGTGTCTGGGAGTTACTCTTGCTGACTCAGGAAGGTAGAACTCAGGCAGAGCAGTGGTCTTGCTGCACTAAAAAAGAAGAAATTTAAGTCCAGGTATTTGAAATAGCCGAAACTTGCAGGAGATGATATTAGATCAGGGGAAACTATGCCCATGTGTTTGGAGGGAGGCTAGAGTGGAAACACAAGGTATCTGTGTGTTTATTCACCTTCAGTCCTTGTCCAAGACTTCTGCAGTGCATGCACAGGGCTTGCACACAAGTGGTTTAAAAGCACTGCCAGAGTGCTGTGAGTTAAAAGAAGTAAGTCCATTGCTGAGAACCTTGGTCATTCAATTGATTCTTCCTTGGGTTAAGGACCAAGCCTGAATGCAATGCTGTTTAATAGAACATTCTACAATAATGGAAATGTCTCTGCATTGTTCAGTTTGGTAGCCATGGACTACATTGGTTCTTGAGCACTTTAAATATGGCTAGTGCAAAAGAATAATTTATTTTAAATTTTATTTAGTTTTAATTAATGTATACTTAAATCTTAATAGCCACATGGGCCTTCTGGCTACCATATCAGACAGAGCAGCTCTAGGTTAAGAGTCAGGCCCTAGGATTAAGTTAAAAACTGGAATAGACCTGCTCAAATAAATTATAAAAATAAATTTGATAGGTGCAAAGGAATCCAGCAATAACTTAACTCTTTGCTAGAGGAAAAATCCGCATTCTTCAAATAAAGACAACATAATCTAGGTACCTTACAATGAACCACCTGCAATGACCAGCATATAATTAAAAATACTAGAAGCAGATAAATGTGACCCACAGTCCAGGGAAAATATAGTCAACAGAAACAAGTCTTGACATACCTCAATATGTTAGAAATTGCAGAAACGTACTTTGAAGAAGTTATTCTAAGTTCCTTGAAAGATTTAAAGGAAAGGTGATCCCAGTGAGTGAACTGATGGGTAATATCAGCAAGGAAATGAGACTCTAGAAAGAGCTTAATTGTAAAACCAAAATTGTAACACCTGATATGAAAACTTCAGTGGACAAGCTTAATAACAGTTTAGAGACCATATAATGAAAGATTAGTGAACTTGAAGACAGATCTCTAGAATTTATCCAACCTGAAGAAAGGAAAAAATGAAAAGAATACAACCTCAGTGATCTATGGAACAATATCAACCTCCAAATATTTAGGGATATTCTAGATATCTTATTCTTGTTAATTTCTCATTTAGTCCCCTTGTGAGCAGAAATATACTCTGTGATTTCAGTCTTTTCAAATTTATTGTGATATATTTTAAGGTCCAGCATATAGTCTTTTTTTTTTACTGTTCCTTTGAGAAGAATGTGTATTCTGCATTCGTTGATTGTTTTATAAATTTCACTTAGGTCAAAGTGAATGAAAAGTCAAGCCTTCTACAATGTTAATGATTTTGCTAGATTGTTTAGCAGTTCCAGAGAGAACCAGTTATGATTGCTGAATAGTGTAAAAGAATGAAATTAGAGCACTCATGCTATCTGATTTCGAGACTTGCTCTAAAACTACAATAGTCAAGACTGTGCTTTCTGCATACACAAATCAGTGGAACAGTGTAGAGAGCCCAGAAACAGATCTCGTATATAGTCCCTTAATTTTTTTTACATTTTAATAGCTTTATTGAGATTTACATGCTGTTCACACATTTAAAGTTACAATTCAGCATTTTTACTGTATTCACAGAGTTGTACATTCTCACAATTTTAGGATATTTTTATCAGCCCCAAAGAAACCCTACACCCATTATTAGTCATTCCCGGTCATTCCACCGAAACAGCCCTCCACCAGCCCTAGGCAACCAGTAATCTAGTGTCTGTCTCCATAGATTTACCTGTTCTAGACATTTTATGTAATGGAATCATACAATATGTGGTCTTTTGTGACTAGCTTCTTTCACTTTGTATAATGCACTTAAAGTTCGTTCATGTGGTAGCATGTATTGGTACTTTTATTGCTAAATTAATCCTTTTTAAATTGCCAAGTAATAATATGGATATACCACATTTTGTTATTCATTTGTCAATTGATGGACATTTATTTCTGCTTTGTGTTTATTACAAGTAATTCTACTCTGAACATACATTTAAAGTTTTTGTGTGGACTTATATTTTCATTTCTCTTGGGTGTATATCTGAAAGTGGAGTTTCTGGGTCATATGGCAACTCTATATTTAACATTTTGATGATTGTATTTGTCTTTTTGTGACTGGCTTATTTCACCTACTTAGCATGGTGTCCTCAATATTGTAGAATGTGTCAGAATTCCTTTATTTTGAAGGCTGAATAATATTCTGTTTTATGTATATACCACATTATATTTATCTGTTCATCCATCAGTGGACACTTGGGTTGCCTCTACCTTTTGGCTATTGTGAAAAATGCTGCTGTGAACATGGTGTACAAATATATCTTGAGGCCCTGCTTTCAGTTCTTTTGAGTATACACCCAGAAGTGGAATTGCTAGATCATACAGTAATTCTATTTTTCCTTTTTTTAAGAAACTGTCATACTGTTATCCATAGTGGCTGCATCATTTTACATTCCCGTCAACAGTGCACAAGGCTTCCAATTTCCATATACTTACTGACACTTGTTGTTTTCTGGGTTTTTTTGTTTTATAATAGCCATCCTAATAGGTGTAAGGTAGTATATTAGGTGGTTTTGATTTGTATTTCCATAATGATTAGTAAGGGTGAACATCTTTTCATATGTTTATTGGCCATTTTTATATCTTCTTTGGAGAAATGTCTATTCAAGTTCTTTGCCCACTTTTTAATCAGGTTTGGTGTTTTTGTTTTTGAGTTATAGGAGTTATTTATGTATTCTAGATAGTAACCTTTATCAGGTATGTGATTTACAGATATTTTCACCTGTTCCATGGGAGGCATTTTCAGTCTGTTGATTGTGTTCTTTGATGCACAAAAGTTCTTAATTTTGATGTCCAATTTATCTGTTTTGTCTTTTGTTGCTTGTGCTTTTGGTGTCATATCCAGGAAGTCATTGACAAACCCAGTATCCTGAACCTTTTCCCGTATGTTTTCTTCTAGGAGTTGTATAGCTTTACCTCTTACATTTATTTAGGTCTTTGATCCATTTTAAGTTAATTTTGTATATGATGTAAAGTAGAGGTCCAGCTTCATTATTCTGCATGTGTATATCCAGTTTTCTCAGCACGATTTCTTGAAAAGACTGTCTTTTCCTCCATTGGGTGGTCTTGATAACCTTGAGAAAAAAATTTTCACCATGTATACAAGGGTTTATTTCAAGGCTTTCTATTCTAATTCATTGGCCTACATGTCTGTCTTTATGCCAGTGCCACACTCTTTTGATTATTGTAGCTTTGTAATAAGTTTTGAAATCAGGAAGTGTGAAGCCTTCATGTTATTGTTATGTTTTCTTGGTGGAGTAACCATTTTATCGTATATTGACCTTATTTGTCTTTTGTACCAGGTTTTGACAAAGTCTGTTTCGCTCAATGTTAATGTAGCCACCCCTGCTCTCTGTTGGCTACTATTTGCATGGAATATCTTATTGAACCCATGCATGTCTTTAGATCTAAAGTTAGTCTCTTGTAGACAGCATATAGTTGGATTCTGGCTTTTTAATCCATTCTGCCAATCTTGTCTTTTGATTGAGGAATTTAGTCCAGTTACATTTCAAGTAATAACTGATAGAAAAGGACTTACTATTGCCATTTTATTCATTGTTTTTGGTACATCTTATAGCTTCTTTGTCTCTCATTTCAGCCCTTACTGCCTTCCTTTGTTTTCAGTTGATTTTTTATAGTGATGTGCTTTGATTCCCTTCTGATTTCCTTTTGTTTATATTCTGTAAATATTTTCTTTGTGGTTACCATGGGGAAACATAAAATATCCTAAAAGTTATAACAATCTGTTTTAAACTGATAACTTTAATCACATAAAAAACTATACTCCTGGGGCTTCCCTGGTGACGCAGTGGTTGAGAGTCCACCTGCCGGTGCAGGGGACACGGGTTCGTGCCCTGATCCAGTAAGATCCCACATGCCGTGGAGCGGCTGGGCCTGTGAGCCATGGCCACTGAGCCTGCATATCCGGAGCCTGTGTTCCACAACGGGAGAGGCCACAACAGTGAGAGTCCCATGTACCGCAAAAAAAAACCCAAAAAAACTATACTCCTTTAAAGCTCTATTCCCCCACTTTATGTTATTGTTGTCACAGATTACATCTTTATATATTATGTACTCATTAACATAGATTTCTAAGTATCCTATGCTTTTGTCTTTAAATCATATAAAAGAATAAAAAGTGGGGCGACAAACCAAAATTACAGTAATAAAGATTTTTTATATTTGTGTACTTACCTTTACTGGATAACTTTTGTATTTTCATATGGCTTTTAGCTATTCTGTAGTGTCCTTTCATTTGAACTCAAAGGACTCTCTTTAGCATTTTTTGTTAGAACAGGTTTAATGTTAATGAACTTCCTCAGGTTTTGTTTATCTGAGAATGTCTTAATTTTGCCCTCATTTTTGAAGGATATTTTTGCCAGATATGAAATCCTCATTTGACAGGGTTGTTTGTTTATTTGTTTGTTTGTTTCATTCAGCAATTTAAATATATCATCCCACTGCCTTCTAGCCTGCAAAGTGTCTCCTGAGAAATCAATTGATAATTTTATTGAGGATTCCTTTTATATGAACAGTTGCATTTCTCTTGCTGCTTTCAAGATTATCTGTCTTTGACCTTCAACAGTTTGATTATAATGTATCTTGGTACAAGTCTCTTTATATTTATCCTACTTGGAGGTAGTTGAGTTTCGTGTATTTTTATATCCTGTGTTTCCTCAAATTTGGGAAGTTTTCAGCCATTATTTCTTTAAATAAGCTCTCTATCCCCTTTCTCTCTCTCTTCACTTTCTTTGAATTTCATAACGTGTGTATTAGTTCACTTGATAGAACCATAAGTCCCTTAGGCTCTATTTACTTTTCTTTATTATTTTTTCTTTTTTCCTCAGACACTATAATTTCAAATTATCTTTGTTCAGGTTTACTGATTCTTTTTGCTTGTTTGAGTCTGCTGTTGAACCACCCTAGTGAATTTTTCAATTCAGGTATTGTGTTTTCCAGCCCCAAATATCTGTTAGGTTCTTTTTTTTTTTTTTTTTTTTTTTTTTTTTTTGTGGTACACGGGCCTCCCACTGCTGTGGCCTCTCCCGTTGCGGAGCACAGGCTCCGGACACGCAGGCTCAGTGGCCATGGCTCACGGGCCCAGCCACTCCGCGGCATGTGGGATCTTCCCAGACCGGGGCACGAACCCATGTCCCCTGCATCGGCAGGCGGACTCTCAACCACTGCGCCGCCAGGGAAGCCCTGTTAGGTTCTTTTTAAAAATAATTTTTTCATTTTGTTTATATCCTCATTTTGTTCATGTGTTGTTTTACTGATACTGTTTAGTTTTCTGTTCATGTTCTCCTTAAGACAGTGGCTTAAACTCTTTGTCTAGTAGATTTGAGACCTGTGTTTCATTAAGATTGGTTTCTGTGGATTTATTTTGTTCTTTCAGATAGGCTGTGATTCCCTGTTTCTTTGTATGCCTTCTGATTTTTTTGTTGAAAATTGGGCATTTGAGGTAATACCCACATCTCGCATTCTCTGTAGGCTGGCTCTGTGCAGAAGACTTTCACTAATCAGCCTGCTCTGATGACTGAAGATCCTCTTGAGCCTTTTCTGGAGATGTATCTTCCCTGGGCCCATGTGTGCACTTTTATTCCAATTCTTCTGTATACTTGTCTGCTTTTAAATGTCTTATTTCTCTTAGATTCTCACACTTGCTTCTTCACAAAGCCTTTGGTATGTATTGTAGTCCTCTGCTAATAATCTCTTGACTCCAGACAGCACAGCTCTACAGTTCCCCCATAGCTCTCAATCACTGCGGCATTCACTACAGCTTTTGGCAACCTCCAACCTAATATCCAAACCATGCCATCGTTCCCATAAGTACTTCAGTTCAGGAAAGACAGAAACAAGTGCCTGGGGCAGCCCCTAGACAGACCAGTATGTTGGAAACAAGTGCCTCTCTTTTGTTCCATCCAAAGGAGGAACTGAAAATTGGGTAGCCTCCTCCCAACTGACATCACTATGATGTGCCATGGAGACAGTCCAGGAGGAGCAAGTAAAAATGCTGCAAATTTTCCTACCAATTTGAAAAGTGTCAAATTGGTTGGGGGTTTATTTGCTGCTGATCCTTAATTGTTTTCTAGAATTCCCACAAAGCTTTAATCCATATGCTGTTTACTTTTTTTTCCATTGGGGAGCTAGGGCCTGGAGCTTGTTTGTCCACCATCTTGCAGGTGTCATTCTCATTGTGGTTTTGATTTACATTTCCCTAATGGCTAATGATGTTGACTACCTTTTGTGCTTATTGGCCATTTGTTTATGTACTTTAAAGAAATGTCTATTCTGGTCCTTTGCCCATTGTTTGGTTATGTTGTTATTCTTCTTTTTATTATTGAGTAGTAAGAGTTCTTTATATGTTGTAGATACAAGGTTTTTTTTTTAATCAGATGTATCATTTATGAAATACTTTTCCCTTTCTGTGGGTAATCTTTTCACTTCTTAATGATATCATATGCAACACAAAAGTTTTTCAGTGTGATGAAGTACCATTTATCTTTTTTCTTTTGTCACTTGAAGGCTTAGAAAGTTATGCCGAAGCCAACATCACTAAGATTTACTTCTGTTTTTTCCTAAGATTTTTATAGTTTTATCTCTTACATTTAAATCTGTTATCAAATTTAAGTTAATTTTTCTGTATGTTCTAAGAAAGTTGTCTAACTTCATTCTTTTGCTTGTGATACTCTTGATTTTTGACCAAGGCATCAGATCAGTCCACTGGAGAAAGGTATGTATTTACAACAAATAGTGGTGGAACAGCTGGGTGTCAGTATAGAATTAAAAGGAAACTTGACTCTTCCCTCACACCATACTCAAAAATAAAGTCAAGGTGGATTATAGACCTAAACAAGAAAGCTTAAACCTTAAAGATGTTGTAAGAAACCATGGGTAAATATCTTTATTACCTTGAGGTAGGCAAGGATTTCAGAAAGGACAGAAATAGCTCCAACCATCTCAAAAAAATAGATAAATTTGACTTTAACAAAATTAAAACTAATGCTTGTCAAAAGCCAACTTTAAGAACATGAAAAAGTAAGCCATAACCTAGGAAAAAATATTTGCAATTCATGTATTTGACACAGGACTTGCATTAAGTATATTTAAATAATTCCCACAAATTGATTAAAAAAAGAAAGAACCCAAGAAAAAAATTGGCCAAAGACTGGAAAAAAAACTTCACAAATGTCCAATGAACACATGAAAAGATTACTATAACTTGTGAACAGGGAAACACAAATTTAAATGTGATACCATATCACATGCACTGTGGCATCTGAAATTAAAAAGACCAACAACAGCATATGTTGGCAAGGATGTGCAGCAACTGAAACTCTGATCCATTGCTAATGGGAATGTAAAATGGTACAACTGGATTTGAAAACTGCTTGATAGTTTCTTACACACTTGAGCAATATCTACTTCATGACCTAGCAATTCCATTTATAGGTATTTACCCAAGGAAAATGAAAACATATACATGCTGTAGGAATTTTAGAGCAATGTTTATAGGAGCTCATTCATAATATCCAAATACCAAAAACAACTCAACTGTCATTCTTTAGTGGGAATATGGACAAATTATGGTATATTCATAGAGTGGAATATTATTTTGCCTGAAAAGAATGAACCACTCATGCACAGAAAAACATAGATGAATCTCAAATACATATGTTGATTGAAAGAAGTCAAAGGATTACAACTTAAAGGTTTCATTGTTTTTTTTGAAGTTAAAGAACAAGTGAAATAATTCACAAAATTACAAATCAGAACATTGATAGCCTATGGCTATGGGGGCAGATTGGAAGCACCAAGTCCTTTCTGGTGTGATGGAATATTATATATCATCATCAAAACATTTTGCATATTTCTGTACTTAAAAATTAGTTATTTTTGTTTAAGTATAATGTTTTCAGATTTCTGTATTCTTATGCTGCATTTATGCCTATTAATACAGTATATGATAGCCTAAATATTGTCTAGTGGCACATGCCTATAATTTTACAAGGAAATTAATATGAAAAATAAGATTTCTTTAAACAAAATTCACATCATTTATTTATTAAGCATGCATTATATAGCTTCAGTGAACTATGTGCTGTATTTGTCCCTGGGATTGTAGGTGGATGTGACCAAGAATGCTAAGCAGGTGGTTGCAGATGAGAACATAAAGGAAGGGCAGTGAGTCCAGAGAAGCAAGGAGGGAATGGTATTCCTCAGGAGGGCTTCCCAGTGGAAAGATGGGGTCTGGTGCTGTGTGGATAAATCATATATATATAAAAACTTGTGCAAAAGCATGCAAGTTGAAAGGAATGTCCATATTTTGGGGACTGTGGATAATTTATCATGTCTGAACTAGAGCAAGTGTATAATTAAGGAGGAATGAGAAAATATGAAATGGGTCTGGCTCATGAAACGCCACTGTCATTCTCCAAAACTTAACTCTGTAAGCAGTGAGAGAACCAATAAAGGATATGAAGATAGGGTAGGTAAGTGTTAGTGTGATCAGAGTTGTATTTTAGAAATAGCTTTCTGAAGTATTTATTAGCTCTGAGATACAACCTGAAAACACATGCACATACACATACACATACACATTCTTTTTTAAAATTCCCCTGATGATATTGTTTTGCAGCCAGCTTTGAGAACTACCAAAATAGAGGATAGTTTGGAAGGGCTTCAGACTGAAGCCATGACACTTGCCAGTTAATGAGAAACTTAGAGGCTGAATGAAAGATATGACATAGGGGATAGAGAATAAAGCATGTTGAAGGAATAGGACTTACTCCAACTTTAGGATAAAGATAGGAGGAAGCTTAAAATGATTTTCAAGTTTAGCAAGGATGATTGGGTAAATGCCATTTATAAGCAAGTAATACAGTAATGCAATAAATACATATTTAATATCACCTGTGTTTTAGATACCTTGCTATGGGCTCTACCTTCTTGGAGTTTGCAGTTTATATGAAGGAAAAATTGATATTTTGGACATTTTCATGTGAAGGCCTGATGATATCAGGTCTATTTGCATATGCATACATAAATATACATATAAATGTATGTATGTATAATTATGTAGAAATATATGTGTGTTTTTGTATACGCATACATAAGTATATTTGTTAACATACTAATATAGGTGGAAAAATGTGTACGTGTATATATATGTATACATATATATGTATGTAGCTTTTATAAAGGCCTTCATTTCAAAGAAAATACTTCTAACATTAATAAAATAATAGCAATTTTTTGTTTTATAGTCCTAAAAAGAACATTATGATTTCAGATACTGTGTTAGCCATAGAACGTGCAATTAAAAGGTGAGAAATAATTGCCAAGGTGGTTTTTATTAATTTAGCTTAGACTTGATTAGGTCTGAATGAACTGACTTAAATGTAGTAATCCTGTATACTGGCTAGTTCATATTCCACTTAGATCTATGTTGTGTACTTCCTTATATCAGATTTATATACTACTTTAAAAATTAACTATCTCTAAATGTTCAAAGTTCAAATTTTAAAATGTCATCATCAACGTTTTCTGTAGTTCTAGCTATTTCCATTGCTTTTACTATTTTACTATGTGTGTCCTGTATAAATGTTGTTGATAAACAATTATTCTGCCTGAATTTGAATCCTACTTATTTGTTGCATGACTTTAAAGAAGGTGTGTATTACTCTCTGCTTCTGCTTCCTTCTCTGCCAAACAGGATAATATCTAATTCATAGGGTCCACATGAGGATTGACTGATTTAATACATGTAAAGTTCTTAGAACAGGGCCTGGCACATACTAATTTCTCACTAAGAGTCGATTGACTATCATTAATCATATGTGTTAACCTTTATTTTGAAACAGAGATGTAAACCATGATTTTTTAAATGAATAGCTTTTTTATGAATACTAATGTAATAATCTTAAACAGTATTACAAAAATAGTATTTTAATAGCATAGTATACTAAACAAATACCTACATACATGTTGACACCTTTTAAAATAATTGTCATGTTTACTAATAATACTTTTACTATGCGATTTAAAATGTTTCTTTAATTTTTTTGAACAATTTATTTGTTTAAAATGAATATTAGTTACCGTATTTGTTATTAAATCCTTAGTTATTTACTTTCATATGGTGTTTTCAAAATGGTATATGTAAACATAATTAAGATTTCATATATATAAATATGTAGAAATGTTTTATTTTCTGGCATGTTGCCTGGTAAGTGGTGGTATAATATTGCCTAGTGCATGCTTGATGAGTGTTTACTAAATAATTTGTGTTTTGTCTGTGTGTACATGTGCACACACACTCACATGTGTGTGTATCAGCTGTAGCATATGTGTTTTCAGAGACTCATTCACATAATTGTTGTTTTTCTTTTTTAATCTTTGGTTTTTTTAAACTTTAGTATTGTATAAATTATTCATTTAACCAAGTTGTTGATATTTTGCCAGGGCTTTGAAGAAACAAGTTACCATTTTGAATTTGGAAGCTCTTTATTCCAAGTTATTGTAATGTGAGAAAAACATTCTATTTATTATTTTTAAATCTAAAATCAAGTGATTTTTTTAAATTCTTCTAAAGGAAAAGGAAAAAAACTTATATAATCCTATATAAAGGAAAAGGAAAAAAAACTTATATAATCTTAAGTGCTTCCAAATGTCTGCAGTTCAAAGTACATAATTTACATTGACACCAAAGTTTAGTTTCTGTTTTGACTGGAAGAGTCTGGTATTATTTTTTGTCTGCAAAGGAAAGAGTTGTATAGCATCCAAGTGGGAAGATGTTTGATTGTAACGCAATCAACATGATTTGTGACTGAAAGGAGATTGTACAGGAGGAGAAACAGCAGCTGTTAAAAACCTAGACAATATTAGAGAGAACTTTTTGTTAAAACTTTTTTTTTTTTGCCACCCTGTGTGGCTTGTGGGATCTTAATTCCCCAACCAGGGTTTGAACCCAGGCCCTCAGCAGTGAAAGTGCAGAGTCCTAACCACTGGACCACCAAGGAATTCCCTCGTTTTGTTAAAAACTAAGGCATGTTAATCTTTCAGGAAGTAAACACAAAGTAAAACAGAATCATAACTATATTTTCTGCTTGATACAGTTCTTCAGAATTCACAATAATGAGTAAAAGGAAATTACTGATGAAAACAGATCTTATAGTAAATACGGGTCAAATCCTTTAATAAAAATTTGCCATTAAATTTTGATATATTTTATGTGTTTAGCTCACTCATATTGTAGAATTAGTTTTGTTTGTTTCCAGAGGCAAATTTAATTCTTCTTATTAGTGATCTTACAGAGCACAGAATCATGAACCTATGTGATGTTTTCACCCTACTACAACAACTGTCCATCTTTTTTATCTATATGCCCCACTCATTTACTCCTCCTCATTATTATCTTGCAGGGAATCCCAGACATAATGTCCTTTTTATCTATAACTTTTATTTTGTATCTCTTAAAGATGTGGACAGTTGTTTAAAACATAACTACAGTACCATTATCATACCAAAAATATTAACAGTTCTTAAATATTGTGAAATATCCAATTAGTTTTCAAATTCCAATGATCTCATAAATATCCTAACGTTTTCTCTTTGTTTTGAATCTGTATCTAAATAAGAATCACACATTGCAAATGATTGAATTGACTCTTAAGCCTAAATTTATAGAGTCCCTTCTGTCTCTCTTTTCCCTTGGAATTTATTTTTTTAAACAAAATATGTCAATTGTAGCATTTCCCAGTTTATTCATTGTATCTCTGTAGTTTCATTTAACATGATCCTCTCTTCTGTCTTTTGTAAGTATGGTGATTTGATCTAGAGGCTTGATCAGATTTAGATTAGTTTTTATTAGCAAGACTATTTTACATGTGGTTTGTATTGTTTCATCTGGAAACATGTCGGCTTGTGAAAAAACTATGTTGTTAACAGATCTCAGTGCCTAGATCTCTTAGTATATTAATCCGATGCTCAGATTGTCTTGTCTTTAGCTAGTGGGGGAGATTTTCAGTTTAGTTCATGAGTCCTCTCTGAACTTCTTTGGTACTTCCTTAGATTTGATAGTTAATACAAAACTTCCACCAAGAAAATATGTTCTTTGATCACATTGTACATTTCTTGTCCTAGACTTGGAGTCAACAATATATCCATGAAGTTCTTTATTTTTAGTAAGAAATGGTACTTGGAACCCACAGTGTAGGTGCTAGGGCTACTCATTGCTACTGGGTCTCCTATTGTTTCTGGCCTTTTTCAATGGACAAACTAAACACACACATTTTTTAAAGGTAAAACTTTGTATCTTCATATTTATACTTCCAACTCAAGTTCTGAACTAAAGTGTTTTTAGTTAACTTGTTTTTTATCTGTATATTTTGTCTCTTATGGTGAGAATCCTAGTTCTCAAGGATACTGACAATATACAGATAGCAGTTACTTAAATTCAATTTGAGTATTAAAAATTTTTAAGTACAAAAAATAAAACCTCCTAGGTCTTAATTCACACATTAGAACTTTCAAGAACATTAATGTTTGGCAGAATACGAACACAGAAGATATTGTGTTATTATTAATTGTGTCAGTTTAAAACGAAGCCGTCTAAAACTATAGAATAAATTATATATTACTTAATTTAGGGACATTCTTCTTCCATAGCATTTGTCTTGATTCTTTTCATTCATTATGTTATGGAAAATCATTTAACACCTGAAAATGTGGCACTTTGGGACACTTTGCCACGTTGAGTGGTCCCTGGGCCTTATCTTCTGTCCCTCTTGTACTGCATGGCCATGGAAACTGAGCCCAACTATGCAATGTAGATAAATGTCCTCATCACAAAAATAGCTTTATTAAGCTATATTTATCTCTTTGGTTACAGTATTTCATATAAAAATTGGCCTGCAAGTACCCTCCCCCCCGATCTTTTCAGAAGGAATGAAAGAGAAAATCTGTGAAGATTAAAAATTAAGAGGAAACAAACAAAAAAGGAAACCTAAAGAGTTACAAACATATCAGTTAACTAGGAATATAAGACCAGATATAGGTCCCAAGGGCTAGGAACTTGGTTTTTATTGCCCTTAAAAGGAATGATGATGGGACCACTTGAGGTGGGAACTGAATGGAAACCCTTGCATGTATATCCAGAACCATAGAACACCCCCACAAGAAGCAAATGCAAAACCAGTCTGGGCGATTCTTCCACACACAGGTTAATATAAAACTTCTACCTAAACAGGATTCTCCACATAAGAAAACAGTCCACTGTGAGACACAATTAAAAGAGACCATCAACAATTTGAGATAATAGGAAAATATGAAAGAGTATAAAATATGTGTATTTAAACAGAGAAATCATTAAATAATACATGTAACAAAGAGCACTGTGAAAAAAAGATGGACAGAATTGAAAAAGAATACAAGGAAATATCTAGAAGTGAAAACTATAGTCATTGAAATTAAAAGATAAGTAAACAGAGGAAGGGATAGACACAGCTGAAGATAGAATCAGGAATCTCAGTTCACTAATGATAGATGCTCAGAATTCACACACATACTGAGAGGTTTAAAATATGAAATAGAGATTAAAAGATATGAAAGGAGGGACTTCGCTGGTGGCGCAGTGGTTAAGAATCCACCTGCCAGTGCAGGGGACACGGGTTCGAGCCCTGGTCCAGGAAGATCCCACATGCCACAGAGCAGCTAAGCCCGTGTGCCACAACTACTAAGCCTGCACTCTAGAGCCTGAGCCACAACTAATGAAGTCCACGCGCCTAGAGCCCGTGCTCTGCAACAAGAGAAGCCACTGCAATAAGAAGCCTGCATACTACAACTAAGAGTAGCCCCCGCTCACCGGAACTAGAGAAAGCCCGTGCGCAGCAATGAAGACCCAACACAGCCAAAAATAAATATAAAAAAATAAATTAAAAAATAAAGATATGAAAGGACGATGAGTAAATCTAATATATGACCTATAAGGGTTTCAAAATGGGAACTAGGTAACATTTCAAAATATAATAGCTGTGAGTTTTCCAGGTTTGGGAAGCATAGAAAGTATCCAGAAGATTAAAATAAATCCACCTCTTGACATATTGTAGAATTGAAGAACTCCAAAGTTAAACTACAGAAGATTTTAAAGCAACCATTGAGAAAAGACAAACCTATAAAAAATGGTTATCAGACTAATAGTGACTTCACATTAGCAACAATAGATGCCAGACTGCAATGGAACAGTATCTTCAAAGTGCTGAAGATACAACTTTTGTCATAACTGTTATATCCAGTAAAGAGTGTCACGAGAACAAAATAATCACATTTTTAGGCAGAATGTCTCACTGAGAGATCTTTTAAAAGCTGTACCTCTGAAAAGAGGAACTTGAACCCAGAAGGAAAGCTAAGATGGTTTGATAGGGGACTTCTACCAATTCTTATAAGAATAGATAATTTTATATAAACTGTTTCCAAAAATAAAACACTTTTTATGAGGCTAATCCAACCTTGATAACAAAACTGGAAAGGATAGCACAAAAAAGGAAAAATACAGGTCAGTCTCACTTAGGAACATACCAGCAATCTGATATATAAAATATTTGTAAACCAAATTAAGGTATCTATGTTTCCTACACATATACACATATTCAAATGGATGTAACCAGTGACATCTAACAAAATTCATCTAAATGATTATATGATAGAAGCATTCCTTTTAAACAGGAACAAAAAGAGAAGAATGACCTCCACTTAAAGGGAATTTGGGGAGCTGCATCTTCTAAAATACATCCAAAGTCGGACTGCTGCTCACTACCATCCTAGTCTGAGCTATCTCATCTCTCTCCTGGACTACTCAGTAACCTCTTGGCTAGATTTCCTGCTTCTGCCCTGGTCTTCCTGTAGTCTACTCCTAACATAGCAGGAAGAGTGAACCTATATTAATATGAGGCAAATCATGGTGCTTCTTTATTCCAAACCCTCCAGCAACTTTCCCACTCAGAGTAAAAGCCATGGTCTGTAAGATCTCAAGGCTCTTCTCACCTCATCTCCCAGCATTCTTCCCTTGCTTACTTCATTCCTGCTATTCCCCCTGTTAATACTCAAGCATACCAGCCAAGCTTCCACTTCAGAGCCTTTCACTTATTGTTCCTTGTGCTTGAACCACTGCTTCCAAAGAGCTGAAGACTTACTGCTTTGTCTTCTTAGTGTCTTTATTCAAATATTGTTTTCTCAACTTAAAATTTCTCGTATTTAAAGTTACAAAAGATTTCCGTACCTACTCTTTTGGTACTCCATATGTTTCTAATCTGTTTTTCTCCATAACATTTTCACCTTCTATCATATTATGTATTTCATTTATTTATTTTATTGTCTCTTTTCCCATCTAGAATATGAGTTCCATGGGGACAGAGATTTTAATCTATTTTGTTAAATGCTGTATCCACCACCACTTATATAATTATGCCTAGCACAGAGTAAGTGCTTAACAAATATTGGTTGAATGAAAATGCGCTTCAAAATAGGGGTTCCTTGAGGGAGAAGACGATGGCAATGAGATTGGGTGAAGGAAGTTAAAGTTCTAATATTTTATATTTTAAAAATCTGAAAGAATTATAGCAAATTTATTTTCATTTAGTAAATACTAGTGATCAGTACATCAGTTTCTGTTGTATTATTCCCTGTCCTTTCTTTATATTTAAATGACAATTAAAATTTAAAATTTTAAATATAAAGATGTATAGAGACTAAATTGGTGACAATGTCAAGAAAATTTGAGATGTAAATTAAAGGGTAGGATCTTTATCTACTTTACAAATATTAGGTAAAATCATAAAGTGACAATAATTAATAGAGTGTAGCACTTGGTAATGAAAAAACAGTTCTATCTCTTTGCTTCAGAATAAATTTCAGGGACTTCCCTGGTTGTCCAGCAGTTAAGACTCCACGCTCCCAATGCAGGGTGCCTGGGTTTGATCCCTGGTCAGGGAACTAGATCCCACATGCATGCTGCAACTAAGAGCCTGCATGCTGCAACTAAAGATCCCACGTGCTGCAACTAAGACACAGCACAGCCAAATAAATAAATATTCAAAATAAATTTCAAAGTTAAAGAGTTTGGTTAAAAAAACAAACTAGGAAAAATTACACAGAATATGCAATTTCGGGAATATGTGTAAGTCACAAACATGTATTTGACAAGAGCATTTGTGTATGGTTTTATTCAGTTCAAAGTTATTGTTGGCTTGCCACAGCTTGATTCCCAGGTCAGTGTTAAATTTAAACTTTATGAAGAAATGAAAATAAATTCAACATTTATTTCTTGAACAAGAGTGAGTGAATTTTTCTGTGTGTATCATGTAGAAAGAAAGAAGTTTCTATCTTTGGATCATTTCTGATTTACTTGGAAACACTAAAAAATAGGTGGTCAGACAACTCGTGACCATGCTTTCTCACTTGACCCTTGATATTTCTATCTTCAGTCTTTCTCTCCTATATTCTTCCTCTTTCTCCTCTTTCAGCTTATAAAATTATGTATCCAAAATAAACCCCAACTCAGATGTCATCTGCTCCATGAAACATTTTTCTACTCCCACAGCCAAAATTATCTACCCCACCTTTGTAACCGTATAGGTCATATTTAGTCATTCTAAATACTTAGTATGTAATCGTTTGTATTAAAATTAATTGAAAATGTAGATGATTATTCTAATCGAGACTATGTCTAATAGATTGTAATGCTTCTATGTCTTATTCATTTTCATGTCTCATGATTTGTGTCTTCACTAAACACATTTGTATTTTGATTGCATTTGTGACCAGGTATTTTAATTGTTACAAACTAAAAAGGGACAAATACAAATATGTAAATCATGTGTCCCCTCCAGATAAAGTCCAAATGATGTCATCTCACAAAGGTTTTAGGCACATAATTTTTAAAAATGTCATTAATATGTAAACATCACTACATATATAATTTAAGTGAATATCGGGAGTTTGATAAGACTTTTTCTTTTAAACGAATTTGTATATTACTCAAGGTTGGGAAATACTGATACAGATTGCAGAGTAATATTGAGGTCAGAGGCAGAAATCATCATTAGAGCACTAAAAAATGCCAGTTTGGATTATGACTGCATCTTGATTTTGTATCATAATAATGATTTTTGATTCATTATGACAGCTAACCATTTGTCGGGTAATGTAGAAGTAACTTTGTCTAGATCTTGAATCAGTATGCGTACTTACTTATCGGTTGTTAAATATCCTAATTTAAAAATAGATAAATTAAGGAGTGATTTTTTTAATATTTTACTGAACGATAGATTTAGTACTTTATTCCTTTGCCAATAACCCTTGTATCTTCATATGGTCCTGATATGCAGCATATCAGTTTATATTCTGTACAATTATTGTGTAAAATGTTTGATATATTTATATTAAGATTTTGTTTTCAAATGGCATGACATTTCAATGATTTTTTGAACATAGATGCTTCTATTAGCCCATTTATGCTTTTGTTTATAATTTCTTTTTTACTTACATTTTTATATATTACCAGTAGGTCAAAATGTCATTTCACGTCTTTGTTATCCCTTGTTTTACTTAAAAGTAAGGTTTAGTCAAAATAGGAATTAAAAACACTTGTTTCCTTAGTTGTTTCCTAGTCATGTAGCACTCTGGCTGTTATATTTTTCTCTACTCAACTGTTACTTTAGATATTTCTAAAAATCTGAAAAATCTCATATATATTTTTATTTAAAAAAATTAAGAAGTCATCACAAATATCATATTGTACTTTATTTAGAACCTATTGTGATTTTTAGAAGTATACTTTTATTCAGCCAGCAGATACATAGTGAAAGCCATTTGGCTAATGAAGAAAATAATTTTAAATATAGTTTGATCTTAATTGTATAAGAAATAAGTATTTTTCTAATTTATATGGTAGTATTTAGATTAATAAAAGTCAAACTGAAAATTGCAATTGAATTTGCCAGAGTATTATAAGCAATATTATTTTGTTCATATTCAACATTACTTTTAACTTACTATTCTTATTGCAAAGGATACTCTGTCTTTTAGAGAATACAATGGTATTATTTACATTAATTCATGTGGGTTGGTGAAAAAAATGCTATAACTCCTTTACTTAATGGGATTCTTCCCCTGTGGCAGTGCAAACGGCTAGAGCAGGAGCTTCATCATCTGAAAGAGCAGAACCAGACTTCAGCAAACAACATGAGACATCTGACTGCTGAAAACAATCAAGAACGTGCTCTGAAGGTAAATCTCCATTCCTTCTTGCAGGCAAATTAAGGTTGTAAGCCCTGGTGCCAGCTTTCTGTGCTGCATATATCAGTTGTGTACATTTCAGCAGAAGTGAGCTGTGGTGTTTGCCAACAACCCGTTCTTTAAACACAGATACAGCACCCTTCTGTTATGGTATTATTTTATCTCGTGTATGTGTACATGAAAACAACATATTTTCTGAATTTCAAGTGGTGGTATAATAATAACTTTAGGTTTATGTTCATTCTGTTTCCGATTTCAAAATACGTTGTTACCTTTTGTAGTTAATAAAATGTGGCCACCCTGAAAGAAAAAGAAATTAAATAATGGGCTTTTTCTTTGCATGAATACTTATTACAATAATTTTCTAAATGACTTGTAATATTAGTAACGCACAGAACTGACACTCCTTGAAAGGTATGTGAATATGTTTGGGAATTGAAAGAGTACTTAAAATGTTACTTGCATCAAAAAAAGAGGAAGAAAATATATTCTACTAGAACTTGTAACAAGTAAAGAGTACATATCATGACAAAAGTTCTGTTTCATTTTAATATAGATCCTGTAATCATGAAAAAGGACATTATTTCAATTCTACTAATTATCTTTTCTTCTTAAGATACTTTTCAATCTCTTTTTTTGTCTTTGCCCCAGTTCCTAGCATAGTGCCTGTGACAGTAGGGGTCCCTGCCCTCAAGGTGCTTATATTCTCATTACTGGGTTAAAAATAAAACATAACATATCCACAGGAAACATAAAAGATTCATCATTGTTGTTATTGTACAGTTAAAAAAAGATGTGCTATCAAGAGGATTGTATTGTACTTTGTTGTCTTAAATTCGTTTTTTGCTGCAGATTATGAAAAAATAGGTCATTAGCAGGGTAACTCATTAAGCCAGAATTATCTACCAATGTTGAGAAAAATGGTGACATTTTGATGTGGAAATAATTTTAACCTGTTTATAAAGTATGAGATACAGTTGAAGACAGATTTTTCTACAAAATGTATTTAGCTTCATTTTGAAATTCGCAGTGGTGGGTGTGTAATAACTTTGCTATTATTCTTTAATGCACTTTCTCTTTATTTCTCTAGAATTTATATATAGACCAGAATAATTAATGGGAAAGAAAAGAATTGCTGTGATTATTTTTCAGTTACCCTGAGGAATTTACTATTGTATGAGTAAAATTAAGTATATAATTATTTAGATGTATATTTGTAAATCAAAGGTAACGTAATCTTTTAAAAACAGCTTCCATTATGAGTGCTAATTTATTAATAGCATTAGGGGACAGATATTATGGGCTCTATATGTTATGGCTATTACTATTTAAAATAGAACCTAAAATAAAAATTCTAGGTTAAGTTACATAATAATTGCATAGTCTTTATTATGGCATTTTTGGTTGTGTATTTATGTTAAATTGAATTAAGTGGCAGCTGCTATTTATGAAGAGAAAAAGATGCATATTTCTAAGAGATTATTAAAATTAGAAGGCAAACTGTAGACCAAAAGAAACCTGGAAGTTAACATAGTAGTACTATTATTAGTATCAGTAATAAAAGTAATATAAATAAATAAATTTGAATAGGGTGAGAGCTGAAAATTTTACGTTTTGTTTCATTGTATTATGCTATAATTCCTAAAGGAAACAGTCCTAGATATAGGTTTGGAAAAAAATTTGGGCTTCCCTTGTGGCGCAGTGGTTGGGAGTCCGCCTGCCGATGCAGGGGACACGGGTTCGTGCCCCAGTCCGGGAGGATCCCACATGCCGCGGAGCGGCTGGGCCCATGAGCCGTGGCCGCTGGGCCTGCACATCCGGAGCCTGTGCTCCGCGGCGGGAGAGCCCACAGCAGTGAGGGACCCACGTACCGCAAAAAAAAAAAAAAAAAAAAATCTAAGCTAATGGTCATACATTGCATAGAACTTTCCAAAGTGATGACTATTGCAAATACATGATTATCATACATGGATATACTTTTTAGTAATCTAGTGCTATTTGAATAATAATGTCTTTGTTTATTCTAATAACCAGGAAATTCTTTCTAAATTAATTTTTATGAAAGAGCATAAAATTAGGCTTTTGGTGATCACTTATATGCATTATTTTTGAAGTAGCATGGAATATATACTAGGTAAATCTGCTAGCATGACACTTTCCCTACTTTTATAATATTTGCAATTTTCTCTAATAATAAATAGAGCACAGTGGTACATATAGTATGAGGGGCTGAATTTATACTGATACTAATCTATACCCTGAGAGTTACTTAAATTAAAAGACAGATTATTTTCTCTTTTAAAATAAATTTTATCCACTTATATAAAGAAATTTGTTTCTTGGTGAACACAATTTTGAACATTTAATGATTTTAAAGTAAATTTAGATTAGCCATAAATATGCAGACATTAGATTTAATAAGAAATGTCATATAAAGTGCCTTTCTTTCCTCTTTTATATATTTACCTTCCTTATCACACATCTTTAACCTCCTATAATTGGCCTTCAACACTGTAATTCCATTGAAAGACATTCTTTCTTAAATTATAGGTGACCTCTGGTGGTTAAACCTGTAAAACTAATCATTTCATATCCTTCTCAATAACCCAGTCAGCCTAAGAGGAACCCATTTCAATCTTCTTGGCCCCTGCCTTCATGAAATTCTTTCTTGTAGTTCTTTATTTCTATATCCTCATCATTTTTCTTTTCTTTGATCGTTATTCTTTAGCTGGTGCCTCATTTTCTACCAATTCCTAAGGTATAAATGTTCCCCTGGGTTATGTGATTATTCCCTTAATTTTTCTTTCTGAAAAAAAACCCAAACTTTATTATTTTAGAGCAGTTTTAGCTTCACGGCAAAATCGAGCAAACTACAGAGTTCCCTCATATTCCGTGCCCCATACATCCACATGCCTTTAGCATCCAGTGCAAGAGTTGTACATTTGTTACAATACATGAACCTACATCAGTGTAACCCAAAGTCCATAGTTTACATTAGGGTTCACTCTTAGTGTTGTACATTCTGTGGGTTTTGAGAAATATAAATGACAAGTATGTACCATTATAGTATCATACAGAAGAGTTTCACTCTAAAAATCCTTTGTATTCCACCTATTTATCCCTCCTTCCCCCCAACATGTACCAGCCATTGATCTTTTAACTGTGTCCATAGTTTTGTCTTTTCCAGAATGTCATGTAGTAGTTCTTTCAGATTGGTTTCTTTCACTTAGTAATATGCATTTAAAGGTCATCCATATCTTCTGATGGCTTTATACTTCATTCTTTTTAGTATTGAATAATATTCCATTGTCTGAATGTACCACAGTTTATTTATTCACCCCCCTAATGAAGGACCTCTTGGTTGCTTCCAAATTTTGGCAATTATGAATAAAGCTGCTGTAAGCATCCACATGCAGGTTTTTCTGTGGACATAAGTTTTTCAACTCATTGGGGTAAATACCAAGAACTATGATTGCTGAATCGTATGGTAAGAGTATGTTTAGTTTGGTGAGGAACCACCAAACTGTCTTCCAAAGTGGCTATGCCATTTTGCATTCCCACCAGTAATGAATGACAGTTTCTGTTACTCCGTATTCTTGCCAGCATTTGGTGTTTTGTTTATTGTAGGGTTGTCTCTTCTAATTTCATCCGTTCCTATGACATCATCTATCATTTATATCCTAACAGATGCTTTGTCTGCCCTTCCACTTGGATATCTTAGTGACTCCTTAACCTCAATAAACTTAAAACCAAATCCCTAATTCGACTTCCTAAGCCCCCTCTTCAACCTAGGAGGAAGTCAGGACCCGAGCCAAACACTATTGACTGTATAACTTAACATTTATTCTTAGTTATAGTCTCCTTTGTTTGCCTTTACAGCTTTGTAGAAGCTGGAAAAGTTAAACACTTTCTGAGCCTTTCTTTTTGCCAGTGAGACATAAGAGGAATTCTGCAACAGGGGTGGGAGAAGAAAGAAGAGTGTCTCTGGATAAGTTTTTGTTTTCCTGACATGACAGATGCAGCAGGCACTGTTTCTTCCCTTCTTATTACCTTGAACACTTACTTGCTGCCTGGAACAGCAGCAGCAATTTTATAGCTATGAAGCAAACAGCAAGAGAAGCTGGCCTTTAACATCATTGAGCCCTTTAGCCAGTGAGCCAATTTGAGAACTTTAAGCAACTGTACCCTGACTTATTTTTCTGGTGACATAATGCCCTATATTTTAAATTATTCTTAACAGCTTTCTATTTACTTCCAAATTGATCAGTTAACATCTATTAATTAATGGCACTACCATACTCCTAGACATGTAGGCTAATATAATTGACATAATCTTCATATCCTTTCAAACTTTCACCTACTACAAAGTGATAGAGCATCCAGTCCTGTCAATTCTGCAGCAGTGATTTGTCTCCTTTGTATTATCATACCTCTACCCTACGTCAAATTCATGATCTAGATGGTAATAGTACCCTCCTAACTAACATTTTTGTCCTCAGTTTCTCACCTTTGTAATCAGTTGTCACAGTTCCATTAGCTGTCATTCTAAAACACAGGTGACACTTTTCTACCCCAAAACCTTTACTAAGTCTAACATTTTCAGCAGTGTAAGAAAACAGAGATATCGTGACTTTCCTGATAAGAAAAATAAAAAAGGAGGCTATTATTTTAAGAATATTTTACAACATTATTGAGAAGATAAGGAATCTGAAAAGGCCACTAAAATAAAGTGGAAATAGAAAAAAAAATTAAAACATGGGAAATAAGTGATTGCCTGAAGCCATCTTGCATCTTATATTTCTTGTCTCTTTTCCTGATGGGAATAAATGCTCCATGAGGTCAGGGATTTTTGTTTACTTCATATACCTCTGTATCTACTGATGGTATTAAAAATACTTGACAGTCAATAAGTCACAAATATGACCAATCATAACAGATGCCAAATGTTAACAATTTGTATAGCTATACCTTTGTGTGCCAGCTGAAACTAGCTATATATTTATCTCCTGCAAATACCTATAGCAGCCATTGAATAAATATCTGTTGAGTCAATTAATACCACAGGTACAATTTAGTATCCTGCTTTCCCGCTTAGCACTTCATAAGTATTATCCAGTACATTTATTCTATAAATATCATCTTAATATATTTCATAATTGCAATCCACAAATGTACCATGATTTTCTTAAATCTTCCCTTAGTGTTAAATATTTAGGTTGCTCTCAATTTTGCACTCTTATAAACACTGCTGTGAAAAATATTTTCGTGTAAATATTCTATCCCATTTAGCAAACAAAAATTTTATTATTTTTCAAATTTTTATTTTTGATAAAGCACATATTTTTGAAAATGAATGATTACATAAGGGTTTTAATAAAAACATTGTAATCAGCATCCTCATCTTAACTCTCCTGGTTTCTCCTCCAGAAAAGAAATCACTTTCAACTCTTAGCAATTTATTCTGTATCTATACTATATTTCTAAATGAAAAGCTTATACTATTTCTTGATATTTCCTTTTTAGTTATTATTAATTGACTTTCTACTATGAAGATAAGGATTTACCTTTCTCATCTTTTTGTTAGATCACTGTTTAGTATTTACAGTGTTATTATAATATTCATAGATGACTGTATAGTGAAGTACCAGCATATGTTGGTTTATTGTGCTTTGCTTAATTGCACTTTGCAGATATTACATTTTTTTTACAAATTGAAGGTTGTGGCAACCCTGCGTTGTCAGATGATGGTAGCATTTTTTAGCAATAAAGTATTTTTAAATTAAAATATGTACATTTTTTAGACATAATGCTATTGCACACTTAATAGTATAAACATACCTTTTATATGCACTGGGAAACCAAAAAATTCATGTGACTCGCTTTATTGCAATATTCATTTTATTGCAGTGGTCTGGAACCGAACCCACATTATCTCTGAGGTATGCTTATATTACTCAGCAATAAAAAGGAACAGTTTATTGATACATACAACTTGGATGGGTCTCAAGGGCATTATGCTAAATAAGAAAAGCCAATTTCTAACGGTTCTGTTCATATGATTCTACTTATATAACAGTCTCAAAGTAACAAAATCATTGTGATAGAGAACAGATCAGTGGTTTCTAGGAGTTAGGTTGAGGAGCAGGCTATGATTCTTAAAGGGTAACAGGGAGTTTCTTTGTAGTGATAACAGTTATAATTTTAAAATATTAAAGCGTCATTGAATTATACCAGAAAGTAATGGAGGGAGGATGTAAAAACAGGTGAAATCCATATAAGGTTTATATCCGAGTTAATAGAATTGTTCCAATGTCAATTTCCTGGCTTTGATAATATACTATGGTACATATATGATATCATTGGGAGAAGTTAGATGATTTCTACACAGGAACTCTTCTTACTCTGCAAGTTTTTGTGGGTCTTGAATTATTTCAAAATAATAAATTGTTTAAAAGTTTACATATTCATCATAGCCAGTGAAAACAGTGCTAAGATATATAAAGGAAATTTTAATAATATTCCCTCTCCCCTCTCATAGTTTCTAGACCTGCCAAATTAATCTTGACTAGGAATTATAACAGATACTCTATTTTACCTGACTTTTACCTAATTTTAGTGAGAATGGATTCTACATTACACCAATTAGTTTTGACACTTACCATGGGATTTTATATTTTCCTTCATAATTTAGAGTCTCAGTTGGATAGTTCCAGTATATGGATCATCTCTGGGTCTGGTTTTGTGATTGCATTGTCTTTTGCAATGTTTGTTGTTCGTTTGTTTTTTTTTTTTTTTTTTTTTTTGCTGTATGCGGGCCTCTCACTGTTGTGGCCTCTCCCGTTGCGGAGCACAGGCTCCGGACGCACAGGCTCAGCGGCCATGGCTCACGGGCCCAGCCGCTCCGCGGCATATGGGATCCTCCCAGACCGGGGCACGAACCCGTATCCCCTGCATCGGCAGGCGGACTCTCAACCACTGCGCCACCAGGGAGGCCCTGTTCGTTTGTTTTGCTTTTGCTTTTCACGTGTCTCATAATTTTTTTTTTGAATGCTGGACCTTGTGGATAGAACAATACTTCTTCCATCAGGCCAGTAGTGTGAGTATTGAGTTGATCCACTCAGGAGTTGATATGGATTTGGGTTTTGTTATTGCTATGGTCACTGTTAGTGCATCCTAAGTTTCAAGTTGCTCTTGGAATGGGTTGCTGTTGCCTTATGCTCAGGATGGAAGCTCAGGTACTGGAAGATTTTTTTCAATGTTCATACTCCACCGTTTTGTTTTCAGTTGATACTGTATACTTACCTGGAGGGTATCTCACTGTACACTCTTGCCCTTCTCCCAGCATTAGAATGCTGATTTTTATCATCTGGTGTTGGGGGACTGAGGGTTTTCTGCTTCAATCTTATGCAGTCCCTTTGTGCTTGGACTTCAGGGTAGGGCTTCCTCAGGATTCCTCTCCATGGCAGACAAACTCTG
This sequence comes from Mesoplodon mirus, assembly GCF_964341445.2. Lineage (NCBI taxonomy): Eukaryota > Metazoa > Chordata > Mammalia > Artiodactyla > Ziphiidae > Mesoplodon > Mesoplodon mirus. The sequence goes on from NC_138979.1 coordinate 127,308,876, forward strand.
ACCTGTATGTGAGGCAGCTATTGTATGAAAGACTTTCATTCCCCTCTCTCAGTGTAGAAGCTATCTAATGGTATTGGTATAGGATCCTGTGCCCAGATCTATTTCCTGCCACTCACCCAGGGATAGAAAGAATTCTTTCTTCTACCATTCCCAAGAAGGAATTTTTTTTTTCTGTGCCCTGAGGGTTACTGCCCCTCTGTTAGCTGTATATGGCTTTTGTTCTGTTCGCAGAAGGAACTGGGACTGGGGTGTGGGGGGGTGGTTTACTCCTTTCTATAGCAACAGCCAGTTCCCTCCCCCGTATCCCCTGCAAGTGTCTATCACTGTAGGAAGGTATCTCTGGTTTTCTACCCTATCTTTGATATTTCTCATTAGCACCTGGTGGAGACCTGTGGGGAAAAATCTACCAGTAGGTGCAAACCCCCTTTTGTCAGGAATTTCTGAAGGTTCTGTGTGGTGGCTGACCCTTCTTCTTATGTTCTTTTCTAGGTGAGCTAGTCTGTGTACCCCATTTGCCTTGGATGCTTGTCCCTCCTTGAAATTAAGACTGGTTGTCTTCCTGAGCTTAGCTGTCTGATGAGCTCAAGAAAAGTTATGACTTTGTGCCTTATTCAGCTTTTCTTATTGTCAATGTGGAATGACAGCTTGTTCCAGCTTTCTGAAACCTAGGCATAAACATTACATCTACTGTTGGATTTTGATACTGTTTAGTCATATTTAAGTAGTTTCTTTCTAGAATTTTTAAAAAGTTTTTATTAGTAGATGTACCACATTTTATTGAGTTCTTGATGTTGAACAATTTCTTGAATAAATTTTGGATTTGTTTTGTCATTGTTTTCCTGAGAATTTTAAAACTTATAATAGTCTGCCCTCATACAGTACTTACTGAGTGCCAGGAACTGTTACTAATGCTTTACATATAGTATTTAAGTAGTATTTAGACCTCAAAGTGACTCTTTGAGATAGTTGGTACAACTATTTATAATTTTATAGGGTAAGAAACTGAGCAACATGTGTTCATTAACATGTTATGAGTAATAGTAACTGGTGGACCTCAGATCTGAACCAAGGTAACTGATCTCCAAAGTTCACAATCTCAAATATAAATGAAAATTACCTAGAGGGTTTTTTTTCTACTGTATCAGGTTTTGTTTTGTTTTACCAAAGTATTTCCCTAATTATTAGTAAGTTTGAATTTTTTTCATATATTCAAGGGATTGTGTGTGTGCATATAAATAAATAGATGTATTTGTTCATGTTTTTTCCCCATTTTTTTCTGTTGGTTTTTGTTTGCTTTCTCTTGGTCTTTTGTCCATCAGTGGTTTTGTTTTTTGCATTTTACAGCTTTATTGATAAATGTTTCATATACCATAAAATTCACTTATCTACTGTTTACAATTCAGTGTTTTTTGGTATATTCACATATTTGTTCAGCCATCACCACAGTCTAATTTTAGAACATTTTCAACACTCACCTAAAACATCCTGTACACATTAGCTATCATTCCCCATTCCTGCTAACATCCTTCCCCTGGTCCCAAGCAACCGCTAAACTACTTTCTGTTTCTGTAGATTTGCCTTTCTGGATATTTTGTGTAAATGAAATCATAGAATATGTGATCCTTTGTGACAGCCTTTTTTCACTGAGCATAATATTTTCAGGGTTTATTCATGTTGTAGCATGTATCAGTACCTCATTCCTTTTTGGTTGATACATAATATTCATTGTATAGATATACTGTATTCTGTTTATCAGTTCATTAGCTGATGGACGTTTAGGTTGAACATTTAGATGTTTGACAAATTTTTAGTGAATTTTTAGATACTGTGTAAGGTAGGAGTCCAAATACTTTCTTTACATGTGGATATCCAGTTTTCTCTGCACCATTTGTTGAAAGACTATTTTTCCCCCACAGAATTGTCTTGATACCATCTCAAAATTCAGTTGGTCATAAATATGAGGGTTTAGCTCTGGACTCTCAGTTCTGTTCCATTTATCTAATATATCTATCTGTATGCTGGTACCACACTGTTGATCACTGTAGCTTTGTAGTAGGCATGTCATCATGACCTGAGTCCTCCAACTTTGTTCTGGCTTGTTTTGGCCGTATCCGTTTTGATGTTAATGTGAATGACCAAAATTTCTGCCTTCAACTGTGGTCTTGACAAGTTTAAAATTGCATTAGAATGGGGACTCTCTGGCCGTCTGGTGGTTAAGACTCTGCGTTTCCAATGCAGGGGGTGTGGGTTCAGTCCCTCATTGGGGAACTAAGATCCCACATGCTGAGGGGAGTGGCCAAAAAAAAAGTTTAAAAAAATTGCATTAGAATGATCTTGCCTTAAGTATTAAATAGAATCAATTTTTAAAACCATGTATTCTTGGTGCCTTTTTATAACAGAGAATATTTAATTGCCTTTTCAATTGTTTCAGTATATTTATCTAGTTTTTCTGTTTCTTAAGTCAGTTTTATTGGTCTGTATGTTTTGCTAGGAAACACCCTATTCCCTTTAACTTACCAGATTTGGTAAGATAGAATTATAGATAATTTTCTTAATTTTTGAATCTCTTCTATTTCTCTGTATTCACTGTCTCGTCTGTATTGTGGCATATATTTGCTTTCTCTTTCTCTTCTTCTCTCTTTTTTCTTATAAAGTCTTTCCTGGGCTTTATGCATTTTATTTTCTTTTAATTAGTTCTTGGTTTTATTTATCCTTTCAACTTGTTAAATTTTCCATTTCTGTTTACCTTTTCAATCTTTTTATTCTTTTTTGTTCTAATTTTTACAAGTTAATTAGCTTACCTCAGCCTTTTTTTTTTTTAAGTAAAATTATAAGGCTACACATTTTACTCTTGACTATAATTCCAACTGTGTCTTATAGTTTTGGGAGGAATCAAATGTTCAAATGTTCACTTTTTTTCACTAGTTCTGTTTTGATTTTTTTGGTTGATCCAGGGTAATTTAGAGAATATAATTTAAATTCCTATATTTTAAAACATATTAATGTTTTATTTCTCACCATGTAAATAGTCCACTTTGAAAGGTATCATCGACTAAATAAATAAAATAGTCTCTGTTCACAGAGCATGAGGTTCAATATATATTCAGCTGAACTCAGTTTAAGCTTCCACTATAATTGCATTTTTATAATTTTCTCATATTGCTAGGAATTTCTTGCTTTATACATTTGTCTGCTCTATTCTTTGTTGTATAGTGTTTATGACTACTATATCTTCTTAGGCTATACATGTACATTCCATCATGATATGATATTCCTCTTCAGACTGCTTACAGCTTCATACCTTTAAGTCTTCTATTTCTGATATATGTATTAGCACTACTCTCTTGGTTCATTCAGACTGCTATAACAAAATATCACAGACTAAGTACCTTATAAGTAGCAGAAATTTATTTCTTACAATTTTGGAGGTTGGGAAGTCCAAGATCAAGGCAGCAGTATGATAATGATCTGGTTAGGGCCCTCTCCCTTTTTAATAGCCGGCACCTTCTCGCCTCATGGGGTGGAAAGGGCAAGGGATCACTGTGGGGTGTCTTTTAAAAGAGCATCAGTACCATGAAGCCTCCATGCTCATGACCTAAGCACCTCCTGAACCAAAGCTCGTACTTCCTAATACCATCATTTTTGGGGGTTAGGATTTCAACATAGAAATTTTGGAGTGATGAAAAAATTCAGACGATAGCAACTGCTTTTTCTTTCTTTGTTTTGTTTTTACATTTACCTAGTATAATGGTGCTGTTCAGCAGTAATTTTGCTACTCAGAGTTTATTCATCTTTCACCCGATTTTTATAACCCTTGTTCTCCTGTAAGAAACAGACTTTCCCTCATTCTCAGATGTGGTTTTGTTGGAGGTGAAGTACCTCTGTGGCCTCAGGTCTGACAAATCAGAATGTCAGATTCCCTTGGCCACAGCAGTGGCTCCAGAAACAGGTACCTGTACCACTTGAAGCCAATGATTCCAGGCCTTTTTTCTCTATATTGTTATGGATTTAATTTAAACAAAAATGGAGTAACACTTACCAAATATGTCGTAAAGATCTTTCTCTATATATAAATACAAATCTGCATCATCCATTTGTTGGCTCTGTAGATCCCTGTGCTTGATACATAGCATGTAATTTTCTGTCTTCTATTTAGAATATTTTGATTCCAACTGTTCAATATCATAAGCAAAACTTTGAAAAATAGTCTTGCATGTACATCTTTGTCTTAGAGCATGAGTGACCATACAGTGGGAAGTATAGTGGCAGGAAATTACTTGAGAAGGGAGAGGATGATACCAGATCTTGTGCAGGTTGCAGTTCAAATCACTGAAGTGTATGAGAGTATTCAGAGGTCAGATTTACAAGAAAAGAAATAAATGAAACAATAGTGAATTCCAACATTTCTCTATTCGTGCACAAAAATAAGTGGTTCACAAAGGAGACTAAGAAGGAATAGTCAGAACGATAAAAGGATTACAAAGAGATTGTGTTATCGTAGATTCAGAATAGAATAAAGTTCTGTGACGGGGGTAGTTCACAGTGTCAAATGCTACAGAGAAGTCAAATAAAATCACAAGTGTCCATTTGATCTGACAGTTAGGAAGGCAGTGGTAGCTTTGTAGCTGCAGTTTCAGTTCAGTGGTTCCGGTGGTAGCCTTGAATCTAGTAAATTGTATAGTTAATGAAAAGTTTAAAAGTGGGAGAAAGGTAGATTATTTTTTAGGAGCTTTTCTGTGAAGTAAAAGTGTAAGGGTTAGAGTGTAATGTGAATGTGACCTGGAGGAAGATTTTAAGATGGAGAGAATAATAGCTAACATATCCTTAACCATTCTCCTTTTATAAGAAATCTGATGCCTGTCTCTCTAGCCCAAAGCTAGCTAGTTATGACCTGTTTAGCCTGGTTCAAAAAGATTGGTAGGTCAGATGATAATTTAATAATTTGGAATTGGGAAACTGAGAGAGAACAGGACAGTGAGCTTTGAATGCTGAACCAAACGATCCCAAGGTAGGCTTAGGGCCAAGTAGACTGCTGTAGGCCGTGGGTACTCTGAAGTTATGAATCAGCCAGTTGGAAAAGTTGGGGCCAATATATTAAAAAACACAAAATTCTGAACAAGGGAGATGGAGAGAAATTCTCTCCTGGTTCCTAATAGCATTCTGTTCCCGTGCCAGGCTTTGTTTTCCACATGATAAATTTTTTCTTTCTTTATAAAAAGCAAGACTCTCAGCTAGACCAGGTTTACAGTCTTTGCATACCAAATGGGGAATTGCTGTGACAGCATTCATTATAGGCTCTCTGAAATGAACAATTACATTAAAGGGTGGCTCTGTGGATTACTGCACCAGGTATAGCCAAATCATCGAAGCCTGTGTAAGTTCATCAAGTACACCAAGATACAATAAAACTGATGAGGTTCAGATGAAACAACTGTGAACTATTACCCCTTACATAAAAGGAATACTGAATTACATGTGGGAAACTTCTATGGAGATTATCAGTGACAAACCCCAAGCGTAATACTTGTGAATACTTACATTTAATTGCTCCTAACATTGGTTACTAATGTTTTTTTAATTTTGACTTTCATAGTACTATTTTAGGAATTTAGATATTATTTTGATAAATAATGATAGAAATATAAAATTACATTGCATGCTTCCCTACTGTTTTATACATTTTGTAATAATGCTAAAAAATTAATCAAAATGACTACTTGAATGAAGACGTACACCTTCAATAGGAGACAGTTTTAGGCACACCAGGCAGATTCACCATTATGTGAGCTGACTTTAGATAGATCCTGGAATTTTTCTCCAGTCTTTGTATCATCCGGTCTTTGGACCTAGTATTTCCTCTGACTGAAATGCCCTGCATCATCTGTTGCCTTACTTCCTTTGTCCAGATAATATCTACTCATCCTGCCTTCAGTTTGGCCAGAGTCCTCTTGTCTCTGGCCAAACTGGAGAGGGATTTGTGTTAGAATGAAATTGTTTTAATAACAAAATAAGTACTGATCTGAAAAGAAATGTAATATGTGAGAAACTCTCAGTGCTCCCAGGACTTCTTCCCAAGTCTTTCCTAGGTCTGCCCACATCAGCAGTCCTACCTTCCCCTTGTCTTCTGCTCTCACCTCATTATCTCCTCTCTTTTTTCCTGACCTATTGGTCTTTGGTATTATGGTGGCCAAGAAGGTGTAAAAGAGCAGAGTCCATGATACATTGTTGGAAATAGTACCCTGGGAACCTTTAAAGACAATAAAGGTCCACTCGATTGGTTGTTAGGTAATGAGTATAGGTTAATGGTTCTTAACAGAGGCATGTATCAGAATCATGAAAAGAATGTTTACAAAATAATAAATCTGGGCCTGACCTAAAGCATACTGAATTGGAATATATTGCACTGAATTTGGAAACTTACTGGCGTAGACTTGGTGTTTAGACATAAAATAGGGGCAAAATATTTCCCCAACCTTCTTTAGGCCTATGGAATTTTTGTTTCTGAAAATAATAACATTTGTTTTCTACCAGTTGTGCTTTTTAATTTTAGTTCTGTTTAATTTTCTAATTGATTTCTGGATTGGGCTGATATCAGTATTTTTGTGGCATCATCAGTTTTATAAAGTTCTTCGTTGGTATTTTAGGGATAAGCTGGATGAGGCTACACAGGGATTGCTGGCCAAATGAAAATTTTCTCTTTCATTTTTAGCATTTCCAGCAACCAAATTCTACACAAGGTTGTACCTCATAGTGATTTGGAATAAATGATGTATTAAAATCTCTTGTGAACTCCAGTGTAGTAATACTGTGAAAAGTGTAGTGCAAAATCCAGATGGTTTTTTAAAATACTATGAAATTTAATTTGATAGATTTTTAATATTACATGTTCTTTCTAAAGTAAAATATATTTTTTTTAAAAAACCTTAGATTATCAAATACAATTAATTTACTTTGGCTACTAAGTAAAAATATTTCTGATTTCAGACATGATGATAGAAAGCAGTCAAGTCCTTCATTAGAGATTACATAAAATTCTCAATAAAAGTAACTATATTTAACAGTGTAGTTTTCTGTACCAAGCAAATCCTTATTGTAGTAGCATTTTTGACTTGAGTGGTTTTTAGACACATAGTTTTTAGTAATTCATCTATAGAACTTTGGCATATTTAATTTATTTAGAAAACTAACATTTGACATAAATTGACATAGCTATAGTATGTCTTCTGTATCAAAATGACTTCATTCTGTTGTTCAGTGTTGGTTAGTTTTTCTGTTATGTTGATGCATTAAAGCAGATATTAAATTTTATCATTAATTCAGTGCCTGGTCTCTCATCAAATCCCCTTAATTACAAATTGACTCCAAGGATTAGACAGCATGGATTTTAATTTTAACTGAAACAAAAAAGGCATCTTGAAAAATCACTCTTGCCTAGTGACTCGTAGACACATTTTAAAAGATCCTATAATTTATTGCTTAGTATTTAAAATTCAATACAATACAAAATATACCACCAACATTTTTATTATCTTATATTCATATTAAATACGTGTTTTAAAATATATTTCATAGTCTTGAAAAAACTCTTGAGTATTTTTAGATAAATAGCAGCCTCAGGAGTTCTGATAACTTGTAACCCTTTCTTTAGAAAACGTTAACTTTAAATCTTGCACAACCATAATTGTATCTGAATGACATTTATATTTTCTTGTATTTCTGCTTCCTTAATAATTTCACAAAATCATACAGTGTGATTTTATATACCCCATAGAACTCTTCCCAGTATATTCCAATATTCTATTTCCAGTACTGTATTATTTGCAGTTTATGACTATTTCATTAAATCTTCACTTCCTTTTGATACTTGCTATATTAAGTCCAGAATCATTTTTGTGCATTTTACTCTGAAGATATATGAACTTTTCTATCCTTTCTAAAAGTGCCAGTTTTTAAAATTAATTTTTTTTACATAATTATTCATTTTAAATGGTAGAATGACTGTTCGTTTTTACTAGAATAAGAGGATGATGAAATTAAGTCATGATCACTGATCAAAAAGTACATATGTCCCCTGTATTTTTGTTGCATTATATGGTGATCAGCTTTTAACTCTGAGTTGCCTCTTAAAAAATTCACTTATTCTTCTGAAAAGTTTCTGGAATCTAACTTGTGTTAGTAGTCACTTATGTTGACTTTTATCTAGATCCATAAGTTTTCAAGTAATCACTTTACTTTAGAAAGACAAAGAAATAATTACTAATAAACCCTAAGTATTCTAAGGTAAATCATTTGTTTTTTTAATAAATTCTGTTGTCAATTACCTTTACCTTTTGAGAGGTTGTAAAATATAACTAATAATGTTCTTTCCAGTTAAGTGGATATTTTATATCTTATATTTTTGTAAATTGATTTTTAAATAGTATTCCATTGTGGGCTTTTGTGCTGTTGCTGTTAAACTGGATTTTTATATGCTGAAAGGTAGCATCCAAATGAGCTCAGCTCATCATGGAAAAAATAAATTGCCTAGAAGCAGATTGTTTACGTAATATTAGATGGTAATATAAACCAACAAAAGCAGGAAATTAACTTCTAAGGCTGACACACTGCCCTTTCCTTGCTCCTTTGTGCTTGTAGGTATCATGTATGTGTTGTGATACCAAAGTACAGTGGACTTAGTTCAGAACTGTCAAACATAATTCTAAATTTCTTTACTTTGTTGGTTTATGTCACAACTTAATATTATTATTTTGTCCCTTAATGCTGTATAATGTCCTTCACATGTGAGATGAAGCAATGCATGCGTGAATTGGAACAAGATGGAAAAGTTTATTTGCTTTTCTCTCATTTACAGTTGATTGCCTCTGATTAGCCAATATTGTGCAGCTCTGATGTAGTTCTTTGAATTTTGAAAAAAGGTAATATAAGAAAAAATTATAACATATCTGAGGAAATTTTTGAAAAATGTACGTACTGATTAAAAACGTTATTCACTCTTAATTTTTATTCCTGTTGATTACTTTTTATTTTATCATTTTCTTGTCATCTTGAAAGGCAAGTATCTCTCTTTACAAAAAAACTTCGGGCAATGAGAAACTACCTGTGTTTTATTATGAATACTCAAATACACAAGTATGATTTCACAGAGCAGTTATAATATGAATTGCAGAAAGGAATTATATGTGGAATTCTGAGGGTAGGGCTAAACCTCTCAAAATATCCCCCAAGATTTATTTGGACTGATAGAAACTTGGCCATTCTTTTAACAGCACCTGTTTCTTGATGATTACAGTAAAATGTAAATAATTCATTCACTTGGTTTTTATATTCAGTAGTTACGTAATAGCTCATCAACTGTTAATGAGTGTTATCTTTGCTTTGGGGGGCTCTTTTATAGTATTATGGGGGGACTTTTTATACTAAGTGATATTTCAGGATTAGAAAATTGATTTCTTTTATGAACATGAGTTCCATGTCTGTAGCAGTTTGGAAATTATTTTGCTTTCTATTTTTCTCTGTAAACAATTTCTACCCCTATTTAGGTATTCATTAGGACAGTTTTCTAAAGGAGAATTACATATTTTTAAGCTTTGAATTTTTCTTAATTTAAATCTTTCCTTGCATTGTAACCAAAGGTACTTGACTGCTTTTTCTAAAAAAGATTCTTATTTATTTCTTATTTGTATATTAAACCTTATAGAAGATCAGATACTTTCTGTAAAAATTATACAACAGAACAAGCTATCTAAGTGTGGTCAAACAAAAGATTTTGCTCTCAGAAACTAAAGTACTATAAAATATGGTGGTAGAGGGGGGTGTAAAGTTGGGGGTGGTAGTAATTCTTTATAAAATTCTGCTTTTGTTTTATGCAAGTAGTGTTTAATTGGCTAGATTTAAAAGTAGTGAAAAAATGATCTATTTGCTAGAGGTTTGCAAAACAATACTTTTAAGCTCTTACTTGTTTTGAGGTGTTGAAAGGTGAAACATTTGACATTTTCTTTTCGGGCATTGCTTTAAAAAACAGAGGGCGGGAAAGAGGCGTTGCCACATCAGAGTTAAGGGTGTTTGTGGTTGTCCCGTGACAGCAGCTCTAGTTTTAAAACACCTGTGTTTACTTTCCAGCTTTTCAGTCTGCCTGAAAGTGGCCTAAGAATGGCACAGGCCTTCATGATGGCTGGGGTTTTTTATAATACAGAGAAAGAACTAAACTTTGTACTTCAGTTTTCTGTTGCAATCATTTAATTCGTTTATACATTTTATCTCTTCATATACTTACATGTGTACATAAGATAATGCATTATTTACATAATCTATAGATTATAATATATAATTACTTTTATAGATATGTTTTGCTTTTTGTTCACTGATTGGAAAAAGGCTGGTGAAAAGCTCTTCAGTATATTGTACAGATGTATTTTCATTCACAATATAAAGAAGTTACTGAAAAAAATGAAAATGAAAATTCAGTACCTTTTCAGAGAGAAATGAATGTGGTCTAACATGTATTACATTATTTTGTTAATTTATTATCTTTAGTGGTTTGGATATAGGTTAATGTTTCAACTTGCCTATCATTGCTTTGCTGGTCATTGTTTCCAATTTAGGGACATGTGCTTTTTAAATTATTATTTTGTACATTTCTTATTATTTTATAATATTCAAATGATACCTACATATTGTATAAACTTTATTATTCTCAAAATTAAGGTATTCTTACCTATGACAGTTTAGTTTAACAAAGTTTAGTTTTTACTGATTTATTTGTTTCAGTATTTTTTTGTTTTCAGACCTCTTAATTATAGACTGAAGCCAGATGTCATATACTCTGTGATGCATTCCTGTAATATTCAAATTCTTGATTATATAACAAGACATTTCCATGAGATTATAGTTAATGTCAAGCCTCCTTGGTGTATAAAAGAAATAATTCTATCTTTTGGTAAGAGATAGGTGTTCTTTATTTCTCCATATAACTAGTTTTTAACATTTTATGTATTTAAACCCTTTTGAGAAGCAAATGCCAGTTTTGAAGCTTTTCCCTTAAAAAACACACATGCACAGAAATTTGTTTATAGTTTCAAGGAGTTTATTACCCTCCCAACCCCATCCATGTGCCCCAGGATAAGAACCCTATTCTAGGTCTTATTTTCTTTAGATAGTTGTTAATTCTTTAGATAGTTGTATAGACAGTTGTTAACCTAGTATATCAGAGAGTCACCAAGTCAAATAAAGTATTAAGTGCTTAGTACAAATCACCATGTTAGGAATTGAAAAACATAGAGCAGACATTGATTTTACCAGCTTTAATAAACAATATACTTCAAATCCTATGATGGCTACACATTGTCAGTGTCCTAATCTCAGCACCTCAGGGGATTTGAAATAAAAATGATAATTACCTCATTTTTCTAGACAGAAGCAATTGACAATATACCTATTATATTATTGAAAGATAAAGGCAATTAATATTATTATATAAAAGCTGCAAAAAAGATGATATTCTACTTCAAAAATGGAATCATTTTGGTGTAGGCATCTATCTATGTGGATAATGCTCAGCTACAGACAGTATCCTAAAGGAATTATGTGTAATAATAATGGGTATCACCTGGAAGATAATGAAAACTTGAAGAAAATAACTGATAATTAAGTTGTTAAAATATGAAAGAATTCAGAAAAAGACAATTTTAAATGTTTGAAACAGAGGAAAAGCAGCAAAATTAAGTGGCATAAGTTATATGACAACTAAAATATTTTAATAAGGATTTATAATAATACTTTATTGTATATGATTTAACTTGGATCAGAAAAACTATTTTGGTCAAATGAAACTGCTGAGAAAAAGAATAATTTTATTTAAAATCTTCCATTTTTTTCTTTTGCGTGACTACTAATGAGGAAGTAAAAGGGAGAAAAGATTCTCTTAGTGCGGTGAGTACATTTGTTCCCAGAAACTGTCAGATTGCTGAACTTAACTCTTGAAACGTGATACAGTATTTCCATTGGGTGTATCAGTTTTGTCCTGGTGGCAGCTCTTGTTAGATAGTAGTATATATCTCTGACGTAAGTTTCAGCATAATTCATGTGTAGTCACTTTTTGTGTTCTATAAGATTTATAATTCTTTAATAAAAATTTAATGTGTGTATCTGTCTCAAGCACACTTTCAACTTCCTTAGTTGTAAGACCATAATTCTCTATACATACACAGCATTTTCCTGAGTCTTGAGCTATCAGTCCTATGTTTGGAATGTATTTACTATAACGCATTGGGTGTTTTAAAATTCATATTTCTCTAAAACTAATATTTTCCCATATAACTTTAAGGGGAAATGGGAAAACGTTAAGATCCAAAAAATATTCTAAAAATTAAATGAGACAAGGTAAGATAATTGAAACAAGAGAGAAAGCCAAAGATATGGCTTGTAACTATGCAAATGTATGATAATGTAACTTGGAGAATTACATATTATTTCATGTCCAATTTTGAGTAAGTGTGAACAGAAAAAATACTAAATCAGTGATCAGGAAAATCATTAAGTAACAACTCTGAAACAATGTAACACCTTAAGAAACTTTGTTGGACTCTCTTCTTAGGATTAAAAATAAAATGAGTTAATCAGCATTATCGGAGAACCATGTTTTTTATTTAAAAGAAACCTGAGTCATTAAGCACCTTAAGTCCTTTACTTCAACCAATACTGACTATCTTTCAAAAATATATTAATATATTTGCTTACCATAGTAAATTTTGTAAACCTAATATAATTATATAATTGTATCACATACGGTTTACTTGTTTCAAGGATCAGAAAATCACGCCCAAAATTTCTTTAAAAAAAAAAAAAAGCTTATTTTTCACATAAACGAAAGACCAAGCATGAGGCTAACTTCCAGAGATTACTTTTTGTTCAGTTGTTAACTGTAATTTTAGTCAACTTTATTGAGGTATCATTTAAATACAATAACTTGCATCCATCATAGGGGTGTACAGTTCAGTGAATTTTTTTAATATGGCCATTTCTTCTATTTATTTATTTATTTATTTATTTATTTTTGGCTGTGTTGGGTCTTCGTTTCTGTGCGAGGGCTTTCTCTAGTTATGGCGAGCAGGGGCCACTCTTCATCGCAGTGTGCAGGCCTCTCACTGTCGCAGCCTCTCTTGTTGCGGAGCACAGGCTCCAGACGCGCAGACTCAGTAGTTGTGGCGCACAGGCCCAGTTGCTCCGCGGCATGTGGGATCTTCCCAGACCAGGGCTCGAACCCGTGTCCCTTGCATTGGCAGGCAGATTCTCAACCACTGCACCACCAGGGAAGCCCCCAGTTAAGTGAATTTTGACAGATATGTGTCCATCATGATGAAGATACAGAGCATTTCAGTCATCCCAAACAAAAGATTGTTCTGCTTTCCAATCTATGCATCCCTCCACCCCTGGCCCCAGTAATCCCTGATCTGCTTTTTGTCACTATAAATTCATTTGCATTTTCTAGAAGGTTATATTAATAGAATCATATAATATGTACTCTTTTGTATCTGGCTTCTTTCAGCATGGTGATTTTGAGATTCATCCTTGTTGCATGTATCAGTAGTTCATTCCTTTTTTCAGCTTCAGGAAAGTCTTGCTCTCTGAAGTTTTATTCCATCTCTAGATTTTGTTTGTTTTCCTCTGTATACTAGCTTAATTTTCAGGTTATATGGAGCTAGAAACTTCAGCCTTTATGCTTCCCAGTGGAAGTCTAAAAGGAAAAAGCAAATTATCAAAAATAGAAATCCTGGTATTGGGACTAGTTAACTTGGCTTGGACTAATAGGGATCATGTGCTTATTTACTTATCTCTGAAATGATTGTTGTGGCCAAAGGAATGAAATATACTGACTGCCTTAGGACAATCCAGGTCTATCCCTAAAGCTAGATTGTGAGTGGGGAAGGAGGGTGTGATGGTCAATTTTGTGTGTCAGTTTGCCCAGGTATTTAGCTAAGCATTATTTCTGGATATGTCTCCAGATAAGATTAATATATGAATTGTTGAACTCAGTAAAGCAGATTGCCTTCCCCAATGTGGGTGACCATGATCCAATCCATTGAGGGCCTGAATAGAACAAAAGGCAGAAGGGAGAATTTGTTCCTTCTCTGCCTGTTTGAGCTGGGACATCAGTCTTCTCCTACACTTGGACTAGGATTTGCATTATCAGCTACCATAGTTCTTAGGCCTTCAGACTCAGGCTGGGACTTACAACATTGACTCCCCTGTTCCTCAGGCCTTCAGACTCAGACTGAACTACACCATAAGTTTTCCTGGGTGTCCAACTTGCAGATGGCAGATCATGGGACTTCTTAGAACCCTACTGGTTCAGTTTTTCTGGAGAATCCTGACTAATACAGATGGGTTTCCAAAAGAAATTTGAAATATTATTTTGCCAGAAGAACTAAGAAAGAATGAAGCATAATAAAACAAACCAAAGACAGATTTCTACTTTAATAACATGACTAAAAAATTATGCAGGCATGTAGTAAAACTGCATTTAGTTTCTATTCCTTACCTTTTCAACTCTTAAAGAAAAGAAGATAAGCACAAATTTAACGTATGCATATGTGTATATACATTCATATATTTATGCATACTCATACATACATATTGTGGCCAGTCGCATGGTCAACATGGAATAGATCTGTGTTTATTAAGTTGGATTCCTTGACAGTCTGGAAATCTAGGTCTTTATTCTTTTTTTCATCAATTTTTATGGTATATATTCCATGTTGTGTCTTCTGGCCCTTGATTTTTTATTCTTGAGAATCATTTATTCACGAAAATTCAGTGTGTTTTGAAATAAAAGGCTTTAGCTTCTGCTTCTGGATGGGATCAAGTGGTTTACAACATTCCAGCACTCCTTTCAAGGACAACTGAGAAAAATAATTTATTTAAAGGGATCAGAGAGCTGTTGGGGGCAATGAGAACAAAATTGCCCCAGACAGTGGTAGCAAAAAATCTGAAAGGAGAACTGATTTCTCTAGTCACTTTTACCCTGTAGGCATTTGCTGATTATCTGTACGTAGAAATCTGAAAATTCCAGCCTTATACTCATGGAGGGTTACTGCTAGGACACAGAAAAGTAAAAGAAGATATACAGATTGCTCAGCATCACTAATCATTAGAGAAATGCAAATCAAAACTACAATTAGGTATCACTTCACACCAGTCAGAATAGTCATCATCAAAAAACCTACAAACAATAACTGCTGGAGAGGGTGTGGAGAAAAGGAACCCTTCTGCACTATTGGTGGGAATGTAAGTTGGTGCAGCCACTATGGAGAACAGTATGGAGTTTCCTTTAAAAACTAAAAATAGAGCTACCATATGATCCAGCAATCCCACTCCTGGGCATATATCTGGAGAAAACCATAATTTGGAAAGATACATGCACCCCAATGTTCATTGCAGCACTAGTTACAATAGCCAGGACATGGGAGCATCCTAAATGTCCATCAACAGAAGAATGGATAAAGAAGGTGTGGTACATATATACAATGGAATATTACTCAACCATAAAAAGAGTGAAATAATGGCATGTGCAGCAACATGGATGGACCTTAGAGATTGTCATACTGAGTGAAGTTAAGTCAGACAGAGAAAGACAAATGTCATATGATATTGCTTATATGTGGAATCTAAAAAAGGTATAAATGAACTTATCTACAAAACAGAAATAGAGTTACAGATGTAGAAAACAAACTTATGGTTACCAGGGGATAAGGAGGGGAGAGATAAATTGGAAAAAGAAATAATAGCTATGATTAAAATATTCAAAAAATAGAGAAAGTGAAAGAGAAAGCAGATAAACAGATTAAGTATTTCACCAGAAAATTGGAACCTCTATAAAAGGATCAATTGGAAATTCTAGAACTGAAGAATACAGTATCTGAAATTGCAAGCTTATTAGATTGGTTTAGGGGCAGAAGACAAGATTAGTAAACTAAATAACAGATTGACAGTAAATTTTTTAATTGAAGCACAGAGATACAAAGAAATTTGGGTGAGAAAAAAATGGATCTGAGAAGACAGGTGAAATTTAAATAGCCCAGTATATGTGTAGTTGGAGTCAATGAAGGAGATGAGGAAAAGAGTGGCACAGAAGCAATAGTTGAAGAGATAACAACCAAGATTTTTCCAAAACTGATAGAATACTTTCAAACCACAAATTCATGAAGTTCTAAGAATTTCCAGCAGGATAAATAAATGAAAACCACACATAGACACAACATGGTAAAAGTTATGAACTTCAGAGAGAAAGAGAAAAATCTTAAAAGCAGACTAAGGAAAATGGTTTGTTCAAAGAACAACAATAAGACTGACTGCTGCCTTCTCAATATAAATAATGGAAGCCAGAAGAGAGTAGAATGACATAATTAAAGCTCTGGAAAAAGTTGCCAATGTAGAATTCTATGCCCAGTTTAATATCCTTCAAAGTGAAAGGACAAAAACTTAGAGAATTAGTCACTTGCATGTCTGCATTGAAAGAAATAGTAAATGGAGTTCTTCAGGTAAATGGAAAACAATACCAAACATAAACACAGAAATGTAGGAAGGAATGAAGAGCAACCAAAAGGATAAGTGTACTGAGAAACATTAAAATATTGACTTAATGTAGCCTATTCAAAAACAACAATAATAATGTCTTCTGAGGTTTAAAATGTATTTATAACTAAAATGCATGGCAAAAATAGCCCTAATGCCATGAGGCATGTAATGTACTCAAAATGTCTAAGCATCACTGATAAAAGTAACTGTTCATATTAGTTAAAATTCAGGAAAACAAGTTTAAAAAGTTAGAATCTCTAAGATAACCATGAAAAAGGATGTTAAACAATGCATACTTAGGAACAACAATGAAATCAAAGCAGAAATTTAAAAATACCTTGTGACAAATGACAATGAAAACACAACCATACAAAATCTGTGCGATGCAACAAAACCAGTTCTTAGAGGGAAGTTCATAGCAATACAGGCCTTCCTTAAAAAACAAGAAAAATCTCAAATGAACAACCTAAGTTACCACTTAAAAGAATTAGAGGGGGGCCTCCCTGGTGGCGCAGTGGTTGAGAGTCCGCCTGCCGATGCAGGGGATACGGGTTCGTGCCCCGGTCTGGGAGGATCCCATATGCCGCGGAGCGGCTGGGCCTGTGAGCCATGGCCGCTGGGCCTGCGCGTCCGGAGCCTGTGCTCCGCAACGGGAGAGTCCACAACAGTGAGAGGCCCGCATACCGCAAAAAGAAAAAAAAAAAAAAAAAAAAGAATTAGAGGGCTTCCCTGGTGGTGCAGTGGTTGAGAGTCTGCCTGCCGATGCAGGGGACATGGGTTCGTGCCTCAGTCTGGGAAGACCCCACATGCCACGGAGCGGCTGGGCCCGTGAGCCATGGCCACTGAGCCTGGGCGTCCAGAGCCTGTGCTCCGCAATGGGAGAGGCCACAACAGTGAGAAGCCCACGTATCGCAAAAAAAAAAAAAAAAAAAAAAAAAAAAAGAGAAAAAGAAGAACAAACAAAACCTAAAGTCAGCCAAAGGAAGGAAATAATAAAGATCAGAGAGGAAGCAATGTATACTTAGGAACTACTAAAGGAGGTTGGTGGTGTAATAGAATATATTGAATGATCCAAAAGATGATTATAAAGGAGAGAAAAGGAATGTAAAAAATGGATCAGATGGAAACCAAGATTAAAATCGTAAACATAATTGTAATAAGGGTAATGTGCTAAATGAAAAGGACAAATATTCTAATTAAAAAACAGAGATTGGGGTTTCCCTGGTGGCACAGTGGTTGAGAATCTGCCTGCCAATGCAGGGGACACGGGTTTGAGCCCTGGTCTGGGAAGATCCCACATGCCGCGGAGCAACTGGGCCTGTGCGCCACAATTACTGAGCCTGCGCGTCTGGAGCCTGTGCTCTGCAACAAGAGAGGCCGCAATAGTGAGAGGCCCGCGCACCACAATGAAGAGTCACCCCCGCTTGCCACAACTAGAGAAAGCTCTCGCACAGAAACGAAGACCCAACACAGCCATAAATTAATTAATTAATTAATTAATTAAAAAAAAAAATCCAGATTGTCAGACTATGTAATAAAACAAAATCCAGCTGTGTACTGCTTATAAGAAATACACCTTAAATTATAATGGTACAAAAAGCTGAAAGTCAAGAATGACAAAAGAAACATTATGCAGGTGTTAAAATAAAGCTGAGGTATTTATATTCATAGCAAACAAAGTGGACTTTAAGAAGCATTATATTAGAAATGAAAGGATATCTAACATTGATAAATATAAAGAGATATAACAATTCTAAATCTGTATACACCCAGTAGTAGTTTCAGAATATATAAAGTGAAAATTGATGGAACTGAAAGGAGAAATAGACAGATTTACAATCATGTGGTAGATTTTAACACATCTTTCTCAGTAATTGATAGAACAAACAAATCAAAATCAGAAAGGATATAGAAGATTTCAACAATATAGTTAACCACCTGATACACACACACACACACACACACACACACAGTAGGGGCAGGGGGGAGTTAGAGAGAGAGAAAACTTTGCAACTCAAACAGACCATAGAGGGAAAGATATATACTTAAAATATATTTATTAGAAAAGCAAAAAGGCCGAAAGAGAATATTCTAAGATTCTACCTCAGGAAGCTAGAATAAGAACAGCTGAATGGCAATGAACCTGGCAGACAAGAACTTATGGGAAGAGCATTTGTGGGTAGGGGAGTTGATAAACATTCTGAGGCAGGAATATACATGATATAGTGAGTAAATAAGAAGAGATTCAAAATGGCTGGAACACAGTGAGGGGGGAATAGATATATAAAATTAGATTTGAAAGTTAAGCTGGATCTCTTTTTTGCAGATGATCATGATCTTATACATAGAAAACCCTAAAGAGTCCACCAGAACACCATTAGAGCGAATAAGTCAACAGAGTAACAAAATTCCAAGGCAACATACAAGTATCAGTTCCATTTTTATATACTAATGATGAGCAATCTCAAAAGGAAATTATGAAAACAATTCCATTTATAATAGCATCCAAAAGAATAAAATACTTAGCATTTAACTTAACCAAGGAAAGACTTGTACAATGAAAGCTACAAAAGAAAATTGATGAAAGACATTAAAGAAGACATATATAAAAGAAAACACATCCCACATTCATGGATTAGAAAACTTAATATTGTTAAAGAATACTACCCAGAACAGTCTACACAATCAATGAAAAATCCCTATCAAAATCCCAATAACATTTGTTGCAGGAATAGAAAAACCCATCCTAAAATTCATATGGAATCTCAAGGGACCCATATAGTCAAAACAATCTTGAAAAAGAACAAAGTACTCAAAATTCCTGATTTCAAAACTTACTACAGAGCTGTAGTAATCAAAACACTGTGTTACTGGCACAAAGACAGACATATAGACCAATAGAGTAGAATAAAAGAGTCCAGAAATAAACCTTCACGTATATATATATAATCAAATGAATTTGGACACTGTTGCCAAGACCAGTCAGTGGGGAAAGGACAGTATTTTCAATAAATGATTATGGGAAAACTGGATATCCACACCCAAAAGAATGAAGTTGGACCCTTACCTAACACCACATGTAAAAATTAACTCAAAATGGACCAAAGACCTAAATATAACAGCTAAAATTATAAAATTTTTAGAAGAAAACATAGGGCAAAAGCTTCATGTCATTGAATTTGGCAATGATTTCTTGGATATGAATCTAAAAAACATAGGTACCAAAGAAAAAATTGATAAGTTGGATTTCATTAAAATTCTATTTAATTGTTCATCAAAAGACAATACCAACAGAGTAAAAAGACAGTGCATAGAATGGTAGAAAATATTTGCAAATCATATATTGATGATTAATAAGGAATTAATATCCAGAATATATAGAGAACTTATAAAACTCAACAGCAAAAAACCAAAACAATCCAATTAAAAAAATGGCCAAGGACTTGAATAACCATTTCTCCAAGGAAGGTATACAAATAACCAATAAGCATATGAAAAGATACTCAGCATCACTAATCATTAGGTAAATGCAAGTCAAAACTACAATGATACACTCCCTCACACTCATTAGGATGGCTACTATCAAAAAAAAAAAAGAAGACAAAATAATAAGCGTTGGTGAGGGTGTGGAGAAATTGGAGCCCTTGTGCACTGTTAGTGGGAATGTGAAATGGTTCAGTCGCTGTGGAAAACAGTATGGTATTCCTCAAAAAATCAGAAATAAAACTACCATATGATCCAGCAATTCCACTTCAGGGTATGTAGCCAGAATGATTGAAAGCAGGGTCTCAAGAGATATTTTTATACCCATGTTCATAGAAGCATTATTCAAAATAGGTAAAATGTGGAAGCAGCCCAAGTGTCCATGGATAAGCAAAATGTGGTGAATACATGCAATTGAATATTATTCACCCCTAAAAAGGAAGGAAATTCTGACACATGCTACAACATGAATGAACCTTTAGGACATTATGGTAAATGAAATAAGCCAGTCACAAAAAGACAAATACTTTATGATTCCACTTAGATGAGATACGTAGAGTAGTCAAAATCATAGCAAAGTAGAATGGTTGCCAGGGGCTTGTGGGTGGAGGGAAATAGAGAGTTATTATTTAATGGGCATAGAGTTTCAGTTTTACATAATGTAAAAAATTATGGATATGGATGGTGGTGATGATTGCAGAACATTATGAATATGTTTAATACCACTGAACTGTACACAAAAATAGTTAAGACGATAAATTTTGTTATGTGTATTTTACCACATTTGGTAACTTGGGGGAATAAGAGGTAAGCTAGAATTTTATTATGTTTTTAAAGTGACTTTTACATTAATAAGACTTTGGATTTTATGATAAGTGTGTATCAGTGGTGTTTAATAGCAAATGAGAGACATAATTTAAGGTTTAAGAAGATCATGCTGGCTACTACTATGTGTAATAGAGTTTGTAAAGGGTATGAATAGAAGCAGGGAGAGCAATTAGGATACTATTACATTAGCTTAGATGAGAGATGATAGTGGCTTAATTAGGGTGTTAAGAAGTATAAAGAGTAGATGGGTTCAAGACAACGGCTGAAAGTACTTTTATGTTTGCGTTCTTTGTTTGGATATCATAGTGACGGTGATTGTGTTCATTGGTGGGGGGTGCTTGGGGGAGTAAGTTAAAGGAAAAAGAAGATTGAAGGATCAGTGTTCTGATTTTAGTCTGGGCAAATGGTAGTATTGCAGTTGAGGTAGGAAAGATGAGAAGAGATAGGGTAGAACTCAAAGTTTTCGTTGGGCTATGTTAGTTTTCACTTTAGTCACTTTGAATATACCATGGTAGCAGTTAGATACAGAAATTTGGGGTTCTCAGAGAGGAAGCCAGGGTGGGGGATGTAAATTTTTAGAATCATCTATATACATGGTTAATAAGCCATGGGTCTAGATTAGCGTATTAAGGGAAGAATACAGATAGAGAAGAGGAACAAGATGAAGCCCTGTGTCATTCTAACGTACTTGAGGTGAAAGAAAGGAGAGAAAAGGAACAGCAGAGGAGAGTAGGAAGAAACACAGGAGAGTGGAGTAGCTAGGAAATCAAGGAAATTTTCAAGTCAGAGAGGGATATGGTCAACTCTTTCAATTGCTGTATAGTCCATCTAGTGAAATGAAGAAAAATACTTTTCGCTGGATTTGACTGTGCGGAGACTTATATGGTGACCTCAGTAGGAGCATTTTCAGTGGAGCAATGGGTATAAATGCTCTGGGGGAGTAAGCTGAAGAGAAAATGTGTAATGAGAAAGTAAAGATAATGTAAACAAGTATCAGTTTGCTGTATAACTAAACAGATGGAGTGGTAGTTAAAGGGAGACCTGTGTCAAAGGAGGATACATCTGAAATATAGAAAAAAAAATACAGTGTAGGAAGGATATGTATTCATACACATAACCAGTTTGAATGTTGTTTTCACCTTAACTTTTCATATTTTGATGGAAGCAAACCTCAGTTTGTGAGGTTGAATGAATGAATGAATGAAAAGTGAGAAAGTAGAGATAATATCATGGGCTGTTTTTCATCCTCTCACTTTAAAACATAAGGTACATATCCTTAGCTCTGCCCACAGTAAGCTTATGTCAGATCACCTAACAACCTATCAAAAATTCTTTCCTAACTCTTTAGGCCTCAGAGGACTAAGGTCTCACCCCCATTTCTCCAGTAAAATAGAGCTGCAGATTACTAACCTCATTCACCTTTATTTCCTCCAGAGATGCATTGCCAAAAGAAAAATGTACAATCTCATTTTCTTCACCTTTTTCCTTTCTTTAACTGTTTATTATCTATAACAACTTAATAGTAAAAATCATTGGAAGTGGATTAAGATGGACCTGCCTCATGCCAAAATCTGCAGTAATGGTTGGACCTTGATTATAATTTTTGTGATAAATTAAGGAGTTTGATGTTGGTTTTGTTTCATTAATTTGTGATTTAAGAAAGGACTTTTTAGGTATCCAGGATGTCCTAGTGCTTTGTCCAACATTATTGTTAGAAATACATTTAAAATCTACATGAAGGGGACTTCCCTGGAGGTCCAGTGGTTAAGACTTTGGCTTCCAGTGCAGGGGGTGCGGGTTTGATCCCTGGTCGGGGAGCTAATATCCCTCATGCCTGGGGCCAAAAAACCAAAAATATAAAACAGAAGCAATATTGTAACAAAGTCAATAAAGACTTTAAAAAACCCATAAAACAGAAGCTGTACTGTAACAAATTCAATAAAGACTTTAAAAATGGTCCACATCAAAAAGAATCTTTAAAAAATATAATAAAATCTACATAAAAATATGTTTAGTTAATTATAGAATTTTGTGAATGTTTGGAAACTTGGAATCTTGGAATTTTTTACCTGAATATCTTGCATCAAATAGATCAAATACAATGTGATAAATCGATATTTTGTTCCCAGTTTCCAAAACTGCAAGTAACGTAGTGAGGGAATGTTAATAAGTGTGTTGAAAAGCAGTCTTCCCCAGAAAATAAGTTTGCATACTTATTAAACAAGATTAAACAAATTTCTTTGTGGGATTTCTCAAAGTCTTTAATATTCTAATGTTCTTTGTTCATTTCTAAAAGAGATTTAAAGTACAACAGGGACACTTATATGACCAAGGGATCCTTTGTTCCCTTAGCACAAGTTAACATCGGTTGCGAGCTTCCTGTCACTCAGTTTGGGAAATTGTGGCATAAGCGAGGTTCAAATGTGGTCTGAATTATAGATCCATCACAGATTTGTCACCATTATGTTACTGCGGTGACATCAAAGTATATACAGTACAATTTCTTCATTCTTAATCCTAAACTGCTATAAAAAATAATTACCCAGTTGAGCCAGTTGCTGTGATTGTGGCTTTATCTTCAACCTTAATTTTGTTCTCAGTGCCCCTTAGCGATTCTTTTAGCATAATCTCTACAACAACCGTTTCTAACTTCCACTGTTCTTTTAGAGGTCTTAATTCCAGTGCTTTTCCTCTTTCTCTCTGAGAAGATAAACTTGCATCTTACTTCACAGAGAAAATGGGTCTAGTAAGTATGATCTTTCAACCTCATCCTTATTTGCTTTCCTAATGTCTCAGAGGAGGTGACATCCCTCCTTCTATTCAGAGCTATTCCATCTGCTGTGCTCTCAGTCCTGTATTCTCTTGTTATAACAGCTGTTTCCAAATGATAGTCTGTGATTCAGCTGTGTATCAAAATTACCTGTAGGGTTTTTAAAAAATACAGATTCTAAAGCCCTCCCTCAGAGGATCTGATTCAGTAGGTCTGTGATAGGTCCTGAAAATCTGTTTTTAAAAAGTTCTCCAGGTGATTCTCATATGTAACTGGTTGTGGGGACCACTGATGGATGGAATTTTGATCTATTAGCTATTTTTTTAGTACTTTTGGTGGGACAAATGTTTTTGATTTTTATGAATTCCAGTTAATCAATTATTTTGTCTATGGACTGTGTTTTTGGCATCATCCTAAGAACTCTTTGCCTAATCCTAGGTCATAAAGATATTCTCCTACATTTTCTTCTAGAAGTTACATAGTTTTACATTTTACATTTAGACTTATCCATTTTGAGTTAACTTTTCTGTAACATGTGACAGGTTGAAGTCTTTTTTTTTTTTTTTTGCGTATGGATGTTTAATTGTTCCAACACCATTTGTTAAAGGACTTGACTCTCTCTGTTGAATTGCTTTGCACCTTTATCAAAAAAACAATTAACCATATTTGTGTGGCTTCACTTCCAGACTAGCCAATCTATTCTGTTTGTTGATCTGTCTGTCTATCCCTTCACCAATACCAGGCTGTCTTGATTTCTGTGGCTTTATAGGAAGTCTTAAAATTAAATAGTGTGATTACTCCAACTTTATTCTTCTTTTCAAAATTATTTTAGCTATTCTACTTTCCTTACCTTGTGTAAGTTTTTAAATCAGTTTGTCTACATCTACAAGAAATCCTGCTGAGATTTTGCTAGGAATTGACCTATAGATGGATTCAAGTTGAACTGACATCTTTACTATTTTGAATCTTACAGTCCATGAACACGATATGTGTCTCCATTTATGTCTTCTTTGATATCTTTAATAGCAGTTGTCGTTTTGAGCATACAGATCTTGTACAAGTTTTGTTAGATTTACACTTAAGTATTTATTATCAATATTGTAAATAATATTGTTTTTAATTTTGTGTTTCCAGTTGTATATTGCCAGTATACAGAAATACAATTGATTTTGTTTTGTTTATCTTGTTTCCTGCAGCCTTGATGAACCCACTTAATAGTTCTAGGTTTTTTGGGTTTTGGGGTGTTTTTTAATATTCCTTGGTATTTTCAACACAGGCAATCATTTATCTATAAATAGGGACTTTTTAATTTCTTCCTTTCACATGTGTATGTCTCTTCTTTCCTCTTTTTTCTTTATTGCACTGACTGGAACTCCCAGCAGTGTGTTGAATAAGAGTGGTGAGAGTGGACTTCATTGCCTTGTTCCCAATCTGGGGGAAAAGCATTCAGTCTTTCATCTTTAAGTATGTTGTTAGCTGTAATTTTTTGTAGATACTCTTTATCACAACAAAGACGTTCTATAGAGTTTTTATCATGAATGGATGTTGAATTTTCTCAAAGGCTTTCTCAGCATCAGTTGAACACAGAAGTAGTTTGAACTCATGAATTCAAAATTGGATTCCAAATAAGTTACAGTTTACTACAGAAATTGAGAAAGTCCTGTTTAACTTGTCTGCCTGTAGTGGGTAAAATTATGTCCTCCTAAAAAATCCTTAAGTTCTAATCCCTGGTACCTATTAATGTGACCTTGTTTGGAAATCATATCTTTGCAAATGTAATCAAGTTAAAATGAGGTTATACTGCATGAAGGTGGACCCTGATCCTAATGACTGGTGTCCTTATAAGAGGAAAATTTGGACACAGACTCAGAAGACACTGGAAAGAAAACTATGTGATGACAGAGGCAGAGATTGGAGTGATGTGTACACAAGCCAAGGGATGCTAAGGATTGCTGGCCACCACCAGAAGCCAGGAAAAAGGCAGAAAACAGATTCTCTCTCATAGTGTCCGGAAGAAAGCAATCCTACTGACACCTTGATTTTGAACTTCTGGCCTCAGAACTGTGAGAGAATGATTCTTGTGGTTTTAACCCACCCAATCTCTTGCAATTTGTTCCAGTAGTCCTAGGAAACTAATATAATACTGCTTCCTGGTGACTTTGAGTTCTAAAATGGTTATATTCCAAAAAATGGTCTGTTTGTTTTTTGGTCGTATAAGTATTTTTCACAACCTACACGTAACATCAAACAGCTCAGGTGGTCCACTCTTCCTTCTTTAGGCTCCTTATAGCTTTTTCAGTGGTCATCAAACAGTTTTAGAGAAAAGCATATAAATATCCTCATTGTGTTGCCAAGTCATAGAAGGGCATTCTTTTTGTCCTGTACTTTGAAAATATGATTTTATTACAGGCCAGACTTTTAATATCTTTTCTATGGCCAGCAACAATGATAGCCATCATAGGCACATATCTAAGGAGGCTTTCTACCTCCATTTCTATAAAGTAAAAAATCTCAATAAATAATTTTGTATGTTTTGAGAGAATCAAAAGTGAACAAAAACTTTCGTTATAAAAGCCTCTGTATCACAGGTAACACAGAAACAGATCATACCTCTGTCTTAGAAGTATTGCATACAAGGTGTGCGGGACATTTGGCAGGTAAGATCTTTTCATTTTCTTTGGGAAGAAGTTTATAGACTGAAAAGAAACTGCCGAAATTTGCATTTACACTGTCTGCCTAATATCCAGATAAATGAGAAAAGTCTAGTTTATATTTGGACAAGATATCAACAATCTTTTGTTTTATGTTTTCTACGGTTTAAAACCCTCATAGAAATCAAGAAGACAATTTGAAATTCCATTTGTCAAATGAAAGTACCTAATAAGTAGGGGGGATGATTTTTGTTGCTCTCACTTGGCACATCACTTGACATGGTATAGAAAGCGTGATTGCCATTAAGTGCTGACAAAGTCAGCACTACACTGTAAGGGGCCAGCACAACTCATCAAAATCCCTTTTTGTTTATCCGTAGTTGCAGCCTCTGAGCCAAAATAGGTAATTTTACTCAGTTTCATAGAACAGTCAAGGAAACAAAACAATAATTTGTGTCTGTTTTGTGTCTGTTTTGTGTAGTATGCCCAGGCTAATGCAGCCTGATGTAATTTATTATTATTGGTGTGATTTGGGGAGACAAAAAAAAACATTTTGATTGATTTAGAAACACTTGCCTGTCTCACCCCAGACTTGGGAGATTCAGTTTCCGTATATTCTTTCACATCTCCCTCTCCAGCATGTCCAACCCCAAATTCTCTCTGCATATCTTACAGTATGTTCTGTTTTGATTGTTTATCTGCCTAATCTACCTGTGCATGTGTCCTCTCGTTTAGCCTTCATTTTTGGTGATGTCTGGGTCATGCTGGCATTGGGATTGTCATTCTCATTCTCATTATCTGAACTCTTAGAAAGCATGTTCATAATATTCACTGTGTTAAACATTAAACTAGCACTATCTTGATACAAAGCACAACAATTACTGCACAGAGGAAGTCAGAGATGAACTGTTAACACTGACAATGTACTTTTGTTGAACTTAAGTTGCATCACTAGGAGTGATGCAAAGATGAATGATCCATGATTGTGAACCACAAATCGTGGTTGCTAAATTAGTGGCCAGAGAAGAAAGCAGCAACTGCAGAGGAAAAGGCAGATAATTTTGCTGTGTCCATCAGATACTAAAACCAGTATTGCTTTCAGCCCTATTTTTTGGACTACCATATGAGTTTGTACTCCCCTCTGCCAAACTTGTGCACCCATTGCCAAAGATCGGAACTTTTTACATCCCATGGAGGGGTTTCCCAAAATGGTTGGTCAGCCTGTGGGCAACTCTGATGTCAGAGAGTGGACTCTTGAAAGTGAATCAAAGGAGGTTGTACTTGGTACGATAGAAATAAGGCAGTTTTGATGATTTTTTCCTGGAGGAATGATAAAATGTATGACTTGATAATACAGAGTTGGAGGAAAGTAATCTCACAGGTTTTAATAGAGTTAACTAGGGCAGGTATAGGAAGGTAGGAAAGACTGGCTTGGAGGCTGTTGGAGTATTTCATGAATGAAGTGCATAAGTTCAAATTACTGGGACTGGAGGTCATTGATAAGGATAGGACAAAGTTCAATGAACCCTGAAGGATCAATACTAACTCCCTATGGAGTCAATATTATGATCCAAAAGGAGGACTATTTGCCATTTGTACAAAAGGAAAACAAATACAACTTTTAAAAGTTTGAATGAATGATAGGAAAAGAAGTGGTGGAATTAAAGTTGTTTTTGCCCTGAATACCAGAGCTCCAGTAGGCCCTCTTGTCTTGGAAAGAAGCTATCTCTGTCCAGTTAATGATCATGCCCTAAGAGAAACTTGCCAATCTGCCTAATGAAGAAACTACTTACTAAATCTTGCTCATCACCACTCTTCCAAATACACTGCTGTAGTTTTCACATGTGCTGAGGGAACCCATATGGGCTGATATGAATAGGCTTGAGAGTTCACATGTAATTCAGAGAATTTGATTGCTGCATGGAGAAAGACCATATTCTGCCACACATTTGGCTCCAATTGAAGCTGTTTTAGTACAAGAAGAAAACTTAAAAATTAAAATAAGACTTCTTATGGAGGGTCAGATATTTTGAGGGAGTGATCAAAATAGACCAGCATTAAAAAAAAGATATCATAGGAGATTTGAACAACAGAATGATCAGGGACAAAAATCTAGTGATCTGGAAGAACAAAGAGAGAAAACAAAGAATTGGAGTGAAATGCTAGACAAAGAAAACCTAGTGTGTGGAAAACAGGAGTAACTCTAGAAGTGAAAGGAGTAGATGTAAGGGAAACCATATTCAAAGAAATAATAGATGAAAATTCACTTGAACCAAAGAAAAACTCAAGTTATCAAAATGAAAGTACATCGCAAGGACTGGGTAGAATAAATTTTTTATTCATATGTAAATGTATATACATATGTTAAATGTATAGATATATCTGGCTAAGATATCTGTACTCTGTTGGTGAAGAGAAAATGTTTCCTTTCCAGCATAGGAATAATGGTTTGCAAAGGAAAGAGCATCATACTTGTATTAAATTTCTCACCTGCAAAACTGATAGTAGAACAGTGCAACTATATTAATAAATCTTAAAGGAAATACTGCAATCTAAGAATCCTATATCCAAAATAGCATTTATACAAGTGGGCAAAGCAAAGACTTTTGTTTTTTAACAAGTAAGTCTAAGAAAGTTCCTGTTTATCCTTACTTGAAGAAGTATTATAGCCTAAAGAAAAGTAAAACAGATCTCAAAAGAAGGAAAGATAATGTATAAGAACCAGTGGTAGACAATATGCCTTAAAATTTATAGATAAATTTAAGCAGTGATAAGATGATTTTAACTGTGATATGCGTTGAGAAAGGATTCTCAAAATATGTCACATACAACAGGAAAAATCCAAAATATGGCATAGACTACAGTTTGTTTTTGCGATACGTGGGCCTCTCACTTTTGTGGCCTCTCCCGTTGCGGAGCGCAGGCTCCAGACGCGCAGGCTCAGCAGCCATGGCTCACGGGCCTAGCTGCTCCGTGGCATGTGAGATCTTCCCGGACCGGGGCCGAACCCGTGTCCCCTGCATCAGCAGGCGGACTCTCAACCACTGCGCCACCAGGGAAGCCCAAACCATATCTTTTTATGATATGATTTACATTTATAAAAATTTACTTTTTGAACAATAAGGAGACAAAGATATCTTTGTTATTTTTCAATATTTATATTCACTGAAAATATAATAAGATCGTATATACTACATGCTGGAAATACTAAAAGGAAAAGAAATTTGCCATCTATTGGGTAGATAAATGTACAAAAAATGCAAATGTAATTAGATGAATGCTATAATAGATATATACATACACAAGGTGAAGTGAAGCATAGGACAAAGAACAGTTTTTGTGGGGAGATTTGAAAGAATGCAGAGCAAGTTAATGAGTGTGCCAGTGAGCAAGGTGGGAAAGGCATGCTGAACAGTGGAAATGTATGTTATGGATGAGAAAATGCAGATGTGTATCCCAGGTTATTAAATCATACAGTAAAATTCTTAAATGGAAATGCATTGAAATTGGTGTGAAAATAAGATATCTGAAGCACCCCCTGTCGAAATTAGCTGTGAATACTTGAGTACTGTTCTGAGTTATCCCTAGGTATTTTTAAATTTCAAAAAAAGCAGCATTTAGAGGAATTGTGTACAGCAATCAGATATTCACTACGTATTGCCATTCTTTTTTTTGTGGAAGAGAGGGGATATATATTTCCTGGCTTATTTTTAAACAGCAGTGAGTTTAGGAGTAGGTTTCACTTGTGCCTTCCCTGTGTTTAGGTCACCTAGGATATAATGAGAGGACAGCCCTCTTGCTTCAGTAGTAGCTATGGCTGCCTTGGATGGTAACCACAACCTGTACCTTTCCACAGAGAAGAGAAAGCATGATCAGCTGCTGTATCACGTGTGTACTTTTCCAGTATTCCTGCGTAGTGCAGAGGGAAAGGAGGACTGCTCCAGTGTCAGGGTAGATGTTGGCTCTTAACAGTACTATGTGAGAAATTAGGTCTTGTCTTAGAACTGAGAAATCACAGAATAAATTCTATGGCCTAATAAAGATGTCCAGACATTAAAACCAACAGTTTGCTCCTCTATTTGCACATTTTGCTAGCTTCCATATATCAGGAGCTTCCTTATGAATTATATAGTTTTAAATATTACAAATTTTCATGGGAAATTGGTTTCATAGAAATGGACCATCTTTCTCTTTTTTTGTAATGTGCTTATCTCTCTTGTTTGTAATTATATAAATATTGAAAGTCCTGTAATTACATGGAATGTGGCAAGCTTCTGATTTTTCATATTGGAAAGCCAGAGTGCCCAAGTGGCAACCTAAGTAATATTTCTATAGAAAGTTTTCCTTTGTTCATTATTTTTTTTAATTACAGCCTCTTTTGGTGAAATGACTTATTAGCATGTTTTTTTTAGTGTTTCTGTCCCTATTAATTGTCCTGATGCCTAACTGAGGGCGTTCAGAACTGATAATCAGTAGCTTTTGTATTTAACTCTGGAAGAACAAGCTGCTTATGATGACCCAACAGAGACATGAGGAAGGTTTGTGAAAGGGGTGTATTCATCCAGCTCTAATCCTTATTTTCAGAAAGACAGTGTCTTTAAGTGTTCTCTAATTAGTGAATAGATATGGTTGTAAATTCTTGTAGATACCTCTTTTGTAGGATAGAGATGGATGCCTGGCTTGTTTAAAATCGTTGTTTTACATTTCTTTTAAGTGAAATTTTAATATGAACATTTGACAATAGAAAATAGGAAAAGTAATTTTTATACATATAATTATTCCTATTTTATTAGTATGCTTATTGTGATGTTTCTTTTTTAACATCATCATAATTGGAAACTTGAATATTGTATAAGATGATGTCTACAAAATAAAAATAAGGTTTTATGTTTTGTTTTCCTGCTTGCTTGTTTGCTTTGCTGATCTCCTTGTGTACATAAAATAATGTTTACTTCTATGAAGTAAATTCTTTTTGGGTTTGGTAAAATTGCTTCTACCAGTCACTGAGGAAATGTAAACTAGGGAACAAGACACTGATATTTAGTCCTACCAAGAGGAAATATATTGCTTCAGTGAACTGAATATAAAACATTATCAGTGAAAACACCTGGAAATCAAAAAGAACAGATTTTAGTTATGCTTCTCTTTTTCAAAGAACTTAATGCTTAGCTATTATTGTTAGTACTAGAGAAGTAAGTTGGCAGTGACATTTGAAATATGATAAATAAAAGCCTACCGAATGTCTGCTTCTACTATTAGCACTTGTCTGATTTCCTTCTCCAGAAATTGCATAATGGAAACTACCATAGGGTTAATGAGAGTCAAATACACAACCTTACTTGTAATAAATATATTCTCTATAACTGTGTAATGATAAAGTCATAGTTATTGAAACTACCGAAGTTATTGAAACAGTGGTATAGGAGCTTTTTGCCTTTATCACCTGTATTATTAATTGGAGATAATTACTACAGAGCAGCTGGCTGTTGGTTTTAGGGGGCATCAATTGTTCTTCTCACCCAACTGTTGGCTAATAAGGATAGTCAACACATCTGTTTCAACAGCTGGTAATTAACAAAAGCCTAATTGCTGCAACTCTTTTAACATCCAATCTGTGAAAAAGAAGGGATGTAGAAGAATATTATTTACTTTGTGCTTTGCGCTCTCTGAAACCAGTTTCTCTTTTTTCTCTCTCCCTCCACTTTTTTTTCCTTACTTTGAACACCACTGCCTTTGTATGAAGCATTGAATGGCAAGAGAACACAATATGGTAATCCAGAGCTTAACTTTTTCAGATCTTTGTTGGTGTTTCTTATTGCAACATTTCTTTGCTAACTTGCAAGATAAAATGGATCAAAAGCATTTTGAGTAGTTCCATACAACAGTTAAAATCCGCAGCAGTGTGCCCTAGGCTGTGTTGCTGTTGTCTGCAGCATCCAAAAGGAAACAGGGAATTCTCTTTTTTTTTATGCTTTTCACATGCTTAAACACAACTCCCAAATAATTCCACGTTCATATACAGAATTTTCGTTTAATGTTTATATTGATTAACACAAATGAAGTCAGGTTTAGCAGTTTCTCTTCCTTTGTTTTGTCATCTCTTAAAAACTTCAGTTGCTTTGTTTAATGACTCTATGTCAACTTAAAGTATTCAAGAAAACTTAATTTGTATGTGAAATCGTGCTTCCTCTGTTTTTCTTTAAAATGTGTTTTGGTCTTTTTTAAAACTTTGTCTTTAATTCAGATAACTTAAGTTATCTCTTGTTGATTTTTAAGATGACTAGGAAATTTACTGGCTTAGTGTTAGAAACCAGAGTAAAATGGTTTCACAAATGAGAGACTTATAAATTAACATTTCTTTTCTTTGAAATTTCTTAGTACTCTTATTTAATTATGAACTATTTCAGTAAAAATATCTTTCATATAACCTTGGTTATAAAGCTCTATATTTATGTTTTATATAATTGTAATTTTTGCTAGTTACATATTAATGTTTACCTATTTAAAAATTTCCATGTAGAATGTAACTTATTAAGATGTTGTTTTCCTTTGTATAAGAATATATTTTTCCAGTTATCATGGCTGATTTTTCAGTAACCTTTTCCATAGTCTTACATTTTCTTTATAGCCTATATATATAAAAACTTTTCAATTAATGAAATTTTTAATTTTAATTAGAGATTACATGATCATACTGATTTTCCTTTTAATACATTCATAAAATTTGAGATTAATGTTAAGGTTAATCTGATAGATGGTGATTATGGTACTCATTTAATATGAGTATTAGAAAATTCCTTAGCAAAAATGTTACTCAAGTTCACTTGATTAAACTCGCTTCACTAACTTTTCAGTTGGCAATATTTCTACGCAGGCAGTTCTTTAATTGTCGTTAGGTATGTTGAAAGGTATAGAAGAAATTCTACCCAAGTGCTTGCCATGGACTGAATTGCAGATTGCATAATTTCAAAATTTTTTGCTGGCAGGACAAGTTTAAGTTTAGTTCAGCAGGTGTTCAGGTGGTGAAGTGTATTATAGATGTAGTGAAAAAACATATAAGATCCTGAACAAATAAACAAAATACTGCTGACTAAAATTCTAACTAAACAGAAGAGCACCAGCCTGTAGAGAAATGTTTACAACTCCTGTAAAGGAGGGGAATATTGTCATTTTGGGAAATGTTTGCATCTTGAGTTTAAATAAGAATTTAATTTTCTCTGTGTGCTCATGTTCTTAGTACCAGAGAGAGCAAGCTTGGTGAAAGGAATGTATCATGCCATGAGAAAGGAGAACGGGCTTTTGGGGGGAACTCACATTCCAGCTGATGCTTTAAGTGTTTTCTTGCATATAATTTTTTTTCCAGAGGAAATAACCTCAAGAACAAGTGGTGTGATAGACAGAAAATCAATAATTTAATGGATATTCTCTGAAGACTATGAATACTGCATGATTAACCTGTTTTCTAGACATTAAAAGAAGCAAATCTCATTAAATGATGGATAGATTATTAGTGAAGCCAGTGAGATGGTCAGTGGTTTTGTACATATTGGTATAAATGACTTTCGGAGGTATAGTCAAGAAGTCCTGGGAGCCAGACATCTAATGGGATCTAACTAACAACAAATTTAAGATCAAGGTAGCATCTTCTGAGATAGAGTTCATTCAGTGGAAAAGATAGAGCCTCCACAGCCTGAATTAATGGACAAAGAAATGGTTCAAAATAAATATGTTAAATTACTTATGGCTTAAAAATTGAATGATATCATACACTAAAAATAAAAATACAAAAATAAGACTTTAAAATAAATGACAGTGAGCAGAAAAAGAGCTACAAATTGGAGTAAACTACGTTACCTTTAGAGTCATCACAGTAGGATATAACAGCTTGTTAAAAGTTGGAGAAGAGGTAAAGAAGAAGAGGCAAAGTAGTTAATGTACAGACTCAGGATTGTTTATTTAATGGATAGTTAAGAGTTCTGTACTCAAATTCTGGTTCTGACACTAACTTTTATTTATAACCTTAAAACCTGAGAGGTTTGGGGCCTCCCTGGTGGCGCAGTGGTTGAGAGTCCGCCTGCCGATGCAGGGGGTGCGGGTTCGTGCCCCGGTCTGGGAGGATCCCATGTGCCGCGGAGCGGCTGGGCCCGTGGGCCATGGCCTCTGGGCCTGCGCGTCCGGAGCCTGTGCTCCGCAGCGGGAGAGGCCACAGCAGTGAGAGGCCCGCGTACCGCAAAAAGAAAAAAAAAAAAAAAAAAAAAAAAAAAAACAAAAAAAACCTGAGAGGTTTAAGTAAATAATTTCCTAAGAAGTGGTTCTGCCACCACAAGGAATTTTTTTTCCTTAAGGATTCATCATGTTAGAGGTAGTTAATGGGGAATGATTCAACTTCTACTTTTCAACATTTTATCAATTAAATAATTACTTATATATACTTTTCTCCTTTAAAATAAGCAAGACTATGATAACTTCTAAGTATTTGTTAAATTAGAATATGTGGCAGTTATTGGAAATCAGACATCTAACAAGCTTATAATATAGTTTATCACTCAACTGAACCATGCTAGCTGCTGTAGTGATTCTGACCATTAAACTGTTCTAAAGAGTTTTCATTCTTATATTATATCGTATTTATTGTAGAACAAAGAGGCTATTGTTTAAAGACAGGAAGCAAAAGAAATACTAATCATGTCACACTAGTTAATACAGAGCTTAAAAGTTATGATATTGAAAATATTGTTAGGGTGACTGTGTTCAAAATTTTACTTTACATTTCATATATTTGGATTTTAGACTGGATAGCCACAGTGGGTTGTTCTCAGAGAAGGGCTTGCAAGTGGCAATCTGATACCTTCTCTTGTATCTTTTCTATTTAAAAGCAATTCAGAAAAATTATTAAATTATTAAAATAATTAAATCCAGTTAATGTACCAAATGTGAGAATTCCAAACATTAAATTATAAAAACAGTTTGGTCTACTTTTGATTGCATAATGTGTGTTAAATTTCAGTATAGGCTTTTCCTTCCTGAAGTGTGGCAAAAACATACTGTGGTGACCATTGTGCTGCTGACCTGCCAGGTCCTGGACAAAATCTAACTCATGCATTGCTAGACCCACAAAAAATAGAGGAAAGCTTCCAAAGATTTTACTTCACCAAAAAATTGGGAGTTGAACCAGAAACATCCCCCTCTCCAATGGTAAGCAAACCAATGTACCCCAGCTACACCAGGGGCAAACATCTATGGAAGTACTTTGATCTTCACTTGGGATCCCAATATGAGCCAGAAACTGCAGCATTAATCCAGACTTCTTGAACTTTATCTAGGAATTGTCCCCACTGGCTCCCTGATGAAACAGACACAACTTCTCCTGAGAGAAAGGCATCACCAATTTAGTCCAGCACAATTCCATAAATTATTATCTGGAAAATGTGAATTCACAACAAAGGTCAATCAAGCACATGAGAAAGAAAACCATTATAAATGGTAATCAACAGACACAACAAACCCAAAAAAGAGAACACAAAAACACAATAAAGTCATCCGTAGAATATAGAATAGCTATGAACGAAATGCTTCAATGAATATTTAAATAAATAGATTATGAATCACAACTATGTGAATAAACCACAGTGTTTTCTAGGAAACACCAGGCAAATCTGAAAAAGAATCACATACAATTTTCAAAAAAAGAAAAAAAACATGAAAATAACACATTTTCAGACAACTAAAAATTAAGTTAGTCATTTTCAGCTTTGTATTAAAGAAACTTTCTTTAAATAGAAGGAACATGATTCCATAAGGCAGGGGTCCCCAACCCCTGGGCCATGGACTGGTACCAGTCCACAGCCTGTTGGGAACCAGGCCACACAGCAGGAGGTGAGCAGTGGGCAAGCAAGCGAAGCTTCATCTGCCGCTCTCCATCACTCGCATTACCGCTTGAACCATTCCCCCCACCCCCGAGTCCTTGGAAAAATTGTCTTCCACGAAACCAGTCCCTGGTGCCAAAGAGGTTGAGGTTGGCTGCCATAAGGAACCTTCCAACCAGGAAGGAATGAAACACAAAAAAAGTGACAAGTATAAATGCACAATGACTCAAGAAAATAATATTAATAATGTCCTTTGGGGTTCAAACCTAAATAAGATGAATTATAATACATTTAAAGAACAGTAACAAATAAATTGGGAGGAAAGTAAATAGAGTTAAAGGACTTTAGGTCCTCCCATTGTCCAGGAATATTAATATTAGATTTATGATAAGTCAACTTGAGTCTTGTAATTTCTGGGATAGCTGTTAAAAGAATGTGAAGGAAGCATTATGTTCAAATAAGGAAGAGGAAATGTGATAATAAAAGAACCCAAAATATAACAAGAAAAGGTAATTTTAAAACAAAAATGTAACAGAACTAGCAGGACAAATAGAAAGCACAAAATAAGAATGTATACTTAAGCCCAAGTCTAGAGGTAATTACATTAAATGTAAAATGATCAAATGTCCCAGTTAAAAGACAAAGATTTTTAGACTGGAAAAAAATACAGGCAAACCTCATTTTATTGCACCTTGCTTTATATTGTGCTTCACAGATACTGAGTTTTATACAAATTGGAAGTTTGTAGCAACACTTTGTCAAGCAAGTCTATCAGCACTGTTTTTCCAACAGCATTTGTTCACTGTGTGTCACATTTAATAATTCTCACTATGTCAGACTTTTTCATTATATTTGTTACGGTTATCTGTGATCAGGGATCTCTGATGTTACTATTGCAAAAGGATTATGACGCACTGAAGGCTCAGATGATGGTTAGCATTTTTTAGCAATAAGTATTTTTTAATTAAGGTATGCACATTTTTTTAGACATAATGCTATTGCACACTTAATAGACTACAGTATAGTATAAACATAATATTTATATGCACTGGGAAACCAGAAAATTCATGTCACTTTGTTTATTGAAATATTCACTTTATTGTGGTGGTCTGGAACCGAACTCGCAATATCTCTGAGGTCTACCTTTATGCTGTTTACAGTAGTCGCGTCTAAACCTAGGCATGTAAAGAAGATTGACGTTAACAGGATATAAAAAAGATACGCCATGCAAACACAAATAAAAAGAATGCTGTTGAAACTCTATTAATATCAGGGAAAATAGAATTTAAAGCTGCAAGGTTTTTAAATTCATTTATTTTGCTTTATATACAATAGGTGAAATCATGGCTCACTGACAAGATGGTTTCCTGTCACAATGCAGTGTTACCATGCAAGCACGTGGTTGCCATACAACCACTATTAACTCCTTTTTTTCCTTCCTATCATTATGTGCCCTGGCAAACCTGTTCTAGAACAGTGTGAATTTCAGGTATTTTGTTTCATCGCCCCCAGAAACATGTTCATCTAGACAAATCAAACATTTCCTTTCTTCATTTCTCCATGTATCTGACATCATTAACCAAAAACTTATAAAGACCAACAGATATTCAGCAGGCTCTATGTAAACCTGTAGTCTCTGGCACTTTAGATACATAGTCAGCAGACTATGGCCTCTGGACCGGCTGCCTGTTTTTATAAATAAAGTTTTTTTTATGAACAGCCATGCTTGTTCATTTACATATTGTCTATGGCTGCTTTCACTTTACAACAATAATTGAGTAGTTACAACAGAATCTTTATGGCTCACTAGTCTAAAATATTTATTATGATCATAGTCCTTAACAACCATGCTTTAGATGACCACATGGCTTGAACTTACACTTTAAGCCCAATTCCTTCTCACCTTATTGACCTGTTACTTGATACAATGCTATTCCTTACTGACATAAAGTTATTTCCACAATAATTTCACATCAAAGTTTCAATCGTGTCTATTGTACAGCTTATATATTTGTTCACTTTGATATGGCTATACAGTATGGTAAGTTATCTCATTTTATCATTGTATAATCATCCTGAA
Organism: Mesoplodon mirus; assembly: GCF_964341445.2. Classification (NCBI taxonomy): domain Eukaryota; kingdom Metazoa; phylum Chordata; class Mammalia; order Artiodactyla; family Ziphiidae; genus Mesoplodon; species Mesoplodon mirus. Next base: position 127,347,126 of record NC_138979.1, read on the forward strand.
ACATGATGATTATCACCCCCATTTTATCAGAGAGAAAATTGAAGTTCAGTGGCTCTAACCTGTTCAGTTATTCATAGAATAATTCAAAGAACTAATTGCTGGAAGTCAAACCCAAGTTTGTCCTTAATCACTGTGCCGTGCTCTCTTTCTTGCATACTTCTCTCTACCCTCCTTTTCTCTGTTTCATGGTTTCTGCTCACTGCTCGTAGGCCATTGTCTGCCTATGAATGTTTTTATTTCTGCTTGAATTTCTTTCCTCTCTCATGTCAGATGATAGATCACTAGACAGTGCATATATGCCTGCTTTTAAGTCTAGAACCTGATCATCCTTGGTCTGAGAGACATGACATGAGGACAAAACATAACAACCTCTGAGGAATAACCTTGGAAGAGCAATACACTGTAGTAATATACTGTGGTGGACAATCCCAGTCTTCCTATGAAGGGGAAATGTAATTGAAATCAGTAATTTGTATCTTTCTGATATAGTAGCTTCTAATTTTTTTAGATATCCTTTTACAGTGTTTCTTTACTAGGTTCTTAACATGCTTCTGAGGTTCAAAAGTCAAATACTAGAATGGCTATAGTCATATTGTTTGAGCCATTGTGTAATCAGACATATTGTTTGAAAACATCTAATAAGGTATCTTACAGATGTGTTTAATAATGTAGCACAGTCTATATACTTGTGGTTACTCTGTAAAACACTTCTATTAAAACAATTAACACACATGTTAATTGCATGTTAATAATAAGCAATATTTTCCAGATAGTTGTATTCTAGTTCCACTTTCCTTCTAACCAGCTATGAAACCTTGAACAATTTCCAAATGTTTCCCTAAACGTGTTGTATTAGCAACAATTTCCTAACCTAAAAAAAGTAGGGGACTGTATTACCTCTGAGATCCTTTTCAGGTCTAACATTATTTGATTCCGTGATTTAATTTGTGCTGTATGTTTCTTGATTTAACAGATATCACACATAAAATCAGATGCCTATGGACTTATATGTACTACCAAATGTAAAATACATAGCTAGTGGGAAGCAGTTGCGTAGCACCGGGAAATCAGCTGGGTGCTTTGTGACCACCTTAGAGGGGTGGGATAGGGAGGGGTGGGAGGGAGACACATGTATAACTGATTCACTTTGTTATAAAGCAGAAACTAACACACCATTGTAAAGCAATTATACTCCAATAAAGATGTTAAAAAAAAAAGATCAAATGCCTCTGTTCTCTGATAAAAACAGATTTCTGTTAATGGTCTTGCAGGTTCCAAAGGAAGGCTTAACTGTATCAGACTATTACTATTAAAAACACATTCAAAAACAAACATAACAAGATGTAAAGTAAGATAAAAGTGGTTTCTCCACAATATCTATAAAAAATAGTGTTCAGTGATGTGAATAGTATAGTCTTTTCTTTGTCATTCCACATTACTAGGTAAAATTCTAAGGAAACGATGTAGTTCATTTCTAATCCAGTAGTAGTACGAATGGTTGTCCTATTTAAATGGCATTGCTGAAGATATAGTTTAGAAATAATGAGATACTTAATTATAAGGTTAACCTAACATTAGTTAACCAACATTTTTTTCAGTCAATTTAGGTAAATAAGTTCTGGAGAAGTGATAATATATAGCATAGTAACAATACTGAATCATATATTTGGAAGTTACTACGAGAGTAAATCTTAAAACTTTTCATAACGAAAAAAAATTTGTAATCATGTGAGGTGACAGATGTTAACTAAACTTATTGTGGTATTTATTTTGCAGTATGTATATACACCAAATCATTATGTTGTACACCTAAAGTTAATATAATGTTGTATGTCAATTTTATCTTAATAAAACTGGAAATAAAAAAAGAGAAAAGATACAACACACACACATACACACACACATCCCAGAATGCTGTATATTGAAGTATAAGGGAGAAATATGTATTTTGGACCAAATAAGCTTGAATATGTATTTGAGTTCTATCAGTCACTCGCTCTGTTATATTTACAAGTTGCTTAATGTTCATGAACCTCAGTTTTATCACCTGCAAAATAGGGATACTAGGAGCTATCTCATAGATTGATTGTGAGGATAGACTATAGTAATGGATTTCAAGTATTTGGTACAATGTCCAACCCATAGAAGGCATTCAACAAATGGCATTGCTATTGTATTGATAGTTAACCACAAATGGTTTTTGTTTTGTTTTGTTTTTTATAAATTTATTTATTTATTTTTGGCTGCGTTGGGTCTTCGTTGCTGCATGCGGGCTTTCTCTAGTTGTGGCAAGCGGGGGCTTCTCTTATTGTGGAGCACAGGCTTTAGGCACACGGGCTTCAGTAGTTGTGGCACACAGCAGGCTCAGTAGTTGTGGCTCCTGGGCTCTAGAGCTCAGGCTCAGTAATTGTGGCGCGTGGGCTTAGTTGCTCCACAGCATGTGCGATCTTCCCGGACCAGGGCTTGAACCCATGTCCCCTGCATTGGCAGGCGGATTCTTAACCACTGCACCACCACAGAAGCCCTTGTTTTGTTTTTTATTGAAGTATAGTTGATTTACAATGTTGTGTTAATTTCTGCTGTACAACAAAATGATTCAGTTATACATATGTATATATACATTCTTTTTTATATTCTTTTCCATTATGATTTATCACAGGACTTTGAAAATATTTCCCTGTGCTATACAGTAAGACCTTGTTATTTATCCATTGTATATATAATAGTTTGCATCTGCTCACCCCAAACTCCCACTCCATCCCTCCGCCACCCACCTCCCCCTTGGCAACCACAAGTCTGTTCTCTTATGTCTGTGAGTCTGTTTCTGTTTCACAGATAAGTTCATTTGTGTCATATTTTAGATTCCACATGTAAATGATATCACATGGTATTTGTCTTTCTCTTTCTGAATTACTTCACTTAGTATGATAAGCTCTAGTTCCATCCATGATGCTAAAATGGCATTATTTCATTCTTTTTTATGACTGAGTAGTATTCCATTGTATATATGTTATCTTCTTTACCCATTCATCTGTCAGTGGACATTTAGGTTGTTTCCATGTCTTGGCTATTGTGAATAGTGCTACTATGAACATAGGTGCTACTATGAACGTAGTGCTACTATGAACATAGTGCTACTATGAACATCCTATGTATCTTTTTTTTTTAATTTATTTTATTTTTGGCTGCGTTGGGTCTTCATTGCTGCATGCAGGCTTTTCTCTGGTTGCGGTGAGTGGGGGCTACACTCCCTTGCGGTGCTCAGGCTTCTCATTGTGGTGGCCTCCCCTGTTGCGGAGCAAGGGCTCTAGGCACGCAGGCTTCAGCAGTTGTGGCATGGGGGCTCAGTCGTTGTGGCTCATGGGCTCCAGAGCGCAGGCTCAGTAGCTCAGTAGTTGTGGCGCATGGGCTTAGTTGCTCCGCGGCACGTAGGATCCTCCTGGAACAGGGCTCGAACCCATGTCCCCTGCCTTGGCAGGCGGATTCTCAACCACTGCGCCACCAGGGAAGCCCCTATGTATCTTTTTGAATTATAGTTTTGTCTGGGTATATGCCCAGGAGTGTAATTACTGGATCATATGGCAACTCTATTTTTAGTTTAAGGAACTTCGTATTGTTGTCCATAGTGGCTGCACCAACATACATTCCCACCAACAGTCTAGGAGGATTCCCTTTTTTCCACACCCTCTCCAGCATTTGTTATTTGTAGACTTTTTAATGATGGCCATTCTGACTGTTATGAGGTGGTATCTCATTGTAGTTTTGACTTGCATTTCTCTAATAATTAGCGATGTTGAGCATCTTTTCATGTGCCTGTTGGCCATCTGTATGTCTTCTTTGGAGAAATGCGTATTTAGTTTTTCTGCCCATTTTTCGACTGGATTGTTTGTTCTTTTTTGTTCCTGAGTTGTATGAACTGTTTGTATATTTTGGAAATCAACCCCTTGTCGGTTGCATCATTTGCAAATATTTTCTCCCATTCCGTAGGTTGTCTTTTCATTTTGTTTATGGTTTCCCTTGCTGAAGCACAAATGTTTTTAAGTTTTATCAATTTAGGAAGCACACTTGGCAGTTTCTTTATAATGTATATAACTTCACAGAGTATGTAACTTTTAAGTATATAAACACACACAATTATCATGGGACCCAGCAATTCCAGTCCTTGGTGGTTATGTAAATAAGAGAAATGAAAGCATATTTCCACAAAATGATCAATATGCAGATGTTTATAGCTGCTTTATTAAAACTGCCAAAAGGTGGAAACAATCCAAATATTCATCAACTGGTGAATGAATATACACATTGTTGTACATCCATGCAATGGAATATGCTCAGTGATATAAAGGAATGAACTACGGATACATGTAATAATATGAATGAATGTTAAAAGCATTAAGTAAAAGAAGCCAAATTCAAAAGGCTGCCTACTATATGATATTTGTATGGCGTTCTAGAAAACGGAAACCTATAGGGGTGAAAATCACATCAGTGGTTTCCAGGGGCTGCGTGTAAAGGAAGGACATTGACTGCATTGTTGCATGAAGGAACATTTTGGGGTAGTGAAAATATTCTGTATCTTGACTGTGATTGTTATTATATGACTCTATACATTTTTCAAAATTTACACAACTGTACATCAAAAATGGGTGAATTTTTACTTTGTCTAAATTATAACTCAATAAGCCTGCCTAAAAAAATTCATCCATGTATATACTTACATATGTGATGCATGTTTTACTTCAATAAAATTTTTGCCTAAAAATTCAAGTTTAAAAAGTGCTATACTTCTGTAAAATGTCTAGCATACAGTTGTCCATACAGTCGTCCCTCGTTATCTGGAGGGCATTGGTTCTAGAACCCCCACAGATACCAAAATCTGCGGATGTTTACATCCCTTATTCGGCCATCAAGTAACTGTGGATGTGGAACCCACAGATACAGAGGACTAATGGTATATAGAAATTCTGACTCACTGTAGGCTTTGCTCAAAAATACGTTTTTAAGTATGTTTATCCAAAATTTCAAGGTAGAATATAAATATAAAGATTCCAAATAGTAAGTAAAAAGGAGAATATAGATATTTTAATCCAGTATAAGTAGAGGAAAAAAGAAACAAAGGAAAAGGATGCCAAATATGAAAAACATGTAAAAATAAGTCCAAATATATCTGTAATCCCAATGTACTGCACATGTTCACAACGTGTGAAAGTAACTATAATCAGGATACACGTATTAATACAAATAAGAGTCAAAAGCATAATACTATCCCAAAAAGCAATTGTCTGCGAATGTGTAGAGTATCATTTATATAAAGTTTAGAAACATGTAAATAATCAGCTGTATTATCTGTAAGTACGTAACTACATAGTAAATGTATAAAATATTCTTGAAATTGATGAACCCAAAATCATGGAAGTGTTTCACTTTGGGGGTTGGAGGGAAGGAAGGGAATGTAGCTAGTGAGTGCAACACATGGGTTGGGGTGGGGGATTTCTTTTTTAATAGGAAGCAAAATAACAAAAATTCTTTTAAATTTAAAACAAGGTTTTTAACAGTGTGTAAAAAGTACCATCAATATTGTAAATAGATGTATTTAGTTGCAAATATACATATATGCTTGTATGTGTATAGGCTATTTCTGGAAGGATATACAACAAATAGGTAACTGGAAATTTCAGAAGGAGATTTGTAGTACTGAAGATTGGGGGTGGGAGATTTACAAGTAATTACCAGAAATATGGGAAATATGATGACAGAGAAACAGGAAAAGTATGTTGTTTGCTAATTTTTTGTTTTTGAGATGAAATATATTTTTGACTTGTAATGTGATGGAATTATATGATATTAATAATGGAAGTAGGAAATGCAGTAGACGTAAGTGGCACATTTAAGTTAGTTAAATTTTCTTACATTGCATATACCATAAATCCAACTCAAACTAGCCTAAGCCAAGAAAAAAAAAAAAAGATTTATGTACCCAGCAAGTCCAAGAAATGGATCTAGATCTGTCTGGTGTACCAGGATCCAGGATACAAATGACCTCATCAAGATTCAGTTTTCTTCTGGGCCTAGTGGGGTGGACTACTCTGTTTGAACGATCTAGATCAGATATACCTGAGGTAGTGGGGAAGGAAGTTCATCCTAGCCACCAAGACTGAACAGGATCACTGTGGCAAAGTTGACCAGGTAAGCGTATATCTGATAAAGTAGCGGAAGGAGCTTGTAACGCCAGAAAGTTTATAATAACTTTGAACATAGTCACCAGGGCCTAAATACAAGATTAGGCATTTGGAATTGATAAATTAAGTGGATTGCTATGAAGCAACACCAGATCTTCGTAGCCAACTAAATATAGGAAGAGAAGTGAAATATTCATTATTACCAAAGCATGGGAATTTACAGTTCTCACGGTCTCATTTTCATTGCAGAAATTTCTTAGGCAGAATCTTCGTTACGACTTTTTCCTGCTAGAACAGTGTTGGTTTTGTTTCTTAGTTTGGGTTTTTTGGGGGGGTTTAGGTTTGCTTTTTGCAGAAGTACCAGGTACAAAATCTTCAAAATAATCATCTTTTTATTAACATTGCCTTAACATTATTAACATTAACATTGTCACATATTTATTTAGCAAATTCTCAATTACCTGTCAAATAGTTGATATTTCTTAAATTACATGCAACAGGATGTCTGATGTTTTGTAAGTTGAATGTGATATATCCTTTTTTGGGCAATTCTTTTTGATTTGTTATTAGTCACATTGGGTATCTGGTCTTCCAAGTTACCATTTCAATCACATATTATAGTATACTGAAAACTGGCAAAGCTGTTAATTATTGGCATCAAGAACCAGCTTTACATGCTTTTTTAATAATTTTTGAGACTGTTTCATCTATAATTCTAGAATGTGACATGTTGAAGCAAGCACTCAAACATCTTAAATTTAATTAAAAAGTAACTCTTTGTTAGAATTTGCTAGCCCAGATAGAGAACTAATTAATTAATTTAGTGCCTAATTTTATATACAAAGATCTAAACTGCTGCATGCTTTTATAATCTGCATTATTAAAATAGAAAAGTGGCATTGTCTAATGTTCATTTATATTACACTCATTAATTTTCCTATGATCAGATTTCACAATTTGTTTTGTGACTTTGTTCTTATGCAAGAAAATAATTTCAGTGAAGTCATATGATTTCAGCAAAATTAGTGAATTTCTGCCTCCAACTTTTGATTACTTTTTAATTATTACAATTAGTGTAGTTTGTGAGGTATGTGATACCAGTTTGCTTTGTGTTATCTATCAAACACCATTTAAAGTGAAAGATAGCCTTTTCATGGAAATTAAACTTTGAATAAACAAAACTGAAATCTGACTTACCAGTACCATACTTTAAATGTTGGGTTGATAACTCTTTTTGACTATGCCTGAAATTCAGTGGGAATGATGGTTGGAAGGTAGCAATTCTTTTTAAATTACTAGTTTGAACCCTATTGAAACACTGATTAAGACTCTTTAAAATTTGAGTATTATAGGCAGAGACGAACAATAACATCCCTTGAATAAAATATTTCTAACATTCAAGATTGCTGCCATTCTCCCTTTAGAGATTTTTTTTTTTCTGCAGAAAAGGAATTGAAGAGGTTAAATCATATCTGTAAGAATCAGGTTGTAGTCTTGTGTATTTTTTTTCATGTTAAATATCAAAGATGACTTAACATATTTAGAATTTTCTGAGTTTCTATTAATAAAGTTAAAAGAAAATCTAGCAATCAGGCAGTGGAGCCACATAAAATTTATATGTGAAACACCCACTGCGCTTATCTCTAGATAATGCTCTGAACCCACGTTCCACTTTCTGAATTCTGTGTATAAAGTTAAACATTGCAGAAAGGCATATATCTGATGATACAGGTGAATAAGGTTGAAGTTTAGTAATGAGCAAAGTTGGTAAATTTAATATGTTCATGTCTTTAGTATTTCTGTTATTAATATAATTGGGTTATTTTGTGGGAAATTATGAACCACTACTAAAAATATGATAGGTTTTAAACTCCCAGAAATTAAACTTCTATTCATACTATAGTACTGTATTTTAATGTACCAAACTAATATTAAGTTTCTTAAAATATTAATTGCAGGCAAAGTTGTTAGCTATGCAACAAGCCAGAGAAACTGCAGTTCAACAATACAAAAAACTGGAAGAAGAAATCCAGACACTTCGAGTTTACTACAGGTAAAATTCTTTTTATCCTAGGCATAAATAAATGTTAGTTTGGGAAATGTTTCTACCTAATTTTATAGTGGTGAATGAGGAAATACCTCAATGAAATTAAACGTTATTCACTTAAGACATTTTTGTAGTTTCAAAATGATTCAGGCATAAAATATTAATTATTGTACCTTTTTTCCTTCCTGTATTTGGTAAAGTATAAGTTTAGACTCCCATTATAAAATGGGAATTATAAAATTTACATAGCTCTTAACTAGTTGTCTAAATGGAAGCTGCTTAGCTCTTGAACAATTGCTCATCTAAATGGCACCTCTAAAATGATGGCATACATTTTTTAAATAGTACATGAAAAGCAGTTAATAATAGCCTTTCACCTATCATAGTATGAGAAGTTTCTAAAGGAAGGCCACTAAAGGATTTTTAAGACTTATTTAATTTATGCTCCAAGAGTAGTTGTGAAATTAATTCAGTAGGTCACACTGGCATTTTTTAATGAAAAGAAATAGAATAGAAAATGTCAGAGTGCAGAAAGGGTAAATATTGTTTTGTGATATTTTTGTTTCAGTTTTGTGTTGTGTGAGAGAGAAATAAGATTGTGTCTTGGGCTGTATTTAAAATATATATTCTCGGGCTTCCCTGGTGGCGCAGTGGTTGAGAGTCTGCCTGCCGATGCAAGGGACACGGGTTCATGCCCCGGTCTGGGAAGATCCCACATGCCGCAGAGTGGCTTGGCCCGTGAGCCATGGCCGCTGAGCCTGCGCGTCCGGAGCCTGTGCTCTGCAACGGGAGAGGCCACAACAGTGAGAGGCCCGCGAACCGCAAAAATAAAATATATATTCTCACAGTGGATCATAGTCTAAAAAAAAAAAAAGGTTTGAAAAGTGATGTACAATGCCCTGCGTATTTTTTAATACTCACAAAGATTTTAAAAACCTTGTCTGAAATGTAAGAATTCACTAACTGGGGCTGTAGGTTATTGAAAGATTTTTTTTTAAAATTTGGTCCCCCTCTTAAAATATAAGTACATAAAATGTAATTAAATCAAAATCAGTTTTACTGAAATAAAATACGTGCCATTATTAATACATTATTAATATATTAATAATTAAATAACTAGATCTAACAGCAAGTCTATTAAAAACTGTAATTTCAAAGTAGTAATGACTGTAAATGGTATTTTGAGGATAACTGCAAACACTGAAATGTGACATGAAAATACCAGTGGTTTCTATGGCGTAAACTCTCAAGAGCCACTAATAATACTACTATAGTTTGTTGCCTGTGTTCATAATTGTAGGAAATACTGTATTTAACATGAGAGTGAAAAATAAAGATGAAAATTTTTTCCCATCCTCCTGTGAAGAACCCATGTTTTGGAGCAATGTTATTGACATATACAGTAATTGGTTATTGTTACGGGTTGAATTGTGTCCCTCAAAAAAATATATTGAAGTCTTAACCCCTAGTACCTCAGAATGTGATCTTATTTGGAAATAGGGTCTTTACAGAGCTAATCAAGTTAAAATGAGGTCATTAGCATGGGCTTTAACCCAGTATGACAAGTTTTTATAGAAAGTAGAAATTTGGACACAGAGCCACAAGCAGAGAGAGAAGACTATATGAAGACCCAGGGCAAAGACAGCCTTGTGCCTGGAGTGATGCATCTACAAGCACATGAATACCAAGGACTGGCAGCAAACACCAAAAGCTAGCAGAGGCATGGAAGGATTCTCCCTTATAGCTGTCAAAGAGGACACAACCCAGCAGAAACCTTTATTTTGGACTTATAGCCTCCAGAACTGTGAGACAATAAATTTCTGTTGTTTTAAGCCCCCTAGTTTGGGTACTTTGTCACAGCAGCCCTAGGAAACTAATACAGTTATCAAATACCAAGTATGTTTGTTTGATGACTGCCTGTGGGGAATCATTTGCTTGCAGTTAGAATCAGTAGGCACATAGGTAAGCAGAACCCTGATAGCAGTTGAAGACATCCCATCCTTTTTTTTTTTTTTTAAGAGAGTAAATGTAACAGTCTTTCCTCTGTATTTTACACCAGTGAATTCTCAACTGTAACTGTGCATTAGAATCACTTGAGGAGCCTCTAAAAGTCCTGATCCCCATCCCATCGCAGGCCAATTACTTCAGAATCTCTTGGGGTAAGACTCAGCTATCAGTGTGTTTCAAGCTCCTTAGAAATTCCCTTGTGCAGCCAAGTTTGAAGGCTGCCATTTTACATTCACACTTCAGTTAAGTGCATTAAATTAGGGTTGCTTCTTGGTAGAATAATAGAAGCACTTATTAAACCCTTTATTAAGACTTATGAATAATGTGTGATTTGTGCCCAGACCTTGGATATTGCAGTATGGTATGTAGTAGTTTCATCCCATTGGTAGGGAGAGTTTTTATGGAAACCTCTCCTGCCGTCCTTGTGAGATAGGACAGCAGGTGCTCTGTTGTTAAAGTGACAGTGTCTGAGAATGCTGAGAGCAATGCTTAACCTTGCAAAAATTGACTTTACTTACTGAAAAACAAACCTTGATACCGGTTCTTGATGCTCCTTCTCTTTGCTGAATTGCAGATTATTGAAAGATTTTTGAAAATTATGAAGCTTAAACAGTTATCTTTCAAAGACTTTTTTTAATCTACATGAATCTAACAGAGCTAAATAACCTCTTCTAAATAAAGAGTTAACAATTATTGGCTCAAAGATAAGCTTCACAAGGACCCCTCTCACTGATACTTCTAAAAAAAAAATCTGCTAATGATGTCGTTAAGCTACAGGGATTTGCAGTTGACAGTCCTGCCTTGCATGACCTTATATAAATGAACCTCTCCAAGACCATTTCTTTTTTGTAAAATGAGAATTATAGTATGTATCTTACAGAGTTATTTTAAGTATATACAGCTCTTAACACAGTATTTGGCTTGTTGTTAGTGCTCAACTAATGTTAAGTTAAACTTATTTTTACAACAAGAAGTCAGTGAGGTAAGAGTAGAATCAGAAACTATGATATCACTGAAGCCAAGGATGGAGATTTTTTTTTAAAAAGTCAGATGTTTCTGAATGGTTAAGTAAGATGAGGGCAAAAGTATCCTTTTTGTTTGAAATTAGGTGGTCATTAGTGACCTCTACAAGAGTAGTTTTAATAGAGTATTCGGTATAGAAGCCAGTTTTTTGTAAGTTCAAGAGTGATTTGAGGGAAAGAAGCATAGAAATTTGGACTATAAAGTGATCCTTGAATAAACTTGAACAAGAAAGATGTTAATGATAGTTGAGAAGAAAGGAATGTGGGTTAAGGATTTTGTTTTTTGATTTTGAAAAATGGCAGACGCTTGAGCATGTTCATGGCTCATAGGAAGGAGCCAAAAGAGAGAACAGAATTCCCCCAAATTTAGAAAGAGATGGAATTGAGAATCTGCAGAAGGGTTTGCCTTGAACAGGAAGATGGTCACTTTGTGCTTATAGACAGGAGCGAAGGATATAAGAATAGCTGTGAATGTTAATAAATTTAAGCTCACAATTAATAGTTCCTTTTTTTTAAGGTATAGAGAACATTCTGTGAGGATATACAGAAATTTATTTTAAATGGAACAGGAGTAAGATCCCTGGGATGTAGAATCCTAGGAAGGAAGAGGCAATAACCCAAAACAACAAAGCTTAAATTTCCTGGAATCTCAGATTCTGCTTTAAGTGAAAGTAAACAATATTTCTTACACACCTGAATAGATGGTGGTTACAAATCCATACGTGAAACACAACAAATTCATAGAGATATTACCATTTTTTCTTCAAAGTTTCATCTGTTATAGAGGACAAGGGAAAAGTTCCATATTTATTGTGAAGAAAACCAAGACTAATTCTGTAATTTTCATGCGTGTTTGCATGTTTTATGTATATCATCATAGATAATGGATTTTTAAAATACAGTTTAAGAAAAAATACACTTTCAGTTATGCAAATCAGTTTTACATGCAAATATATATATACATATACATATATACATACATGTATTTTGTCATGTCAAAGGAAGTTATTCATCAATGATCAAGAAAAAATACACTGAGAAAAATCTAGGAATAAGACAGTAAGCTAGAGCCAGGAGTAAGTCAGCTTGAATGTATGCCATGAAACGGGGAAAGAATAAGCCTTAAGAATAAGTCTGGCTCTCAAGACTTTCCAGCCGCCAAAGCAGAAGAGAATATTAGTGTTAGGAGCAGATTAAAATATGCTGATGACATTTATTCTACCTTTCCTTTACTTCTACCAATTAGTGATACTGGCCTTATTCTTTTAAAATTTTTTTCCAAAAATCATTTTCTTTTGCTGGGTTATGCTAAGAGCTACTGTTATTATAAGCATTCCATTTCCCTGAATGGAAATAAGGAATATGGAAGTATATATTGATATTACGAGGTTTCTCTATTCTGTTTGTTTCCTTTGAGTTTTAGAAGACTTTGAATACTAAGAAAAGGAAATGTTGGCCCTTTGTATCCTTTGGCACACTTAGAGACAGAGGCAAGTGAGGTGAATGGGTAGGGATACTAAACTTACCATTATAACTGATGGCTGTTTCACATTAAAGCGGAAAGGATAGCAGGAGAGGAATAGCAATGAGAAGCTTTAAAATAAATTTTACATATTACTAAAGTGCTATTAGTAAAGTCTTAGTACCTCCTTTGTGCTGAATACTGAATTCATTTGCAACAGCTTCATTAGTCTAAACAGTTTCATCAGGGAAGAATCTTAAACTTTTAAGAGTTAGATTTGTATTTAGTAATGATCTTTTCCTGTTCTTTAAACCTGTAGTGCTGCATTCCTAAGCTCAGGAGGCATAATAATAACAAACTCTTTTCTAATCGAGAGAAAGCCTAAGTTTCAATGTTTGCTGATTTTATAGTGCTTCCTTATATTTCCTTTTGCTTAAAGAAAGTATAAATTCAACTGTGTAGATAAGAATGATCCTGTTGTTTAGTGCCAGTAGACTAGGATTTAATATACTTGTAATACTAGCAGATTATGTTTTAAATTTTTTCTATGTTTTGTGTAATTCCAAGTGAGAAGTTGTGATGCCTTTCAGAACATGGTAAATTTCGCATTCTAGACCAAAAATATTGAATAATGTGCTTCATATTTTAAGGTGATATGCTTCCTATAATTGTAATAGTATTTTTCAAAATAATTAAATAGAATAGTTAAGTGTTTGGCATAGTGAATACAGGACTAAAAATAAATCCTACTTACTGGGTTCATGACATACTACATTTCAAAGTCACAGAAGCCATAAAGGTAGAAGCCATGTAAAATATACTCAAAAAGAGGGTGAAGTGCTTATTTTCTACATTCTTTTTATAAATTTTATTTAGTGTGGGTCTTTTTTTACTTCCTGTGTCCATTTTTTTGTCTGTATATATGTTATCTTTAGTAATCAGAAATATTACTGACTGTCACTAGGAACTGGTTGGGGTTTTTTTGTGTGTGTGATGGTGATAGTTTTTCATTCAATTATGTGTTCTTTTAGTCAGAACTACACATCAATTAGACAATCAGTAGTAATGATAGCATGCAAACTCTAGCCATGAAGCAACATTTTTCTCAATGCAAATCCCTCATCAAGAGGGGTTGAACACTCGATCCTGACCTCTTAGTTCTATGTTCTAATCAGTTGTGCTAACTGGACTGCCCAAAGACATAAACATTTTGTCATATATATATTTTCTATAGGGACTAATTATCATGGAGCTGTGTCAAGGTACCATACTGCCAAAGCAGTAATAAAAAGAAAAAAAGAGTACCTGAATTCTTCCATCTTTCCCATTGATCAGATTTTTTTTTTAATGTAGGCAAGCTGCAAGCTTTCTAGGTTTCAGTTTCTTTAACTTGGACTTGAGGCTTTCTCTGGTTCTAACATTCTGTGAAATTTATAACCCTTTTATATGAGGCAGATTAAGTTTTTTGTTTAGTGATGTTTAGAATCAGAACTATCTTCTTATACCAATGAGTTGCACCTGTATGTTAGTTACTTCACCTATGAACAAATAATTATGAAAATCAGGGAGATGATTTAGTTGAATGTTTTTTGAAAACTGTAAAGTACTGTGCAAAGGAAATGTATTAATAGTATCATTGATCAAAATACTCTAAAAGTTTTTGCTTTATTGACATATAAGACAACAATTAAATTACTACAGAGGCTATTTCTAACAAAATATTTTATGTCTTCTATGACTTTGTATCCAAACGGACACTTTTTTTGCATTACTGAGTTTCACTATTTTCTGTGCCTTATTCTAACAGTAAGTTATAAGAATAAGACTAAAATTCAACATGTATAGCTCTCAGGTGCTCTTTTTTATTCTATAAAATGGCCCAGCTTTCTCTTTTAAAAACATTTAACAGGGCTTCCTTGGTGGCGCAGTGGTTCAGAGTCCGCCTGCCGATGCAGGGGACACCGATTTGTGCCCCAGTCCGGGAAGATCCCACATGCCACGGAGCGGCTGGGCCCGTGAGCCATGGCCACTGAGCCTGCGCATCCGGAGCTTGTGCTCTGCAACGGGAGAGACCACAACAGTGTGAGGCCCGCGTACCGCAAAAAAAAAAAAAAAAACATTTAACAAAATATTTTGCCATTTAATCATTGTGGTTAGCAAAAGGTCCAAAGTTAGATTGGGCTTGCCAATTATAGATCCTGGAGTTTGCCATCTATTAACATTATTTTTATCAGCTTGAGAAAAATTTAGTTTTTTATTTTGTTAAACAAAAAAGTAACGTGTTTCCCTTGTTCTTGGCACTATTATTATAGTTCCACAGATGCCTGTTGCCTTCTACATAGGTAATCTTTGACTTGTCCCTTTTTACAAATTTAATTAGTAACCAAATTTTGCTAGATTTTTCCTTGCAATGTCTCCTTCTTTGCAAAGTTCCTGCCTTAGACCAGACTTGTATATTTTCATGCCCAGGCTTTTCTAGCTACTTCATCTACTTGTCTCCATTCCTTACTCCTCTTAAGATGCCTGAAACGTTATTTTCAACCTCTCAATCAGCCATCAACAGTATTTAGTAATACCACTTTACCTATACAATAAATTCCAAACTCTTTAACCTAACACTCATGAACCCTAGATATTGCTGCCACCTCTTTTTTTTGTTGTTTTGCCACCTCTTTTTCTGATTTAGTATTCCACTAATCACCTTTTTACCTTCTGGTTTCATTCATATTTGTGTCACTGATGCTAGTACACTGCCTTACACATAGTAGGCACTCAACAAATATCCGTTATACTAAATCAACTATTACTTGCACTCTCAAAATGAATTGTTCGCTCTTTCCTAAACACACCCCCCCCACCAAATTTCCCACTTCAGTGCTTTCTTTTTTTATTATTTTTATTTATTTATTTATTTACTTTTGGCTGTGTTGGGTCTTCGTTTCCGTGCGTGGGCTTTCTCTAGTTGCGGCAAACGGGGGTCACTCTTCATCGCGGTGTGCGGGCCTCTCACTGTCGCGGCCTCTCCCGTTGCGGAGCACAGGCTCCAGATGCGCAGGCTCAGTAGTTGTGGCTCACAGGCCTATCCACTCCGCTGCATGTGGGATCTTCCCAGACCAGGGCTCGAACCCGTGTCCCCTGAACTGGCAGGCAGATTCTTAACCACTGCGCCACCAGGGAAGCCCCAGTGCTTTCTTTTATGTCACCTTATTCCCCCTGGAATACTCCATCTCTAACCTATCAGATTCTTATTGAGCCTTTAGAACACAATTTAAGTACTAACTGTTCTGGTAATCTTTTTCTGATCTTCTCAACCAGAAATGATCTCATTCTACCTAAAATTAACTACCATAATTATTCACAGTGCTCTCTCACAATACATACCTCATGCTTACCTATGTAATAGTTGTATGAATATTTCTCTTAATTTCCCTGCTAGGGCTTCTATTCTTTATATATAATAGGCCTTCAGTAAATATTTGCCAAGCAAATGAATAAATAATCAAATTTAACACTAGATTGAAAGTTTCTTCAGATTAAAAGTTTCTTCTGCAGAATGGTAGCCTGTGTAATACACGTAATAAGAACAATGATGAGTAAATGATTGGAGGTAACATGGACTTACTTCGCCATTTCAGTTAGTCAGTTGTGGGGGTGTGGGGCAAGATGAGGTCTCCATATGACAAAGAAAGTATCATCTGCCAACAAAGTTTCTTTTTTTTTTCCAGGCCAACAGTGTTCAGATATGAAAATCATTATCAGAAATATTTGTTTGGATTTTACCTTTCTTGAAATTTAGGATTAAAAAAAAAAAGCTTAGGAAGCAGTATCATTATCCCATGTTCATTTGCAATATTGTTTCTTATAGTGAAAAAAACAACACTGGAAGATCTGCCCACTGTGGGGACCCTTAGCATGGCATGTGTGTTAGGGTTCTCCAGAGAAACAGAACCAATAGACTGTGTATATACAGGGAGAGAGATTTAGTTTAAGGAATTGGCTCATGCATTTGTGAGGGCTGGTCAGTCTGAAATCTGCAGGACAACCCAGCAGGCTGGAGAACCAGGAAAGAGCTGATGTTGCAGTTGTGAGTTCCAAGATGCAGAATTCCTTCTTCCTCAGGAGATCTCAGTCTTTCTCTTAAAGCCTTCAACTGATTGGATGAGGCCTATCCATATTATGGACAGTAATCTGCTTTCCTCAAAGCCCACTGATCTAAATATTAATCATATCTAAAAAATAAATTTGCAACCACATCTAGACTGGTGTTTGAACATACATGCAGACACCATAGCCTAGCCATGTTGACACATAAAATGAAATTAACCATCACACCTGTGTATTTCAGCAATTAGCTGAGGCTTCATAGAAGCTACCCTCTCTAAAAGGGGCATGCATTTACCATTTTACCACATTTTCCATCCTGCCTACTTCATGCATTTAACATCAACTGCCTTAATCATATAGGCATTTAAATTTGTGACCTCCTGATGTATGTTGTGTTCTTATTTAATTATAAAAGAAGTATTTGTACACATACAACTATGCACTGGCCCCTGGCTACCTCTCTAACCTCATTTCTTAACATGTATGTGTCTACTCTTGCTTCACTCCAGCCACACCAGCTCCCTTATTATCTCAAACATTCTAAGAATGCTCCCATCACAGGACTTGGACATTTTTTTCTCTGCTTGGAGTGATCTACCTCCCACCCCCACCCCGGTGTCACAAGTCAGCTTCTCACTTTGCTCCACTTTCTGCTTAAATGTCCCTGACCACGCTGTCTAAAATAACCTACCTCCTCACTGCATCACTCTATTTGTTACTCTCCTTTATTTTTCTTAATAATGGAAATTAATAATTCATTAATAATGGAAATAAGCCTACATGACACTATACTACATTTGTGGATTGTCCTCGAGAAATTAAATTCTGCAAGGACCAGGATTTTGTTTATTCACCATTGCATCTTATACCTGAATCTGTGCTTGGTGCATCTTTAATGGTCAATAAAATTTTTTCTAATACATCAGAAACTCAACAGCAGGTGTTCTGAGAAGTGGAACTGTGTCTAGAAGTTAGGTTTATTATATGTGTGGTGAATGAGAGGAGAGGAAATTTTAACTTGCATTCATAACCTAATCAAGTGTTTGAATTTTTTATGTGTATACATTACTTTTATATAAAAATGAGTTTGCAAGTTTTAATGCCTTTATTCATAATAACCTGCACAAATTAAATTTGATGCCTAGAAGAAAATAAGCTTCTATGAAAAATAGGTCTGTAATGTCTACATATGTGCATGTATAATATATTTATATCAGTGAAGTTCATCTCTTTAATATATTTTATTAGTGTTGTGCTTTACAACACAATCAGATATATAAGGGAATGATAATCCAAAGTAGATTCACTTACCTTATGAAATAGATGCCTATAAATGATAACCTCATTTATGTTTTAAGTTTGCCAAATATTTTAAACTACTTTTTAAAGTACTTTTTACATTTCAGAAATTCAAGCACTTTAAAAAATAAAATGTTAAGAAAAATATTAGAAACTTTAAAAGAAGTGTTAATCATAACATTCTTCTGCCACTTGGTAGAAGTGGGGGCCCATGATAGGTTAGTGAGGAAAAGGGTGCCTTTTTAAAAACTTCAATCCCTACTACTGGACTGAATGTCAATACTATGACATAGTATGAAAAAAAAAACAGAAAAACAAAACTTCAATCCTATGAACATTAGTTATGGCCAGAAATGACAATGAAAGGAGAAAATTCCTTCATATTTCAAGAGACTTCAATTAGTACAATTAGATTTATTTAGCATGTTTGCATTATAAATGTTTCCTCTTTCTGCATATATACATTATTAAATGTATTAAAGTTTTATTGAATCTAACCCAGTTTAGAATATTTAAAATAAATGGAAATAATAGCTAATAATAAAGACCTTTGTTCAGAAACATTGATTCATTAATTGCAAAAAAAAAAATCAGAGTTAACTTACAGACCAAGATACAATAAACTGACATCTTTGAGCTACTCTTGATTTTTATAAACTTTCTAATGCGACTGCTGTCATAAAGAGCTTAGTAAATATTGACTGAGGATGATAATGATGATCCAGCAATATTTTTAAGACTGGGTGGCACTGGCAGTACGATCAGATATCCGGGACTTAACATTGTCTTTTTGCCATGGGGCCCTTCCACCTGGGCCTCTCCCAAAAGGACAAATGTTTGCCTGCAGTTGAGTATTTAAATGTGTAAATATTCCAGTCTCAATTATCTATGAAGTAGTTAGAGTCTTCACTCTTTAAATCATGAAGTAGTTGTTCTTTGAAGTTTAAGGTGATGTTCCAAAAGTTTGCAAAGGTCAAAAAAAACTTAATTGAATGTTTTTCTTGTATTTCCAAACAAAAATGTGTTTTATGAACTCAGGTCAATATTAAAATGTTTTTTTCCCCTTGCTATTTCAGACCTCAGGTATTTATGAAACTTCAGAATTTATTAGGGTTTAATTTACTATTTTCTTTAGTTAAGTTTTAAATGTTGTTATGCAGTATATCTTGTTCCCGTTGGGTTTTTTAAGGGTTTTGTGATGGTCAGTATTCTACTATTATAGTTCCAGGTTTTTCCCCAAATAACTGGTTCAGATTAGATCAGAAATAAACAATATTCTGTTATTTCATGAAACAGTGAAGAAATTCAAAAGCCTAGGTATTTTTTTAGTTTAGTTTTATTAGACATTACTGAGCTGATAAAAATTTTAATTTGCTTTAATCCGTAGAAAGTTTAGTTGTCTTATCTAGCTTGGTTAACTGATCTGAACTGTAAAACATAAAAATTTTCTAAAACATCAATTATATGAAAAGATGTGAGAATTGAGATTTTGATCTGGAAAGTTGGACACACTGTTGGCTCATAATTGAGATGTATAAGTTTTCTAACTCTAGTTTGGTTTCATTTGTTCTTCGTTTATTTGTTTTGTTTTGTTGTATATGATTCAAAATTGAAATAACCACTCATCTACTTATTGTACTCTGTCACCTGAAAACTAAGTGAAACCAAGAAGTCAAGTGTTATTCTCTGACTTGATTTTTAATAGATATTTGTTTTGGGTTTATAATTAGTAACATGATTAAAAGGTGACATAAACAGACTTAAGTTATAATTTATATAAAGAAAACTTCACTTATTTCTAAATCTGAGTTAATTGGGTCTTTATCTTTGTATTAGTAAAATTTTTGTTTTGCAGTCATTCTTTTGGTACAACATAGTGTTTTAATTCCTAGCTAACACTGTAGTAAGACAGATGGTGTAGATTCTGACTTCCTAGCTGAGGTGACCTTTGATAGGTAATTATCTCTCTAAGCCTCAATTTCCTGACCTGTAAAATTGGAATTGTACTAATATCTGCATCATATTATTTTTGAGAGAAATCAAATGAAATAATGTGTGTCAAATGATTTGTACCGTACCGGAGTACAGACTTAGGTATTTAATAAGTGTGAACCATTGTTGTTATAATGCCTATGCTGAGTTTATACTGATCTCTCATTCGCTTTTCTTTGAGATTCTATTAATGCATTTCAAATATTTTTAGTGTTTTTGGCTCAAAATACAATATCATGACTGCAATACAGAATCATTTGATTTTTCTTTGGGAACAAGTTCTCACTGGAATTAGAGCGTTAATTTTTTTCTTGTTACGGGACACTTAGAAAAATATTTAGTCAAAGTGTTGTGCTTCAACTTAGATTTGGCCCTTTTTGATTAACAGTTTATTTTCAGGTGTTGTTTTTCACACAGGAAAATTCTAATGTTCAGAAATCTATTGAGAATTAGAAATTTAATAGTTCTTCAATTTTTTCTACTCTATGAAAAATATATTTTTATAGAGTACACAAAGTATACCATGTTTTCTGTTTTAAAGTCTACCCCAGAAAATAATAAGGATGTAATTTTAAAGCTATGTTCCTTATTCTTTCTATCTTGTATCTTGTAGTTCAGTACAAACATTATCTTCTTCAACATCCTTGTGAGGTATTATCCCTTTTCACAGATGAGGAAACTGAAGCACAGAGCTATAAACTAACATGCTCTAGGTCACATCAGGGCCAGTAACAGAAGTATAAATATTACCTAACCCGTCTTATACTTGGACCTTTTACTCTATCTACTAGACAGCTTCCCCAACCCCTGCCTCTCTCATAAATAATGCTAAGGCAAAACTTGTACTTCAGCATTATTCTCCTGATTTGGATATGCTTGATATATTTATCACATAAAACACACCTCTGAGACCACGTTAAAGACATACTAAAATGGTAAAAGAACCTGACCTGCTTTGGAGTTCAACAGTCTTTGTCTGTGTTCAGCCAAACTATATGAATTACAACCGCAGTCAGTGTCTGAATTTATAGACTGCCTCTGAATTTTTTTTTAAGAACCTTTAAGCTCTAGCATTATATCATATGTCAGACAACCAAGGTAAATACTATGCTTGAAAGTAATTTTATCCCCACAATCATTTATTTTTATTTATATGTTATGGTATTGTTATTTTATCAGTGCCCTAGCACAATCACTAATATAACATTAACTATGTTTAGAACTAATCATTAACCAAATAACCATTTTCAGTACTATACGAACGTATTAAGAGCCTACTCTATGCAAAGAATTGTGTAGTCTTTTATAGAAAATAGAGTAACAAAGGGTAAGGTGCAATTATTACCCTCAAATAAATTAAAATTAAGTAGAAAGAAAGAAAAAGTATACTCAAAATGAGCATATAAGATTATATGCTGTTAAATAAAATAATTTGGCATTGTCATAGAAAGTTACAGAAGGGAGAAATTATTGCAGACTGAAATAAACAAAGTTTTATGGAATGCTTGGGAATTGAGGTATGAACAAACAGGATTCTGAAAGAAAGAGAGAAGGAGGAAGAAGGGCATTCTAGCCTAGAACAGTAAAAGCAAAAATGAAGAAGTTGTAATGAACATACTGTGTTACACTATGGAATTGAGAGAAAGTTGCAGAAATTTGAATGCTAACATGCATCAGTTGTTGTTGTTGTTTTTTGCATTTTAAAATTTATTCTTCTACCTTTTCCTAGGCATGTGTGTATACATAAAACACATAAATTTGGTGTTTCACATACATGGAATTTTACTATATACTTTTCCCTGCAACTTGCTTGCATTCAGTTTTGATTCTGTATTCCCTAGGGAAACAGAGCCTTGGGAATCTGGAACTTTTTCTTAAAAACATTAAAAATAAAATTTATACTCAAAAGAAATATACTTTCTAATTTACATAAAGTTTAAAGCATTTTGAAAGCTTAAATGAATTTTTAAATTTTGAATATATATAAAGAAGAAAGAATGAATTTCACATGTTCCCATCACTTGCCCCCAGAACTATCAACTCCTGGTCAGCCTGGTTCCATCCACACCTTCATGCATATACACACACTCTCTGGCATCATTTTAAAGTAAATCTCATATACCATTTAATTTCATCTATAAATATTACAGTATGTATCTCTAAAAAATAACTATAATCCATCAACACACTTAGAAACAATTTAACAATAATTTCTTAATATCCTCAAATATCCAGAGTTCAAACTTTCAGTTGTCTCATTATGTTGTAATGTCTTATTAATTTATTTGTTTTAATGAGGATTTAAATAAGGTCCACACATTGCAGTTGGTTGATACATATTTTTTAATATGTATGTTTCCACTACACCTTTATTTTTTTGGTTACAATTTATTTGCTGAAAAACTGGTTTCTTAGTTCTGTAGAGTTTCCACAGTGAGAATTTTGCTGACTGCATCTTCATCTCATGAGGTAGTTAGCATTGAATAAACTTTTCAAGTTACCATGTTTTTATACTTCTAATATGTGTGTATGTGTGTGTGTGTGTGTATATATATATAGAGAGAGAATGTCTAATTTTTTAGAACATACATCATTCACTTCAGTCTTCACATGTTCCTTTTTATAGGTTATTATATGATATTCATCAATAATTTTGTGAAATTAGAAACAGATTGTTAAGTCAACCTATGAAAGAAAAAAGCAATAAGTGCATGCTATCTATTTTGTGCAAAGAAAGTATTTTATAACATTTTAGTCATCCAAGCAAAATTTATTTATAATATTTATAGTAGAAAATGCAAAATTACAAAAATAGAAGTGAGCTTTAGTTCCACTACCATTTTCATGATATTTTGGAATGTATAATTCTAAACTTTTTTCCTGTGACTAGCTATACAGTACTTTTTTTAAAGTATTTTACTTAATAATTCTATGCCAGTTTCTTATACTATGTATTATACTATTAATTCCTGCATTATCTACTACTTCTCTCATTGTTCTTGACCTGTATATTAACACTAATTCTTAGCTTCTTTCATATTCCTCACAGCTCGTAAAAGGTAAAAACTAAAATAAATATACTATGCCTATTTAAAATTTGACCCAATCTGAACTGAAACTAGAGTTTGGAATCACATAAAAGAGTGTATTGGCACCCATTCAGAAGACTATCATATGAATTTTTGTATAATATGGAATCATGGAACTGTCATAAAATAGTCTCTGAGATGAACCTTAAATAGAAATACAGTGAATTCATTTCAAGCAAGGGAGTATACTGATAGAAAGAAGATCCTCCAGGTTTACACAGTCACAGAGCTACGTCTCATAATAAACTAACTCAAAATACAGCAGAGTTTTCTTTTTATATTTATTTATTTATTTGCCTTATTTTTTTTGGCTGCATCGGGTCTTAGTTGCAGCTCACGGGATCTCTGTTGAGGCATGTGGGATCTTTTCATTACGGTGCGCGGTCTGCTTGGGTTTCTCTCCAGTTGCAGTACACGGGCTTCTCTCTAGTTGTGGCGTGCGGGTTTTCTCTCTCTCGTTGTGGCCTGTGGGCTCCAGGGCGTGTGGGCTCTGTAGTTTGCGGCACGCGGGCTCTCTCCTTGAGGCGCGCGAGCTCAGTAGTTGTGGCACGCGGACTTGGTTGCCTCGAGGCGTGTGGGATCTTAGTTCCCCAACCAGGCATCCAACCCACGTCTCCCGCATTGGAAGGCAGATTCTTTAGCACTGGACCACCAGGGAAGTCCCCCAGCAAAGTTTTAATTATCATTAAAGTTAACATTTATAGCCACCAGAATGGCTATAATTTTTTTAATGGAAAATAACAAATATTGGCAAGGATGCAGAAAAACCAGAACTCTCATACTTTGCTGGTAGGAATGTAAAATGGTTCAGCCACTGTAGAAAACAGTTTGGTGGTTGCTTAAGAAGTTAAACACAGAATTAGCATACTGCCCAGCATTCCTGGGTATATACCCAAAAGAACTGAAAACAGATACTCAAACAAAAACTTCTGCATGAATGTTCATAACAGATTTGTTCACAATAGCCAAAAGGTGGAAAAAACTGAAATGCCCATCAACTAATGAATAGATAAACAGTGTGTGGTATATACATACAATGGAATGTTTTTCAGCCATAAAAAGGAATGGCATGCAGATACATGCTACAATGTGAATGAACATGCTAAGTGAAAAAAGTCACATACAAAGGTACATATTGCATGATTTTTTAGACATGGATTATCCAGAATCAGCAAATTCATGGAGACAGAAAGCAGATTAGTGGTTTCTAGGGCCTGGAGATAGTGAGGAATGGAAAGTAACTGCTTAATGAATACAGGATTTCCTTTGGGGATGATGAAGGTGTTGTGGAACTAAATAGTGATAGTGATTGTACAACATTGTGAATATACTAAATGTCACTAATAGTATATTTCATGCTATGTTTTTTCTAAGAAAAACCAAACACTAGCAGACTGAACCCAGCAACATATAAAAAGAATTATTTACCATGGACCAAGCAAAGTTGGTTTAACACCTGAAAATCAATAAGTGGAATACACTTTATGATTTTGCTAGGGCTGCCATAACAAAATACCTTAGGCTAGGTAGCTTAAACAATGAAAATTTGTTTTCACACAGTTTTGGAGACTAGAAGTTTAAGGTCAAGGTGTCAGAGGTCTGATTCCTCCTGTGGTCTCTCTCCTTGACTTGCAGGTGGCCACCTCGCTGCACTCTCACGTGACCCTTCCTCTGTGTGCACACATCCCTGATGTCTATCTCTGTACCCTGATCCCTTTTTATAAGGTCGCCAGTCAGGCTGTATTAGAGTCCACCTGAACGCCCTCATCTTAACTACCTCATTAAAAGCCCTGTATCCCCAAACAGGCACATGCGGAGGCACTGGGAGTTACATGGGAGTTAGGGCTTAAGCATATGAATCTAGAGGGGATACAGTTCAGTCATAACACTCCAAAATATACATCCTTCTCACGTTCAAAACACATTCATCCCCATTCCAACAGCCCCAAAGTCTTAACCCATTACAACATCACTCTAAGTCCCAAATCTCATCTAAATCAGTTGTGGGCAAAACTAGGTATGATTCATCCTGAGGCAAAATTCCTCTCCAGCTGTGAAACCAGACAAGTTATCTGCTTCCAAAATCCAGTGGTGGGACAAACATAGGGTTAGACATTTCCATTCCAAAGGGAGAAATCAGAAAGAAGAAATGGGGTCACAGTTCCCAGTCGAGTCCAAAACCTATCGGGGCAGAATCCATCAGACTTTAAGGCTCTAGAATAATCCTCTTTGGCTCAGTGCTCTATTCTCCAGGCCCAGTGAGGTAGCAGCCCCACCTCCAGGCCCTCTAGGTTGGCAGTGTCACCACTTCACCCTTGGTGGGAGCCTGGCCCCCTAAAACTAAGGAGGAGACAGCCTCTCCCCCTGGACCTGTAGTGGCAGTGGCAGCCCTATTTTTATTTTATTTTATTTTATTTATTTATGTAATACAACAGGTTCTTATTAGCTATCTGTTTTATACATATTAGTGTATATATGTCAATCCCAATCTCCCAATTCATCACACCACCACCCCCACCCCACCACTTTTCCCCCCTTGGTGTCCATACGTTTGTTCTCTACATCTGTGTCTCTATTTCTGCCCTGCAAACTGGTTCATCTGTACCATTTTTCTAGATTCCACACATATGCATCAATATACAATATTTGTTTCTCTTTCTGAATCACTTCACTCTGTATGACAGTCTCTAGGTCCATCCATGTCTCTACAAATGACCCAAGTTTGTTCCTTTTTATGGCTGAGTAATATTCCATTGTATATATGTACCACATCTTCTTTATCCATTCATCTGTCGATGGGCATTTAGGTTGCTTTCATGACCTGGCTATTGTAAATAGTGCTGCAGTGAACACTGGGGTGCATGTGTCTTTTTGAATTATGGTTTTCTCTGGGTATATGCCCAGGAGTGGGATTGCTGGGTCATATGGTAATTCTGTTTTTGTAGTAGCAGCCCTCTTGATATCTGAACCACCTCTAGGGTTGTTCTTCTCTTTCTTGAAGGATGACACATATTGTGCAGCAATATGGATATCTCTATTGTCTCATCTTACAGAATCTCAGAAGTCCAACAGCCTTCCTTCATTTTGTCCTGTCTCTGTCCCCTTTAGTCCAGACTGGCAGTGTTTCTCCTGATATAATCCCATGTCTATTCCTAGCTTCTGCTGAAATGGCTGATTAGATCCATGAGTCACACCTGCAATCACTTTATGTCTTGTCTTAGTGTTCTCTCCAGCACACACTTTCTCAGTTTTAGCAGTATGGATAGGCTGAGAGTTTTCCAAATCTTCAAGTTCTGGTTCCTTTTTACTTAAAAATTCCTTCAACTGATCTTTCTCCTCTTACATTTTATCCTAAACAGTGAAGAGAAACCAGGCCACACCTTCAATATTAGAAATCTCTTCAATTAAATATCCAGGTTCATCACTTACAGTTTCTACTTTCCACAGCACTAGAACACAATTCGGCCAAGTTGTTTGCCATTTTAAAACAAGGATCAACTTTCTTCCAATTTCTAAAGACACGTTCTTCGAATCCATCTGAGACCTCACCAGAATCACCTTTTAACATCCATATTTTCTCCAACAGTCTCTTCAAGGCAATATAGGCTTCTTCTAACATGCATCTCAAAACTCTTTCAGCCTCCACCTTCTATCCAGTTCCAAAGCCATGTCCACATTTTTAGGTATTTGTTATATATATAACTCTACTCCTGGTACCAAAATCTATATTAGTTAGAGTTCTCCAGAGAAAAAGAACCAATAAGGTGTGTACATATATAGAGAGATTTAATTTAAGGAATCAGCCTGTGTGATTATGTGATTATGGAGACTGACAAATCCAAAATCTTAAGGGTAGCCTGGCAGTCTGGAGACCCAGGGAAGAGCTGATATTGCAGTTCAAGTACAAAGGCCATCAGGCTGAAGAACCAGGGAAGGGCCATGGTAGCAGTTTGGTTCCAAGGATAATCTACTGCTAGAATTCCTTATTGCTTATGGGAGGTCAGTCTTTGTTCTAGTAAGACCTTCAACTGATTGTGTGAGGCCCACCCACATTATTGAGGGCAATCTGCTTTCCTCAAAGTTCACCCATTTAAATGTTAATCTCATTCAAAAACCACCCTTACAGAAACATCTAGGATGTCCGATCAACTATTTGAGCACTGTGGCCCAGCTAAGTTGACATATAAAGTTAACCATCATATCCACATACATATCGCATATGCATTAATATAAAAATAATATAAAATAAAGAACAAACCCACATGATCACCTCAGCAGATGCAGAAAAAGCATTTGACAATATCCAACAACCTTTCATGTTAAAAAAAAACCCAAAAGAAACAAAAAAATAAGAATAGAAAGGAATATTCTCAATCTGAAAAAGGACATCTCTGAAAAGCCCACAGGTTACATCATACTTGATGATGAAAGGGTGGGTGTTTTCTCCCTAAGATCACAAATGAGACAGAGATGTCCACCCTCACCACTTCTTAACATTGTGCTGTATGTTGTAGCAAGGGCAGTTAGGCAAGAAAATGTAATAAAAGGCTTCCAGATTGGAAAAGAAGACGTAAAACTATCTCTATTCACAGATTACATGATCATATTTTTGGAAATCCTATGAAATTCATTAAAAACTACGTTTTGTAAGGTTGAAGAATACAAAATCAATATGCAGAAATGAGTTGTATTTCTATACATTTGCAATGAGCAATCCAAAATGAAATCAAGGGCTTCCCTGGTGGCGCAGTGGTTGAGAGTCCGCCTGCCAATGCAGGGGACACGGGTTTGTGCCCCAGTCCGGGAGGATCCCACATGCCGCGGAGTGGCTAGGCCTGTGAGCCATGGCCGCTGAGCCTGCGTGTCCAGAGCCTGTGCTCTGCAACGGGAGAGGCCCACAACAGTGAGAGGCCTGCGTACCGCAAAAAAACAAGAAAAACAAAACAAAAATGAAATCAAGTAAACAACATTTATAATAACATCAAAAAGAGTAAAATACTTAGGAATACACTTCATACACCTTGAGAACTATAAAACATTGTTAAAAGAAATTAAAGAAAATAAATGGAAAACATCCCATGTGCATGGATAAGAAGACTATATTGTAAGATGGCAACACTCCCCAAATTGATTTACAGACTCAACGTAATTCCTGTCAGAATCCTGTCTTATTTGTAGAGATTGCATATGGGATGGCAAGGGACCCAGGATAGCAAAACTAGTCTTGAAAAATAAAAAACTAAGCAGACTCACACTTCCTGTTTTTAAAACTTACCGCAAAGCAATGGTAATTAAAACAGTATGGTACTAGCATAAGGATAGATATCTAGATAAATTCAATAGAGAGTCTAGAAGTAAACCCATACTTGACATAGGAAGAAATGAAAACTGAAAAGCCCTATGTCTATTAAAGACATTGCATTCATAGTTTAAAACATTTTACAAAAAAATGCTAGGTCCAAGTGTTTTAGTGGTGAATTTTGTCAACCATTTAAGGAAAACAATAAGCAATCTTAACATAAAGTCTCTCAGAAAATAGAAGAGATGGGAATACATCCCAACTTAGTTGGTTATGCCAATTTTACGCTAGGTGAAGGCATTACAAAAAACCAAAACCACAGGCCAAATCCTCAACAAAAATTAGGAACTCAAATCCAACAGTATATAAAAAAGACACTACATTGTGACCAGGTGGCAATGCAAGTTTGGTTTAACATTTAAAAATCAGTGTAGGGCTTCCCTGGTGGCGCAGTGGTTGAGAGTCCGCCTGCCAATGCAGGGGACACGGGTTCGTGCCCCGCTCTGGGAGGATCCCACATGCCGCGGAGCGGCTGGGCCCGTGAGCCATGGCCGCTGGGCCTGCGCGTCCGGAGCCTGTGCTCCGCAACGGGAGAGGCCACAACAGTGAGAGGCCTGCATACCACAAAGAAAAAAAAAAAATCAGTGTAATTCACCATGTTAACGACATAAAGAAAAAACAATTATCTCAGTGGATATAGGAAAAGCATGTGATAAAATTCAAAACCCATTCAGTTGCTCAATCTGACTGATAAAGAACATCTAGGGGAAGACTTACAGCTAACATATTTAATGATATGAGACTCAGTGCTTTCTGTGTAAGATCAGGAACAAGACAGGGAAGTTCACTCACCACTTCAATATAACTTCCCATAGGAAGTCATAATCATTGGAAACTTTTTCTTTCTAATTTTTATGTATTTATTTATTTATTTTTGGCTGTGTTGTGTCTTTGTTGCTGTGCCCGGGCTTTCTCTAGTTGTGGTGAGCGGGGGCTACTCTTCGTTGCGGTGCACGGGCTTCTCATTGTGGTGGCTTCTCTTGTTGCGGAACACGGGCTCTAGGCATGCGGGCTTCAGTAGTTGTACCACGCAGGCTCAGTAGTTGTGGCTCACGGGCTCTAGAGTACAAGCTCAGTGGTTGTGGCTCACGGGCTTAGTTGCTCCGTGGCATGTGGGATCTTCCTGGACCAGGGCTTGAACCCGTGTCCCCTGCATTGGCAGGCGGATTCTTAACCACTGTGCCACCAGGGAAGCCCATAATCATTGGAAATTGAAAAGAAATAAAGCTATCTTTATTCATAGACAATATGATTGTATACATAGAAAATCCTAAGGAATCTTCAAAGAAACTACTGGAATAAGTGGATTCAGGTCAGTATAAACAAGAATCAATTGTATTTTTATCTATTAGCAATGGACTGTTAGAAAATGAAGTTAAATTTTTAGTTTCTTTTATGATCACATTCAAAATTATGAAAAATTTAAGGATGAATCTGACACTGTGCCCTGAAAACTGCAGAGTGTAGAAAGTAATTATGGAAGACCTAAGTACAATAAATGGAGAAATACACAGTGTTCATAAATGGGAAGACTTCTCTAAGTCTTCAGTATTGCTAAGATATTCATTCTCTCCAAATTCATCTGCAGATTTAACACTATCCTAATAAAAATTATACCAATATTATAGGTATTGACAAGCTAATTCCAAAATATATATGAAAATGCAATTGATTTAGAATTGCCAAAGCAATTTTATGTAACAAACCATTGGAGGAATTATACTACCTGATTGAAAGATATATTCTATAAAGTCACAGATATGAAGACACTGGTACTGGTGAAAGGATAGAAGTACCATGTAGATCATTGGAATAGAATAGAGTCCCACACATATATGGTCTATTTATTTTCAGTGGTGAAGACAAGACAGTTTACAGGAAAAGGAAAGTCTATTCAACAAATAGTGATAGTGCAACTGGATAACTATATCTAAAAAATTAACATTAACCCTCACATCATTCACAAAAATTACCTTGATGGGGACTTTGTCTTGTTTGAATTTTTATTCCAGCATCTAATATACTGTCTGTCTGATAGTAGGTGCTAAATAATTATTTGTATAATAAATAAATGATTAGACTACTTCTCTTGGTTTCTAGCTCTACTCTCAGTGAGAGATGATTATCACACTTTTAGAAAGCTACACAAACTTTATGTTTTAGCTTCAATAATATAACCTAATTAGACAGATTCTAGTTCCCTCATTTCACTAAGTCAATCTGGGTAACTTTACAATCATAGCTTCCAGATACACTGACCTGGCTCTGAAATGCTTAATAGTTTTACAGATATTTCTTTGTGTCGTTGCATTTGTATTTTATTAGAAATGGCAAGCATAAGAACATGTTAAACTTAGATAGAGTAACAAGAAGCAGAACAATGGTGTGTGCCTGTGGATAATTCAATACTGTTTGTTGATGCCGCTGATTTGCATTTTACTCCCACTGGCAGCTAGAGTCAACATGACATATTCATTTACCCTAATATTTCATCCCAGTGAGCTCCCTTTAAAAAAAAGAATATATAGATACAATGTGACATTATTTTGCTCAAAAAAGTTAACGGATATTGGTACCTATCTTTTCAGTGTATGGGTAGATAGTCAGTGATTAATGTTGATAGATGAACCAGAGAGGTAAGATGACTTGACCATTGACACGGAAGAGCAAGATCGCAGGTAAAGTTCAGGACTCCTGATGGCTGATTTTATAAAACAATCTTTAAAGAATTAGGCTGTATTAAAGAATACCTCCCTCATCACTTGGTTGCAAACTGGGTATACTCTTAAATTAAAAAGAAAACAAAAAAATAGTCTGAGCCACAGAAAATTAAATACTTCAAACTGTGTTTCAGGATACTAGTTCAATCACTCACTAGAGAGAAAACCCCAGTTAGGTTCTAATAGTCCTTTATAACTCTTCAAGACTGGCAAATCTTCCTTTTAAAGGGGACAGCCTCTCTGTACTATAGCAAGAGCAGCAATAACCAGTGTGGGCTGATGTAGGACAGAAGTATCATTGCAGAAGGCAGCTCATATTCTGAAACAAGAATGTGAAGCAAGGTGTCCCATATATGCTGCTTTGTTTGAAACTAGTCTAAGTTCTAGTGTTGAAGTAGTTTATTTATAAACTGCCCACAGTGTTGCTAGCAGGAAGTTATTTTTGTTTGATATTATTGATGTTGATATTATTATAAATAAGTTCTAATACATAGCAAAATTCTTTTTGATTAAACTATATTGACCATTTTTTCTTAAAAGATTGTTTGATTTGCCAATAAATAATAACAACCAGAAAAATCATTAGCAGTTTTCAGTCTTATTTGTTCATTTTATTCCTTACATATTAAATAGTCTTGAGATCTTTACAAGGAAATTAATTTTGTTTGCTATGCTGTTGCCTTTTAAAATCAGTGGGGTGGGATTAATCAGGAGTGCAAGGGGTGGAAAACTTCTTAAAGGGATCTTAGAGAACTGAAAGTCTTCTTTTACACTGTTAACTATACTAAAAGAACCAAAAGATCTCAGATATCAAAATCAGTATGCTGCTGACTCTTTCATGTGTATGAAGATGTAGTTTTTGCATTTGTCAATATTTATTGATTAATATATACTATGTTCAAATTCCATGACAGACATGTTCCTTTAGGTATTCCTCAAGGTATTTATTTTTACATATTTATTTTCTAACTCATATATGGCTCCACAGACATTCTCAAAGACTACCTTAAAATAAGTCTGATGGGGGCTTCCCTGGTGGCGCAGTGGTTGAGAGTCTGCCTGCCGATGCAGGAAACACGGGTTCGTGCCCCGGTCCGGGAAGATCCCACATGCCAGGGAGCGGCTGGGCCCGTGAGCCATGGCCGCTGAGCCTGCGTGTCTGGAGCCTGTGCTCTGCAACAGGAGAGGCCACAACAGTGGGAGGCCCGCGTACCGCAAAAAAAAAAAAAAAAAAATCTGGTTTATGCCAGCAAAGAAGGGAATAGCAGTGAGATCACATTCTTTTTTTTGTCACCTGAGGAGTATTTTTCTCATTTCATATATTGGTACTTGATCAGACAGGCTGAAATTTTTGCCATGTCAAAGTCATTTCTAAGAATCAATAGCTCTATTTCATTTTCTTTTAATCTCCCTGTTAATGGGTTCTGTCACTGATATTATCAATTTTAAAAATGGAAGAAATCTTTGTCAGAGATAATCCACAAACAATTGTTAAAATATTAAAATAAGGCAAACATTCACTCAGATTGTATTTTAAATAATTATGTTTATCAGTATAATCACTGACAAAATGTAGACTTCTAGAAAACATTGAAATGGATCTGTAAAGAACTCTTATTGTCCCAGTTGTCCTAAAAAAGTGTTCAACAAGTTGAATGAAGGTGAAGAATTTGAATTTTATTTTCTTTTCTCCACCTGTCCTTCAGTGGAATTAGTAATGATATTCTTTATTGCTTTATATACAGATGATGTTAAGATTTAAATTTTTTTCCTATTTGAAAAACAGAAAGCAATGTTATTAACTATGTTGGCCATATGGTGTTCAAGAATTATAGTTCCTTTCCTTTGGGTTGAATTTGTCAGTCCCTGTGCCAAAGAATAATGTTCTTTGGATCAAGACAAAAGGATTTTTTAAGCTCCATCAAGTACTTAAAATCATACCATATTTTGTGTCTTTTTCTTACTTGAGCCATGACTTTCTCTTTACAGTTGTTTCATCTTGTCTGAAATTTCTAATTACCTTTCTTTTTCTTGCATCTTGTGCTTTATTATTTCAGCTTTTTTCCATCTTGTCACTCTTGCTTTCTGTTTTCTGTAGTTCCCTTTTTCAGCAGAGCCCTCCATCCTCCTGCTGTAATTGGACCTGTTGGTTGCTCTCTAGGCTGCTTCACAGCTGTCATCCTAGGAATTCTCTTCACTTCTCTAATGGGTTGGTTTCTCTGTTTCTAGGATTCCATGTCTGCTTTCTTGCTTTATTTCCTGTTCAGGTAACTTCCAAACAAAGGGTAGATGGTTAAGTTCTCTGAATATAGAAGTTAAATTTGAAAATCACATCCCTTCAAAACTTTCAAGATATTACTCTTCTCTTTTTCTATTTCCAGTAACTGATTCCATAATGATTCAAATCAGTCTTCCTTTGTAGACTTTTTTTCATGGAAGATATTAATTTTTTTCACCTTGATGTTATGAAATCTCATAGGGAGGGTCTGAGAGTGGATCTTCTTTCATTTATCGTACTCCGTACTTACAGACGTTTTCAATTGGAAGAGTCTTGTCTTTCATCCCTGAGAAATGCTCCTTAAGATTATTTGAGAGTTTCCTCTCCTCTTTTTGTTTCTTTCTTTCTTATGTCTCTTTCTGGTTTCCTAATTACCAGATGTTGTACTTTCTGGACTGATGCATATTTTTCTTTTTTTTTTTCTGATACATGGTTTTAGAAATTTCCTCAACTTTTTTTCAAGTTTTTTTTTTTGTCAATGGGTTGAAAACATTTATTTGTATAAATAATGCAGTCTACTTCCTCATTGTTGCTTTTAAGTGGCTTTCCATTTCCAAGAATAAAAATAAGTTGTTTGTAGATACAAAATTTCCACCACAGCTATTGGTTAAAAGGAGTTTTTCTGGGAAATATTCTCCCATTTAGCAAATTGCATAAAAGTTCACACATTCATTTTTTTAAAGTGTGGTAAAATATATATAACAAAGTGTACCATTTTAACCATTTTTAACTGTGCAGTTCATTGGCATTATGCATTCACATTGTGCAGTCACGTCCTTCTACTTGCTTTTAATTTAGTCAATGAAATTTTTATTCTCTAAAAATGCCTTCTTATGTTTTATTCCTTTTTGATAGCATCCTGATCTTTTATACTCAACATATTGTCTTCTCATATCTCTCCTGTCTATATTAATTTTTTTCCTATTTTTGTCATATAAACTGTTTTTTGAGGGATCAGGTTTTCTGTTTATTTACCTGTTTTATTCTTCTTCATCCAGTGGCTCTCATCATATGTCTTTTCATAGGTTAAAAAAAAGGCTTAGTATCTGATGTGGACTTCATTAGCTATTGTGTAAGTAGAGATTTTTTAAAATAATTTTTTTTTAATTAATTTATTTATTTATTTTTGCTGTGTTGGGTCTTAGTTTCTGTGCGAGGGCTTTCTCTAGTTGTGGCAAGCGGGGACCACTCTTCATCGCGGTGCGCGGGCCTCTCACTATCGCGGCCTCTCTCGTTGCGGAGCACAGGCTCCAGACGCACAGGCTCAGTAGTTGTGGCTCACGGGCCTAGCCGCTCCACGGCATGTGGGATCCTCCCAGACCAGGGCTCGAACCCGTGTCCCCTGCATTAGCAGGCAGACTCTCAACCACTGCGCCACCAGGGAAGCCCCTAAAAATAATTTTAATTCCTAAATTAAAGATAAATTAAATATGGCAAGGCTTCTTTGGTTTAGAAAACATTGTATGTCATAAGTTTTCCATATCCTCATCATGGGCAACACAACACATCACCTGCCTTTTTGTACAAGTCTGTCATTCTTGTACAATGAACTTTGTTGTGTAGACTCTGACTTTTGTATATGGAAATGGAGTTAATTATCTCCCTGATAGTCATAAATTGTTTAATGAAAGAAAAAAATATATATATGGGCTTCCCTGGTGGCGCAGTGGTTGAGAGTCTGCCTGCTGGTGCAGGGGACACGGGTTCGTGCCCCAGTCCGGGAGGATCCCACATGCTGCGGAGCGGCTAGGCCCGTGAGCCATGGCCGCTGGGCCTGTGCATCCGGAGCCTGTGCTCCACAACGGGAGAGGCCGCGGCAGTGAGAGGCCCGCGTACCGCAAAAAAAAAAAAAAAAAAGAAAAAGAAAATAAAAAATATATATATATGTTAGAAAAAGCATTAACATCCAATAGATTTTAAACACAGAGCATGACTTAGTTCAGGCAAAGGATTATTTTTAAGTGGAAAACTATGAAATAAATGTTCTGCTGAGTTTTATTTGTCAAAGCATATCAAACAAATCATTTTAATCTTAAAGTTCTTTTGTCTGTTCTCTTTGCCTAGCACTTGACCACTAAGGACTTGAGATGAAAAGAAAGAGATATGGCTACTTGGTAGTCTATCTTTTCAGTGCAGTTGAAATAACAAAGTATGAAATCTGGAATTCAGCCAAGTGTTAGTTATTAATATCTTAAAATGATGTTTAAAATGTAGATTTGCATTCATTATAATTTAATATAGTAGAAAAGCATTAATTAGAGAAATAGTCTCGTGAATATGAACAGCAAATGAAAACTTGATTAAAGGTGGCCATATCAAACATTCTTCTCTTGAATTATCTTGCCAGATTCTGAATAATGCTTTGATTTGGTGTGAACCTTTTGTATGTAACAATTTTTAGAGCAAGTTACTACAGTTCTTTCTGAATAATATAGGTCATGAGAAGTTCATTTGTAGGTGGGGCAGCTGTACTACTTTGGGGGACTGTCCTAATAGATCCATTTCATTAATTGTAATGAATTTTTTATTAACAAAACCAGTACATCAGGTTTAGCCAGCTAAAAACTGCTCTTGTAGTTGTTATCTTTATTGTCAGAAAGAATATTATGAAAATAGGGAATTACTGCACATGCTTTAACTCTTGATTAAACAGAGGAATGGCACTCTCCATGAACAATAATTTAGGGGCATATTATCAAGTTGACATACAATGTTTCAGTTGTGCAACTCCCATTAATTTTAAAGCCCTGTGTTTTAATTTCAATGTCTTCCAGTTAGGAGTAATGCCATGTCTGTCTGTTAGGATCTCTGAGTTAATGGGATTAATGTCAAGTAGCAGGATGTTCATTCTTTCTTCCTTAAGCTTTATTCCTTAGGTATTTTTGGTGAAATGGCCTTCTAAGGAATTGCATTTCAGAAACCAGGCAGTGGTATTAAAAAGCTGCAGTAATGGATTGGAAAATGAAAGATGTTAGCATGTACATTTTGCTTACCAATGGAAGAAATTTCCTTCAATTCCCATCTGATAATCTTTATTATTAGGTCATACATAGAGCATTAAAACTGATTTTTTTGATTTAAAAAAATTTCAGAAGATTTCTTATATGTATGATAGGCAATTATATTATTATTCTTTGTGTCTTCCACATCAAGGTCATAAGCACTTTTTATTTCCTACCTCTTGTGAGATAATTAGTATCATGAATTACTTTTTTTTTTTTTTTTTTTTTTGGCGGTACGCGGGCCTCACTGCTGTAGCTTCTCCCGTTGCAGAGCACAGGCTCCGGACTCGCAGGCTCAGCGGCCGTGGCTCAGGGACCCAGCCGCTCCGCGGCATGTGGGATCCTCCCGAACCGGGGCACGAACCCATGTCCCCTGCATCGGCAGGTGGACTCCCAACCACTGTGCCACCAGGGAAGCCCAAGAATTACTATCTTTATAGAAAAGGTTTAAAAAGTGAAACAAGGAGAGGCTCGGTAGTTTTCTTTGGATCCCATAACTAATCTTTGATATCCTACATAAAAGAACTTAGAATGTGTACTTGCACTCGTTTTACTTGATTAAGCATTGGTCTTATAAAATATTAAGGCTGAAAGAGTCCTGAGAAAGCCATATTTTAAAAAACAAAAATGACATAATTTTTGGAAGAATATATATTGTGATTGGAACCCTGACTCAGCCATTTACTAGCTTGGGTAAATTACTTAGCCTCTTTAGCCTCCAGTTTCTCATTTTAAATGGAAATAATAACTACCTTTCAGCATTATTGTACAAATTAGGTATATTGTATGTAAAATGCCCAAATGAGTGCCTAAAACGTTGAAAACACTCAGTAAAACAATAGGCATCATTTTCATATTTATCTAGAGATTTGGAATCAGTCCTAGAAAAGTTAAACAGGATTAGTCAAGGTATCATGGCTTGTTAGTGACAAGGATAGTTTAGAACCAAGGTATTCTAACCAAATCCAGTGTTCTTTGCATATGCAGTGTTACCTCTTAATTATTGAAATTGTCTAGGGTCTTTAGTCAGAATTATTCCACTGGTGAATACTGATATTACTCAATAGTATCATCACTTTCTTTTCCTTTCCACAAAATTCAAGGTTTGAATGTCTGTCATTTAGGCCAGAATCCCAGATTTTTTTTCATGTATGTGTGATTTGAAGAATTCTGTTATTTTTAAAGATATAATCAAGAGAGTTTTTTCAACAGCCAGTTACCAGAATCTGGAAAATGTTTCTAGTTAGCTATGACCTAGAATAAATAACATAAGATATTTCCACACTAGGTCATACAGTTGCCCCAGTATAACTACCTGCTGATCCAAGGCACCTTGTGTTTCGTCTTCTGGCTCTTCATGACTCCATGCTCTCTGACCAGAACAATGCTCATAGCTCCAGGTCTCACTCCTACTGGATTATAGGCTTCAGGGTGCTTCCCAGGTTTGGCCTTCTACAGGGCCAGTTTTCTTTGCCAACTTCGATGTGGATCTTCCACTCCTCACTTCCCATGCCGTCTAGGTAGTCTACCACAGACGTGTAGTGATGGTGTTAGCTAATACTTATATAGAGCTTTACTTTTGACAGAATTATTTCATAATCATAATCTAAGTTGATCCTCATAATAACTGTGTGAAGTAAGCAAATTGTCTGTCTTAAAATTAAGGAATCTAAAATTCAGTTAAGTAATTTGCCCAAAAGTATACAGATTGTAAATGGAAGAGCCCAGGGCCTTTGACCACAAACCGCATGCTCTTTTCACCTCTTAATCACTGCTTTTGATCCTGTTGCTGGCAAAGAATAACAAAAGTGTCCCAAAATAATAACAGAATGAAAACGTAAAGTACTCTGTTGTGATACGAAAGCTAGCGGAAGAAGCATCTATATATGAATCTATGTGAGAAATAAAGTATTGGCAGTGTTAACTAGGGAATAAGTCTTACATTTCTCTTCTTTCTCTCAATACTCAGCACATAGGAGGTAGCTGATAAATATTTTTTATTATTATTTCACTTAGAATATCAGAAAAAAGACACTGTCTCTCCTGGGGGAAAAAATCTATGATTTTTATTATAACTGTCTATCAGCAATTTTTTTCATTGTTTTTGATAATAATTATTTTAGAAATCTTTTCCCTGGACTGCCTCTACTTATTCCTCTGATTTTAACCCCCACCTGTATGCTAATGATTCCCAAATGCAGATACACAGCCCAGACTTTTCTCTTTAGCTTCAGTCAATGTATGAAAACTATCTGCTGGACATTTCCAGATGATACTTCATGGGCACCTCAGCTCAGAATGTCTGAAACTGAAGGCAGCAACTTTATTTTAAAAACTACTCTTCCTTCTAAATGCCTGAGTCAACAAATTCATCTATTTCCCTTCTTAAATACTTCTTGAATCTGTTGTCTGTCTTCTATCATGGTTACCAATACCCTATTCAGACCCTCATTATATCTCACTGAAACTACTGGCATAGGCCCCTACATAATTTCTCTGCAGCCAGTTTTGCTATCTTCGGGTCCCTTCCCCACTCCTGGCTGCCATTTCCCTCCTTAAAGCCTTTCAGTAATAGTCCTTCATCCCCACAGGATAATGTCATAGTTTTTAGGGCTCCGCATGACCTCCCCCATGACTGCCTCTTCAGTGTCATCTTTGCCCTCTTCCTGCCGTCTAGTTGAGACCCCATCCACAACAGACTGCTTACAGTTGCCCACATGCTGTTCTTTTTCTCACCAGTATGCTTTGTTCTTTTTTAAGTTTTTATTGGAGTATAGTTGATTCACCAGTAGGCTTTTGCTTACATTTTTTTTTTTTTTTTAGGAATTGTTCTCTTCTAAATAACCTACTACCATCCTCACCTCCCATTCACCAGCCAAATTAGGCCTGCATCTGCTCTGTTTGTAGTATAATTATCTGTCTCCTCTCAACTCCACTCTTAATTTCTTAAGGGCAGACATACTCTTATTCAGTTTGTAACACTTGGGCTAGACTACTAGCCCAATTTGGTATATTATAGACACTCAGACATTTTTGAAATGTGTACACTTTTAGAAATGTCTTATTCTTGAAAACTACATGTGTTTAAGTTTTAAAATTTATTTCATTGTGTTGTGAGTGATCCCTTTAATAGCTCAAATTTGGTAAATTCATGTTTACCAAATCAGATTTAATCCATATATATGTAATTTTATCATTAAAATAATCATTTCTTATTATATTCTGTTTTGCAATATGTTTCAATAAGTTACCAAAAAAAGTAATATATGCTGACAATATTATTGCAGAAGCCCTGTCTCATGTAGATGAAAATATAGGTTCCTTCTATATTATATTAATATTGGTAGCTCTTTATTTATGAATTTACCATACTCATAGCAGGAACAAACTGAATAAAATAAATAAACTGAAGTCCAGCTTTCAGTCCTTTACCCATCCAAATCAGTCTTTTTTATATTTTTTCCTAGTTGAATCTACCTTTCAATTAGCAGATATTTTCTTGAGTAGTGAACAAGGTCAGATACATATTCCCCAAGTGAAGAACAAATTATAGTTGGGCCCATGTTTATATTTGTATTACAGATAAGTTCTATACATACCCACAATAATAGGAACTTATTAAATGAAAAACAAGCATGTTGCAACTATGAATTTTTCAGATAAAGGAAATACAACCTTGCTTATTGAAAGGAGCCTAACATTCTTTGTTACAATAAGCTCAGCAGCAGTACATCTTGTCCTAATCCACTATTTCAATCCAAAGCTAGCTAAATATTGGACTGTAAGGACCGTAAAAATTTCCCTGCTATATCATTTAACTGTCAGTTTGTTGGATTGGTTGGTTTGTTTGTTTTGATGATTTACTTCTAAGACACCTAGAAATTATATTTGTCTTTCCTCAAAGTAAATCTCTTATGGGCAGTGATTACCAGAATATAGATGGTTGTTGAATACTACAAAATCTAGTATTAATGATTTCAGACCTTTTCTTATTATCAAAATATTTCAGTTCATCCTAATGTTTTTTCTTATAAGAAAAAACATTTTCTTCTTTTTCTTATAACGTTTTTTCTTTTTCTTATAAGAATATCAAATCTTTTGGAAAATAAGCATGGATATATGAAAACTCACTTTACAGGCTACCTTCAAGGAATTGTTTTTACAATTGAATTGTTCTTTAAAATTGTAATTAATATTCTTTTTGGTGTTTGCATAATATTCAAATATACCTTTACTATTAAAAAGGACATGTTATAGCAAGATATACTTTGTTGACAGAAAATCTATTCCAGAGATACATATAATATAAAAAGAGGGCTCACCATGAAAATATATACAAGATTTGAAATAAAGCATTAGTTTTAAAACCCAAAGAATTGGTATCTGCGAGTCTTGATGTAGAGGATAGAGTGGAAAACAGGTGAGAGATGAGAGCCTCTCAGACTCACATAGGGCTGTATGTTAGGTCTCCAGGAAGGGACCTCACCTGCCAGGTGGGTCTTTGCTAAATAAAGCCAAGTAAACTTCATTCTCAAAAATTTCAGGAGAATGGGGATCTTGGTCTGTTTCATTCATTACTCTATCCATAATGCCTAGAACTACGTCTAGCACAAAGTAGATGTTCTATAAATATTTGTTGAATGAATGAGTGATGACAGTAAAAATGAGCATGTCCTCAACCAGACCAAAGAGTTGCCACACACTGACCTTACAGCAATCAGAACATCAGTTATCCTCTCTCTTAGTTTCAGAAAATACTTGGAAGTAAGAGAACACTCTCTTTTCCTCTTAAAATAATCTCCTCTCCCTCCCCTACTTTACAAAGATCTGAAGGTTTCTCTTTAGGACTGGACATATTTGCAAGTCTATAATGAGTTAAATATTTTCAGCAAAGCTTTTCTCATACCACCATGCTGATACACATGACCTTCTTTAGCTACAACATCCTTTATATACCTTTGTTTGATTGAGCAACTCCTATTCCTTTTTCAAAACTCAGATTAGACATCATGTCATCTAAGAAGCTCCTCTCTACCCCTCAGTCAATCTGGGCTAGGTGCCCCTACTATGTACTACCATAGCTTCTTCTATTTGTCTTTTGCAACTTCCCAAACCTGACAGTTTCTGAAGAAACATATTAGAACTAAATCACCTATGGCATCACACCCCATATTATGTGGTTTCAGAAGTTAGCTGGCTGGTAAAGTGTAATTGATGTGATTTGTCATACATTATAATATGTAATTGTGTATCAGAGACAGCAAAAAAAATTGTTTTAAATTTCCAGTTGAGGTACCCATCTATTTAGCAGCAGTAACCCAATTTACATTTTTCCATTTACATGTGTAATTGGTTACCCGTGCAACATGAGTTATTGACCCCCATATTTTAAATTTATTCTGGTGAGGTTTTTGTGACCATTTAAAATTGAGGCCCCAGACATGTACCTGCTGGCCTGCCCCTAGTTCTGGTCTGACTTGGGTCCCTAGCCAAATTTTGAGAAGTAAGGAAATACCATTATATCACATAAAATATCAGATATCAAAATGAATATAGACATGTCTTCAAGAGACATAAACCAGAAATACTTATTTAAAAACATACATATTCTATACCATCTTTCCAAACTTTAATATACAGAAGTCAGCAATGTACAAAATGAAACTCCTTTTAAAGTTGGAGTATGGTTCCTTGCTCTCTCAAAGCACCATATTATTAAATAACTCTTAGAAGGAATTTTAGGAAAAATTGGGAAACCTTGCCTTCATAGCAATTGGCCCATCAGTAATATCTTAAAAATTCATATGTCACTGATAGTAGGTGGCTATTTCTCTTCTATACACTAGCCATGTCAGGCAAAAAAATGTATAAACATTCCTTTCAGACCACCACAAAGTATATAAACAGATCATCCAAGGATTGTGAAATCCAGTGCTTCCACCTCAGATCTGGCACATTTGTAATATTTTTCCATTCTGAGAACTTAAACTTTTACTTTCACACTTTTTTCTTTATTTTCAATAAAGAAACCCCTTTTGATGTAGGATGCATCATAAAGGGCCATTAATTCAGTACAATGCTTTGAGTCACCCATTCTTATTTGATATTTAGGAGAATAATTTTGTGACCTTCTAGATTTAGGCTAGTAAAATTCATACTTCATAAGACAGTATTGAGTAGTCAATCTAGTGTTAAATTTTTAGACTGATGGGCATGCCAGAATAAAAAATGTGTTAACTTCCTTGAAAATCTATAAGAATTAAATAAGTGAAAAAAAATTTAAATCCGCCTAATTTCTGGAAAGATTCTGAACAGTTATCAAGTATTCTAATAAAACTTAAGTCTGAAGAGATTTCTTCCACATTTAAAAAATAAAACTGCCATTTTTTCCTGCCCAGCCAGGAGTAGAGTAAGTGAAACAAGAGGGCCTAAAATTCAGGAATTAAAAAGGTAAAGATGTAAAACCCAACCTTTACTGTGTTGAATAAAAAGCAAAAATCCAGACGTCTTCTGATCTTTACAGAGCACGTAGCAACTCTGTAGCAACAGAAACTTTATAACATTTCCTGATGACAGCGGCTGTACAATGGATTTTGAATAAGTCTGGTGTAGTGTTTAGTACAGTGAAAGGGGCTGGGTTTTATGCTTTGAGTTGGCATTTTACCAAGGAGAGAAGTTTGTTGGTGGTTTGTTTTCCCCTCTTATGTTCAAGTGACAGAGTACTGATTAAAATGAGCATTTTTTCATGTTAATTCTTACTTGGTCTTTTTCTGAGCAAGATACTCAGTAAAATGAAAGCCAGATGCTTTTACACCTACACACTATATTGCTGAGCAAATCATTTATGGAAGGGAAGGCAAGATAAAGTTGCTTTTAAGAGTCCTTTAACATATCAGTTTGATAACTAGCAAAACACCTCTACTGCCATTAAATATTTACCAAGACTCGGCTTTGGGCAGGGGGCAGTTTGGCGTAACAAATTTGACTCTGTGCAATGCCATTGATTAGCTATCAGAAGGACATAGTTAATAAATAACTTTAGGTATTACAGAGCACTCTACATTCTTGTCAAATATTTTCTCTGAAGATGACCTAAAAAAAGTCAGTTACAACCAGCATTCACCCCAGCAATGATTGCACAAGCACAACTATGAAAGAAATAAAGGCCAGGCAGATCAGTTGAGCAGTAAGTACTTAGGCAATCTTTCCTAGTGACTGTTGTCATTGCTGCTGGACTTTAGAACTGAACATGTTTACATTTAATTAGAAAGGACACACAGTTTACAGCACAGTAGCTATCAATATCAGATCAGAATTGATTTCCGCTTTCTCCCCAGTGATTGCTTCCTTCAACCTAATTAAAAAAGGCATATAACCAAAATGACTCATATAAATTTTAAAGCAAAGTAAACAATATGTCCTGGAGACCAAAACAAAAGTAAATGACATTCATCCTGATTATTAGCTACATTTTTTTGAAAGAATTCTGATGCCTATAAATGTGATATAAGGCATGTTTTAGTGTTATCAGACTGCTGATAAACCAAGTATTCCCTTCTGAAGAAACCTGAATGAATGCTTTACTGAGTTCTTTAGCTCTCAAAGAAACAATAACTTTACTTTTATCTTCATAATCCCTAAAACATGTAGATAAAGTATTCTGATAGAAGTTTGGACTGATTTTATTCATGTCTTCAATTTTCACATATTATACAGAGCAACTGCTAAAAAATATAACAAAATAATTAACAGATTGATTTCCTTTTAAATAAGATGTATACAGCACATGTGTAATTTCCTAAAAAATAAGGAATCATTCTGGTGTGTGTGAATAACATTTCTCTACAATTACCATAGCCAAAATCATGAACAAAATTCTGATAAAAGATAATTTCTTATAACTCTATTCACTATAAAGAGAACTGCTTTAAATTTCACAAGCTAGCGTTTGTTGATTACACTAAATTATGGTAAAAATGTGTTTTTTTTAAATTTATTTATTTATTTGGCTGTGTAGGGTCTTAGTTGCTACATGCTGGATCTTTATTGCCGCATGCAGGATCTTCTTGTGGCTTGCGGGATCTTTAGTTGATCCATGCGGGATCTTTA
The DNA here is from genome assembly GCF_964341445.2 of Mesoplodon mirus. Taxonomy (NCBI): domain Eukaryota; kingdom Metazoa; phylum Chordata; class Mammalia; order Artiodactyla; family Ziphiidae; genus Mesoplodon; species Mesoplodon mirus. The sequence continues at coordinate 127,391,795 of NC_138979.1, forward strand.
GTTGCAGCATACAGGATCTTTCAGTTGTGGCATGTGGGATCTAGTTCCCTGACCAGGGATCAAACCCGGGCCCCCTGCATTGGGAGCGCGGAGTTTTAGCCACTGGACCATCAGGGAAGTCCCTAAAAATGATTTTTAAATCAGAGATATAAAGGAAAATAGGAGAGATGTAGAGTTTACCCCCAGGAGGATTGTGTTACAGCTCTCCTTCTTCCTTCTCTATGCATCTGCCATGCAATCCCATATCTAGAATGGAAGGCTATCAAGATGTAAGGAAGTACAGAATGATTCAGATTAGAAGCAGGCCTTAAGTAACATTAATTAATCAATTTACAAATATTAAGCAGCTCTTCCAGGCACTAAAGATAGAGTAGTGAGCAAAACCTCTATAAGATCAAACACTTTTATCTTCTTTGGTTACTGATGTATCCTCAAGCATTTAATTTGTACTTGGTACTATATATGTCTAGTTGCTCAGTAAATATTTATTGAATGAATGACTCCTTTCAAGGATTATTTCACTACAAGCAAATGTGCATTCATCCACCAGGGGGGAGTCCAGTAGCACTTGTTTCTGGTATTCCAGAAAACCTGCTGAAATCCACAATGGTGCCATAGTAATGAGAGTCAATGTAAAATCTCCTTCCAGAAGAGAATAATTCATCAGAGTTATTTTTGCTTACTTTTCTTTCTTTCATTTTCTTTTTAAATCTTAGGCTTTTTTTACTCTTAGTGTTCACAAAGCAATCAACCTGGAAGCCACATCAGTTAACTACAGACCAGTACTACATATCCATAGTTTATATTCTGCAGGGCACGTACAAATCACAGAGATTCTAGTCAACCATTAAAACAATTAAGAACCACATGAAGCAAGCCTATGGAACCAGTAATTAATTAATCAATTCCACAAATATTTATTAAATTCTTTTCTGGGCACTAGAGATCAAATAGTGAAAAAAAAATCACTTAACATCTATCCAGTTGGAAGGTCAGAGTACTATAGGAACACATGAGAGGATCACCTAATCTGGACAACAGGTCAGATTTCTTAGAGAAACTCATATCCATGCTGAGATTCAAAGGGTGAGTAGGGGCTAGTTAAGTAAAAAAGGTAAGGTCAGTGTTCTAGGGGATATGAAATTTGTTCATCCTGGCTTGAGTATAGAGGTGAATAGGTGAATAAAGAGAAATGAGCTGGATAGAGAGGCATGAAGAGCTTTGTAAAGGATGCTTAAGGAATTTGGACTTTATCCTTAGAGCAGTGAGGAGTCATTGAAGAGTTTTAATCCAGGTAGTCATACATTCATATTTGTGCTTTAGAAAACTCACTCAAGGCAAAGAGCAAGTGAAGACTATTGAAGTGTAACCCACTTAAGAAAATAGTAGCAGGTACTCTAAATTATGATAATGGTAATGGAGCTGAAAAGAATACTAGAAAGATGCAAGGGATTGATTAGATTGATCAGTCAAAAGGATTGATTAGATTTTTAGGTGAGAAATGGATGTCAAGGATGATGCATAGGTTTTGAGCGTGAACACTGAGTAGAGAGTGATGCCCAGTGAGAAGGGAGGGAAAGAAAGGACTGATTAGTAGAAGGATATAAAATGAGATCATGAGTTTAGTTTTAGACATACTGAGTTGTAGATATTTGCAGGATGGTCAAGTGAAGATGTCTACTAGGTAATTGTGTAGATCTGGTGCTCAGGATAGAAATCTGATCTGGAGAGAAAGTCTTCCAAGTTAGGAGTCATTAGTGAAATAAATGATTGAGTGAAGCCATGGGTCCGGGTTGAAATCAAGGGAAAGTGGCTAGAATGAGAAGACACCAACAGTTAAGGGATGGGTAAAGGAAAGCCTCCAAAGGAGATTAAGAAGCATCAAGAAATACTTTTGATGAAGCAGAGCACCAGAAGTGTATTTTCATACAAAGCAGGGAAAGAAGGCATTTCCAGAAAGAATTGGCTTCTGATAGGTCCTATAACATAAAGATTGAAAATGTCTTTTATACTGAGCAACAAGATCATTTTTGGAGCAGTTGTGGACAGAGCAGATGGCAGAGCCTTGAATAGAATTTGAGGTGAAGACAACAAGCACAGACAATTTGATTCTAAATGAGATGATCCCAAACTAGGTCCAAGAGAAATCCCATCTTTTAGACCAGACTAGCATACCTTTGAACTTAGTCAGAATCCCTGGCAGAAAACAAAACAAAAAATCTTCATAAGTGGAATATCTGACCCAAGAAAATAAATAAAAGGTGAGTTCTAGAATTTTATTTTCTAGATTTAAGCCTCAGTATATAGTTCCATGCTCTCTTGAAATTCCACTCAGAGAAGGAGCAAGGTGCATCTTAGTGGTTAGAGGCTGTTTGTCGTATAAGGTGATGAAGAGACACAAAACACCCCCTGGCCAGAGCACAGCAGTTGTTTTAAAAGGCAAATCTTGTTCCCCTCTCTTTAAAATCCTTTAGCAGCTTCTCATATGCCTTAAGAAAAAGACCAAATTCCTGTTTGGTCCTCAAGTTCCAAAAAGGCCCTCTATGATCTAGACCCAACCACTTGTTCACTGATATGAACACTGGTTGTAACTGGGCTTCACTGAGCTCATCAGCCATCCTTTCTCTTATTATAAGGCCTTGGCACATGTTCTTCCCTGTGCCTGAAATGCTTCCTTCACCTCTCTTCTAGTTAATACCTACTCTTACCTTTAAATTTCAACTCAAATGTCACATCCCTTCCTTTATAGCACTTAAAATAATTTGAAATGTGTGTTTAGTCACTACTCTAGCTCTAGCTCTAGCAAAGTGCCCAGAACACAGTAGTCATTCATTTACATGAGGAAGGGAAGCAGGGCCTGACGTGTCACCATGCTGCCACCCAATTCCAAGTAAAACAAAGCACATGCTTCCAGTATGCATACCAACTGAACCGTATTCAACAATTCAATTAACCAAATAACTGTACATCAACAGCTGTGTATCAAGCACTGTGCGTTTGTAATGGTCTCATAAAATGAATTTATTTAAACCTCATGGCTGAGATCAGCATCAGTGCTTATCCTAAGCTTTATATAATGTGAAGTAAAACTATATATCTAATAGGACTTTATTTACTTTTCCTAAGGGAGTCACTTAGGATCACTAATAAAATTGAAAAATATTTACCCTATGTAAGAACAGTTGGTTAGGGCTTCTCTGGAGGCTCAGTGGTTAAGAATACACCTGCCAATTCAGGGGACACGGGTTTGAGCCCTGGTCCAGGAAGATCCCACATGTCACGGAGCAACTAAGCCCGTGCGGCACAACTACTGAGCCCGCAGGCCTAGAGCCCGTGCTCTGCAACAAGAGAAGCCTGCGCACCTCAATGAAGAGTAGCCCCTGCTCGCTGCAACTAGAGAAAGCCCACACGCAGCAACAAAGACCCAATGCAGCCAAAAATTTAAAAATAAATTTTAAAAAAATGAACAGTTGGTTATTTGAGGTTTGTACATTTTTAGTAAAATCATTTATTCATGCAGATGGTATGGGACATAGTTTTCAGTAGTTGAGTAAACTTCTCAGCCATCTGCTAAGAAATTGGCTAATGAGAGTGTGTGCCAAGCTCCTCAAAAATCTTTTTGTCTAGGGCTTCCCTGGTGGCGCAGTGGTTGAGAGTCTGCTTGCCAATGCAGGGGGCACGGGTTCGAGCCCTGGTCTGGGAAGATCCCACATGCCGTGGAGCAACTAGCCCCGTGAGCCACAATTACTGAGCCTGCGCATCTGGAGCCTGTGCTCCGCAACAAGAGAGGCCACAATAGTGAGAGGCACCGCGATGAAGAGTGGCCCCCGCTTGCCACAACTAGAGAAAGCCCTCGCCCAGAAACGAAGACCCAACACAGCCATAAATAAATAAATAAATAAATTTTTTAAAGGCAAAATTCCTTTGAAAACAAACAAAAATCTTTTTGTCTATAACTGACCCTTATGCAGGTGACACTCTTCCTTTGTGTGACTGTTCTTAGATGGGAGTACCCATTTCAGTAGAATTAGGATGACAAATTATGATATCTGGCATTTAACTAGGCCTCAGCATTGTGAGCTCACTTATACCTAGAGGTGACTGAGTCCAGTCTTCTACATTGTGCAGGGATTTCTTCTATACTGTTTCTAACAGCTTGTTATCTAGTGTCTACATAAATATGACATGTGATCACAGGTAGGGTTTACCCTACCTGATAAGCCCTCCTGTGGAGATGCTTCAATTTATAACTTATAACAGACATAGCTAAATTCAGGTGTGATTAGGTCTGATTTGGCTATTATGCCATGGCTGGCTATGCTTGCCCTCTTTTCTATCTGATGTCACTTTTGATTCCTACTGGACTTATGGTTAGTCAACCTTCATTAATACTGTGTGTGTGTGTGTGTGTGTGTCTGTGTCTGTGTCTTGGGAGGGTGGGATTTAATAGACTTTATTTATTAGAACAGTTTAGATTTACAGTAAAATTGAGATAATACAGAGTTCTCATATACCTCCTCCCACACGTAGTTTCCCCATTATTAATATCTTGTGTTGGTGTGGCACATTTGTTACAGTTAGTGAAACCATATTGATACATTATCATTACCTAAAGTCCGTAGTTTACATTAAGGTTCACTCCTTGTGTTGTACCATTCTATGGGTTTTGAAAAATGAAAAACATCATGTACTCACTGTTACAGTTTCATACAGAATAGTGTCACAGCACTTAAAAAAAAAAAAAAAAAAACCATGTGGAGCTTCCCTGGTGGCGCAGTGGTTGAGAGTCCGCCTGCCGATGCAGGGGACGCGGGTTCATGCCCCGGTCTGGGAGGATCCCATGTGCCGCGGAGCGGCTGGGCCCGTGAGCCATGGCTGCTGAGCCTGTGCTCCGCAACGGGAGAGGCCACGGCAGTGATAGGCTCGCATACCACAAAAAAAAAACAAAAACAAAAAACCATGCGTTTTTGCCTTTCTATCCGCCTCTGTCTCCCCCTGAACCTTTGGCAACTACTGACCTATTTACTGTGTCTGTAGTTTCGCCTTTTCCACAGTGTCATATAGTTGGAATCATGCAGTATATAGTCTTCCAGACTGGCTTCTTTCACTAAGTAATATGCATTTAAGTTTCCTCCATGTGTTTTCACGGCTTGATGGCTCACTTTTTATCAGTAAATGATATCCCATTGTATGGATGTACCACAGTTTGTTTATATATTTGCCTATTGAAAGATATCTTGATTGCTTCCAGTTTGGGGAAATTATGAATAAAGCTGCTATAAACACTCACATTCAAGTTGTTGCGTAGACATAGGTTTTCATTACTATTGGGTAAACACTTAGGAGCACAATCAGTGTACCATATGGTAAGATTATGTGTAGCTTTGTAAGAAACTGCCAACTGTCTTTCAAAGTACCTGTACTATTTTGCATTCCCACTACCAATAAACTACCAATAAAGTTCCTGTTGCTCCATATCCTCACCAGAATTTCGTGTTACTACTTTTCTGGATTTAGCTATTCCAATAGGTATAGTGGTATCTCATTGTTTTAATTTGCAATTCCCTGGTAGCATATGATGTTGAGCCTCTTTTTGTATGTTTATATGCCATCTGTATTTCTTCTTTGGTGATATATCTGCTTCTTCTGTCTATTTTTTAATTGAGGTTTATTTTCTTATTGTTGGATTTTAAGAGTTCTTTGTATATTTTGCATACTAGTCCTTTATCAGATATGTATTTTTCAAAGATTTTCTTCAGTCTATGGATTGTCTTTTCATTCTTTTAACAGCATGTCTTGCAACATATAAGTTTTTAATTTTAATAAGGTCTAACATCTGTTTTTTTCATGGATTATGAAAAATCCATGGTGTTGGTGTTGTATCTAAAAACTCATTATTAAACCCAAGGTCACCTCAGTTTTCTCTTATGTTATCTTCTAGATGTTATATAGTTTTTCATTTTACTCCTTAGGCCTATAACACATTTTTAGTTACGTTTTGTGAAAGGTGTAAGTTCTCGGTGTAGATTATTTTCTTTTCTTGTATGGATGTCCATTTGTTCCAGCACAGTTTGTTAAAGAAAAGGCTATTCCTTGTCCATTGAATTGCCTATGCTTTTTTGTCAAGGTCAGTTGACCATTGTTGTATGGATCTATTTCAAGGCTCTCTATTCTCTTCAATTGATCTGTTTGTCTCTTCTTTTGCCAGTGTAATGCTGTCTTGATTGCTATACCTTTAAGTCCTGAAGTTGGATGGTGTCTGTCTTCTGACTTTGTTCTCCCTCAATATTGAGTTGGCTGTCCTAGATCTTTTGCCTCGCCATATGAACTTTAGAATCAGTTTGTCAATATGTACAAAATAATTTTCTGGGCTTTTGATTGGAATTGCATTGAATCTATAGAACAAGTTAGGAAGAATTGACATCTTAACAATATTGAGTCTTTTTATTCATGCACATGGAATATCTCTCCATTTATTTAGGTCTTTGATATCTTTCATCTGAGTTTTCCTCAAACAGATCGTATACATATTTTGTTAGATTTATATCTAAATATTTCGTTTGAGGGAGTGGCAATATAAGTGTGGTATTATGTTTTAATTTTAAATTGGAATTGTTCACTGCTGCAACATAAGAAAGCAATTGACTTTATATTAACCTTACATCCTGCAGCCTTGTTATAGTGACTAATTAGTTCCAGGAGTTTTGTTGTTTTGTTTTCGTTGAGTCTTTGAGATTTTGTACATAGACAATCATGTTATCTGTGAACGAAGACAGTCTTATTTTTTCCTTCTTAATCTGTATACATTTTATTTCATTTTCTTGTCTTATTACATTAGCTAGGATATCCAGTACTGTGTTGGACAGAAGTAGTGAGAGGAGATATCCTTGTCTTGGCCCTGATTTTTGGGAGAAAGCATCTAACTTCTCACCATTAAGCATGATGTTAGCTGTAGGGGTTTTTTTGTAGATGCTCTATATCAAGTTTAGAAATTTCTTCTCTCTTCCTAGTTAGCTGAGAGTTTTTATCATGAACGGATAGTAGATTTGCCAGTGCTTCTTCTGCATTTATTGGTATGATCAAATGATTTGTCTTCTTTAGATTGTTTTGTAATAGACTACATTAATTGATTTTCTAATGTTTTATACCGAGAATAAATCCTACTGGATAGGAGTGCATAATTCTTTATGTACTTTGTTGGGTTTGATTTGCTAATATTTTGTTGAGGGTTTTTGCGTCTATATACATGAGAGATAATATTCTGTAGGTTTTCTTTTCTAATAACGTCTTTATCTGGTTTTGGTATTAGGGTAATGCTGGACTCATTGAGTTAGGAAATAACTCAATGAGATTGAGTTAGGAAATATTTCCTCTGTTTCTACTTTCTGGAAGAGATTTTAAAGAATTGGTATAAAAAAATTGGTATTATTTCTTCCTTAAATGTTTGATTAACTCCTCTGGGCCTCGAGCTTTCTTTTTTGGAATGCATTGACTATTGATTCAGTTTAATTAATAGATAAAGACTTATTCAGATTGTCTATTTCTCCTTGCGTGAGTTTTGGTAGTTTGTATCTTGTAAGGAATTTGGTCCATTTTATCTAAGTTATTAAATTTGTGGACATAGAGTTGTTAATAACATTACTTTATTATCCTGTTAATGTCCCTGGGATCAGTAGTGATGACCTCTCTTTCATTTCTGATATTAGTAATTTTTATCTTCTTTCTTTTTTCTTGGTTAGCCTGGCTATAGGTTTATTGATTTTATTAATTGTAATAGGCCAAAAATGGCCCCCCCAAAAGATATCCACATTAAATAACTGGAACCTTTGTTACCTTATGTGGTAAGGAGATGTAACAAATCTCCAAACACTTGGGAACTAAACGACACATTTCTAAATAATCCATGAGTCAAAGAAGAATTCTCAAGGGAAATTAAAAAGTATATATGGAAGTGAATGAAAATAAAAGTACTGCATAGCAGAATTTCTGGGACATAGCTAAGGCAGTGCTGAGAGTGAAATTTTTAGCACTCAATACATTCATTAGGAAAACTGGAAGTGTATCAAATCAACAATCTAAGGTCCTACCTCAAGAATCTGGAAAGAGAACAAAAAAATAAATACAAAGCAAGCAGAAGGAAGAAAATACTAAAAATAAGAACAGAAAAGGGCTTCCCTGGTGGCGCAGTGGTTGAGAGTCCGCCTGCCGATGCAGGGGACGTGGGTTCGTGCCCTGGTCCAGGAAGATCCCATGTGCCGCGGAGCTGCTGGGCCCGTGAGCCATGGCCGCTGAGCCTGCGCGTCCAGAGCCTGTGCTCTGCAACAGGAGAGGCCACAACAGTGAGAGGCCCGCGTACTGCAAAAAATAAAAATAAAAAATAAAGAACAGAAAGAAGCACATAAGAGCAGAGAGAAAACACATTATGAATATCAGGAATGATAGGATATCACTATAGGCTTTGCAGAGATAAAAATAATAAGAGATTACTATGAACAGCTCTACATGCATAAAAATGGCAATTTAGAAGTAACAGACCATTTCCTCAAAAAACCTCTTATTCCATTATTGATACATGCAATAATAACCTGAATGAATCCCCAGAGAACTATGCTGAGAGACAACAGAAAATCCCCAAACCTTTCCATTTGTATAACACTCTTGAAACAACATTATATAAATAGGAAACAGATTAGTGATTCTTAGGGTTTAAGGAGGGGATGGAGTGGTAAGCAAGTAGGGAAATATGAGGCATCTTTGTGGTGATATAACTGTTTTGTATCTTGACTGTATCAATGTCAATATCTTGGTGGTGCTGTTATACTATAATTTTACAAAATGTTACTTTTGGGGGAAAGTGGTAAATGACATGAGGGATCTTTCTGTGTTATTTCTTACAACTGCATGTGAATTTGTAATGATCTCAAAACAAAAATGTTAATTTTTAAATATTCCTCAAAAATGGAATGGAATGGAGTGTGGATGAGGGAAGCAATGGAGAATATGAGGCTGCACATAAAGATAAGGAGAAAAGGAAGGGAAATAAAACTGATGTGACTCTTCTATAATACTAGAGCCCACTTATTCGAATGGAGCATTTAAGCAACAATGTTCAATAAATACTTTTTGTCTGCCTCTTATAGAGAAGCCACTGTGCTAGGCCCTCGAAGGAAATAAAGAAGAGTAAAAAATGGCCCCTTCCTTCAATAGCATTAGACTAAAGTAGGGAAGATAAAGCGAGTATAAAGTAGCTATAAAGGATAGTAGAAAGTGATGAATATAATACAAGGGGTATGGAAAGGGTATGGAGCTTAGAGGAAGTAGTGTCTCCTTGGGCAGAATATGGGAGTGTGACTTCATGACGGTTGTGGCAGTTCATCTGGATCTTGAAGTGTAGTGATTGGGCGCTTAGAGGGATAGGGAAAGAGCATTCCAAGTGGAGGCAACAGTGTGAGCTATAATCCCAGAGTGAAAAGTGTGAGGGCATTTTTAAAGAACAGTTTATATTTCCATTTGGCTAGAATAAGTTTTTGATAGAATAGTTAGGAAAAAGTCTGAAAAGAAAACTAGAACAGAATTCTGGAGCACCTTGAATGTCAGACTAAAACTTGGGACATAAACCTAGAATTCTCTATCCAGTGAAATTGTCCTCCAAAAGTGAAGGAGAAATAAAGACTTTCTTAGACAAACAAAGACTGAGGGAATTTGTCACCAGTACACCTGCCTTGAAAGAAATGTTAAAAGAAGTTCTTTTGAGAAAAGGCAATCACAGTAAGGCAGAAACTCAGATCAAATTAATTCATGCAATAAATCAGGAAGTAAAAACAGACACTGTCCTTTCAGGATATGTATACTGAGGACAACATAGCACATACTTCTGCTTTCCATACTCGCTTTGTCTTTATTTATTTTTATTCAGTGAAACAAGCCAAACCTGCCTCTTCTTTTTTTTCAGAATGATTTAATAATATTATCAGTAAGTGATAAAGGTTAGGAAAACTAGTTTAGTTCTCCCAATTCATGAAAAACCTGTAGCAACAGTTGTTTTTCATCAAACTACTTATAAAATATCTAAATATTGTATGAGATCTTATACAGAATTAATTATAAATAAATTATTTCTTAAAAAATTATACAGTGTATGAATGCTTGTTTTTTACCAGGGATTATGCCAGATATTTTCACATAGGTAGATCACCTTATTTTGTTCTCATGTGAACTCAGTGAGATTTTTCTCATTGTTTTAGAGTTGAGGAAATTAATACTTAAAGTTATAAAGTATTTTTCCCAAGGTCAGACAGAGTGAACAGCAAGACTAAAATTTGAATCTACTTCTTCAAAGTCCAAATCTGACATCTTTTCATTTACCAGATTTAGCATTCTTGACGTATTAGACTAGATAATTCTTTGTTGTGAGGGTCTGTCCTCTGCAATGTAGGATGTTTAGCAACATCTCTGGCCTCTATTCACTAAATGCTAGTAGCATCCCCCGCCTCTAGTTGTAACAGTGAAAAATGTCTCCAGATGTTACAAGATGTCCCTGAGGGACAAAATTACTCCTAGTTAAGAACTGTTGCCCTGGGACTTCCCTGGTGACACAGTGGTTAAGAATCCGCCTGTCAATGCAGGGGACATGGGTTCAAGCCCTGGTCCGGGAAGATCCCACATGCCTCGGAGCAACTAATCTCATGCGCCACAACTACTGATCCTGCACTTTAGAGCCCGCGAGCCACAACTGCTGAGCCCACGTGACACAGCTACTGAAGCCTGCATGCCTAAAGCCCATGCTCTGCAACAAGAGAACCCACCACAATGAGAAGCCCGCGCACGGCAACGAAGAGTAGCCCTCACTCACCACAACTAAAGAAAGCCCACACACAGCAAAGAAAACCCAACGCAGCCAAAAATTAATTACTTAATTTTAAAAAAAGAACTATTGGCCTATACTGTGACACCTCATCTCTAAATTTTTAATCCAATAATATTTATTCAATTAAAATAAACAGTATATATAGATCACATGAATGCTTGAGCAATTACTGTAAATAAATGAAGCATAAACAGAAGTGTAAGTGCATATTGTGGGATGGTGAATAAAGTGATCTCATGAAAGTACTTAAGAAATAGTTGATCGCGGAAGCAAGAAGCCAAGAAAAGTAGCATCAAAACTTGGTATAGATGGAAAAGTACTAGTTTGCAAGAATAAGATGAATCCATGTGTGACGTTACAGTTGAGAGAGAGTTCAACAAGGAGGTAAACACAAGTTGAGGGGAACATAAATATCTACAAGCAAAATGTAAAAGTGGGTCATAAACCTGAAAATTCCGATATATTTTCGGCTGAGGCAGTACAGAGAGTTAGGGATCAGGAAAATAGTCAGGATCACAGTCATGAGGGAACAGACCAGGAGACACTGAAATGAAGACAGAAACCACTACAGAAAGGAATCTATTACATGCTACTTAATGGTCTGATACCCATTGAATGGCATCTCCTACCTTGGCCTGCTGTTGGACTCAATGTGGTGAGCAGCCTAAGAGATAATGTACAGTCACAGTTGATGTGGATTCGAATTATGATTATATGAAAGATTACTAAGTAAAAATATTTTTAAAGTCTCACTTTCTACACTAAATTAGAAAAATTAATTCATTAAGAATTATATAATTTCAAAACTGGAAGAGTTAATTGAATTTTTTATATTACTTCATTATCTTCATGACAAATAGGAATGGTTACCATCCTATGTTAATATTGCCACACTATTTCTGAGAGTGATTTAACAGCTTTTCTGTTGTTTTATAATTTATTCTTACTATAACTTAAAATATTTTCCCATACAATGTCATTTAAGTGCCATTAAATTGTAATGCCACTGCTATACAAAAAAATGCATCTGAAAATCAGTGCATCTCAATCAACTTTGAACAGAGGTTAAATGTGATATGACTCTGAAGAAAGCTAAACAATGTGGCCCTCTTGTCAATTTAGGGAAGAGCTTTCTGAGGGAAAAAGCATCACTAAAACAAAAATGCACTTCAGTGGTTATAGATTTATACATGCTGGGAATATATCCTCTCTACTTCACTTTTATTCCTATAAGAAAATTTCCCTAATTATAAACATTTTGATTTATTAAATTTATGAATGCATTCTTCCCATAAATAAAATTGCCCTATGTAATTTAATACGTTGGAATTGGGAAGTAAATCACATGATGAAACTGAAAAAAACTACAAAGTATTGTAAGTTCTAAGAAGGAAAAAAGGTTCTATGAGACAGAATAACAAGGAGGGAACATCAAAATTTAGACTGAAAAGACATAAAAGGTTTATCTGAGAAAGTAGTATTTATGCTGAGTCCTAGTGAAGGAGTAGGAGTTGATCACATAGAAGCATGGAGGGAAAGGCATTTCAAAGAAATGCTTCAAGCAGGAAAAGCTTGCTGTACCTGAGAAATGGAATGTCTGCTAAAAGGTGGTAGGTAGAGAGGCCGGATGATAGAGGGCTTTGTAGCCCATGGCAAGTAGGGGAGGATTCCAGCCCAGGAAGGAGGCTATGATGTGTGTCCAGGTTCTGGCTCTGCTAGGGTAGGGGTATGAGATTAATTAAATTACTTACCTCTTTGTTTCAGTTTCTTCATTAGTAAAAAAGTAATATTAATAAGACTCCCTTCCTAAGTTGTTATGAGGTTTAGTGAGTTAAAATATGTAATTTGTTATCTTCAGAGATATATTCTGAGTTTGATGAGGTGCTCTTGCAGGATTTTGAGTGACGTTATCTAATTTATCTTTTTAAGAGATCACTCCAGCTACTGCTTCAGTCTGAGAAAGACTTGATGGGAATTTAAAGGTTTCCAAAGTATTTTGAATGAATAGTAACTTTTTGAGCTTGAGAATTAAGGGTCCCAGTTACAGGTCCATCTGAGAGAAAAATTAAAATCAGGTAGTATAAATTTGCCAAAAAAAGGAAAAGACTAAATTAAATGGTAGAAAACTAGTAAATGATGAATGATTAGGGGATTAAATGGGGATAATATTGATTTTAATAATGGTATGATTTTAAAAATTGTCATTGATTCTTAATATTTAATTGGTTATAATATACTAGATAGTGTTTTAGGTATCATAAACAAATGCAGAATTCCCAAACTATGCTGATCTACTTCAAGTTTTAAATGAAGAGCATAGGACTTCCCTGTTGGCACAGTGGTTAAGAATCCGCCTGCCAATGCAGGGGACACAGGTTCAAGCCCTGGTCCAGAAGATCCCACCTGCCACAGAGCAACTAAGCCCATGCACCACAACCGCTGAGCCTGCGCTCTGGAGCCCACGAGCCACAACTACTGATCCCACGTGCCACAACTACTGAAGCCCACACACTGCAATGAAGAGTAACCCCTGCTCGCCACAGCTAGAGAAAGCCCATGTGCAGCAACGGAGACCCAATGCAGCCAAAAATAAATAAATAAATAAAAATCCCTTTTAAAATAAATAAATAATAAATGAGGAGCATATATGTAAGATTAAAAATATAAAGAATAGGGCAGACTATGATTTTTTTAACTGGGCACAAAAAAGCACTGCCATTAATGGAATAATAATAAATTAGATTTCATTAAAGTTAAGAACTTACATTCATCAAAAGACAACATTAAGAGAATGAAATGTCACTGCACCCCCATTAAAATGGCTGAAGTTAAGAGGACTCGCAATCCCACTCTGCGGGTGCATATAGAGCAACTGGAACTCTGTTGATGATGTGAGTATAAATCGGTATGACCACTTTGGGAAACTTTGCAGTATCTACTAAATCTGAACATATATACACCCTATGGAGGAATTCTGCTCCAGAAATGAGTACTTATGTCAGTTATATCTCAATAAAGCTGGGGAAATAAAACAAAAACAAGCCAAAAAGAAATGGGTACTTAGGTCCATCAAAAGACACATACAGGAATTATTCATAGCAGCAACAGTGGAATGGTTAAATAAGTTGCTATGTATTTATGTAATGGAATACTTCATAGAATAAAAAACAATGAACTGCATACAACAACAGGATGAATCTCAGAAACTTTATGTTAAGCAAAATATTGTCAGACAAAAAGTTCAAAAACAGGCAGTATTAATCTTGATAGAGGTTGGACTAGTGATTACCTTTGGAAAGGGGATCAACTGGGAGTACTGGAGTGTTCTGCATTTGTTCTGTATTTTATTCTTTACATTTTGTCAAGCTGAATACTTTGGATTTGTGCAAATTACGTAATTTAAAATGTAATTAGGGACTTCCCTGGAAGTCCAGTGGTTAAGACTCCAGCCTTCCAATGCGGGGGGACGCAGGTTCAATCCCTGGTCGGGGAACTAAGTTCCCACATGCTGTGTGACACAGCCAAAAAATTAAAGAAAAAAAAATTGATATTTAAAGGTAAAGAGCATAGACTTTTTAAAGGTTTTTTTGTTTTGTTTGTTTTTAGTTTCTTTCTTTCTTGGGTGTTTCAGGTAAACAAAGAGAGTAGATTGAAAGAAATTGGAAGTTGGAAGAATGCAGAAAGTATGAGAGAACAGAGAAAGAATTAGGAAAATGAGGAAGAGACAGGAGTCTTTAAGCATATGGATTGGTAGAAAGAACCAAGAAGAATGAAATAAGGGTTAGATACATAACAAGACGAAAACCATGAAGGAAGATACTTTCTTTGCACTCTGCAAATCTAGCACTATACACCATTCTTATTTCATATATAGTAATCACTTGACCACAGTTTAGCAGCATCTCTCTTCTTAGGGACTAAATTGAATTCTGACATGATTTCTTTTGGTATGCTAACTATCCCTGTCTCAAGTCCATCTTATTTCTGTGTGACACCTTGTCCAAAGTGAGCACCCTGGAGAGGCTTATAGGCTATTTAAGCAAAAAGAAGAAATTTATAATTACTTTAGTTTGAAAAGTTTTAGATAAAGTACCAGACTAGATATTCAGCCAGAGTTAAAGTTCCCTGACCAGCTTTCTGCAGCTTTAAGAATTATATTACTTTCTTTCAACATTATCAATCTGTATTATATAGTTAGGGTGTTTTACTTCAAGTCTCCCATCGACATTTCTTTTGTATGCATATACTGAAATGATCTTATTTAATAAAAAAAGAACATCTCCTGTGTGGATTTTAAATTTCCCATTATTAAATATTTATATTTTCAAAATGTCTTTATTTAATTGAGTGAGGTGCTTGGTGCCATTTCAAAATAACCTCAGGTGGTAGGTGTAATGACATATCAAAGATCTGACCTTTAGCATTTTAAGATTCTATTTGTCTGCATTTTCTTCTGCATTAATTTAGTCTTAATTTATATGCTGTTTCTCTGTATGACTTAATGAGTGGATGTATTTGGCATAAGATTCATTAACAAAAAGAAAATATATCTGAATACATATTATTTCTGTGCAGGTTGACTTGTGATTTTAACTTCATTTATATCTCAGTTGTGACAAGTAGAAAATGCTGTGTATAAGGCTGATCAGTATTTGTACAAATCTCATTCATTCTCATTACGTGTTCAGCCGAATAGACCCTGGATCTCCTAAACTGATGCCCATTCTCTTCTCACTTCTTTGCAGTCAGCTTATTATATTCTTTTATTTACCTAGAGATACTTTATTCTCCAATTTTTTGCTATTCCTTTTAAAGAAAACTGAATGTAATATTTACACTGATACAATTAAATTAACATCCTGCAGCATCTTTTTGTATGCTTTGGTAGCAAAGATAATCATTTGTCTGGGTAACTTTCAGTCTAGAAGCAGAGAAATGGATAATTATCAAGTATAGTATTGTGATATAAAAATTATTTTTATTTTTATTTACCCGTTTAAGTTATCTTTATTGATTTTTAGAAATGGGTATTTCTAACTGGAGATTTTTGTTAAATAGCTTATTGGTCATTCAGCCTACATACTTATGTTTAAATTATTTATTTTTATATTTTCTCAGTTTACACAAATCTTTATCCCAAGAAGAAAATCTGAAGGATCAATTTAACCATACCCTTAATACCTATGAAGAAGCTTTAAAAAATAGAGAGAACATTGTTTCCATCACTCAACAACAAAATGATGAACTAGCTACCCAACTGCAGCAAGCTCTGACAGATCGAGCAAACATGGAATTAGAGCTTCAGCACACCATAGAGGCCTCCCGAGCAGCCAATGACAAAGTTCAGAAGTAAGTAGAATGATCTTGCATTATTGCAAAAGCATGAAACAAAACAAAACAAAAGCACATTCTTTTGGCAACTAAATAATGTTATTTATTTATGCTGTTAATAGTTTAAGACAAAAGTGGATTGAGCCAAATGAACTTTTTTAGACGGCCTGTCATATCTATATTTGGGGTCAAAAAGTCATTTACTTGCGAATCATGGTTACTATTTAGGGCAAACTATTTTTATTGAATAATTGATCTTCAGGAGTTCATGGAGGCCATATGATTAAAATCAGTTCATAGGTAATAGGTAATTAGCAAGGGGAAGAGACAGTCAAGTTACCAACTGTAGTCATTTAGCTTCACAATAATCCTACTTGAGCTGAAATCATCTACGACCTTGCAATCTGACACCTCTAGGCACACAGAATCCAGTACAGTGAAATTAATTTCCTTGTGTTGTTTTTCTGAAGTATTCAATACAGCTTTTCACAGTACATGATTATATTTATTTTCAATAATCTTTGCATTTTTATTAAAATTTAAATAAAGCTGCATAATCAGTCAGTCCTTAATGATAGATAGCAAAATATTAACAAATAATTTATCAGACAAAGAAGGCACTTGTTAATTTATGGGACTTGAACACTGTAGCAGAATTTTCTAAAGCAGCTTTAATGTAATAGAACTTGTTATTTTAACTGAGCCCTTTTTTATGTATTGTTAACAGCATTACATCATTCACACACCTAATTGAATTCAATTTCTAAGACGTACTTTCTTCCTTAACAATTTTTTTTTTCAGTTTTACAATACGGAAAAATAGTGCTAACTTCAAGGTTTCTTACTTCTCACTACTTTTTGTTTGAAAATAAGTCATCTGAAACATTTCCTCAACATCCCTGAAATTATATCTTGATTACTAGCCCAAGATCAGGTAAATATGTAGTCAAGACTGTTTTAAAACAGATTAGGAATTAATCTTTAAAGTATATGTACCTTGAATCTTACGATTTATGGTATTATATTTTTTTAGGTTTAAAGATTAAGTTTATATTCAGTCAAAAACTGTATCCGATTATTCACAAAGTATATTAACATTCTAAGAACCCCAAGATAGATATTTAGGTAGATCTCATTTCATTGTAAATTACAAATCAGTAACTTTTGACAGTCAAGATCGGATTTAGCTCTATTTGCTTAAAGGATACAAATACTTAAAAATTTCAAAGTTTTCTTTACCTGTAATCCTTTAATTTCTATACATAACTAAAATTCCCTAAAACAGTATTTCCCAGAGAGCAATTAGATTTCTAAAAAAATTTGGAAATGTCAACTTTTATTTTTTAGATCTCATCAGCTATTGTTGTTATTTTTAAAAGAAATAACTTTGTACCCCAAGAAGTAGAAATAACATTTCTCAGATAACACTTTAAATTAAATAAGTTTAACCTTTTGAAAAACTAACTATATTGTCCTTATTCTTCACGTTTAACAACAGACAAATCAAGACTTTTTAATGGAAATGGCACCAGTCCATGGACAGAGTTTAAGTGCAACAATTATGTCATTTACAAGAGTTAAATGTTAAATTTTAATTTAAATGTTAAATCTTTTATTCTGATTTCTAGCAATCAGACCTAGATGCAATATTATCAGGCTTTCCGTTTCATATTTAATCCACTATATTTCATCTTTAATTGCCCTCAAATGTGCAGTGTATCTTCATTAACAGTTAATGTGGGCATCAGCCTATTTTGTTGGATATAAGATGATAACCTTCCAGGAAGCCAACTGATAAGACTTTGTTAGATATTAACAGGTATTAGTATTCTGTTAGGTATTAGTATTCCCCATATAATCTGAAATCACTATTACTAGCAATTATTTTTGAAGGTCCTTTGAAAATATGTCAGTATTCCAGGCAATAATTAAAATTTAAATTAAAAAGGTCCACATTTCCCCTTTTCCCTTCACAACCAAATTCCTTAAATAACTGATCTGTATTCACTACCTCTAGTTTTTCAATTCCCATTTGCTCTTCTACTACTCAATACACTATGGCTAGCTCTTATACTAAATTGTTCTTCTTAAGATTACCAGTAATTTCCTAATTATTTAATTCAGTGGCCCATTCCTAATTATACTTTATCATAAAATTTATATGTGAGCATGGTAAAATAAGTAAAGGTGCTCATATATCTTCAACATGGTAATTTAAAAGCTCAGGCTCTGGATTCAGAATGCATAGGTATGTGAACTAGGACATTTTAAAACACTGCGTTGATGTGGGCAATAGTATGTGGACAGTAATACACCTACTTCATAATGTTGTAAGAATTAGATGAGATAATACGTGTGATGCTTTTAGAACAATGCGTGTTGCATAGTCCCTCCTTCTCGTCATTTCACTCATACTGCACTATCTCATTCTTCAGAAGGGCACTACCTTTTCAGGACTAATGCATTTGTATATGTTGGCCTCTCTCCTTGGAGCCTTTTGCCCTTTTCCCTCATGAGATTCAGTGCAGCATAAGATAGAGACAAGCTTTGTGGTCAAGTCAGACAGACCTGTGTTTGAGTCCCTGCTTTCCTACCAATTACCTGTGAGATTTAGGGCAAATTGCTTAACTCCTGGAAGGAAAAGTTTTTCAATTAAAAAATTTGGACAGTTATATTGGCTTCACAGGGAGAGTTGATGTGACTTTCCTAGTCCTCAACAGTTTCAGAACTGTCCTTGTTCCCTCACTGTTTCTTATCATTCACGTTCACTTTGCCATCAGTCCCTGTTGTTTACTGCCTAAGTATCTCCTGATTCCCTCCACCTCTTCCCTTGTTAATTGCATTAATTCAGGCTTTAATCATTCTTCATGACTATTGAAATAATCATTCCTTTAGACTATTGAAATAATCATAAAATTAGTTTACCTGCCTCTAGCTCTCTCAAGTGTATCTACCTCACCACCACCAGAGTTAATTTTTCTAAAACAGAAATCAGGTTATATTATTTCCCTATTTGAAATCTTTCAGGAGCCCTTCAACTCCTACAAGTTAAAGTTTAAACAACTTAGCATGATATAGGAGGCCTATCATTGGCCTTCTGCCATTGTTCTAGTGGCATCTCCTCACATGCCCCCACCACAATATCTCTGCACATGCTATTTCTTCTTAGAACATATTCCTCTCTTTTAGTACCTGGCCAGATTTTTGTTATTCCTTAAATTCCAGTCCAAATGTTACCCCTATGATGCTTCTTTATTTTTTCATTCTTTAATTCTTTCGTAATACTTAGTCCATACCTTTATTAGAGGTCTCAATCATCTAGATGTTATAATTGCTTTGTATATCTACTCTAATCCCTGTAAAATTACTCATCATCGAGCTTTTCCAAGCCATAGACAGTCTTCTATTCCCCTTTGTATCCCCATTGCCTCCAAATACTTGCACAGATGCCTGCTGTAAAGTGGGTGCTCCATAAATGCTTATGAACATATGAACTAGAACAATTTAATAGCTTAATAGAATGACAGAATAAAATAAAAGCAGATCAGGTCAGGAATACACAGGAAAACTTCAGGTGTGCTCTGATGTACTTTAGGCCCTAGATAAAGTTTTTTATCCCAGCCAAGTACCTAGAGCTCACAAGTTTCATAGAAGAGTATGGCACTGGCATCACCACTCCTTCCACTCTCCTCAGAATTGGGATCTCTTACTTGCTAGTGATGAGCTTTTAACCCTTGTTCTAACCACCAACTTCCATCAAGTTTAATTACATTTAAAATACCTGAAATCTTCAGTAATAAGACAGAGAGATCATATACTATTTCTAATAATTGTAGAATTTTAAATTTATATTTTATTTCTTTGAGAGTCTAACATTTTTCTTGAATTTTTTAACCTATAGGAATATACTTGGAAAGGAAAGTTGTACAGAATTACCATCCATAAACAAGCCAATGTTTATAGCAGATAGTCACCTATAAAGTAAAATGTGGTAAATGCCAGACCTCACTGCCCCAAAATAGCTTCTTGGCCCAGGTATCATAAAGCCTAAAATTTCACCAATGGAAATCCATTCCTTCACGTTAAGCATTACTCTCCTTATGTACATCTCTTTTAAAAATGTGTATGTTTGTGGAAGAAGAGCACATAGTGATTTAGCTTTTTATATTACTCTTTTGCCGATCCTGGATTCACTTGGTTTCAGAGAGTTATGTGGAGGCTAAAGAGTGAGAAAAACTTCTTTTAATAGTTTTGCCCAGACCATCCATAATCCTCATTTATTAAAGAGAAAACTGACACACCAATCCACTAAATGAGGATTTTTATCATAAGAGGTTATGAAATCTGATTCTTTGTGCTATACTTTTCCTTCTGTCTTTCCATCTAAAGATATGCTTCTTCTGGCCTAGAGCAAGTTTCCCAAAGGAATTTTTGAATGTATTTTACTAAATTTAACATGTTTAAGCTACACATAGTTACTTAAAATAAAAGTATTTACAACCAGACGTATATGGTTAGAAGACCTCTCAAAGATCTAGGTTTTACAATGAAATAACTTTTATCACATATCATCTTAACCGTGGGCCAGATTTACACTGATACTATTCAAGTTTCCTCATAAAATATAACTATATAATAAATAGATTGGACTAAAAGATGTAAGAAAAAATTGTAAACTTTTAACAAATTTTCAAGAAAAAAATTCACCAACTGTTTAGAATTTTCTTTCTATGCTTTAAAAAAAATCAGTTACTTAACATTTTCACGCATTCTAATTTTTAATTGCATAATTAAAATTTCAAAGATCAGCATAAAACACTTCCTTTTGAAACATAGGGCATCCTGTGTCTTTTGAGTGGTATTGACAGAAAGAAAAGAAAAGAAAAGAAAAGAACATGTAAAGCTAATAAAAAGTCTTTCCTGCCTGTTGGCCAAATACTGATTTCTATGAAGAAGTTGAGGTTACAAAGAAATCGTGAATTCTCAGCCTGGTTTCCCTGCTGATGAGTGAAAACTGTCTGTAGTTCTCTTCGAGGTATCAGGGGAGTCGCCATAGTGTCACACAAGGGTCCTTAGTGTAGAGCAAACATACTTTCCACAAATTCAGCTGCTTAATCTGTTTGCAGGTTGAATTATAAAACAGGGTAGATGACTCTGGGTGCTGGGAAAGGGAACAGAGCATTTCCACAGTTTCTTGACTTAAAAAAAAAAAAAAGCCTGCTATTCTTTTTTTTTTTTTTAAGCCTACATTTTTCATCAAAAGACTTTACTAAACTTTGTAGTTTTGTTGCTATTTCCAGAATCTGATATTAACCATAAGGGTTAATAATTAGTAAAATAATTGTGCTAAAATAGTCTTACATAGTTTAATATGAAAAGCATCAGTGAATTTTTTATATAATTACATTATGTTTTCATTAAAATTGTTCTGCTTCTTGCCAACTTTATCTTGATATTTTTCCTCTAAATTCTTGGTTGGACTACAAGTTGCAAAGCAGTACTAGATGTATCTGAACACTTTGTAAATACTTGTTGATGGAATCAAGAAATGCATTTCATAAATTCTCAGCACAAGGTTTAAATCAATATTTAATATAATGTTGAAAGTTGACTTGGATTTATTAGTATTATTAGTAAATGAGAGGATTTAAAATTTTTCTGGAAATTTCTTCAGTCTTTTTTATGTTTGAGATTCAAAAAGCTCTGTGAAATATGATACATACCTCAGCAAATAATAAATCAAATAGTTAATTTATTTGTGCTAGTTTATGTACAGTTGAACACCCCAGTCAGCTTTGGAAGGCACCTTCTAAATCTAGATCTAATTAGATACAGCCTTATTGTCATTTATATATGTAGGTCATTTATATATGTAAGATGGACTCAGATTCCTCCTAAACAATTGTTGTAAAATGTAAAGCATCTAGCATGCTTAATTTTTATTCTTGAACATGATATGTTTTTTTAAGAATTTAATGTTCTGGGTTTTTAATCATAACACATGTTTTTAATTAAATACATATTTAACTTATGAAATACAAGTCTTGTACTCTATCAAACAAGTATGTATTTTATAAAAAATTTAATTCCATTATATATTTGTATAGTGGATCACCTTTCTTATCCATTGAGTACATAAAGTAGGTTTTCTTAGAGCTGCTTTTATTATATACAAAGATACCTACATGTTTGATAGGTGATATAATTATATTCATTTCTTTATAAAAACTAAAGAATTGAGGCTTATACCTTGATCTTCAAGGAATGTCTCACTTTGACATGAAAAAGAAACATAGTTTTAATTGTCTAGCTCATTTCTTTCTACCACGGAAGAATTAATGTGGGATTATTAAAATTGAGAAATTCCAATGAAGTGGAAAGTGAAGGATCCAGGCTAAAGAAGAAAAGGGATTCTCTAAACCTAAGTATCTGCACTGTCCCTGATTAGTTCCCTTTTATAGTTAACTTTATGGAGTGAATCATAAAAAGCATGAAAGTAGGGACTAAAACGTTAAATTACAACATGGCTTCTTACATTTGATTTGCTCCTTCATTTCAGAATCTTTCTTCCAATAGGTGATCTAGAGTTGGGCTAATACACATTTCAGCCTACTAAGATAGATAAAACATGTTTCAGATGATCACTATGGAGAGGAATGAGAGAAAAAGAACAAAAGGGTTAAATTAAGAGAGAGAGTCATACAGTTTTGGTTTAAGACTAAATAAAATGCAGGAATTTTTGTTGTTTTTCATTAATCCCAGTGTTACAGTAATTGAAAGTCAGAAATAAGAATTCCTGCTATTTTAGGGAAATTATAGGACCCACTTAACGATGATCAAGTACACTTCAACTGAAACTTGACAGGCTGAAAAAAATACAACAGGAGTTCTTATACCGCAGAGACATTCTAATGTGATTTTCACACATGTGTATGAAATGTAAGTTCCTTAGAGTGGTCGTATGCTCTAACCAGTACCCTTTTCCTTGCTTCTGTTCTTAGCTCCAGTTAAAACCTTCTTAACTGTTTAAACCTTGCTTCCAGGGTACTTCTGTGAAGATAGGAGAACTATCTTACCTGAGAATACTTTTAGAATTGATAAAAATGAGATATATAAAGTGATTTGAACTTCCTAGGAAAGGTAACAATAACACTAACCACTAGTGTACTTTAGAATACTGCTGTTGTAGTAAAGGAAAAAAGGAAGCTATTGTAGAAATTAGATTTTTAGAAGTTTTCATTATTCCTGCCTGGATGTTGCTCAACCTCATTGATAACTCACTGGGAACGTCCTCTTTTGCTTTCTCTATTCTTAAACACACACATGAATGGATATAATGTATCTATCTGTTGATACAGAAAATGTCTGCATATTTATATAAATCAAGGTCTGAGTTTTTTTAATGAATTGTCAATATTCTCATCTAAAATCTGATGTACACTTCTTTACTAGGTATAGGTTTTATTCCCAAAATATAATTGAAAAATCTAAATTGAACCCAAGAGCAAGTAGAAATATAAATTTTACTTGGATTCTAAGACTCCATGTTTGATTATTTCTCCCCATTATTCCATGTTTGACTGTATCCCCCCACTAAGGGATTTTTCCCAAATGCACATTTGGCCCTCTAAATATAGAATGAAAGAATCTTGTTTATTTCAGAGTACCTCTGTCTGATAGTGAAATCATAAACCATGTCCACACATAAACTTCATTCTTGATCATTTACATTTAAAGAGAAAAAAATCATTCTATAGCAATATGAATGATTAAATCCATTCATATATAGCTTAAATCCATCTTCTTTCTTTCTTAGATTGTTATAGATTCCTGAACAACTCAACAGAAACAGTTTATTTCCTTCAGTTCTTAACCTAAGTATAAAGAAAAGAATAGTTTTGCTACTACAGATTATTACTTCATCAGGTGTTTCTATAGAAAGACTAATTAAAAGTGAAAACTAAAAATAGTAAATAGCATTTTGGAACTTTCTAAACTTAAGTAATTTTAATTTTTTAAATTGCTCTGGCATTTATAGCATACAAACTAATAGTTCTTGGAACATCATCATCATTTGACTTTTTCCTTCACATACAACAGTATCCTAAAAGCATAATGAAAGCATATGTTCTTTCTCTTTATGTTACATTTGACAAGCTACATAATGGTAAAAATAACATATAAACATATTTAAAATCTTGAAACATCTTCTTCCTTAATATAAAATAATCTGCCTTCTGAACTATGTGTATTTCACATCAGTCTTCCAAGAAGTTCTCTACTACTGACTATAGGGCCTAATCTTTCCCAGAATGATGGGAGTAGCACAGTTCAAGAACAAGAATGAATCTCTGTATAATCACACCACAATGTGAGGTGACCCTAAGACAGAGAACTGACCAGATACACATATGGGTTTTAAGAAGACTTTCTGATGCTCTTTTTAACACAGCTGTGAGAAGAATGTGGCTAAGGCCCAATAGTCATTCTTGAGTAGAGCTGGCAAAGGAAACCATGAGGAGAAGAGAATTTAACACATGGGTGTAAGGGAGTACGGCTTCATTGATGCGATCTGAGGGGAATGCCTAATGACTGAAAGAATCAAACTTGGCAATGAAAACACAAAGCTCTTTTCATCAATTCAAACGCAGACTCTAAAGCTGCAGATGGTCACCTCCAGCCTTGTCTATTCAGTGTGAGGTTTTATAAAATGGCACTTTGGTGAATACTAATAGATCAAAACAAAGATTTAATAATGTAAAGATGTGGTGTTCATTTTTAAATGAGTATACAGGTCAGTGTCTCAGAAAAGGATAAAAAGAGTACCTTTTATATGTGGGTCTAAAGTCTTTTTGTTATTTTTCAACTTCAAAAATAAATGACAAACGTACAGATTGTGTTTTATGGAAAACAGTTTACATTATGAAAAAGAGACCAAAATCAGAGTTTATATTTACACTCATTGATTTCACAGGTTTTGTTTGAGGACTCTCAATTTATAACATCTGTTAATGTTTTCGTGAAGCTCACTTGATAGGACAAATATATGTTGCCATTCTCAAAGATGAATCAATATAATTAAAATATTAAGCCAAAATATTTTATAATTGGAATAGAATTTTTTTCTTGCCTTTTTTAGAAAATGCAAAGACTCATTGTTTAGTACAAAGGAAGCCTTTGAGCTTCAATTCAGTCTTGAAATTACATTTTTGGTACTTTGCATTTGATTTTCTAAGATTTTATAAATTCATACTAATTGTATATATATTCAAAAGTAATTCATTATATTTAACTTGTTACTTATGCTTACATAACTGAATCTTACTTTTAATTAAAATATGGGGTATTTTTCCAAAATAAATTTTATTATTAGACTTGGATAGCACTTTATAGTTTATAAAATTCTTGAGCTAAACCCAAATAAACTAAGCTTTATTTTCCAAAATAAGCTTAAAATATGAACCTGACTTATTAATAGCTTTCATATTTCTACTATGTGTGAAGTATAATGAATAAGTCTGTATTCCTAATACTTTAATAAGTGACACAAACATATAATAAAATACTAGAATTGATAGTTAAAAAGGAGACAACTTAGTATCTAATAGAAATACCAATAAACTAACAGACCCTTGCCTGTCATTAACTGGGTGTGTACAAGTTATTAAACTGTGTTTCTTCTCAGTTTCCTCATCTAGAAGATGGAGCTGATAGACTTGCCCTATCTACTTCAAAGCATGGCTGTGCAGATCAAACAAGGTGCAAGTGCATAAAAGTGCTTTGAAAAATATAATACACTCTATAAATGCAAGCCATTGACTGAAGAATATCTTCTACTTGTAATATACATTTTAGATAAAAAGTTATAATTACCTCTCTGGAAATAGAAATAGTAAGTTAGAAAAATAATATTTTAGCCTCAGAGACATAATGTAAATGTCATGTAACTTTGGAAAAAGTGATTCTCCACATAGATCTTGGAAACTGGAAGTAAAGAGGATTCTGTGCATTCTCACACATTACTAGTGAGAATGCAAAATGGTAAAAATCCCTATGGAGGAGAATTTGATGGTATCTAACAAAATTACATTTATCCTTTGACTAAAGAAAATCACTTTTAGGAATCCCTCCTGAATATATACCTCCTGAATATGAAACAATGTAAGAATTACAGTATTACTTTTAATAGCAAACGGAAACAACCCAAATAGCAGAGTAGCTGAATAAACTATGGCAAATATTCACATAGCATGATATGATGCAACTGTAAAAAAAAAAGTAAGGAAGATGTCTGTAAACTAATATTAATTGACATATTGCTAACTGAAAAAAAATCCAGGACATATCGCTAACTGAAAAAAATCAACTATTTATAATATGCTATCTTTTATGTGAGAAATAAGAATAAAAGGAACAGGAAGGATAAACCAGAAACTAATGAAAATAGTTACCTTTGGAGATAGATGGGAAAGAGATGCAGGCATAGGATGGAAATGCAACTTTTCTAACTGCCTTTTTGTATAGTTTTGACTGTTGAACCATGTATATATTTTAAATATTCAGAAATTAAAATCAAATGAAAGGGGCTTCCCTGGTGGCGCAGTGGTTGGGAGTCCGCCTGCCGACGCAGGGGACGCAGGTTCGTGCCCCGGTCTGGGAGGATCCCACATGCCGCGGAGCGGCTGGGTCCGTGAGCCGTGGCTGCTGAGCCTGCACGTCCGGAGCCTGTGCTCCGCAACGGGAGAGACCACAACAGTGAGAGGCCCGCGTACTGCAAAAAAAAAAAAAAAAAAAAAAAAAAAAATCAAATGAAAGATAAAAAAAGCAAACCCTGAAAGTGAATACAAATAGAAATCAGTGTACCTAACTATATCAGATTGGTTAGATTCTTATAGAGAGAAAATAATTAACTCAAATATCTTTTGACTATCAGACTGAATATACATCATTAGTGACATATATTCTAAGGACAAAAAGAAATGCAAAGTAATCTTAAACTTTGCTCAGTATATTCATACTTAGTTGTACTACTGATTATTAAAATTTTGAAACTATTTTCTATATATTGTTGGATTGAGGAAATATGTAAATAAATATTATTAGGAGCCAAGATTTTCACTGTAAAATAGATGACATTAGAAAAAAGCAACTGTAATATTCAATTTGAATTGAAACTATCAATATGAATTCATGCTTTTAAAAATGTATATTTTTCCTTAGCTCTATTCATTGAAGAGGCCTTAGAAGGAAGGGATACACCTAACACCCAGATTTTAGTTTCTGAATACATTTCCTATTAAAGAGTACCAAAGCTCCTAGGTTTGGAGCATGGAAACTACAGTGAGTCTGGATTATCATTTTGTGCCAGAAAGGAAGAAAGTACTCAGAGACTAATAAGAGTCATGTAGAAAGGGCACAGGAGCAGCTTGACAAAGTTCCCATAGACCAAATTGGGATAATGTATGCTTCAAAAGAAGAACTGTATTTGACTATAGAATCCTTAATTGTTACATCTAGGGTTTATAAAGATAGTTTAAAAAAAAAGATGGAAGATAGAAAGGAAGAATCTCTTTTGTAAAGGAGAACGGCAGTTAACAAGTACAGATAGAATAATAGAATTAGAAAATCACCACCTTGTAACCCCCACTGTAATTAATTCAAGCAAAGACCATTCATCAGCCATGTAATGAGTTAAAAGAAGCTACTTTGGCACTAAAGTCAGTCAGTCTAGTTTGGGGAAACTTGCTTAGCATATACCAGAGAGTTCAGAGCTTAAAAATCAGAGAGGGCTTAGACATGGGGATTTAAGATGTCAGGTGCCTTCAAACAATATTTAGGGATTTATTATTAAAATTTACTCTAGAAATTTTTCTTACTCAAATATTCTGTGCTTATGTAAATGATAGAAGATAGACCTAAATCATTCAACCTTTTATCAAAATTCATCTTTTAAAGAAACTCACTATAATGTAAAGAAGTTTTGCCTTAGAGATTTTATCAATATTAGACTAGGGTACTGATCCTTTATTTAAATTTTGATATTTTGTTTATCATGGAGTTTTTGTGTTAATTTTGATTTTTTTTGAATATTGCATTTAAATATTTATCCTGATAATGAGATTTTTTACACCTCTTTAAATTGTTCATCTGAATTGAGTGCCCCATTCACCTACCCTAGATGTAGTGCTGAATACTCTATAGAATATGAAAAAGACACTCTAAG
Organism: Mesoplodon mirus; assembly: GCF_964341445.2. Lineage (NCBI taxonomy): Eukaryota > Metazoa > Chordata > Mammalia > Artiodactyla > Ziphiidae > Mesoplodon > Mesoplodon mirus. Next base: position 127,420,216 of record NC_138979.1, read on the forward strand.
AGGGCACTTCTAGTTTACCCTCATTCAGAAGTAAGAACAACTTACTGAGTTACCCTAGTGTGTATGATTTATACTGAATGGTGTTTCATGTTCAGAAATGTTAGTCATATAATGGAGCTGAACAACTGTGGTTCTTCCCACCCTATGGAAATTGACCAGGTTTTTAATTATATACTGTCCCGAAAGTCTACCACTGTCTGAATTTCTGTTTCTTACTTTACGGTCATTACCTGCACCAGTTTTGTCAATTGTTGCTTTGTCATTATTTCAATCATCTGAGTAGCTGGGTTATTGTATCTATCTACAGTAGGATCATGATTGTATTCTAGACCCTAAGTGTTGATTTCAATTTGAGAATATATGGTATTTATGAATCAAAGATAAATCAGATACAGAAAATTACTGTGATGATTCCAGGTTAATAAGTTGAATATTACTTTTACTTTGTAGGCTCCTGGCTTAGTCTAAAGTTTGAAGGTTCCTTGATATATTATCTCTACTAGTCTCCCAAAGGATGTTGCCAGTCTTTTGAATTAAACTTGAATAAGATTGATTTGTATTCCCTGTTAATCAAAATTTGAAATGTTGACATTAGAAAATTTCATTCAGTGCTAATTATATATGACTTTTATGAAAGTTAGGAAGAAAAGAATCCTACATTTTAAAGTTTAGTATCAGCCTAAAGCCCTATGAAAACAATAGTGAGTAGCTTAATAAGCCATCTTAATAAGATACCTTAATAAAACTAACCAGTTATTCTAGCTTGCTGCATTTCACTTGGCAGTATAAAAATCAGTGACTTACTTCCTCCATCATTAATTGAAACTTTTCTGGGTTTAAAATGATCAAAAACCTCAGCAATGTTATAGCAACGTTTCCTAACCTTTCTTGACTCTTAATTCCCTTTAATAGTAATTCATATTCTCTAGGCAGAGTTTTAAGTATCCTTCTTGCATTGGTATAAGATAAAGAAGTTAATTTGCATTGATTGTTTTATAAGTTTTATTTTAAGTACAGTCTTTAGTATTCATATGTAACATCATATGATGTTTGAAATACATATAAGGAAGTATTAATAGATTAAAATTTAGTAATGTATTATGGCATTAAATAACTGCTTGTGAGATGATATTTGGAATTCTTAACATTTTACTTTTAAAATGAAATAATGGTGGTTTTTTAGCCTGCATTTGCTAGAATATTTCCACGAATAGTACATTATGAGTGTTTTTGGTGCTTACTCCAATGTATGTAAAACTAAATTTAATATTATTACTATTCCAGTGTTTTTTCTCTCTAACTTTGTTTTTTAAGTAACAGCTACTAAATAAGTAATATGAGTAGTCTGATAAAATGAACACAACATAGAGATCTGGTGAAGAGAATCTTGAGGTGAATTTACGGATTTATTTTGATGCTCCTCATTTGTAATTGAAATTCAGTCTACTTTCTGCTTCCTCTGAGTATTTCAGTGGTCCATTAGAGGTAGAAATTAAACAATTTACAGCTAAAAAGGAAAAAAAGATGCTCAAAACAACGTGTTGACCAACTATGTTCAGCTGTATGATAAGTCAGCTGAGGGGATTGAGTCATGAACATGCTATGCTAATCTTTGCTGAACCTACATTTTGCTCATTCACGTGCACTCAGAAGACCTCAAACTAGTCCATTTTAAAAGGCTATATAAATTAATTTAATTAAAGGCAAAAATGTTTAATAATAATTTTTGCTTTGGCTTCAAAAATAGAACTCAGAACACTACTAATTAGAAACATTATCACCTTCAGCTACATGATCTGTGAATTTTTAAAGTGCAAAATTTTTAAAAATGATCCTTTAGAGAATTTCTTTACAAGTTTTACACACCCACTTTACTCTTTCATCAATTTAAACACATTTTTATATTGTTTAAAAAAATTTATTTCCTCAAAAGCATATTTTAAAATACTTTCGTCATTTATTAAGCAACCCCCCCAACAAGTATATATTAAAGTTGATAAATTATCTGAATTAGTTAAATTAGGATGTAAGTTATTGAAAGGAATCATTTGCTGGAAAACGTATGTATTACAGCATATTAGATAAATGTTAATGGTTTTTAGAAGCAACCTAAGTGTCCATCGACAGATGAATGGATAAAGAAGATGTAGCACATATACACAATGGAATATTATTCAGCCATAAAAGGAAACGAAATTGAGTTATTTGTAGTGAGGTGGATGGACCTAGAGTCTGTCATACAGAGTGAAGTAAGTCAGAAAGAGAAAAACAAATACCATATGCTAACACATATATATGGAATCTAAAAAAAAAAAAAATGTTTCTCATGAACCTAGGGGCAGGACAGGAATAAAGACGCAGACGTAGAGAATGGACATGAGGACATGGGGAGGGGGAAGAGTAAGCTGGGATGAAGTGAGAGAGTAGCATTGGCATATACACACAACCAAATGTAAAATAGATAGCTAGTGGGAAGCAGCTGCATCGCACGGGGACATCAGCTCGGTACTTTGTGACCGCCTAGAGGGGTAGGTTAAGGAGGGTGGGAGGGAGACGTAAGAGGGAGGAGATATGGGGATATATGTATATGTATAGCTGACTCACTTCGTTATACAACAGAAACTAACACAACATTGTAAAGCAATTATACTCCAATAAAGATGTTAAATAAACAAACAAATAAATATTAATGGTTTCTTTACATATCTTCAAATAAAAAAACATTTTTTAAAAAGGAAATTTAATAGTTTATTATAGAATAATTGACTATAGGCTTTAAGATGCTTAATAAATATTCCTTTCATTATGAGCAAAGTGTACAACTCTAAGACCAGATTTTCTTTGTTAGGGGACTTACTAAATATTAGTCTTTACTAGTCCACTTTTATGTATTTATCATTTATGCCAACACTCTGATTTTGCTCTAAAGTATTCTGCAACTTGCTATTATATGATACTAGCCCCAGAGCTAACTTTTTCGGTCTACTGAGTATGCTTAGTATATTCTATAACTAATAAATCAATAAAATCCTGTAATGTACAAACTCCTATCTCTATGAAGCAATAATAAGCAAACTATAAGTGAATGCATGAGTCCAAAAAAGGTATGTTTTGATTATATTGACTCTGAGAACATTTGACTTTAACAGTATACATCATTTATTGTGTGGTATAAATTGGTTGTAGTACTGTTCATAACTTTTGAATAGCAGATCCAATGAATACTAAAACAATAAAAATGTTTATATCATGGGAATACATTTTAAGTAATTATTCTGAAGAGCTACATGTTAGTGGTATCTTTGAGCAAATTAATAAATCATATTTCTTGCTTAGGGAGTGAAACTGGAACCTGCTAATAAAATTTTTATCTTTAGTCATTGAATTTTATATTGGTTTCATACATTTTCTATATCATATTATAATAGCAGCAAAAATGCATTAAAAACTTTCAAATAGGGCTTCCCTGGTGGCACAGTGGTTGAGAGTCCGCCTGCCGATGCAGGGGACCACGGGTTTGTGCCCCGGTCTGGGAAGATCCCACATGCCGCGGAGCGGCTGGGCCCGTGAGCCATGGCCGCAGAGCCTGCACATCTGGAGCCTGTGCTCCACAACGGGAGAGGCCACAACAGTGAGAGGCCTGCGTACCGAAAAAAAAAAAAACTTTCAAATACATTTAAGTAACAATTTAACACAATAAACTCTACATTGATTAAGTAAATGTGTTTAGAAGATAATAAAATGAATGCATCAAAGTAGTTCCTTTACAATCATTTTTCGCTCATTTTAAAATAATTCCTGCTTAATGTAATGTTTCATTACTTGTTAAAATTTTGCCAAGTCTTAAATAGCTAACTTATCTGGTTCCCTAATTCTTTAATGAAACTGTACTTTCATGATAAAACATAGCTTTGATACTCTTTTCCTGATAGATTTTGTCACTTTCAGAAATAGCCGTTTTGACAACTAGAAAGTGGTTGTTTGTATTTATAATTGGTTGTTGATGTCCTAATTAGTTATTGTAAAGTGAAAAAGTAAGTATAAATCATTACAGTTGGGTTGATTGAGGAAGTAAATAGCCATGCCAATATAAACATTAGAATTTTTTTCAGATCTCAAAAATGAATGTATTTCATTCTAAATAAAAAAGATGAAAGAGAAAGTTTCTTAATGGATGAAAGTCCATAATTTAAATATTTTACCAATTATAATAAGCAGGATCTTGAACAACTGTATTCATGACTTTATCCAACAAATATTTTTAAAACACGTACAGTGTCAGGCACAGGTGAACAAAATCAAACTCTACCTTGATTTCATGAAGCAAACCTTCGTTCAGGAGAGATAAGTATTAAATATTCATACAAATAAGTATGTAACTACAATTTGTGCTTAACGTGATGAGGGAAAATTCTCCACAAACTGTAAGAGAATATAACAGATCTAAATCAGATTTGTGTTAAAGGGATGAGGTTTTTACTAAGCTGTGGCCTGAAGTATAAATAGGAATTAGGGGAAAAACACCTTTCATGTGGAAACCACAGCAAAGAACTTGGCACATGAGATAAACTGAAGGAAGATCTTTGTGGCCAGAGGGCAGCTTGGAACAAAAAGGAGGATGGAGTAGTATGCAAAGTCAGATCTTGAAGAACATTGTAACCCTTGTCAAGGTTTTTGTCTGTTAGTTTCCTTTTTTTAGCTTAAGCAGTGGAAGTTGTTGATAGATTTTAATGAGGGTACATGTTCTGATTTGCATTTTTAAAAGATTAACCGTGAATGCTCTGTGAAGGATAGATTGGAATGAGATAAGAATAGAAGTAGAGAGACTCACTAGGAAGGAAAAGCAGTCGTGAGAAATCGTGATGGCTTGGACCAGGGGAGTATCATTGGAGATAGAAAGGAGTGGGACTTGAGATGTACATGGATGGCATCCAAGCAGTAAACTGCCTGGATAGGATGCGGGGTGTTAAGGGGAGCTCCCAAATGTTTGTCTTGAGCAACCTGATAGATGGAAATACCATTTATTGAGACAGAAAACTAGAGGAAGAACAGATGTGAAAGGGAAGAACATTTTTAACGAGTTTAATTTGAGTAGTACGCAAGACATCCAAATAGCTATCCTTCTTGGTGTCTTAGTTTCTCAAGGAAGGGGCTTACATTTATAACAAATAAACCTTCAGAATTGTTAACACGTCCTTTAAGAAAATACTTGAGATTTGTGTCACTTATATTTAAAGTAATCACTTATAGAGCTTAAAATTCTAATGAAAAAAGGATAACCTGCAGTTCTCTTGCATGATAACCTTACCATTAGGCTATATGAGGAGGCCAGATAACATACTGTGATATGATTGATGTCTACAATGCCAGGCGTAACCTGTGAACACTATTTAGTTAGTATATTTTTCCATCCAATGGAACAGAACATTTTTTTTTTTTTTATGGCTGTGTTGGGTCTTCGTTTCTGTGCAAGGGCTTTCTCTAGTTGCGGCAAGTGGGGGCCACTCTTCATCGCGGTGCGCAGGCCTCTCACTATTGCGGCCTCTCTTGTTGCAGAGCACAGGCTCCAGACGCGCAGGCTCAGTAATTGTGGCTCACGGGCCTAGTTGCTCCGTGGCATGTGGGATCTTCCCAGACCAGGGCTCGAACCCATGTCCCCTGCATTGGCAGGCAGATTCTCAACCACTGCACCACCAGGGAAGCCCCGGAACAGAACATTTTTATACAAAAGTTTTCATTGAACCATCTTGCCAAGAATCAGTTTAGGTTTTAAAACTATGTCACTCATACATACGTGTCAATATTTTGTGACAGAATTCCTCCTTGCTATATATATTTCCTGCTAGTAATGAATTTGTATCATATTAAAAGATATAATGAATACATATCATACAAAAGATATAATAAATACATATTAACCAGCTAAGTATATAATTTGAAACCATAATTTAGTTATATTTTGTTTCAGGACAAAAAATGTACTTTTGAGGTTTATATTAGCCTAGTTATCTTCTGCTCTATAACAAATTACTCCAAAACTTCACAGCTTAGAACTCTTACTATTTCACAGTTTCTTTGGATAAGGGATCTCAGCTTAGCTGGGTCCTCTGGCTCCACGTGTCTCATAAGCCTGCAGTAATCTCAAGACCTGACTAGGAAGGATCTATTTTCTAAATGTCTCACATGGCTGTTGTCAGGATTCAGTTCTCACAAGCTGTTAGAGCAAAGCTACTCTGTTCTTCTCACAGTCGAGGCCTCAGGCCTTCTTTGGTTCCGTGCTATGTGGGTCTCTCCATGTAGCATCTCACAACATGGCAGGTGGCTTCACTGGTAGCATCTCACAACATGGCAGGTGGCTTCACTGGAATGCAAGCAAGAAGGAGAGAGAGAAAGCTAGCAGAATGGAAGTCACAGCCTTTTGTTGCCTAATCACAGAAGTGACATTCCATCATTTATGCCATGTTCTGTTAATTAGAAGTAAGTCCTTGGGTCCAGTCCACACCGATGGGGAGGGGATTACACAATGGTGTGAATACCAGAAGGCAGGCATCATTGAGAGCTATGTAAGAAGCTGCCTCCCACAAAGTTTTCAGAAGGTTAAGTTACTTTTATTGGGCCTTGGGTAGCTAAAAATTGGTGGTCTGTAAGACATCCAGTTGATCATATTGCTTCGGGAGCAGTGATAGTTGTAAAATGCACAACCGCAGTCTGACCTTAGGAAACCATCGCAATCCTCTGAAAATCTACAAGGTCCTATCTAGAAACCAAAGGTCATGGCAAGGTCAAAACTTCTACAGAAACCAACGCCTGAGCCAAAATTAAGTATTGGGTTAGCCAAAATATTCGTTCGGTTTTTCCCGTAAGATGGCTTAGTTTTCTTTAACGTATTTCGAAACAGTTTTGTTAGATTGTATTGTGAGAGCTGTCATATCAGCGTGCGTTTAAAAAAACATTTATCAAAATTGGTGAATTTTTGTGTAGCATTTTAATATTGAAGACTGAAGAAAAAAAGCAACATTTTCAGCATATTATGCTTTATTATTTCCAGAAAGGTAAAAACACAAATGAAATGCAGAAAAAGATTTGTGCAGTATATGGAGAAGGTGCTGTGACTGATAAAATGTGTCAAAAGTGGTTTGCGAAGTTTTGTGCTGGAGATTTCTCGCTGGATGATGCTCCACAGTTGGGTAGACCAGTTGAAGTTGATAGCGATCAAATTGAGACATTGAGAACAATCAATATATCACGCAGGAGATAGCCAACATACTCAAAATATCCAAATCAAGCATTGAAAATCATTTGCACTGGCTTGGTTATGTTAATCACTTTGATGTTCGGGTTCCACATAAGTTAAGCGAAAAAAACATTGATCATATTTCTGCATGCGATTCTCTATTTAAACGTAACAAAAATGTTTTGTCAGAAAGAGAAAAACAAATATCGTATATTAACACATATATATGGAATCTAGAAAACTGGTACTGATGAACCTATTTGCATGGCAGGAAAAGAGACGCAGACGTAGAGAACGGACTTGTGGACACGGTGGGAGGGGGGGACGGGGAGGGGGGGACGAATTGAGAGAGTAGCATTGACATATATACACTATCATGTATAAAATAGCTAGCTAGTGGGAAGCTGCTGTATAGCATAGGGGGCTCAGCTCGGTGCTCTATGACGACCTAGAGGGGTGGGATGGGGGGAGGCTCAAGAGGGAGGGGATATATGTATACATAGAGCTGATTCACTTTGTTCTACAGCAGAAATGAACACAACATTGTAAAGCAATTATACTCCAATAAAAAAATTTTTAATAGAAAAAATAAAACAAATTTTGACGGGTGATGAAAAGTGGATACTGTACAATAATGTGGAAGGAAGAGATCGTGGGGCGAGAGAAATGAACCACCAACAACCACACCAAAAGCCGGTGTTCATCCAAAGAAGGTGATGTTGTGTCTGTGGTGAGATTGGAAGGGAGTCCTCTATTATGAGCTCCTTCCAGAAAACCAAACGGTTAATTCCAGCAAGTACTGCTTCCAATTAGACCAACTGAAAGCAGCCCTCGACGAAAAGCGTCCGGAAGCAGTCAACAGAAATAGCATAATCTTTCGTCACATTACCCCAAGACTGCATGTTTTTGTGATGACAAGGCAAAAACTGTTACAGCTTGGCTGGGAAGTTCTGATTCATCCGCCATATTCACCGGACATTACACCTTCGGATTTCCATTAATTTCTGTCTTTACAAAATTCTCTTAATGGAAAAAATTTCAATTCCCTGGAAGACTGTGAAATGCACCTGGAACAGTTCTTTTCTCAAAAAGATAAAAAGTTTTGGGAAAATGGAATTATGAAGTTGCCTGAAAAATGACAGAAGGTAGTGGAGCAAAAGGGTGAATATGTTGTTCAATAAAGTACTTGGTGAACATGAAAAATGTGTCTTTTATTTTTACTTTAAAACCGAAGGGGGCCTCCCTGGTGGCGCAGTGGTTGAGAGTCCGCCTGCCGATGCAGGGGATACGGGTTCGTGCCCCGGTCTGGGAGGATCCCATGTGCCGCGGAGCGGCTGGGCCCGTGAGCCATGGCCGCTGGGCCTGTGCGTCCGGAGCCTGTGCTCCGCAGCGGGAGAGGCCACAACAGTGAGAGGCCCGCGTACAGCAAAAAAAAAAAAAAAAAAACCGAAGGAACTTTTTGGCCAACCCAATACCAAGAATCATGCATACTCAGAAACTAGTAGATCACAAACAGGGTAGCTAGCAGAATCTGTCTCTGGTGCTGTCAGTTCCTACCTATAAATTTCAATTTTAAAATTCAAAGTGCCACTAGCTAGTGTAAGAAACAAGAAGGGAGGGGTTAGAATTTTGCCTCTTTCAAATAAAAAAGAATGCAGAGAATCTGAGTCAAGATTTAGGCCAGTCCTACTAGTAAAGATGAGAAAAATAAAATAACGGGGATGGGGGAGTGCTCATCTGTGGTGAATGTAGGAAACCAGTCAGTATTATTTGAATATATGCTGAAGTTTAGCAGGGTTATTGGTATTTCAGATCTGTTCATTGTTGATATTGATGCTATTAATGATTATACGCAGTTTTTAAAAAATCAGTAGCAATGGATATTCAGCAAAAATTTGTTACCAAATATAAGTATTTAAACACTGAAGCTTACTTTAAAAGAACAAATAATTATAATCATTAACATGAAAGATTACCAAAAAATAAGTTGAAATAATAATAAACATGATTATTGTTACAATAGAAATGTCAGTGAATGGACAGCTGTTAAAATATTTTTGTTGGGCTTCCCTGGTGGCGCAGTGGTTGAGAGTCCGCCTGCCGATTCAGGGGACACGGGTTCGTGCCCCAGTCCGGGAGGATCCCACATGCCGCGGAGCGGCTGGGCCCGTGAGCCATGGCTGCTGAGCCTGCATGTCCGGAGCCTGTGCTCCGCAACGGGAGAGGCCACAACAGTGAGAGGCCCGCGTACTGCAAAAAAAAATTTTTTTTTGTAAAATAAGATGAAAAAGAGCTTTAAATAATGATAAGATAAAAGTTGAATGAGAGTAGTGCCTGCCCGTATCCAAATACCGTGAACTATGTGAAGGTACTTAGAAAATTCTTTGAAACTTGTTTCTTCTGCTCTTCAATTATTATCTTAACCAAGTATGTATTATTCACCAAGCATTGAAGTAGGCACGGGGGATCACTGGTAGATAAAATTAAAGACAGCAGCATTTGCCATCACTGAGCTAGCAAAGGATATGTTTCATTAATTCTATGGGTTATGTTGCTAGTAGTCTTGGTTACCTTGCCATAGAAAAAAGGTCTGAGATTCAAGCCCTCCCAAATTTTGATTTTTAAAATATTGCATATGCTATAGCATATGTACAATATTCACCTACTAAAGAAATAACAACACAGAATCTAATCAGATCTACATCCTTCATTTAAAGCCCTAAGGACTATAAGTGTTTCAGAATTTAGAATTTTTCAAATTTTGTAAAGGTAATAATGTTGTATATTCTCTTTATTAGTTAACATCTTCATTTGTTGTGGAGAAGCACAGTGACATATATGAATTACCACCCTAGATCAGGTTTTGCTGTTACATGAGTTTGCAACAAACTTATAAAAATACTTTTGGTTTTTCAGAGCTTTTTCAGTTTTGAAATTGTACATTAAAGGATTATGAATAGAGCCTCCTTTTCCATAAAAAGGTAATTGGAACCTGATAAATTAACAAAAGGATATCCAATGAAGACTTTGCATTATTTTTGTGCCTATAATATCAATCATTGAAATTTAAAGGAAAGATCTCACTCATTCCTCTATGATGGTATATTGACTATCTCTCAATGATTGGGAGAATCAGTGGGAAAAAGTAGAGAATATTCCTAATGACTTCTTTACCACTAGTATTTCTAAGAGATTATGGAATAGCAAAAGTTGTTTACGTTTTAAGGATATAAGAATCACAAAAGTGTGATTTTTTTTTTTTTTTTTTTTTTGCGGTATGCGGCCCTCTCACTGTTGTGGCCTCTCCCGTTGCGGAGCACAGGCTCTGGACGCGCAGGCTCAGTGGCCATGGCTCACGGGTCCAGCTGCTCTGTGGCATGTGGGATCTTCCCGGACCGGGGCACGAACCCGTGTCCCCTTTATCAGCAGGCGGACTCTCAACCACTGCGCCACCAGGGAAGCCCCTGTGATAAATATTTTTAAATAGAAATTTTAATAACTTTATTAAATTTTAGCTTCTCCAGGCTAATATTTATGTCAGGCCTCTGGTCAGGGTAGTTGTATATATGCTGCTTTATAGTATCAGATAATGTAGTAACTTAATGGACTAGGCTGAATTTATTGAAAGGGATTTGTCACAGTGGAAACTTTTTTTATTTCAACATTTTCCCAAAACTTTATTCCATTGTTGTTATTTTTTTTTCTGGAATTTTACAAGTCAATTAAGTTTTATGTTTACTGAGATGCATAACCACCTATTAGTTGTGTTAAGTAAAAAGAAGTCAAGTGCCACACCTAAAGGATTTTTTTTGAAAGAGGGATCTGTGGTTTTCTCTGGAAAAGATGTCCTTTTATTATAGGCTCCAGCTAGCTTTTGAGGGATGGGCCACTAAAAGAGAGGAGAAACTAGAAACAATTCAGATTACTTTAGAGCATCAAGTTCTCATTAGAGCCCATATTTAAGTTGTTTTGACCTTCTCCCTAAAAACCTCTTCTCACAGTTATGTGAATATGATCCCTGTTTTAAGCAAAGCATTTTGCCTACCCATGAATAAGAATGTATACTGATGTGTCCAAGAAAGATAAAGGCGAATGTGTGTATCTTAATAGTGCTAAAAAAAATTAACTTTGAAATTTCAGTCTCTAAAATATTATCAACTTCCTTACAGATTTTCAAAAATATAAGCATTAATTGCTAACTCCCAGCCAATACAAAACATTGTGAAATAATACTTTGAAAATTAAAACATATTACTGTATACATATATCTTTTGTAGACTAGAGTGCAAGTTCTGTGAGAAAAGAATTTGAGTTTGTTTATTTGGGTTTTTTTAATTTGCTGTTACAAACTATGCTACAAGTGAACAGCCTTCCTTAAGCATATTTTTGTGTAGTCCTTTCACTAGATCTATAGGATAAATTTCTAGAAATGAAAAATTTAAGGTTAAAAAAAGTATGTGTCTTTAATTCTAAGTATTGCCAAATTGTTCTTTTAAAAAGTTGTATCAACCAACAATAATCTGCAAGAATGCTTATTCCCTAAGCTTCACCACTATTTAGTATTTTAACCTTCCAATCTGAAAGATGAAAAATTATATCTCATTTTAATATGTATCCCCTTAATTATGAATAAAGTTAAGCAATTTTTAATATTTATTGCAGTATATTTTTCTTTTTATGTGAACTGCCTGTTCATGACCTTTTCCCATTTTTGTATTGGACTGTTAATCAATTTTTGTTGATTTGAAAGAACTCTTTGGATAGTAAATAAATTAGCTTTTTATTATATGTACAATGAACTTTTTTTTGTTTAAAACTTTTTTTTCAACAGAGACTTTTTCTGTTACAGTGTCAGGTTTATTTGTTAAGTTGCTTAGTTGAGGGTTTTTTTATTGATACTCATGATTATCTGTCTAGAAAAAGCATTAAAACTATTTATAAACTTGATTTTTGTGTACCTTTTTTCTTTTAAAGAAAGGGTTGTTTTTATCAGTAGTCCAGTAGGTAATAGTTTTTTTACCTTAATACTAATGCAGGTTGGTTTATCTTAGCAAATAAGCTATTTAGTCATAGTTCTTCAGCTATAAATCTCCTCTTCCAAAGCAAATATCCTGCAAGGATAAAACAAACAGGATCAAAACACAATGAGAGGTTTGAGCTCTTAGTAGCTGGATTGGCCTCATTTGGGTGTGGGAGATTAAAGGAAAGTACCTGAGGTAGCCTTAACTATATAAGAAGTCTCTTTCAGTTCAAATAATGTTTTTAAATATTGTAAAAACTTAACTGGAAAATCGCATGGCCTTGATTTATGATGTTAAAAAAACAGTGAAATAAGTAGTTCTTCCATCTTTGTGTACCTTATGACCCCTTATGACCCCTTCATTTATTTTTCTGGGAGATTTCTAGCTAGCAAGAAGTAAAATTTTTAAACCTGCAAAATATACACACTGAATAAAAATACTTTATAGCCACGGGTAACTTTTAAGCCTCATGCTCTCTGTCAGCCTTATTGGATCCCCAAACCTGTGGAGAGTTCAACAAAAAATAAGTGAGAATGGGAATAGAAAGAGGTTGCATTTTTTTTTCTTTTAAATGACTTCTTGTTCACTTTAGTAGTTAAGTACATGTGTTCATCTTTATCAAGAGAAATATTAAATAATATTGTTTTGATAGGCCAAACATTTTTAAAATGCTTTTTAACCACTATATATATATATATATATATATATATATATATATGCAAATTACTAAAGCAATATAGACTAATTTTAGAAAATTTTTAAAATATTGCTAAGCAACTTGACATTTTAAAAAAAATGTTTTCATATAGTACATACAGTTGTATAACCTGATTCACTTGATATGTTATGAATAACTTTCTATATCATTATACATAATGTTTTACTAAATAAATGGCTCTAAATCTATTGTATGATATACCATAATTTATTTAACTAATTCATTTATTGTTACTAGTTGTTTTAAAGTACTGCTGCAATGAACACTCTTGCATCTAAATATTTGCACATATCTGCAATTACTGCAGGGGACACAAATTCCTAGAATTGGAATCGTTGAGTTAAAAAGTATTTAGAATTGTTAGAAAAGGTTTCTGTTAATTAGGAATATAGTTAGGCCATTTGTAGAGATGCCATTGAAGAACAGCAGACTTAAATCTCTTCAGCCATATGGAAAGGAGAAATATGGTGCTGTGTTTTTTAATAGTAGATAGATAATACTTCATCTTGCCCTGTAATTATAGAACACATTATCATAAATACTATTATAATAATGACCTAAATTGTTAAAAAGTTATATCACTATATAAGGATATATAGTGATAGCTAGAATTTTAGATGTACTTCTTATGGTACAAGGACTGAGAATCTTTTTATTCAAAATGTCTATGCTTTGTTAATATGGCTTTTTTGCAGCCTTCAAAGACACTGGCATGTAATAGAGCAGAATGATGTGAAGCTGAAAAAGGCGGAGTGTGATTCCCATCAAAGAGCCATCCTACAGTAGTTCAGATTGAGAGAGAAAGTTTAGACAGGAGTTAATAGCTTGCTTTGACGATAGTAAGTTATCCTTTGTTCTCAGTAAGCATGTCAAAATAGTGGACCAGCTCTTCTGACAGGTTCACATGAATGATTTAAGTTGTTGAGTGTATGTACATAGCATTAGAAGCACGCTGCCTGTGGAAACTTTTTGGCAAAAAGGTAACGATTATGAGTATGATTAATTCTTGCAACTTGTTCCTTTACAGCTGGCAATACCTTTTCTCCTAGCTGTTTCATTGTAGGCATTAATGCAAAAAGTTTCTTGTGTTTCTTGTTAGTCCGACTACTATATGGAATTTTAAATATTTTATCTCTTGGAAAGATATGGGATTTTAGTGAGAAATATGGACCAGTAATGGGGAGGAATAAATGAATTTGGATTTTATTTTCATCTATGTTACTGTTATTACAAGGTATAGAGAAAGACACCTCACCAAAAAATTGTTTTAAGTATGTAGCACTCAAATTGGTGGAATAAGTGAAAAGTATGCTATACAGCTCTTGCTCACAAGACATTTAGATAATTGGTATTTAGTTGTTTCCAAATACTGCTGCAGTGAACATACTTGTAGCTAAATGTTTAGAGAGGGCACAGATTCCTAGAAGTGGGATTGTTAGAGTGTCTGCCATCTTGCATCTGTATGTAGTGCTGGTAACATATTTATATATGTATTGCCCTTTTAAATTATTTAACAGAATGGTACTGAATAGCTTGTTAATTGTTCAGTGCAGGTAATACAGAGAAAAGGAAGGCCTCAAGGAAACTGACACTGACCTTGGCCTTGTAGGGTGGGTGGGATACAAATTAGCACAGAGGAAAGAAGAAAGGATAAGAGAGGAGAGAAAGAGCATAAATGAAGCAGAGGTACAGGTATGAGTATAATATATGAGAGGAGACTGTACAGAGGTCGGCCTGGCAGGAGCAGGGGTTCCTGTGGGATGACATCAGGTAGGCGAGGCTAGGCTGAATTACTGAGAGCCTTCAAAAGTATGCAAAGGCATTTAGATTTCATGTGATAGGAAATAAGAAGCCATTGTAGAGTTCTGAAAGTAGCAAAGGTTACATGATGGAAATAGCATTTTAGGAACATCAGTCCCACTTAGTATTGTGGAAGATTAATTGAAGCAGGTTGGTGTTAGAGATAAGAATACCAGCTAAGAAGAAATCAATAATATAGTCTAATAATATAGAGAACTGGTGTGCTGGTATAGGCTGGTAGCAGTGAGAATGGGAGGAAGGAATTCATAGCAGAAACACTATAGAGAAAAACAATATAATTTGGTGACTAAAGAGATGTGAAGGGTAAAGAAGTAGTCGGTATTTTAAGATTTTCTGCCTAAGAGATAGGAACAACACAGTGCCATTAATAGAATGTCTTTAGTTCAGTGCTAAGAACTAATATCATTTTCTTTTTGTGTAACTCTAACTTATAAACTTATGAGAAAAAATATTAAGTTGAGTTTGAGAACAGTACTCTCAGATGGCAGATATAAAACTCATCAAAATTGGCTTCCAGAAACTGAAGAGCAAAAGAAGGGAAGGGCTTCTAAGGATTCTTCTCTGGGAATAATAGAAATACCCATGAGAATGTCTTTAGAATGATAGCAGTTTACATTATATAACCCTTTTTTCCACATAATTAAACTCTTTCTGTGGAGTTCAGTGCTAAAAGAATGTCCAAAGTTATTCTGGATGATAAAGATTGTTCTTAAGAGCTGTATCTGAAGCCATTCCAAGATAGGCCAAATGTCAAGGCTGTGGTTTGAGGTGTCATTCTTCAAAAGGCAATATGTAACTCCTCTAGTGGGCAAGCAGCAGATCAGTTCCTGAGGCGATAGCATTGGGAAGAATTGTCTGAACGAGGCTGGTGGGTTATTTAAAAGTCCAGATATATGCTGCTTTCTGCTGCATATATTTTTATAATTATTTTAATAATTATAAAATTATTAAATTTTAAAATTATAAAATTTTTATAATTATTTTGTTTAAAAAGACACATGATGATGACAGGCTACTAGCAAAGATTTATAGCAATTATTCATTAATACCACCTAGATTATTCACTCAAAAGAAGGAGTTCTACCAAATTTAGGTAACAAAACACATACCAGAAGATGTAAACACTACCGTATTACCCAAACCTAGTCTAAGGAAAAATAACAAATTATAATTTTCATGTATGATGTCTTATAGAATATGAGAAAAAACTTTAGGATTTTATCAATTTTATCAGAAGGCAGGTTTGAGGCTCAGCTCTTCACATCCAGATGAAAATAGCTCTACCAATTAAGATAAGAGAATAGGTTTTATTGGCCTTACAAATTTCCCTCTAATACTCTGTAAATCATAATCATTATAAATATATGAGGCCTTATTTATTATTACTTGTGGCAAATTTAAGGTAGTTTCTAGAATATAAAAACCTATATGTATTGTTAACACTACAAATACTGTAAGTCTAAAGGAAATCATGTAAAAAATCCATCTCAGTGAATAAGTTACTCACTGTAAGTAAATTTGAACATAAGTACAATTCACGTTTCAGATCTTTGTAGCTCAGTCCCTGTTGCAATTTACTACTGTCCTGTCAGCTCAAAAAAGTTAATGTCCCTACGTCACTCACTTACCACCAGTGAATAATCTAGATACCAAGAATAAAGCCCATTTCATCCTTAATACTAACACTTAAAGAAAGATACATGTGATTTAATTTCAAGTCTTCTGTGGTGCTTGAAAAGTATTAACTGTGAAGTGAATTGATATTAAAGAATGGAAATTACATTTACAAGGGCATATAAAAATAAGAAATCAGGAGGAAATGAAACAGTCAGAAATGCTTTCCTTGAAGGCATCCAGAATTCTGTATCAATAAATTACCCAAAAAATGTGTGTATGTTTGGAATAGATGCTCTTTTGAGATAGATGAAAATATAAACCTCTTTCATTCTTTTACATATACAGTATAGATCTTTATAAATATTTTTCTTTAATATGTTCTGATGGCAATTCTAATTAAATAATGTATGTTTTATGACCAGTATGCATCGTAAACTTTTCAGAGAAATCTGCCTTTTCATGGTTATATTACTTAGCTAAATTTTGATATTTTAGAATGATTAATTTCTCTTGTTCGTATTAAAAATTTGACTATATATGAAGTATCTAAGATCAATAACATACAATTTTAAACTGACAGAAAGAAGCAGTGACTGCCTAGCCATCTAATGATATCATGAATGAGATTAAACTTCAGACTTTTGTTTACTGTATCCTTATCTTGAAACCATGGATCAGTTTCTTCATCGGAAAAAGGAACTTTTAGGAGAATGTAATTGAACAGTTCTTGAAACAATATTTAAGAAGAAAATGACTTATCACCCTTAATTTTTAACAAAATACACTCTAAAAATAGTGAAACTGTGACATTTTAAATAGAAGAGTGATATAATAGTCTTTCAGTCTGAAAGAAATAAAGGTCTTCTATGTGCCTTAAGATATAATTTATGCAAATTGTAGTTCATACGACTATCCTAGAAGCTGCAGAGCAGGGGCAAAACACAAAAACCAGAATAAGAAAAAGAGAACTTGGGACTTCCCTGGTGGTCCAGTGGCTAAGACTCCACACTCCCAATGCAGGGGGCCCGTGTTCGATCCCTAGTGAGGGAACTAGATCCCACACGCCACAACTAAAGGTGCGCATGCCGCAACTAGATCCCGCATGCCACAACAAGGATCCTGTGAGCTGCAACTAAGACCCCGTGCAGCCAAATAAATAAATATTTTTTTTAAAAAAAGGAAAAAGGAACTTTCCCAAATCTGTGTCCTTTTTTAAAAAATACCGCTAACATACCACTGTTTCAATTCTTAGAAATCAAGAGTTTTTAATGGAATAGTTAAAATGGTTTACCTTATTTTCAATTTGTTTTTCCTACATTGCCATGTGCCTGCTTGTTTTTGACTCTGAGGCTTCTCACATAGAAGATGCATAAGTTGCATAGAAGGTGCATCCATGGCAATTTTATTCCTTTGTATGCTTCATTTTTTTTACATCTTTATTGGAGTATAATTGCTTTATAATGGTGTGTTAGTTTCTGCTTTATAACAAAGTGAATCAGTTATACATATACATATGTTCCCATATTTTTTTCTCCTGATAAGATACAAAATCAACAAGAAGGGCTGAAGATGCTAGTTGTCAGAATTAGTAACTTATTGTTATCACATTGACAAATTCCTCCTGATACAGAAAGGATAACCTTAACTTAGTTCTCACTAAGAATGAAATTTCATTTAACATCTTTCCCACCAAGCCCCCAAACTCCCTGCATTTAAAGTGGGAGAAATCTATTCTTTTCAAATAACTGTTTTATCATTTAATGTGATTCTGCAGAGACCCTTGACATGTGCATGTGTGTGTAATATTTATTCACAAACAAATGAACAATATCCTATTGATTTTTGAGAGCCTATTTTGCTAGTTACAAGAATACAGTTATGAACGAAATATATATTGTCCCTGCCCTCATGGAGCTTCATGAACTTGTTACTGGTGTTGAGTTTTCTTGGGAATCTTACAAATGGCTTAAATATCCTCTGATAGACAAAGTTAAAGAGCCCAATAAAATTGTCACTTGATCTTAATTCATCCTATTATCTCAATCACTTTATGATGTTAAGTTAGGGGCTTAAGCAAAATAACTCCATTATCTTCTGTAAGTACTTTCCTAGTAGTATCACCCACTGCACTAGTACTGCCATAGACAATTGGAATCCAGCGGACTATCTGGACATCTAATTTACTAACAAAGTCTTAATTAAGCCCTGGATAAAATTATACCGAAGTTATTAAATTAAAATCCAAAACTTGAAGTAGAATTACTTTAGAGATCCTATAAAGAAGGAAATACAGCTTTAATTCTTCTCCATGTTCTAATTTTTAAGCAGGGTGAAATAAAAGTAAAGAATGCCAAGTTTTACATGTTTTGATTGTTCTATTTCTAACTTTTATGTTTACTAGTCATCTAAATTGATACTAATTGATACTATGATTGGTGAGACTAATTTTTCAAGGTTACTTAGAAGATAGCAAATGTTAGTCTATGTTTAAAATATAGGTAACTTTTCATTGCCTTGTCTGCCTTAGATATTAGTGACATTGAATAAGGAATGTCATATATCTAATTAATCTAAGCACAGTTGAATATACATGTATTAAGTTTTTTCTATATTCTATTTAATCTCAAAGATAAATCCAAGTTTATTGCTTAATTTCAAGGTGGGAAGCAATTTCTTAGTGTTAATATAAATCTAAAAGTGAAGCTAAACAAAGTATAGTAAATTAAATGACCCAAAATTGTGATGTGTGAGGACAACTTATTCCCACTTTCTCATTATCTTCCTGTGAATACACCCTCTTGTCCACAATATATAAAACCTTAGGACTATTTGCAAAAGGTATAACCTGAGCTCACTATATCATAACTTGCTATAGCTGAAAATTCCTTTCATGGCAAATTGTTACAGAGGATTTTGTATTTATAAAAAGACTTCATATAACATACATCTACAGTAGACACATTAAAAACATTTTAGAACACAACTGTTTAAAAGGTGCTATTCACAAAATAAGTACTCAAGAAATATTTCTGAATGAATGAATGATAGTACTTGATATAACAGCATATCTGAAGAGCTAAATTAATCTATCCATATGATTTCCTTATATTTTTTATTCTAATAACAAAATATGTTTTATATAGCCAAAAGATTTTGGGGAAAGGATTGAATTAGGTTTGATTAAATTGAAAATTATGGTAGAAATCAACAAACTAATTAGTAAATGTTTAGTAACAATGCTTTAAAACTAAATATTGATTGCATGTACCAAATTTTTTGTTTTTCTTTCTTTTTGCAAAATAAATGTAGATCCAGCAAAAAGCACCCAGTTGACAACAAATAGGGACAGTTTTACATGTTGACAGAGATGATAGTCACATCCTAGGTGTTGTTTAAGAGATAATGCAAATTCCAAAATGTACCTTTTTTAACACTTTTCAATTGATACCTGAAATTCCTCCATCAGAGGTTCACAGATTTGGGTTAAAGCTTTGTTTTATAGTAAAATGCAGGTATACTTGGTAGCCTTTTTTTTTTTTTTCAGTTACATAACATTTAGAATCAATATAGCCACAATTTTTTTGTGGCTGTTCCTGTCAAATGGTAAAATCTATTCCCCTACTCTTTGAATCTGGGGTGGCCTGTGACTCCCTTTGACCAATAAAATAAACCAAGTGATGTTGTACAACTTCTGAACAAGGCCTCAAGAGTATTGCTCATGTTCCCCTCTTGCTAACTCATGCTCACCATGTAAATAAGTCTGGGCTGGTCTACTTGGGAATAAGATCCATAAGAAGAGAGAGTCCTAGCCAGAAGTCAACACCAACTGTTAGGCATGTGAACACCCAGCTCCAGTTGCCTGCAGCTGCATGAGTGCTTCAAGGCAAGGCCAGCAGAACTGCACAGCTGCACCAAGCCCAAATTAACATGATTAAATAAAATAGCTGTTGTTTTAAGCCACCAAGTTTTGGGTGGTTTATTACACAGCAATAAATAACTGATACAGAAATATTAATTGTATATGTCCAAAATAGGAGAGACTTGGCTTAGCTTGGTAGGCAAAGCAGGCCAGTGGGTAAATTCATTTGCACCAAAGCTCAGTGTAAGCCAGTAGTGAAACATGGCAGCATCAAAATAGAAGTAAAAGTCCAGATCAAGAGAGATATCAGTCCCACTTTCCTTTCTAATGATTAGACTGGATTATTATTAGATCAGACTTAATATTTTTAAAAACACTAGACATGCTGGAGAACCTGCACAAAGAATAATCAATATGGTGAGCAGTCTATTAACTTTAATGTGAAAAACCGTTGACAGCTGGAAGTATTAACCTTGAAAAAAATAACACAGTAAGGACATGACAGTTCTCTTAACATTTTGACAACACCTCATACAGGGAATCAAATAAGGTAATGATTTAAAGGGTAGGTCTAGGCAGTAAGTAGAAGATCCAAGGAGGCCAATTTCCTATTAATATAAGAAAACTGTTGACCACATTATTATTCAGTTCACCATTCTAACCACTTTCTACCAATTATTGTTTCCACTTTCTTCACCATGACTTTACAACCCACTCTCCCATCTACTTCTACATTCACCTTTTCACTTACAAATTCTTTCTCCATTCTCTTTCAAATGTGAATAATCTATCTTCTTTTTCTTCTCCATTTTATTCTTCTATTGATATTCCCTTATTTCTTACCCGTACTTTTGTGCACATATATGTTCATATTTATGTGGTCGTGTCTTTACATATTTATAAATATGTGTATATATGTACTTTTTTTTTTTTTTTTTTTTTGCGGTACGCGGGCCTCTCACTGTTGTGGCCTCTCCCGTTGCGGAGCACAGGCTCCGGACGCGCAGGCTCAGCGGCCATGGCTCACGGGACCAGCCTCTCCGCGGCATATGGGATCTTCCCAGACCGGGGCACGAACCCATGTCCCCTGCATCGGCAGGCGGACTCTCAACCACTGCACCACCAGGGAAACCCTATATGTACATTTTTTATGCATCTCTGTGTATCTTAGTCTGTATCTTTCAGTTACATAGTGTGCCTAAAACTGAAAAGGAACTTTTTGTTTCATTGGTTACAGTTTATGCATGGAAGAGTGGGTACACTCTATTGATTATTTATCCTCTTTCTTGCAGCTATGTGCTTCCCCCTTCCCCATCTTTTCTTTCTTTTTTTTCTAAGATTTTTTTTTTTTTTTTTTTTTTTTTGGCTGCGTTTGGGTCTTAGTTGCGGCACGCGGGATCTTCGTTGAGGCATGCAGGATCTTTCACTGCGGCGTGCGGGCTCCTCTCTAGTTGTGGTGTGCAGGCTCCAGGGTGCATGGGCTCTGTAGTTGTGGTGCACGGTTTCCAGAGTGCATGGGCTCTGTAGTTTGTGGCACGCTGACTCTAATTGAGGCGCACAGCTCAGTAGTTGTGGCATGCGGGCTTAGTTGCCCCGTGGCATGTGGGGTCTTAGTTCCCTGACCGGGGATCGAACCCATGTCCTCTGCATTATAAGGCAGATTCTTTACCACTGGACCACAAGGGAAGTCCCCTTCCCCATCTTTTCTTCCTTCTCTATAATCCTCCGATCCCAGTTCTTTTCATTTTGCCCCTGGAACCTTCTTTCCATTGTTACTACCTTGCGTCTTTCCACACCTTCTGCACTGAATATTTCACACATACATTCTACCTGAAACTTGAATTTACCAAGGGCATTTCTTTCCTAGCAGCCCACTAGACCCTGGTCTTTTCCCCATACCCTATATACTAGGAAGGAGAGTTCTTTGGTTCCCCTTTGCTACTTTCATACCTTCTGCATCCACGTAAAAATCCTCCCTTCTTTGAGGTTTGTACCACCCAGCTTTATTATCACTCTCTCTCTCTCCTCTTCAGTGATATCTACTGGTCTCCTGATCAGTGCCATTCCTTTAATGTGAGTTTCAGGCACCTGATTCAGTGTCTTCCTCTCTACCCCAACTTCTGTGTTCATGCTAAGAAACTTCAACGTCAATGGCCCATCAATCCTACTAACATTCCTTTTACATGTCCCAGATCACCTTCCTTTCTTGTCCCATTAAACCTTTACCATTCTCCTCCAGCCTTTTTCTTTACCCTGTGCTTTCAACGGAGAACTCTGCCTCTTAACTCCTTGGGGAAAATTGAATCTAGCAATGGTGAGTTCTGTCAGTTAAATTCCTCTACACCTACAAAGTTATCCACAGCTGTATTCCTCCCACGTCTTTCCCTTTAATCTCCAAGGAAAAGTCCAGTCATATTTTGCATGATATTGCTGCAAGTTCTGCTTATGATTCCATCCTCTGAGACCCTGCTTAAAAGGTATCATCTGGGCTTCCCTGGTGGCGCAGTGGTTGGGGGTCCGCCTGCCGATGCAGGGGGCATGGGTTCGTGCCCCAGTCCGGGAGGATCCCGCGTCCCGCGGAGCTGCTGGACCCGTGAGCCGTGGCCGATAGACCTGCGCGTCCAGAGCCTATGCTCCGTGACGGGAGGGGCCGCGGCGGTGAGGGGCCCGCGTACCGCAAAAAAAAAAAAAAAAAAGGTATCATCTTCCTTTTACTTTAGCTTCTTCCTACAATCTTCTCTTTCATAGTCCATAAACATATTCACATGCCATCCATTTCTTTAAAAACTTCCTCAGCCATATATTCCACTAACTATAATCCTCTTTACTTTCTATCCAAGCTTTTATACTTTCTAACCAAACTGATACTTAGTCTTCACTTTTTCACATTCCATCAGGCTTCATCACACTTCTGTTGTGCCATTAAAGCTGCATGGAAAAGGTTGTCATTTCCTAATTGCCAAATCTTATGGTCATTTTCACCTTGATCTTGTTTAAGTATTTAACCCTGTTGATCACTCCTTTCTTGAAATTCTCTACTCTGAATTCTGTGACAGCACCTACTCTTTTTTTTTTTTTTTCTTTTGTGGTACACGGGCCTCTCACTGTTGTGGCCTCTCCCGTTGCAGAGCACAGGCTCTGGATGTGCAGGCTCAGTGGCCATGGTTCACGGGCCCAGCTGCTCCGCGGCATGTGGTATCCTCCCGGACCGGGGCACGAACCCACATCCCCTGCATCGGCAGGCGGACTCCCAACCACTGTGCCACCAGGGAAGCCCAACAGCACCTACTCTTGATTTACCTTTTGCTTCCCTGTTTTCTCAGATTCTGTTGTCAGTCTCTACTTTAAGTATTTGTTTTCATCTTGGTTCTATCCTCTTCTCACCTCCCTTCTCCTTTCCTATGTCCCTCTCTAGGCATTTCCATCTACTCCCATGTTTTCAGTTACAACCTAGAGCAAGACCTAGTCATGACCAACCTCTCCAGCCTCATTTCCCATCATCCTCCACCCCCTACTTCATGATCCTGAGAAACCGTACAGCTGGTAGGACTTGACACACATCATGCTTTTCATACCTCAGTGCCTGTACATATATTATTTCCTTTATCTGAAATGCCCATCCTGCCCCGTCTGTGTTCCCACCCTTCCTGAGGTGACTGTTTGCTTCTTATCCTTCAAAACTTAACTCAGGCATCATCAGAAAGCCTTTACAGACCCTTCTTCTTTTTCCCTGCCCAAGCTAGGTTCTGTATAGTACCCATGCTTATCCTTTTAGTACAGCATTTACCAGTAACTTATTGCAGTTACCATATAAAGATCTGCTTCCCCACCTTACTGCTCCTTATGACCAAGAATCATGTTCTAGTCTTTGAATAATCAATGCCTAGAACAGTACCTCATTTATAAGAATTACTGAACAAATGCTTATTGATTGAACTTAAATCTATATCATAAGCCTTTTTAAGTATGCAGTGTTGTGACCTTAAGTACATTCACATTTTTGTGCTCACTAGAAGCTATCTGGATTCCATACCTATAGGCCAACTTGCCTCCATCCCATCCCTACATTCTTGCCAGTGTGATCCTTCTAAAAAGTAAATGATGTTACTAGATGAGTTAAAACCCTTTTATTGCTTCCCACTGTCTACATTAGTGGTTTCATCACAAAGTTTTCACAGGTCCAAGCTGCAGTGAGAGAAAAAAAATCAATGGACCAAGGTTTTCTAAATTTTTTCAACTTAAAGTTTGGGTAGTTAATGAATGGCAACGTTAATCAAAATAAGAAATACTGAAATATGCATGGAGGGTAAAATAAGCTTTGTTTTAGATATGGTCATTATCATATCCTGTGGAATAAGCAAGAGGAGATATCTTGAAGGCAGTTGGATATTTGAGTCTGAAACTCAGAGGAGAGTTTTGGGTTAATGGTCTGTATTTGGGAGCCATAAGCATTTAACTGGAATCAAGGGAACAAATAACAACTTTTGAGGAGAGTATGAAAAGTGTTATGAAAAGGTGACAAAACAACATCTAAGAGACCAGCAGAGGAAGAACAGCCATAATAGTAAAAGAAGAAACTACATTTAAATCTTTTTTGCACCCTGCTGCCATGATTAAAAGAGGGCAAGATCTTTGATACTAATGGCCAACCCAAAGGACAGTGTTTCTAGTGGCTTTTCTGTCTCCTCTACTGGAAGGATGATTTTTATCCATGTCTCTTGGATTTCCCTGGTTCTTTCTCCTAGAAAAACGAAATTCAGAAGCCAAATATGTTTGATCAGGCAATCTCATTGCCTAAATAGTAGAAATGGAATGTTTTTTTCTATGGAGGAAATTGTCCAGCCACAAGAATTCTCCTCTCACATTGACAGATAAAAAAAATTGCTCTCAAAAATGGAATCTATAGAGACATTTTTCAATTGAGGATAAGGAATTTGTCCTGTTTTCACTTCTTTCTCTCACTTTGAAAAAAATATCTAGTCAGTAAGAATAGTCCAACCCCATAAAAAAATCAAAAATAAACCTTAAAAGTCACAGTACTTTTGGAAGCAATGCAGCAATCAGAGAGATCAGGGTTGTGGTAATTACACCTTGCAATGTATTCCAACTCCAAAACTCAATAGCAATATGGCTGTGATCAAATTACCTTCTATATGCTTTGGTTTGTCATCTGATGATAACATCTGCTCCATGGAGTTGTAATGAAAATTAAATATGTGCATAAATTACTTCTTATAGTTCCTAGCACATAGTCAGTATTCATTACGTATTACTTGCCTTTCAAAATGTATCTCAGTATTCATTAAGATTGAAAAATGAAAGTAAACCAATTCAGAAAATTGGTAAATAACTTATAGTTCATCTACTTGATGGAAAACTATGTATTTCATTGTAGTACATACATCTTACATAGACACAAAGAAAGTATAAAAGTGATGTTGACTGAAAAAACTAGGATTTCTCTCTAAAGTGTAGCTGCAAATGTATTTTTTAAGTTTACAAAAAAAATTTATGGTATAGAAAATAATAGATTGTAACTATTATTTCCTACTTATGTACAATGTCATCGATTTACTTTCTTATAATTTGTTACTAAACTAGCAGATGAAATACACCAGTAAATACTTACCCAATTTGGGTTGGCTTTGTGAACGCAGCGTGAAGGGGGCTACTATGCCACAGCTAGCTGGGAGGGAGTCCGGGAAAAAGTCTGGAAATACCTAAGAGGCAAGAGACAATTGTTTCAGGGTGCACGAGGAGAGTGGATTCAGAGCACCACCTAAACAAGCTTGAGAGACAGGCAGGAGCCACAGCTACCAGTGCGTACCCCAGAGACGGGCATGAGACACGAAGGCAGCTGCTGCATCCACCAAGAAGCCGGTGTGCAAGCACAGGTCACTATCCACACCTCCCCTCCCAGGAGACTGCCGCCCGCCACTGCCAGGGTCCCGTGATCCAGGGACAACTTAAGCGTGACAACACACGGCGCACCTCAGGCTGGTGCAACGTCACACCGGCCTCTACCACCGCAGGCTCACCCCGCTTCCGTACCCTTCCCTCCCCTCGACCTGAGTGAGCCAGAGCCCCCGTATCAGCGACTCCTTTAACCCTGTCCTGTCTGAGCGAAGAACAGACACCCTCCAGTGACCTACATGCAGAGGCGGGTCCAAATCCAAAACTGAGCCCCAGGAGCTGTGCGAACAAAGAAGAGTAAGGGAAATTTCTCCCAGCAGCCTCAGGAGCAGTGGATTAAATCTCCACAATCAACTTGATGTACCCTGCATCTCTGGAATACCTGAATAGACAACGAATCATCACAAAATTGACGCGGTGGACTTTGTGTGATTTTGTCTGTATAGTTTTGCTTTTACTGTTTGTCCTAGGGTTCTGTCTGTACATTTTCGGATTTTTTGTGGGGTTTTCTTGGTATAGTTTTTTAGCACTTGTTATCATTGGTGGACTTGTTTCTTGGTTTAGTTGCTCTCTTCTTTCTTCTTTTTATTGCTTTTCATTTTTTTTAATTTTTAATAATTTTTTTATTTTTTATTTTAATAACTGTTTTGTTTTATTTTTTTTTCTTTCCTTCTTTCTTTTTTTCTCCCTTTTCTTCTAAGCTGTGTGGCTGACAGTGTCTTGGTGCTCTGGCCAGGTGTCAGGCCTGTGCCAATGATATGGGAGAGCCAAGTTGAGGACATTGGTCCACCAGAGACCTCCCACTCCACATAATATCAAACAGCAAAAGCTCTCCCAGAGATCTCCATCTCAACGAGAAGACGCAGCTCCACTCAACTACCAGCAAGCTATAGTGCTGAACACCCTACACCAAACAATTAGCAAGACAGGAACACAACCCCACCCATTAGCAGAGAGGCTGCCTAAAATCATAATAAGTTCACAGACACCCAAAAACACACCACCAGACGTGGACCTGCCCACCAGAAAGACAAGATCCAGCCTCATCCACCAGAACACAGGCACCAGTCCTGTCCACCAGGAAGCCTACACAACCCAATGAACCAACCTTAGCCACTGGGGGCAAACACCAAAAACACAGGGAACTACTAACCTGCAGCCTGCGAAAAGGAGACCCCAAACACAGTAAGTTAAGCAAAATGAGAAGACAGAGAAACACACAGCAGGTGAAGGAGCAAGGTAAAAACCCACCAGACCAAACAAATGAAGAGGAAATAGGCAATCTACCTGAAAAAGAATTCAGAGTAATGGTAGTAAAGATGATCCAAAATCTTGGAAATAGAATGGACAAAATACAAGAAACATTTAACAAGGACCTAGAAGAACTAAAGAGCAAACAAACAATGATGAACAACACAATAAATGAAATTAAATATTCTCTAGAAGGAATCAATAGCAGAATAACTGAGGCAGAAGAACAGATAAGTGACCTGGAAGATAAAATATTGGATATAACTACCACAGAGCAGAATACAGAAAAAAAGAATGAAAAGAATTGAGAACAGTCTGAGAGACCTCTGAGACAACATTAAATGCACCAACATTAGAATTATAGGGGTCCCAGAAGGAGAGAAAAAGAAAGGGACTGAGAAAACACTTGAAAAGATTATAGTTGAAAACTTCCCTAATATGGGAAAGGAAATAGTTAATCAAGTCCAGGAAGTGCAGACAGTCCCATACAGGATAAATCCAAGCACAAACATGCCAAGACACATATTAATCAAGCTATCAAAAATTAAATGCAAAAAAAAAATATTAAAAGCAACAAGGGAAAATCAACAAATAACATACAAGGGAATCCCCATAAGGTTAACAGTTGATCTTTCAGAAGAAACTCTGCAAGCCAGAAGGCAGTGGCAAGACATATTTAAAGTGATGAAAGGGAAAAACCTACAACCAAGATTACTCTACCCAGCAAGGATCTCATTCAGATTTGACAGAGAAATCAAAACCTTTACAGATGAGCAAAAGCTAAGAGAATTCAGCACCACCAAACTAGCTTTACAACAAATGCTAAAGGAACTTCTCTAGGCAGGAAACACAAGAGAAGGAAAAGACCTACAATAAGAAACCCAAAACAATTAAGAAAATGGGAATAGGAACATACATATTGATAACTACCTTAAATGTAAATGGATTAAATGCTCCAAACAAAAGACGTAGACTGGCTGAATGGATACAAAAACAAGACCCATATATATGCTGTCTACAAGGGACCCACTTCAGACCTAAGAACACATACAGACTGAAAGTGAGGGGAAGGAAAACGATATTCCATGCAAATGGAAATCAAAAGAAAGCTGGAGTAGCAAGTCTCATATCAGACAAAATAGACTTTAAAATAAAGACTATATTGGGCTTCCCTGGTGGCGCAGTGGTTGAGAGTCCGCCTGCAGATACAGGGGACACGGGTTCGTGCTCTGGGAAGATCCCACATGCCGTGGAGCGGCTGGGCCAGTGAGCCATGGCCGCTGAGCCTGTGCGTCCGGAGCCTGTGCTCTGCAACGGGAGAGGCCACAGCAGTGAGAGGCCCACGTACCGCAAAAAAAAATAATAATAAAATAAAATAAAATAAAGACTGTTACAAGAGACAAAGAAGGACACTACATATTGATCAAGGGATCAATCCAAGAAGAAGATATAACAATTGTAAATATTTATGCACCCAACATAGGAGCACCTCAATACATAAGGCAAATGCTAACAGCCATAAAAGAACATTATCAACAGTAGCACAATCATAGTAGGGAACTTTAACACCCCACTTTCACCAATGGACAGATCCTCCAAAATGAAAATAAATAAGGGATACAAAATTTAAATGATACATTAAACAAGATGGACTTACTTGATATTTATAGGACATTCCATCCAAAAACAGCAGAATACACTTTCTTCTCAAGTGCTCATGAAACATTCTCCAGGATAGATCATATCTTGGGTCACAAATGCCTTGGTAAATTTAAGAAAATTGAAATCATATCAAATATCTTTTCCAACCACAACACTATGAGACTAGATCTCAATTACTGGAAAAAATCTGTAAAAAATACAAACACATGGAGGCTAAACAATACACTACTAAGTAAACATGAGATCACTAAAGAAATCCAAGAGAAAATTTAAAAATACCTAGAAACAATGACAATGACAACACGACAACCCAAAACCTATGGGATGCAGCAAAAGCAGTTCGAAGAGGGAAGTTTATAGCAATACAATCCTACCTCAAGAAACAAGAAACATCTCACATAAACAACCTAACCTTACACCTAAAGCAATTAGAGAAAGAAGAACAAAAAAAACCCCAAAGTTAGCAGAAGGAAAGAAATCATACAGATCAGATCAGAAATAACTGAAAAGAAATGAAGGAAACAATAGCAAAGATCAATAAAACTAAAAGCTGGTTCTTTGAGAAGATAAACAAAATTGATAAACCATTAGCCAGACTCAACAGGAACAAAAAGGGAGAAGACTCAAATCAATAGAATTAGAAATGAAAAAGGAGAAGTAACAACTGACACTGCAGAAATACAAAGGATCATTAGAGATGACTACAAGCAGCTATATGCCAATAAACTGGACAACCTGGAAGATACGGACAAATTCTTAGAAAAACACAACCTTCAGAGGCTGAACCAGGAAGAAATAGAAAATTTAAACAGACCAATCACAAGAACTGAAATTGAGACTGTGATTAAAAATCTTCCAACACACAAAAGCCCAGGACCAGATGGCTTCACAGGCAAATTCTATCAAACATTTAGAGAAGAGCTAACACCTATCCTTCTCAAACTCTTCCAAAATATAGCAGATAGTGGAACATTCCCAAATTCATTCTGTGAGGCCACCATCACCCTGATATCAAAACCAGACAAAGATATCACAAAGAAAGAAAACTTCAGGCCAATAGCAATGATGAACCTAGATGCAAAAATCCTCAACAAAATACTAGCAAACAGAATCCAGAAGCACATTAAAAGGATCATACATCATGATCAAGTGGGGTTTATCCCAGGAAAGCAAGGATTCTTCAGTATACACAAATCAATCAATGTGATAAACCATATTAACAAATTGAAGGATAAAAACCATATGATCTTCTCAATAGATGCAGAAAAACCTTTCAACAGAATTCAACACCCATTTATGACAAAAACCCTCCAGAAAGTAAGCATAGAAGGAACCTACCTCAACATAATAAAGGCCATATATGACAAACCCACAGCCAACATCATTCTCAATGTTGAAAAACTGAAACCATTTCCTCTAAGATTAGGAACAAGACAGGGTTGTCCACTCTTACCACTATTATTCAAAATAGTTTTGGAAGTTTTAGCCACAGCAATCAGAGAAGAAAAACAAGAGGAATCCAAATCAGAAAAGAAGAAGTAAAACTGTCAATGTTTGCAGATGACATGGTACTCTTCATGGAGAATCCTAAAGATGCTACCAGAAAACTACGAGAGCTAATTAATGAATTTGGTAAAGTAGCAGGATACAAAATTAACACAAAAATCTCTTGCATTCCTATACACTAATGATGAAATATCTGAAAGAGAAATGAAGGAAACACTCCCATTTACCACTGCAACAAAAAGAATAAAATACCTAGGAATAAACTTACCTAAGGAGACAAGAGACCTGTATGCAGAAAACTATAAACTGATGAAAGAAATTAAAGATGATACAAACAGATGGAGAGATATACCATGTTCTTGGATTGGAAGAATCAACATTGTGAAAATGGCTATAGTACCCAAAGCAATCTACAGATTCAATGCAATCCCTATCAAACTACCGATGGTATTTTTCACAGAACTAGAACAAAAAAATTTCACAATTTGTATGGAAACACAAAAGACCCCGAATAGCCAAAGCAATCTTGAGAAAGAAAAATGGAGCTGGAGCAATCAGGCTCCCTGACTTCAGACTATACTACAAAGCTACAGTAATCAAGACAGTATGGCACTGGCACAAAAACAGAAGTATAGATCAATGGAACAGGATAGAAAGCCCAGAGAAAAACCCACATACATATGGTCACCTTTTCTTTGATAAAAGAGGCAAGAATATACAGTGGAGAAAAAACAGCCTCTTGAATTAGTGGTGCTGGGAAAACTGGACAGCTACATGTAAAAGTATGAGATTAGATCACTCCCTAACACCATACACAAAAATAAGCTCAAAATGGATTAAAGACCTAAATGTAAGGCCAGACACTCTCAAACTCTTAGAGGAAAACATAGGCAGAACACTCTATGACATAAATCACAGTAAGATCCTTTTTGACCCACCTCCTAGAGAAATGGAAATAAAACCAAAAATAAACAAATGGGACCTAATGAAACTTAAAAGCTTTTGCACAGCAAAGGAAACCATAAACAAGACCAAAAGACAACCCTCAGAATGGGAGAAAATATTTGCAAATGAAGCAACTGACAAAGGATTAATCTCCAAAATTTACAAGCAGCTCATGCAGCTCAATATCAAAAAAACAAACAACCCAATCCAAAAATGGGCAGAAGACCTAAACAGACATTTCTCCAATGAAGACATACAGATTGCCAACAAACACATGAAAGGATGCTCAACATCACTAATCATTAAAGAAATGCAAATCAAAACTACAATGAGGTATCATCTCACACCAGTCAGAATGGCCATCATCAAAAAATCTACAAACAATAAATGCTGGAGAGGATGTGGAGAAAAGGGAACCCTCTTGTACTGTTGTTGGGAATGTAAATTGATACAGCCCCTATGGAGAACAGTGTGGAGATTCCTTAAAAAACTAAAAATAGACCTACCATATGACCCAGCAATCCCACTATTGGGCATATACCCTGAGAAAACCATAATGCAAAAAGAGTCATGTACCACAATGTTCATTGCAGCTCTATTTACAGTAGCCAAGACATGGAAGCAACCTAAGTGTCCATCGACAGATGAATGGATAAAGAAGATGTGGCACATATACACAATGGAATATTACTCAGCCATAAAAAGAAATGAAATTGAGTTATTTGTAGTGAGGTGGATGGACCTAGAGTCTGTCATACAGAGTGAAGTAAGAAAGAGAAAAACAAATACCTTATACTAACACATATATGTGGAATCTAAAGGAAAAAAATGGTTCTGAAGAACCTAGGGGCAGGACAGGAGTAAAGACTCAGATGTAGAGAGTGGACTTGAGGACACAGGGAGGGGGAAGGGTAAGCTGGGACAAAATGAGAGAGTGGCATGGACATATATACACTGCTAAATGTAAAATAGATGGCTAGTGGGTAGCAGCCACATAGCACAGAGAGATCAGTTCGGTGCTTTGTGACCACCTGGGGGGGTGGGATAGGGAGGTTGGTAGGGAGACGTAACAGGGAGGAGATATGGGGATATATGTTTATGTATAGCTCATTCACTTTGTTCTAAAGCAGAAAGTAACACACCATTTTAATGCAATTATACTGTAATAAAGGTGTTAAAAAACAATACCCATTTTGACTTAAGTAGTAACTTGAGGAAACAGTTTAATGAAGCTATTAAGACAAATAATACATTAACCTATAATCTGAAATCTGAAACTTTCTAGTAGCCAAAACTCTAGTGGAAGTAGCTTTGCAATAAGAACAGGGAAACCAGGCCATATTTCTTACTGTCTTATCTTAGGACGTTGTATGAGGGTTTCCTTGTCTGTGCTTCAGTTCGTCATTTAAAATAGAGAAATTGTAATCTTAGATCTAACCCTTTTCCTATTCATGAAGTTTGTGGGAAGCTATTGCTGAGTAACATGTAAAGCCATTTGGCCCTATTTTATTAAAGTATGTAATTTTTTAAAGGATGTTATTGATTTGTACAATAAAGAATAGCCTGCAGGCAGATCCTGCAAGGTGGTTCGACAGACAGACATACCTACCTTCCTGTCAGCACAGTCCATGTTTGGCAGGTGTAGTCCATTCCTTACAGGAAAGAATAGGTGCTTCATTGTGTTTCCAAAGTCAGTAAGCTTTTACAAAACTAAGTAATTGACATTTTTCTCATTTCTGAGATCAAATTTTCATAAATCATTCAACCTGAATAAACTGAGAATGTGGTTGATCTAGTCATTTTTGAAATATAGTAAATGCATTGCAAAATGTGATATTTAAGTATTTCCTCCTAACCTCTTACCTTAGCAAGATGTATTAAGAGTTCTAAATGGAAAGATATCCTACTGTATGAAAAAGAAACTAAAGTGAGTCCATCTATAAAGGAGAAGGCAAAAGAAGCACAAAACAGGTTCATCTCAGTAATTTGGCATTCCGTTGATTCAGAATTCATAGTGATAATAACTGTGCAGAGTAGAGCTTACTGTTACATTATGAGGAAGTTTTTTTAATAGTGCAAATGATATTGTAGGGGAGGGATATATTTAACCAACTTGAAAGTAATATTTTCTAACTTTTTACAGTACATCCTGAGAAATTCTATTAGTGGCATATCAAGGTTTCTACTGGGAGTCATTTGTTAACAGTTAATTCAAGTTATTATCATATTTTACAGTACAGTTAAAATTTCATAATGACATTTTTCTTCCCCCCCCTCCACAATTCAACTTAGTGAAACTTTGTCCTAAAGGATCTATGTAATCCTATGAATCATAATATTCAGAGTGTATAAAATAGCACTAGTTTCTATCACTAGGGAAAGTCCAATTAATACAGACTTATCTGTGAATACAGTGAATTGTCCAGTAAATCTTCTAGTTCAAGTATTTGCATCACTAGCTTAAAGCTGGTTTAGTGGTTGTATATTACTTGTGTAAAATTTACATTTGAGAAATTTGTAGTAATAAATTTAAGCAAGATTTGCCTTTTTACTCTAAGATCATTACTACATTTCTCAAGGCAAAGATATTTTTATGCACTGAATTATTTGTTTCATATTCCCGTTTTCTATTAACAGAAGTCTTGATATATGCAGAATCATCCAATAAACTTGAGCTGTTTTCAGTGTTGCATGCATATAATTAGTCCATCTAAACCAGTGTGTATGACGCTAAGAATACCCTCATTCCTTTAGTGTCTAGCTCTGTGCTGTGTTATTTGCAAAGGACCCTCATGCATGGGTCCATATAAATGAGGCAAGCTGGAGCAGACTAGACTGTGTCACTCACCAGTCTTTGAGGAGGGAGCTTTGTGTATATGAAAACTGCTGGGTGTGATTTTCACTTATAAAGAAGATTTCTGTGTTTGTAACACCAAGCAGGATTTTTTGTTGAGGTTTTATGCTTACGGTAAAGAAAATAATAAGGAAAAAAATCAATTAATGATCTGATTCCATCATCTTTTGTCAAGCAAAACTCTCACTCATTCAGTGAATGTGATTTCCCTCCCATAGAGTAGTCTAAGAACCTACACAATGACTTCTGAATTTTTGACTCTATTTTCAGTATAATTGGTGAGTTTTTAATCAACTGAAAAATCACTTACCTTTGACTCAGAAGCATATATAGTCATTGCTAGCCTATTTATATTACTCAGGAATAGAAACTTTTAAAATGTAGTACAGAAAGTCTGGTTTTATTAGCATCAAATCATTTTTATACATTTAAGTTATATTCATACCATTGAGATATCAAGTTTTTCCAACCTAGCCACCTAATACCTGGCTTTAAACAGAAGAAATTTCATGCATAACAGTTGTACAGTATACCAATATGTTACTTATTTAGCTAGGTAACAGATCTAAGGCTGATAGTATTTATGTATTGAAATAGGTACTCTTGGTGAAAATCAGTTTGAAACTGCTCTACGTTTAATATGCCATCTTGTCATTGCATAGTAATGATTTCATTCATAACCGTAATGCAAGTAGGTAAATGTATTAAAATTAGTATCTTAGATTTTTCATGTAGCCTCTAATGCTGACATAATCTGAAGATCTGGATTAAAGTTTGTGTTTTTGCTGTCTTTTTAACCTCAAATACTTGGCACTCTGTACCCGTGTCTCTCACTTACAGTAATGCTTTGTTTCTTAACATGACTACCAAGAGTGCTTGGTCACAGGCAAATACTGTCCTTTTTCAGCCAAAACATTCCTGACAATAATTGCACTTTTTATAATCATTTTTTTCCCTCCTGCCCCCCCTGCCCCCAACTTAGGTTGGAAAGGCTGGTGGACGTCCTGAGGAAGAAGGTTGGAACAGGGACCATGAGGACAGTGATCTGACTGAGAAAAAAACGACAGTCTGGGGAAGCAATCACATCTGGTGACCAGGCTGCTTCATTCAACACTGTGTAAACACTAAAGCCTTAACTTAGCAAACAGTTGTTAGAAGTGGGACACTCCAACCACATTCCAAGCTGAGATAAAATCAAATCACAAATGTTTAACCACTTTGCTGCTGACTTGAGTTATTTATCCAAATGTATTAACTACAGACTTTTACCAATGGGTAGCTATAAAGTTGTAGCTTAGTAACTATTTTATATCTCACTGTATTTAATATAAATATTTTTGCTGAAAGACCATTATAGAAACATAGTAAAGTTGGTCAGGATCATATCTTCACATATGGCCCTTTCTGAATCAAAATACAGCAAAGTAAATATTGCCTAAACCTTAATCCACTGTGTTAGGTCGAAACTTCAAATACATACATTTTTCAATGTAGAGTTTATTTCTTAACCAATGAGAGAAGCACATACATAAGAGTGTATAGTCTTCCTTCAATGCATGCATGTAATCTTTGTTAGTTTTAAAGAATATTAAGTATAGATACCAAGAATCAAATGTATAATTTGCCTTAATAAGAGTTTGGTATATTAAAATTACATTAATCAAGGCATGATTTTTCTTTCACTACAAATAATGCATACTATTTTCAATAAAAAGAGGGTATTGTTAATGTGTACTTATAAATTCATGGTGTCAATATTTTTTTAATGTTGGGTCTGAATAATGATCTAAACTCTATTTAAGCTGTAGAAATTGCCAAGTCTGTTTAATAGGCTGGGATACTTTTGGCTTGAAAATTAGCATATGCCAGAATGATGCTAAAAGGCAAGAGGCCATCAAACATATTAAGTATTCTTTTTTATTATCTTTATTTAGATTATCATTTGAATTTTTGTAATGGAGGAGGGGAATCTAATATATAATATACAAAAAAATTATAATTAAAAATATAAAGCCTTGGGGAAAAAAGTAAACCTGCAATTTGGTTCAGGATACCTACTTTTTTTTAATTTAAGGGATAATTTAAAATAATTACATCATGGCAGTCACTTCTAATCATGAAATTATGAATAAAACTAAGATTCATGTATTTGGCTATAGGAAAAAAAATTTTTTTTTAGATTGAATAGATGAGAAGCTGATAGAAAATAAATATGAGCGGAGCAGGATGAAATTGACAAGTAGAGATGGAATTAGTGAAAATTTTGTAGATAAGTGAAAAATTTTCTAAGTCCATACAATTTTTTAATTTACCTTTAAGATTGAACTAAATCTACCTTTGCCTATTTTCAGGACAAGTACAGAATAATTTATTACATACACCATTGGAGATTATGCCTTTGAATGCCTTTGAACTTTTTTTACTCTATGATAAAGGTGCTTTATCATAGAGTAACAAAAGAATCATGATGCAAACAAGCTCTGTTTCTTTCTTATTAAATCCATTGAATTAACTGATAGAATCATCCCACTGAATTCAAATTTAGAATTTACTCATGTTGCCTACTTAAAAATTTTTTTTAACTATGAGAATTAGAAAATAAGGAACTATAGGGGTTAAAAATAAACTAACTGGATTTACTCTACAGTCCTAAAGAGAATTATAGCCTCTCACAAACCAGTGACTATATAACTATACAAATTTGGAATAATTTGGTCATGCGTATAGTCTTCTCTCTGAGCTCTAACTGAAACATGTAACAGCTCCCTATGTGAAGGAAGAGCACCTTTCAAGTCATGCGGGTAAGTAAAAAGAAACAGTTCTTGTCACAAAATAGTCCATTCCTGAATCTTCTTCAAATACACCACAAGTAAACTTGAATTTTCAGATATTCCTGAAGAACAGACAAACCTTTATTGAGTTATTTTGCTTGAGGTTTTATAAAACACAATGTGTAGAATAAAGTCATTTTATAATTTCCAAACATCTCTTTCTATAACTATACAATCAGATTAGCACAACTAGTTCCTATAATCAATATCCAGAACTGTTATAGAATTTGATATTATAACGTTAAATTTACAAAACAATTCTGACATCTACTATTGCTCAGTGTAGGTAATCTCCCCCAATTACCACTTCCCCTTGAAAATGAGTTGTCTACAAAATTACAAATGCTTCAAGTAGTCTTTTTTTGGGGGGCGGGGAGGGTTGTATGGAGGAATAAGCTTACCCGCTGAAGATCAGTTCTTTACATATTCAATTATAATGCAACATCTGAAGTATTCCACCACTGCCCAGAGAGGTTGCTTTGAGTTTACTTTAAACATCAAATCTAATTCCTATAGTAACATGAGAATTTACTTTCCCTTGTAAAAAATAAGTAGTTCAGAGGAAAAGCAGAAAAGATCATATAAACATGTATCACTGGATGATTTACAAAGTCCTTTCCCATCTGTATTTTTATTTGATCCTATCAACAATCATATAATAATAATATATATATCAACCACGTAATAATGATAATGATGATAGTAATTCTAGAAGTAGTAGCAGTACATTTTGCAAGCAAGGAAACACTCTCAGCGGGGCTAGGAATTTGCCAAGGACTGACTAGGACTTACAGCTGAGGTCTTAAGACTAAACTCCATGCAACCGTAGGTCTCCAGACCTTTCATTAAAAAAAAATTAAAAATCAAAGATTTTAACTCCTGCAATTTATTTTATTATTGTACCATTTCTTTTATACATATATGTGTGAGTTTTCTACACATTTCTTTCAATGAAGTACTATAATATGAGCTGCATATGCAAATAGCATCCCATTATTACTACCTCTCTATAGTGTTAATAGTGGCAGCCTTAGCCTTAGCCTTCACTAATTAGGAATATTGTGACAATTCATTGTTGACAAAAAATAGCCTGAGTTGCTTATAAGCAAAGCCTAAGCAGTTATAGCGAAGTTATTAGTTAATTATTAATATGTGAGACATTTTCATTCTACTTTTATAAATAAGCCATTATGTTAAAATTATTTAAAATATTTTTCTTTTTTCAGTAAGAAAGTTGATCCTTTTTATATTTCAGTATTCAAATAAACTGATAAATCTTATCTGGTCACTCACCAATAGAATTAGTTTATTGCACAAAAAAAGTTAGAATATTAAAAATTTATAGTTTTAATATTGAATAAAGTTGCATAAAAAACCATTTTATAGATAGTATATTTTTTAAG
Organism: Mesoplodon mirus; assembly: GCF_964341445.2. Taxonomy (NCBI): domain Eukaryota; kingdom Metazoa; phylum Chordata; class Mammalia; order Artiodactyla; family Ziphiidae; genus Mesoplodon; species Mesoplodon mirus. Next base: position 127,458,851 of record NC_138979.1, read on the forward strand.
ATAATTATTGAAGTGTCTGTCTTTAAATACTCATGATTAGTGAGGCATTATAATGATAAAATAGCCATGGCCTATACATTTGTCTTCTGGCATAAGGTTTGTATAGACCCCAAATTTTTCACAAGACATTATTGTGTTGTTGATAACTACTATTTTCAGCTAACCTGTCTATCTATTCGTATTGAGATATATAGAGATATATAAATACACAGACACATATACACACTAATACATTTGTCTTTCTAAAAAATTGATTTATAAGTCAATTGTTAGGCTTCAGTGGTTTCAGCATTTTGTTCATCTTTTATTACAAATGCATGTGGTTTCTGAGGCTTTTAAATAAATACATGAAATGGTTGAAAGATTTATATTGCTCATGCTTAGCTAAATATGTCACCTCTAGAAAAGATGTGGTTTATTTTGGCAGTGTTTTAAAAACTCAAATATTTTAAACATTTGTTAAGTTGGAGCTTGCACATTTGAACTAGTAGCATACGTTCCAGAATAGCATCTCAAGTTACCAAATTTTTTGTAATCCTTTTACTAGAATAACTTTTTTTGAAAAGGTTTTCTTTTTTATTATGTACTTTAAATTTATAAAGGTTGAAGTTATTTTTAATGTAGGATTTCATAAATAGAATTGGACAATGATAAATATATATTTTTAAGAAATATTAAAATATTGTGTCCTATTGATATTTCTTTGCAGAAATCTTAATATACTTAATATACTTATTTTTAATGTTTATTGTGTATTGTTTTCTAATGTATATTGTTTTCTAAATATAGTTTTGGAGAATGCTTGTACTTTGGAAGCCACCAGTTTCTTGACTATCAGATTATTAACAAAGGGGCATTTTAATGCACAAACTCAGGTATCTGAAATATATATTTACTTTTTAGTCATATAAACTCTCTACTGCAAATCCTATACATTTCAATGCAATTATTATACATTTGATCAAACTTATAAGTGTTCAGTCCTGAAGACACTGTACTAAATATGCCTATAAAATATACTGCAATAAGGAAACAGATTAAGTTCACTGTCAAACTGTGTCTGACTTTCTTGACAAGTTTAATGAAGATAAAATTCATTATGAACAAATTTATTAGGTACCTTACTACTTGCAGTAGTAAAATATTAAAGAGAAATAGTATTTTTGGTAAACATGGTTAAAAAGAACCTAAGAAGGGAAATCAAATTCTCTTAATTAAAAAATAGTAGACTGATTCAAATCTACTACAAAGCACCTCTACTAATTTTGGAATTTGTATGTGGAATTTTGCAGTAACCAATAGCTGAAATCTAAAAACATTGCTTCTGTTGTGTTTGATTATTCAATCAAGATGAGGTAAATATAAACAGACTGTGTAACACTCTATCACCTGTAGTGAACTTAGAATTTAAAGCCTAAGGTACATGGCTAAAAGAGGACCAGGGTGGAGTGGGCAGTAGGAATTGTTGGGGTAAAGTTTCTATAAACTGGTAATACCTAAACTGTCATATTACTGTGTAAAAAAGTTGTCTCACCATGTATGGCCTTTAGGATATTGTCATACATTTTACTTCTACATAGGTATACAGTAATAATTTTGTTATTGTTTTTGCTTTAAACAATCAACTATTTTTTAAGGTGATTTAAAAAGTAAGAGCAACCTTATTTTATATTTACCCACGTATTTACCATTTCTGGTGCTCTTCTTTATGTAGATCCAAGTTTCCACCTGTTACCATTTTCTTTCTTCCTGAAGTATTTATCTTTTATACAATGCAGGGCCATAAGTAATGAATTCTTTCAGCTTTTGTATGTTTGAAAATCTCTATCTCTCTCTCTCTCTTTTTTTTTTTTTTTTTTTTTTGGTGCCTTCATTTTGTGAAAAAGAAAAGTTTTTTGCTGGCTATAGAATTCTAGGTTAACTTTTTGAAAAATATTTTCAGATGTTGCTCTACTGTTTCTGGCTTGCTTTGTTCCTGCTGTCATTTTTATTTTCGTTCTCTATACATACATCCTCTGGCTGCTTTAAGGGTTTTCCCTTCATCACTTTTTTAGCCAATTTGATTGTGATGTGTTATAAATTTCTGCATGCTTCTGTGCTTATGATTTGTTGAACTTCCTGTACTGTGGGTTTATAATCTTTACAATTTTTTAAAATTTTGGCTATTATTTTTTTCAATATTTTTTGTCCTCAAACTCTTTCCTCTTTCCTCTCTTCTGGAACTGCTATTTAATATATATTAGGCCCCTTGAGATTGTCCTACAGCTTATTCATTCTTTGTTCATTTTGGGGAGGGTCTCTTTTTCCTCTGGGTGTTTTATTTTGGATAGTTTCTATTGTTTTGTCTTTAAATTTACCAGACTTTTCTTTTGCAGTGTCTAATGTGCTCTTCTTAATCCCATCCAGAGCCTTTTTCTTCACAGACATATTTTTCATCTCTAAAAGTGAAAATTGGGGCTTTTTAATGTCTTTCATCTCTCTCCTTAATTTTTTCATGCTTTACCTTATCTTCTGGAATATAAAAAATATAGTCATAAGAACTGTTTTAATGTCCTTGTCTGTTAATTCTATTATCTGTTCTATTTCCAAGTCTGTTTCTGTTGATTTCTTTATCATGAATTATATTTTTTTAGTTGAAATATAGTTGATTTATAATATTATATTAGTTTCAGGTGTACAACATAGTGGTTCAATATTTTATAGCTCATACTCCATTTAAAGTTATTACAAAATAATGACTGTTTCCCTGTGCTGTGCAATCATGACTTGTATTTTTCTGCTTTGTATGCCTGGTAACTTTTTTTGGATGCCAGTCATTGTGAATTTTAACTTGTTGGGTGTTAGATATTTTTGTTTCTCATTGAAAACTTTCAAACTTTCTTCAGGGATACAGTTACATTATTTGGAAACAGTTTTGAGACACAGAGAGAGACAGAGAGATGCAGAGAGAGGGAGAGACACAGAGAGAAAGGCACAAAGAGAGAGACGAGAGAGAGAGAGAGGTTCAGTAGGTGGGACCAGAGCGCCTTTAGTCTAGGGCTGATTCCCCCCACAGCTCAGGCAATCGCCCTCTGAATACCTGATGCCCTGTGCAGTAGGAGTTTTCTCTGCTCTGACTGGTCATAACCATGTGTGAGTTTTGGTTATTGTTCTGCCTACACCTTTCTGGCGGTTCTTACCTTAGCCTTGGTAGTTTACTTACACACGTATGCTTGTCCATATTCAGAGGAAGACTCAAGGAATTCTCTGTAGCTCTCCAGAGCTCACTCGCTCTCTCACTCTCTTTCTGTGCAGCAATTTTTGTTCCAGAATTCCCCTCTCCAGTACTCTGACTGCAAATTCTAACCACCTTGGCCTCCCCAAATTCTCAACTCTTATGTTCTCGACTCAGGGAAGCTGCCAGCTCTGTTTTGTTCCCCCTCCTATACTCTGTAAACTTGCCATATGATAAACTGGGGTAATCTTAGGACTCCATTTCTTTCCCTTCTCTCTGGGAACACTATCCTGTGCTGCCTGTTGTCCAAAGTACAAAAACATTGATTCATGTATTCCCACTGTTGTTTTTGTTGTTGTTGCTTTGGTTTTGGTGGGTCTTTTGTTTGGGGGTTTTGTTTTTGTTTTTTGTTTGTTTGGTTGGTTGGTTGGTTTTTTAAGGTGGGGAGGGTAAATGTGGTCCCTGTTATTACATCATGGCCAAAAGTATAACTTCTCCTATAACTCTTTTAAAATGTCATCTTCTTAATGTCTAGCTTCCTTCTCCCCTGTTGAGAAATCAGCTGTCAGTCTTAATGTTCTTTTCCTGAAAGTAAAATCTCTGTTTTCTCTGATTGCTTTTTAGATCTTTTTCGTTGTTGGGTTTTGGGGGTTGTTTTGTTTTGTTTCATTTTGTTTGGCAGTTTTATTTTGTGCCTAGATGTGAAGTTCTTTGCTTGAGTTCATAGACCTGTTAAATCTCTGACTTCATATCGTTTGTCAGTTTTAGGAAATCTTTGCTCAGTATCTTTCTCCCCCTCCTTCTGTGACTCCAATTATATATTTTTTATATTTTTTTTCACTGTGTTCCCATATATCTCATCTGTATTTTCCTTTTTTTTCTCTATGTGCATTAGTTTTGAATTTTCAAAATTACCTGTCTTTTATTTCACTAATCCTGTCTTCTGCTGTTAAAGCCAACTATTCAATTCTTAATTTCAGTTTCTGTATTTTTTAATTCTACAGTCTCCTCTTGATGTTTTTGGTACATTTCAATTCTCTGGTGAAATATTCATCTTTCTAAATATATTGTCTCCCCTTTGCTTATAACTATAAGAAACTATAGTAACTTAGTTACTATAAAATAGTACTTAAAAATCCATGTCTGCCAACTCCAATATCTGAATCACCCATGGGTCTTGCTCTATTGTCTGTTTTGTTTCTAGGTGTCTAGATGCATGGTCCTGTCTCTTGGCATGCCTATCAATTGTTGATTTACTGTAAGACATTCTGATCCTCCAGGTGATTTTGTTTTCCACCAGAGAGGGCTTAGCCTTTCCTCTATTGGAAAGATTGAGTGGAAGCTAATCACCTTAATCCAGTCAGGTATGCTGAGTTGAAGCTGGGTTGCAGTTTGAGTGAGGCTGTTTTCTCTGGTTTGCCTCTTTTCCTATGGGGTAGCTCACTAGGCTTTCAACAGTGAAGGTAATATCTTCACTCCAGTCCTTTTAGATATTCTCATCTGAGCTTTTTTAACCTCCCACTTAGGACAGCCCAGAATTTGCCAAATACTTTGCAGGGGAAACTAGGCATGTGTTTCGGGCCCCTTTGGTTCTCCTGGTCTGTCGCTCCAGCCCTGAAAGATTGCCAAAAGCTCTGCTGGTTTCCCTGTCCCTAGCAGCAGTCTTCTGCCAGGACGAACCCAGAGCCAGCAAATGCCTTCAGGGGAAGAGCGGCTGCAGACCATCAGTTTACCTCTCAGTTCTCTCTTCTCTGGAATCTTAGTTCCTCTAGTTTGCTTTGTTTCAGCCCCTCTCTGATACTTTTAAACAAATATGGTATGTATTTTGTCCAGCTTTACTAGTTGTTCCTTGGCAGGAGCGTTGGTCTGCCATGAACGACTCTGTTCTGTCTGGGAGCAGAATTCCAGTGAGTTTTTAATTTCTGTTATTATATTTTTCATTTCAGGAAGTTACATTTTGTTCATTCCCAACTCCATTTGATCATTTTTGTTGTCTCGTTTCTATCTCATATTTTCAACCCCTTTTTAATTTTCTTATACGTTTTAAATGTGCTTATTCTATACTTCTGATTATTTTAAAATCTCAAGTATTTACTGCTCCAGTTTTGAGATTATTTCTGCTAGCTACATTTATCTTGCCTCGTTTCTTTAGATGTTTACTGATTCATGAATGTGAGCTTATATGTCTTAGGATTAGTCTCTGTGGGTCTTTTCAGTCCTGAGTTGAAGGTGGGTTCCTTCATAGAGGCTTTGCATTTGCTTCCGCCTGGGAACATGTACAGGCCTTAGCACACTTTAAAATCCTAATTTGAATTTTATTGGGCCACTTAAGTAATAATCTGGGATGAAAATCCACATGAGGGCTAGCTTGTGTTTATAAAATTCATAAGGGGAATTTTTTTTTCTATCCTCCATTCATAGTCTAAGATTTCTCTTCGTGGGTGGGCCCTGGACTTTGTCCCCTAGCCCCTACTCCATTAGGAGGCCATGAAAACCAAAGCTCAACTTCACCTCTATCATAAGTCAAATGCTCTCAAGGTAAAAACCGCCCTTCATGCTTCACATACCGTTAAGGGTTCCCAGTTTAACTCAGGTTTTGGCCTCTCAGTATTCATTAGCAACTTGCCAACATAATGATGCATTTGAGATGTTTATAATTTTCTGTCCAACATTTTTAGTTGCTCACTGTGGGAGGTTCCAGGTCCATCATGGTAGGAAACTCTAGTCAGGGCTGAATGTTATTAAATTTACACACACACACAGAGGTATAATTATACTACTAATAAAATGTTCTGAATTTAGTATCACTTGTATACATGATTAAAATGAGTAGGTAATAAATTTACCTTCCAGGATCCATAATTGCAGCTCTTTGTCCCCACCAGGAACTACAAGCAGTTTTTCATTAGAGAAAAGAAAATGATTGAATAATCCAAATTAGCCTGGGCAAGAAAACTAACAGCTGCCTAAAATGAAATGTTTGAGTTATGAGCCATGTGCCACTTTGGTTTATCTGCAGCCAAAAGGTTCAGAATCCTTATTCAATTAACCATGTTGTTTGGGAGGGACTGGTTGCCCTGAATAAGAGCTGCCTGGTGATGAGTAAGAGGTATCCGTGACACACAAGTTCAGACCTTGCAACTCTGTTTGTGTTGTTTGAACTTTCTTCTCTGTTGTAGCTAGGGATCCAGCATGGAATTTAAACACTTGTATGGTAACTCCATTCCTTCAGCCATTGTGTTGTTAAGCTCTAGCTAACGAACTTTTAACACTGGTTCCATGTAAGGTAAGACTTAGAAAACAGCAGCAATCAACAATTTCTGGCTTTATAAATAAAACCATTATGTTTTTCGGAAAGTAAGATGCTCCTGCCTGTCTATTCCAACTGATCCCCTCAATAGTAGCGTTCATAACATGTATGAAAAATAAAGAAATAAACCAAGGTAGCACCTAAGAAAGCTTAAATTAAGAAGTGGCTTTTATTTCAAAAAATCACACCTACTGTAACAGAAACTTCAAAATGTATACTTGTTTTAAAACTTAGGAGCTTTGCATAAAATAGAGAAACCAAAATTACGTAATATTTGAAAAGGTAAGAGCTGCCAAATGCACCAGTCAAATATACTTTGTCTCACGTGGACTTTTCTTCCATGCCAACAGTTTTTGTTGCTTAGGGAGATCCTCCTGATAATGTCACAAAGAATGTTTCTCAAACCCGTATAGATTATGTACACAATGGCTTTTTAAAGACAAATTTGACTTTAAATCTCTAAGCTTCGTTTTGCTTCTGAACATACTGTTTTGAAACAAAAACCAGGTGACTAAAAGGAGACTGAATTTTTTTCCCCAACTTATAAACAAGTCCTGAAGATAATTCTGGAGGAGAAAATTCAAATATAGTTTGAACAGTGATATACTAATTTGACATAAAATGTCTCAGTGTTATTGCTGTGAAGAATTACTCTTTACTTGAATGTGTACACTGATTACTAATGTCTTACATCATATTCTTACCACTTTACAAAATTAGATTTGCTTTTTGCATCTTATTTTCTTAAATTATGGTCATACTATGTAGAGTAATTGTATACTTTTATTTAGGTGACATAGAGGAACATGAATATGTAATCTCGTTTGTCAAATAAGAAAAACTTGAAATCAGTTTCCTTTCAATTAAGACCTCAATCATGTCTTATAATCACTTTATTTCTTCTTTTATAAAAATTGCAACAACTTTTTCAAGAATTATAGCTACCTTGTGGACTGTAAGTTTAAATATTGCAGATATTATTGTCTTTAAGTTGCAATAAGACAAACAGTGGCTTTATCATTTCTAGAATCAAAGAATGAAGAGTTCCTGTGTGCACGTTTTCTGGGCCCATTTTGGAATTTTCTAAAAGAACCAATTGCCCAAATCATACATCGAGGTTCTGATATGTTAGTTTGTTTTTCTGTGGATGGCAAGAATATTAATAAAAGTGATTCATTCGTACTAATACCTTAGACCCTATGCTACTCTCCATTTCAGTTCCTAGTCTATACTTTTATTGTTTAATTCATTTGCCATTTTTAATCCTCTGTCATATTCACCTTCATGAGTTTAAATCCAATTCATCCTTCAAGAACACTTTTATACCACCTCCTAACATGAAGCTTTCCCTAATTCCCCACCTCCACCCCACCACCAAGTAGAAGTTAATCTCTGCTCTGTAAGATTTATAGCCCTTCCTTCATCTCTATTAGGGCAGTTATTAAGTTCCCTGTTGTTTCATTATTCCTGTACTATCTCCCATTAGCATGCAGCTTCTGGAGGTCAGAAATTCAGTCTTGTTCATATTTCTTTGCACAGGTAGATACTTAATGAATAATCATTCTTATTAATGATGAAACCTAAAACTTCAAACTATATTTTTCTGTGTAATCTGTCTTTCTAAAAAATATATGACACTGAAAGATTAAGATTTGAGTATCCTTTTTTAAAATAGTGGTATTAAAATATACTATTATGTCAAATTATCTAGCACCTGGCACATTACCAGGTGAAACATTGAGTTTACCTGAAGACTTTAACTTTTAATTGTAATCAATTTAAAGTGAAGAGTTTTGGGGTTGGGGGAGGGGGTAATATGTTTGATTTGATTCGGTTTGTTATTTTAATCAGAATTTCTTGTGTTTCTGTTAAATTTTTGTCCCATACAGTCCATAGTTTGAAATTTCACTCCATGATGAAGTGAAGATGTGGTTTTGTTGTCTTGGAAAGTTTACCCAAAATTTCCAGACCACAAGAGAGGTCATTTAAATCTTTATTGAACAACAGTAATAACTAAATTGCTTTCTGGAACCAAGTATGTCAAAATTCAAAGAAAGGGAGAAGGCAAGCAATGTATAAACCAGTGGGCATGTTTGGATGCTTTCTGATAATGCTACAATCCACTTTAAATCATGATTTCAAATTCAGTAATTCCTTATTTCCTAAAAGTAACCAAAGTCTTCTGAATTCCGATTATTTTGATAAGCTTTCTTGAGATTTTATTTTCTGGTTCTTTATTATTCTTTCAATACCTAAGCCCTATCTAAGATATTTGAGAGCAAAAATAAATTGTGTATGAACATTACCCACCAAGCTACAGCTTCAAAAATTAATATTTAGTTACTAATTTTATTTTATCTCTATTTTAGTCTCCACCAATTTTCATCATACACCTTGCTGAAGGAAGATTCTACAGCTTAAAAATGACTACCATTCTTCAATAAATAGGTCAGTAGTATCAAAGGCTTTTTGAAACACTTAAGCATAGAATATTCACTGCACTTTACTTGTGTGACCATGACATTAACACACTGAAAACCTTTAAGTTCCCCAAAGAAGACTTTCTTCTTATACATCTTTCCTAGCTGTGTCTAATCAAATTATGTTTTTCAAGATAGTATGTCCTTTTCTGAAATTACTTCTAGTATGTGCCTCACACACAAAGTTAACTATCTTGGTTATAATTGACTGCCAGCAGAAAGACTCACTTTTGATAACAGTATTTTGTTAGTGATTTTCTAGGACATACATCTTCTTTCCTCATCAAGAAATAGTAAACCCAAACTACCAACATTGTTTCCCATGTCGAAAGATTAAAATTATCTTAATGAATAGTGCTCAAATGCTGGCACATGGCCAAATGAATAATCTTTGTCTTAAAGTAGCAAAAAGTGTAAGACACTACCTATGTTAAGACTTGATTTTCTTTAAATTCATCAGACAATAAGTGAAAATGCTATAGATTCTTAGCTTTCGTCTTGAACATCTGAAGTTCTCTTAGCTAGTAATTTTTTACTTAGATGTATATCTTTAATCCTAGGATCTCCCATCTCTTTGAAACCAGTTAATTAAAATAGATAATCACCTTATAGAACTTTCACATTAGGGTAAAATGAGAAAAAAAGGAATTGAGTAACTTTCATATACGACATAAGCAGGCATTTTCAGAGCTCAAAGTACAAATGTGCGTCCATTCCTAAGCTCCTGCTTCCCCGTTTCTGTTAAGAGCTGAAACTTGTGCCACCATGGTTAATGTTTTGACAGATTTTATCATAAACCTTGCTGTTGTAAATTTGCCTTGAGCCAAAATTTAACATGTTGTAAGCTCAGAAACAGTTTTTGCTGTTAGTCATGAGAAACGGAAATAAATCAATTATGCTCTTTTGAATGATAGGAGTAGAGAGTTTAACTCTAAAATTACACGTGACTTGAAATTTGAGAGAAATTCTCATTTTTTATGTCCACAACCTCTCAACTGTCAAACATACATAACATATAAACATACATAAACACTTTTGTGACTCTCACAAGGGAGAATATACCAAAGGAAATCATGTGGCTTTAATATGCTCACTAAATTTCATCACCAAAATATAATCCCTAATTTTTTAAAATGAAAATGTCCTTTGCCTTATTATATAGAGTCAAAAATTTAAGCCCTCAACATGTGATTGATTCAAAAACTATGAAGTAGCTACTTTGTTTCCAAATAATTTATCAGAATGCACTTCAGTTAGACCCTGTCTTATGGTGTCTGTCATCTATAACTACTTAGAGTATTTTATTAAACTTTAACTCCCAATCATTGCTATTCCTAACAGCCTGCAGATCTAGATATTTTTTCTCCCTAAAACATCTTCAATGACCATGACCATTAATAGTTACTCATAAATGCATTTGGACACAGGCTAAATCATAACACATCAGTGAAGAAAAAAAAATGAGTTGTAACCCAGTCTTTACCCTAGAATAAATCAAATCAACAAATATTTATTGAATGTCTACTATGTGCAAATAGCCCTGGACTGGTCAGCTTTTAAAAAGCCATCCAACTTTTCACATTGACAAATCAAAGCATTATTATTTTCAAGTACTGCAGAAGCTGCTTCCATGTCCTTTAGGTGACAAAGCCTCTGAGGACCCTGCAGTTACTTAGGATAAAGAAAGACAAGGAAGAGAAAGCTAATTCACAACTGAAAAAAGAAGAAAGAATAACCTAAAATATCACCAGCAGATTGCATCATACATGTGTGTGTGTGTGTGAGCTTATGTGTATGAGCATATATTATATATGTGTGTATATTTATATACACATATACACACAAAGAGAAGAATGAGTGAGTTTGAAAAAAATAATCTTTGTTAAGGTGACATAAGAATTGACATTTATATTTGAGTCCAGAGCTTTGCTTTAAAAATGGCTTAATGTCTTAAAAAGGAACGAAATTGGGTCATTTGTAGAGACGTGGATGGGCCTGGAGACTGTCATACAGAGTGAAGTAAGTCAGAGAAAAACAAATATCGTATTTTAACGCATATATGTGGAATCTAGAAAAATGGTACAGATGAACCAGTTTGCAAGGCAGAAATAGAGATGCAGATGTAGAGAACAAACGTATGGATACCAAGGGAGGGGGATGGGGTGGGATGAATTGGGAGATTGGGATTGACATATATACAGTAATATGTATAAAATAATAAGAACCTGCTGTATAAAATAAATAAATAAATAAATTTTTTAAAAAATAGGCTTAATATTTTGGCCAGTGTTAAGTAAGTTCTGTGGTACTAAAAAACCAAATATATCATAGTATAACAGATTACTCAACTTGGCCCCCAGATTCTAAAACCTAGCTTTCCCTAAAGTCTGTTAAGAGATGTCTTCATCAATCAACAGATTTATAATAGAAGAAGTGACTTCTACAATGTTACTATAAAAAATTATGATAGAAGCCTAAATAAGTAGTTAATTTTATCATAAATAAGAGAAGCTACTTAAAAGCGCATTTTAAAGATTCTAATTTTTATTAGAAGCTAAATAAATCCATCAGTAAGAGACAAAACTTGTATACTTTATTATACTACATTATATATTATACTGTACTCTTTTATACTATATATTATACTATATTTTATGCTACAATGCATTTCATTTTACTAATCTGTAAAAGATAAAATAATACACTATCTACCCACATCAAATAATTAAATGTGTTTCCTTAGTGAAGTATAAAAGGGAGGCTGTCAACAGTTTGCAGTTTTACCAAATAGAATTAATCCTGGTTACTTTGCACAGAAGGTGTGTGTATGTGTATATATATATATATATATATATATATATATATATATATATGACTGATGATATTGTCATTGACATTCTCACGGGTGATGTCTAGTGTCAGTTTTAAGTATTTATTTAGGAGAAGTAATTTTTTATCAATTTTTGCCTCCTATTGGTAAGCTGTTTAATTTCTAATGAAAATCAAAGCAGATTCTTTTAAGCAGCACCTTTTATCTTTCCTAAAATGTCTGAAATTAATTTCTCAATTTTTCTCTGGGGAAAAAAACTGGTATAGCTCTATTATTCAAAGTTTATGCTTCTATTATGAAAGTGTTGCTTATTAAGATCACTTTGAAGCAAAGGTATCTTTTCATATATCTTTTTAATTATTTGATACTTTTTCATCTGGTTGTAATTTATTTTCAAAGTATACCCTAATTGCTCTGTAGTAAATTTTGGATTGCTTCTCAGTTTGTGTATAGCCTTCTCTTCTTGATAAAACTATACTATTGGCCTTCGTAAATATAGCAGGCACTTTCAATGTGTGACTACATTGGTTTGGTTTCTTTTTTTCATTTTCTTGGTATATTGTAAAAAATGTCTTTGGATATATTTTAAATAAAATTTCACTTGGACAATCCAGACATAATGCTTAAGTTCATGGAGAAATATTCTCTTTAGAGTTGTTTCTGATTTTCAATTCACCTTTCCCCCTCCTTTGGCCAGAATTCCCAATACTGAGACCCTCTCACCTAGGACCTAGCCTGGATTCACCTGCCCCCTTGTGGTATTCCTCTCTGAATAGTTTATTGATTTCTGAAATTTGGATTTGGTATTACATAGCCTGAAAAGATAAACCTCTTTACTCTTGTCTAGCAGACTAAGACCAGAAAATTTTTCTTCTGTTAGTCACTGGCTAACATAAAAAGATGAAAGGAGTTTATATTTTTAATTTAATTTAGAGCACAAGAGGAAATTGAACACTATAAAGAAATTAGTACCTTGGAATAAATGATAAGAATTTTGTCTAGAATCGATATTAGTGACCTGCAGATTAATAAACTAAAGAGATGTTTCCAAGATTCTCATAAAGCAATTTAAAATCAAATTTTTTCTATGTCAATGTCTCCTTTTTTAGTGAGTGGGAGAGGAAAATGTTACTCTATTTTATTTAAATTTTAAATAGATTTCCTAAACCTCTCATCAAGGATGAATTCATAAATATACAAAATAAATTAAATGTTGTATACTATATGATCAGATATTTTGGTACGTTTGACACAAATAGGTTTTTGTCTCTCTCTGAAAAAAGGAATTTTTTCACATGCCGCAGGACTAATTCTTACATCTTCAATCTTCAACTGAAGTCAATATTGAAGTCACATGGGAAAAGGAGGATATAGTCAATGAGCGAATTACCTAGACACAAATTTGGAGACATTTTGCAAGAATAAGGACATAAGAATTAGGCATCTAGTTAATAAAGAATAATGTGCAGATAAAAGAAAGGGGAAGAGGAAAGAAAAGCACTATTTACAAAAGTAATTTGTCTTTCTTAGAAGGAAGAAATAGATTAATAAATTATTGTTAATAAGATCCCAAGTAATCTTTAAAGACTTATTTTTCTATCTGTTAACTGTAAATATTTCTAGCAGAAAGAGTTGTCTCTGTGCTGTTCCACCTCCTCCCCTATTCTTCATCAAAGGCTGGTTTGATTGAATAATAGTGGTCCTCTGTGGCATTTTTAACATTATGTCACCTCACTTGAGATCTAGAAGAAGAAAAAGTATGCAGGCTTTAATAAAGTTGTAGTCCAACTTCCAAATTTCTAGTGTTTAACGCTCCTTTGCAGCTTCTCTTACATTTGTAACAGTTGACCTACTAACAGGTTCCCAGAAACCCAGGTCCAAATTTTGGCAGGCTTACCTCACCTCTTTGTCCTTCCAAAGTACATAAATGCTAAACTGTGTTCACAGTGAGGAAGGGAGAGTCATTCTAATGAGACTTTTAAAACCAGGACCCTTTCTGCTCCCTACCAAGTTAACTGCCATTCTCTCAGAAGGAATAAAGTTTTGTCAGTGTGCTCTTGGCATAATTTCTTCAGCCTGGATTAAACACAGGTGACTGAGAGTCTACCTTATCTCCACAGGGCATTAGTCACTCTATAAAAGTTAAATTTATTATGAAATGCTTTGTTTGTGTTAACATATATCTTCTCTGGGAAGTTGGAAACAAAGGCATGTCCTTTAAGACTCCATATGGGGAAAACACATCCTCCTGTGGAATTTAACCTTAATTTGAACCAAGATCTGTGAAAGAAAAGCACTTTAGTGTATTGTTCCCTTGCTCCACCCCTCTATTCCCTTATCTAAATGGGGTTACTGTTGCTTCGTGTTTTTTAACTCTTCCCATTCCAAATCTTGCTTTCCTGAGTTTAAAATAATCTTAGAAGTATATCAAAATAATTGTGGCAAATAACTATGCCTTGCTTTTAAGGTTTAATTCTGATATCTTTAAAATTAAAGAAATATATAGCCAGTTTATACTTATATATCTTATTGTTCATTACCTTGTTTTAACAAATGGTACATTGTAAAGAATATTTTATTTCCTGAAAATCTTTTCTAAGATTCATTTACTAGCAAACATTGTCATGTATGCATAGTTTATGCCTTATTAGAAGTAAAGAATCATTAGAAGAAAAGTTTACATTAGGAATGATGAGGAGATGTATTTGAAAGACTAATTTTGACCTCTGTTTTCCTTCAGTCTGTTTGCATAATCTTGCAGTGCTTTCAATGTATCTAAATCCATAGACGTTCCAAGGCTTCTTTTTAAAAGTAAAAGCAAAATTTCCATGGCTGCTTCCCGCCCTCATAACAGACCAGTTGTTTATAAGCAGCAGAGAGTATTTTCCAAAAAACTTTTAGGTTTACATTTTTTAAAATTCTGCTTTTATGAATACTTGAAGTTTCTTTTTTTAATTTTTATTTTTAACATCTTTATTGGAGTATAATTGCTTTACAGTGGTGTGTTAGTTTCTGCTTTATAACAAAGTGAATCAGCTGTACATATATATATATCCCCACATCTCCTCCCTCTTACGTCTCCCTCCCACCTTCCCTATCCCACCGCTCTAGGTGGTCACAAAGCACTGAGCTGATCTCTCCGTGCTATGTGGCTGCTTCCCACTAGCTATCTATTTTACATTTGTTAGTATATATAGTACTTGAAGTTTCTTTAATAGCATCTACCAACAAACGTAATTATTCAAATGATTTTCCTTCATTATCTTTTATTAAGAAAAAAATAAATTTGAGTATAAGCTTAGATATTAATTTTAAAAATATGAACATGATATTTAACTTGACAAGTACTCAGTTCTACTCAAAATAACTATCTTCAGCATTGTTAAATTGAAAATTTCTTAGCAAAATAAAAAATTCATAGCAAAATATTTATAGATTCCTACAGTCACATATTTCCTTATTACATAGTATATTTTATTTAAACTATTAAAATTAGTTTGATAAAGTTTTTTTTAAAAACTGTGGAATACATGCATAATACATTTAGGACATTAGGACATTTATCACAAGAAATATCCAATCAGGGCATCATTGTTCTCCAATTCAGCCCTGCCTACATTTATTGGTTCCACCCGAATCAACCCTCATATGACATTTATTGAAGCTTAGTTTCTACCACATGTTAGCACTTGATTATATACTATGTTGTTATTTAAATTCATAATATGTATTATTTTTCATGGAAATTATAAACTCACAATAATAATGAGTTGACAAATGGAACACTTTAATTTACCTCTTAGACTCAAATCCTTGTTTCTCTTGGAATTTGCACTGCATTAGACACTGGTTTGATACAAACTTTCTTAAAAGATAACAGCCCTATACATCTGTTGCCCCCAGATTTTTCCAAGAATGGCTTTGGATGACTATATCCATGGCATATATAGATGCCTGTATAGCATGTCATTTATTCATGGTCCTACTATAAGATAACTGTAAGAAGATCTTTCACAGGAGTAAAATTGTCAAAATGATAGATGAACAAGGTAATGGGAGAAGTGGTAATAAGTATAAGACTGAAAAGGCAGATGTTAACCAGAAACAAAGAAAAGAATGAAAAGTGTGGACCTCATAGATGATGGTGAGAAGCACTTTGGCAAAAACAAAATAAAGGAGCAGGACTTCTCTGGTGGCGCAGTGGTTAAGAATCCGCCTGCCAGTGCAGGGCACATGGGTTCGACCCCTGCTCCGGGAAGATCCCACATGCCCCGGAGGAATTAAGCCCGTTCGCCACAACTACTGAGCCTGTGCTCTAGAGCCCGCAAGCCGCAACTACTGAGCCCATGTGCCACAATTACTGAAGCCCACACACCTAGAGCCCAGGCTCCACAACAAGAGAAGCCACCGCAATGAGAAGCCCACACACCGAAACGCCCCTGCTTGCCGCAACTAGAGAAAGCCCGCACGCAGCAACAAAGATCCAACGCAGCCAAAAATAAATTAATTAAATAAATAAATAAAGGAGCAAAAGGGAGAGAAAGAACCAAAGATAATTCCAAACTGCCACATGTATGAATTTTGGTGAATCCCAAAATATTTGCAAAACTGGATAAAAGAGGTTGTGTGTGTGTGTGTGTGTGTGTCTATAACAATGTAGACAAGACTGGTCTTCACATATTAAATTTTAAAGATGTCAGGATGTGGCAAAACAAAATAATACAATACTGAGCATCTTTACTGACCATGAGCTCTATTACTAGACAAATACATGTCAGGTGAAATTAGAAATAATAAATAATGAGTTCATGAAATGTATTATTGTATTAATTCTTATTTTATCTGTGAATCTCCAGCACCAACTAGAACATACTGACCATAGGAGACACTTAAAAACATTTAGTTTAAATTAAAATTGTCCTTACCAATGAAATCACGATGGAGTCACAAGAATTATGGATGATGTACTGTGGCAATGGGTAAGGGCTAGGGGACAAGAGAATCAATTGTAAACCATCTAAGCCCTATTAATATATTAGTCATTTAAGGTCATACAAATAATTTACAGTACAAGTGAAAGTGAAAGTAGTGTTTTCAGGGGATATTTTTCTATTCTGGTTATACTTGGAAGTCCTCAGGACAGTTTCCATTCTGATTATATTTTGGAAGTCTTCAGTATTTCTCTAAAAGTATATCTTGATGAGAGGATTGAAAGAGATAATAGAGGGGGTATTTGTTTTTATCAGTAATTCAGACAACACCATCCCAAGTGCTGGGGATAAAAAGTTGGATAAGACACAATTTCTATCCTCATGGAAATCACAGTCCAGAGGGAATGACAGAACTGTAAATAATGTAATGTAGTATCATAGGTACCATAATAGAGGTAGGCTCAGAATGCTTTGGCAGAACCGAAGAAAGTGTATCTTGCCCTGTCTATGAGATTAAGGAAGGCTTCCCAGAGGAGATGGTGTTGGAGCTAAGTGCCATTGGGATTGGCAATTAAGGAGGCCATGATGACTTTAATGAGAGCAATTTCTACTGTAATGAGAGACAAAATCCAAATTGCAGTGAACTAAGGTGAATGAAAAATGTAGAAATAGACACAGTGAATATAGACTACTTTTGCCTGGAAATTACCTTCTAACTCTTCTTATTTGCTGCCTCTGAAAAGATTTAATAAGGAATTTCACATTGCATAGCACAATTAAGTGCAATGATAGTAATGGATTTCTTTTTCTGTGTTAGTAAATAAATTGCATTACACTTGTACAAGCTCAAGAACATAAGTCCTTCCAGCAAGAGCCTTAGCACTGAAAGAGGGTCATATCTACACCCTTGCATTATGAATGCCTTTTGATCCCTAATTCTATTCCTTTTTCTATTCAGAAATGTCACAGTCTCAATTTCAAAGTGTAACCTGATGAAACTTTCTATTTCTTTCCTCTCTTCCAACTTTCTTATAATTTCTCTTTGTACCTCTAACCACATATCCTCAAGTGATTCAAATATTTTATTGTCCATGCATTATCTTTCTAATGCTAAATATTACCTACTGAATAAACTCCAAAGTTTTTAGAGAATTCAAAGCCCTGCAAACTTTTGTTCCAGTCTACTTTCTCAGGTTTATTTTCCTGTAGCTTCCTCTTTCAGGCTTCAACTTCACCTTCCCCTCTGTGCACTCTGATCTTTCTGGCTTCCATTTCCTGACACTGTTACTTCCTCCTGGAACTACCATCTCCCTGAAATCTTATATCTAAATCCTATCTGACACTTAGGTCTTAGTTGTCATATTCCCTATAAAAGCCTTTCTTAATTTTCCCACATATAGATTTTCTTCTCAACTCTTAGTATTTATATGTGCCTCTCTGTTCCTTTCATTCATTCATTCATTCATTCAACAAACCTTTACTGAGCACCTACTATGTGCCAGGAACTGAAACTGCCATTTTCTACATTTTTTCCCATGGTTGAGTAACTTTTATCTCATCAGTCCTATCAGACTGTACATTCTTTGAGGTCAAAAATCATCTGATATAGCTCTATAACTATCTATTACAATGTTTTACACATAGTAATTGTTCTACAAAAATATATTGACCATATTAATGAATAAATTAATCTCAAATGGAGATTCATTCCCTGAAATTCAATTAGACAAAGATAGCACCCAAATCTTTTATCCTCCCTGCCATGAAATTCCATCCTATTATCTGAAAGAACACAATTTGTCACCTCCTCAGGTTAACCAACTTAAAATAGCATTTTTTAAAAATGGTATTTGATTTCCTTGTACTTATTCTCTTACACTCTTCCTTGTCTTCATCTCCATCCATTCCACTGAAAGAGTCCACAAGTTATAGTATTAATCAAATCCTTCCACTTACCTCCATCACTACCTCATTTAGCTGGTGACCATACTACAGCTTCCATCTTAAAAGGATCACTCAACATCAGTCACTTCCTTCTTTCAATCCACCCTACATGACTTAGCTTTGAATGTAAACTCAGATTATACGCCTTTTCATATCTTTCCTTTTTTCTTTCTGTAGACATTATAAAACTGTTTAATACTAACACACTTCCATTTCTTCCCTAATCTTCCATCTTCTTGCTATTTGCCAACAATCTTTAGCTTAAAATGTCCTTCACCTCCGGAACATTCTACCTCTTTGCTTCCATCAACAAAGTTTACTATCACTCCAGCTATCTGAAACCCAGCTTAAAATTCGTTTTCAAGGGAATTTTTGGATTAACCTAGATTCATGTATCACTGTACTTATTTTCTATATATTGTTCAACTACTATATTACTTTGAATCAGTTATGTATTTATCTAATTCAAACAGTGTAAACTCCAATATGAACCCTGTACACTGATCTGAATTTTACGTGTGAAAGTTTGCTCTTCATGATTATGTGAATCTGTGGTTTTCTGCCCTTTAGGTAAAACAAACATACTAGATTAAATAGTACCAAGATATTCAACTCTTCTAGAATTATAATATATAACGACATGATCTTTATTGACTAATCAACCAAAATTTACAGAAAAATAAATGCTACCATAATGTGACCTCAAATATACATCAATCCATTAATTATGGGTAAGAGAATGAATTTGAGGCTTGAACACAAGGTAATTAAGAGGATCTCATAAGAATCACCAACTCTTGATTGTTTGTTAAGTACCAGGGTTTAGAATAAGGAAACGTGTTCTGCTTCTGGCTATAACAGAGTTGATAGAATGAGATTAATTCACTCACTGAGAATAACTATAAAACTT
The DNA here is from genome assembly GCF_964341445.2 of Mesoplodon mirus. Classification (NCBI taxonomy): domain Eukaryota; kingdom Metazoa; phylum Chordata; class Mammalia; order Artiodactyla; family Ziphiidae; genus Mesoplodon; species Mesoplodon mirus. The sequence continues at coordinate 127,478,470 of NC_138979.1, forward strand.
GGACAAAATGCAAAGTAAAACAAAACAAAATCTGAAGGCGCTGGAGAACAACCAGTGCGGCCAGGACCTGAGGGGCCAGGATCCTGGAGAGAAGGAAAATACGCTGAGGTGAGTCCTGCATTCCCAGCTGTGTTTTTCCCTTGAGGCCTTTGCCTATGCAAGGTTTGGGACATAGAAGTATAACAAAAGCAGCATTCTTGAGTTTGTGGCAGTTTGGCTGGGCTGGAGAATCAAAAATGGAGTTTAGAACTAATTAAGCAGTTATGCTATGAGGGGCCAAGATCAGGAGACAAGAACTACAGACAGTTGAGAACAACATGCTATGTACAATTTTTCCCTTAAGGCATTTTCTGATTTTTAAGAGGCTAAATTCAGGACAAGACACAGAGAAACCAAGTAAAAAACACTTACTAAGGAGATAAAAAGCTAAGAAGAGAATTAGTCCCATGATGCCGAGGAGACAAAAACTGGAGTGCAAGCCTCACCAAAGAGGAGAGACTCAGCTTTTGACTTAGATTCTGGGAAAGCTATGCCATAGGAGTAAGGATAGATTGTAAATAGACCAGCTTCAACTATATCAAGGTGATCTTCCCAAACTAACTCACACCTAAGATGCCCCCACCAACACAAAGTGGAATTTGGAGGAAGAGGAACTTGCCTGTGCTCTAGGCCAGGAATCCCCAACTCCCGGACCGCAGACCACTACCAGTCCATGGCCTGTTAGGAACTGGGTCACATAGCAGGGGGTGAGCAGTGGGCAAGCGAGCAAAGCTTCATCTGCCACCCCCCATCGCTTGCATTTACCGACTGAATCATGCCCCCTCCCCCGTCCGTAGAAAAATTGTCTTCCATGAAACCGGCCCCTGGTGCCATAAAGGTTGGGGACCGCTGCTTTAGACCCTGCACTGAATAGGCAGAGACTGTCTGCTACTGGAAGAGGTGCATAGAAACCCCTGCCCTGCCCCACCATGAGCCTTGCATCTAGTAACTGGCAATAGCCATGTACTGGTGGGGGGAACAGAAATATGGAAGTAGACTCCCTCTATGTTGCAGGCATAGATAACCTGCTGTAGTCTGAAGGTGGAGCAGGGAAACAGAAACAAAACCCTACAGTTCTCCAGGCCTCACACCAAACACAACATGGTGGAAGTCCAGCTTACCACTGGAGGAATTTCAAATCTGTGGTATGTTAAAGGTAACTATAGCAGCCACACGACCCAACTCACCTCAAATGCTAAATAAAGTCACTCAAATCCCCATTAGTAAATGGGGTATTCCCATCTGGGGCATTTATCTAAGTTTCTACTGTTCTTTTATACACAATATCTGACATTTAATTTTTAAAAAATACAAGACACACTAAAAAGAAAGAAGAGCTGTGTGAACAAATAAAATAGTCAATAGAACCAGACCCAGTGATGATCCAGCTGTTGAAATTATCAGAGATTTAAAAAAGAGGAAAAATAAGAATAAACATATATTAATTTCAAAATGGTAATAATAAGAAAGAGGACTTCTCAGATAAACAGAATCCAAAATAAAATGAAGTAGTATCTTTAAAGTGCTGAAAGTAAACAAACAAAAAACCCTATAACCTAGAATTAAAAACTTGGCAATAAAATCAGAGAACATCACAAGCAGAACTCCAATAAAAGAAATCCTAAAGGGAGTTGATTAGGCAAACAGAAAGTGATCACAGATGGAATCACAGTAATATTGGAAAGAATGAGAGCACCTGGAAGGGTAAATGTGTGAGAAAATAAATGAATGCTAACTATTTAAGAAAAAATAGAACACATGTAATAAAAGTTTATTTTGTTCAAAAGAAACAAATCTATTGTAACTGAATGATCATAGCTAAATAAATAAAGCACAGATTGAGAAACATGTTTACCCATGGGGTCATCTAGTCTACCCTTGAATGTTCAATATTGAGATGCTCACTCTTTCCTGAGGTTGCCTACTCTATAGCCATGCTACAAATGTCTTTATATTGAGTTATAATCTGTAATTCTCTCAAATTTCTACCTTCTGGCCCTAATTTTGCCCTCTAAAATCATATGCAATAAATATTCTAATTTCTTTCACACATGCTTGAAATAACTAAATTATCCTCCAATGTAACAGAAATGTTTTATTCTGTGGCCAAACAGGCTCAATCTAAACCATCCTTCACAAGGCTGGTCCAGTTCTCATCTAATCCAGAATCTTTTAAATGCACCTCACTTTTTAAATATTTCTCAAAGAATAGATCTGGAATAGATCTAGAATGATCCTGCGGTGACCAGGGCATTCTTGCCCTCCCTATTCCATGTGTGCACCAATGGCATTTATCTTTTGTAAGGTGTGTGTCAGGGGGAATCATGCTATTTATTCATATGTAATTCCTGATTTTACCTCTGAAAACTCTAGCCTCAAGAGGTAGGACTTATTTGTGTTCACTGAAAGCTATTGCTCAGGAATATTAAGCTAGAAATGGTATACAGACAAAAACTGACCAAGAGATTCTGAAGGCTATTTCAGCAGGTAGTGGACAGTAGTAGGAAATAAAATTGTGACCTTTAGGATGTTAAGGAATAAAAGGTTGGCGGAATGGGGGGGTATTGATAGAGCATATTAATTAATTACAGATGTATAGGCCATAAGAGGGATGCGTCAAAGACTATGACTTCTCAAGCCTGAGTGACAAAGAGAATGAGAGAAATAAGGACATCAGGAGGCATGCCTTGTTACTGAGAGAAATGTGTTGCTGTCATTTAAATTTATTAAATATTCATGGAAATACCTCGTAGACAGGTGTAGAAATAAGATGGGAGATTTTGTTGGGGACAGAGATGGACTTTTAGCGTGGTACAAGGATATACTTATAGTTGAACAAGTTGGGTTTATTGCTTGTTGCAAATAAGGGAGACCACACATCATAAGGGACTGTGTGGCATTTCAGTAAGAGGGTGTTAGAAAGGACTTATTATAGTATGGGGGCTTGTGCTATTTGGTTTGAGGGAGGGCTCAAGAAAGTGGGACTTCTAATTGGATGCTGTCAGGATGTGGGGATAATACTATGCTTGAGTATCTTAAGAAATCTTATCTAGAAGGAGTTAAGAGTAAAAGCCAAAGCTGTACTTTATAAAAAAGCAGCAGTTACTAATCCTAGCTCAGATGGGGGGAGTGTTTGCTATTTTTGTGGTTTGCAGTGCCTTTTTTATATCTGTGCTTAGAAAAAATTACAAAGTAGTCTTCTTTTTGTCTCACTGTTCTATAGTTATAAAGTGGCTTTGTCTCCTATTGGTGTTCAATAAAGTTGTTTATGTTTTTTAATTTATTTATTTATTTATTTATTTTTGACTGCGTTGGGTCCTCGTTGCTGCACAGGCTTTCTCTAGTCACGGCGAGCGGCTCCCACTCTTCGCTGCCGTGCACGGGCCTCTCATCCTGGTGGCTTCTCATGTTGCGGAGCACAGGCTCTAGGCGCGGGAGCTTCAGTAGTTGTGGTGCACGGGCTTAGTTGCTCCGCGGCATGTGCGATCCTCCTGAACCAGGGCTCGAACCCGTGTTTCCCTCACTGGCAGGCGGATTCTTAACCACTGCACCACCAGGGAAGCCCCTAGAGTTGTTTATGTTTGACAGGAGAACACCTGGGCCTAACTGTGAATGCTGGACCAAATTGTAAGGATAGCCTAGCCTAGCTGGAAGTGTCAAGCCAGTTTCCAAATGTGAGGGGCTGTTTTTCTTTCTCAGGCTAACATACTAGCCTTGGGGAACTATAGTGAAGGTTGGAGTTTTCTTCTTTTTCAGTGAAATTAGAAATAAGATCATCTGCCAGGCTTTAGGAGAAAGGGAGATGAAAAAGCTTGGAGAAGGTTTGAGTCATCTGCTAAGACATTGTTTAGTGCATCAACAAAAGATGCTGTTTTCTATTGTCATCCATTTTACTAAAGAAAATGCAACTGTTGCTGTGTATTGTGAATTTATAGAGGATTTAGAAGTGAAAGCCCTTTTATTACCTAAAAAAAAAAAAAAAAAAGGATGGGTTGGCACCTTTTTATACAAGAGTGGTTCAGCAAACCTCTTTCTTGGGATACCCATACAAGATTAAATATTATTCGATACGAATAATTTGTAACTTTTATTTTTGGCTTTTGGACTGTATCTCCCAAGGCAGGAAAAAATCTTGCTGTTTTCAAAAGCTAAGTAGAACATCAACCAGAGACAATAGTCATCCAGAAGGATGAATTCCATAGTATCTAGAGCAAAGAAAATCAACATTTTCACTTACACTCATAAAAATGGACCCCCCCCACTCCCACTTGAATTCTCTGTTTATGTGTGTCTAAATAACTAGATGCTTTGCTCATCCCCAGTATTAGGTGTGATTGAGAGATGACTTACTCAGGGGAAGTGGCAGCAGCAGCATTTTCTGTGCTCACAGGAGCCCATGCTCTTGTGAGCATCAAAAGGAGATGAAGCCTGATTAACCATTTTGAAATCTATCGGATGAGGAGAAGTCCTTACAAAACAACTTTTATACGCTTTAATTAAAAACGTGTTCCGGCAGCTCAGAGCTGAATGGGCTTCAGGGGGAGCAGGGCTGAGCCCGTTGCTATGACGACACAAAATCTTTTCACGCCTGGCCCTTCCTCATCACACTCTCTCTCTAGCTCTCTCCAGCCATTAATTTGCCTCCATCCCATCTCTCAGTCCCTCAGTCTCTTGGTCTGTGAGTCTATATAAGACCCAATACATTGCTTTTTCTGCTATGGTACTTCTCCCTGCCTCCCTTTCCCCGATAATCTCTATTTTCTTGTTTCTCTTGAAAACAAGTTTATCTCCTGAGTTGAAAACACTAAGAAAAAAAAATTTTTGCTTTGGTCAAAGCATGTTAATCATTGTTTATTACCCCTCATGATAAATCCATTTTCAGGAGTCTTAAGTGTAGTTAAGAAAGATCTTTCACTATGTTCTACATTTTTTATTTTTCAGGTTGAACACTGGCTACTATATGATGCTTTCTGTTGCTGAAGATAAGGCTAAAAGAAAAAGGGCTATGTTTTACTCTGTTAATTTGTATTATTAAAATCTCAGGTTATTTCACAAACCACATCATCTGGTAACAACTGTAAGTTAATGTGAGACTTTACATATATCCTGAAAAAATGCAGACCTCACTTTATTTAAGAAGGCTCTTTGAATATTTTTAAGGTTATACCAAATACAGAGACAAATAAAACCCAACACTGTAACTTGTTACACCACATGAAACAGGAATTGGGTAGAACTTGTGCATCTCAGAACCCAACAGCCAACTTGGGAGAAGCTGATATCTTTGCAACCTTGCATTCAATGCATTTATATAGATAATAATATTATTACACAACTTCTTACTGTTACTCTTTGAGTCATCACAGGCCTTACAACCTTTCATTTTTATTAAAATTCCAACTTTCCCTTTCACCTATTCTATTTTATAAGATGAGATAGGTGAGTGGAATGCAGTGGAAATCACTTCTCATTTCTCATTTTTTCTCCATACTTAACTCTCAATCTGTTCTTACTCTGATTATACTTCCAAAGCGAATTATTTGTCACATTCAATAGGCATTTCCTTTCTAATTGCCTGACTCAGAAGAGATGTTGTAACTTAAGAGACGAGTATAGCCTGGAGTGTTAATCCTTGGCAAAGCATGGCCTAGTGGTCACTGTACAAAAAGTGGGTGAATCCTTCAGAGCCTTGGAAACCCAGAGTCCAGTTTCGAGTCTGAGACTCCAAATCATAATGCAGCTTTGAAGGTCCAGGCTTCTGCATCTCTGAAAGTGAAATTTAAAGCTTTAACTTCTCTTTAGAAGTTTAATAATGAACTTCCTCAGTCTCTTTTACTATATAAAACTCTGACATAATATATTCCTGATAGGTCACATGTAAATCTGTCGGCCACAAATTAACAAATACCCTAAACCCTCTTTAGCCTGAGAAACAGTATTTCTTCTAAATGAACCAAACTCCAGATGGTTTCTTGACTCTGTTCTTATAAATTAGAAACTCAACACGTTTTGATAAGCTGAAGTTCTTTGACTTCTTACAATAGTCATACTTAAAAGGTGAAGAAGCTAAGCTGTATGATGTAGCATTTAGGTGGCATCTCACAAGTGGACCAAGTCTCCTGTTTATAATGCTGTTATCATTCAAAGGAATTGTTGAAGTTTAACTTTATTTTTTCCCCTTTCAGCATTAAGAATAGAAAGTCAAATGCTTATACTTGTTAAAGGTATTTTCCCACCTGGGACACTTTATTTGGATCAATCTTAGGTGAGAACTAAAGAAAGTAAATGTGTATAGATTGGTTAAATAAATAGTTAGAGATACAGGCATCCAGGTATCTGAAACAGGTTTAAGACTGAATAAAAAGGATCCTCAAAGAAGCATATTTAAAATTTAAGTCGATTTTACCTAAATATAAGAGAAAATATTCTATTGGCAAGATGTCTTGCACTGTGAATATAGAGCTTCTCCATTACATTGATAAACTCAAGAAGTGGGAGTCCTTATATTCTTGACATTTAAATCTATTCTGGACCTGACTTGTGAAAACTCTGAGGGGAGGAATCTCACAGGTAAGTGGAGTAGAAAACATAATAAATCGGTCTTTTCCATTACCATATTCTATAGCCCCAGGCAGTGAATCTCAAGGCTAAAATATGCTTTGGGGTTGCACTTTAGATAACATTAAATTCTCATTTCTACTGAAATGCTTTACATTTCCTTCCCTCCTAATTTTGTTTCATAGTTGAAGACATCTACATGAAAATCATGGTATCTTTTGTTTAGTAACTCATCCATCCTATGGTACCCTGCTCACCTGAAGTCACATAATCCTTTATGTGTGCTCTGGCACTAGACAAATTGTTTATGTGATAAGCCACAGGACTGTCCTGTAGCTTCTGTGGTCTGACAGATACATGTCAGAATTAAAGCTTTTTTGGTGGTTGTTTTGAACATATTGTTACTCACAGGATGGTTCTTACACTGAGTCCAGAATGTGGTTACTCTGAAGTCCTCAAAATGTTGGAAAAATTAATCCCCAAATAGCTATACCTATATATAATTTATTCTGGTCGTACATGTTATGTTAAACTCTTATTCAAATTGTTAATCTGTAAAATCCAAGTCACTGACATCTTTACCCTGTATAAATGCCTTTCTCTTCCCAGTATTTCTAAACATGTGATAATGAATAGACAAAGGAAACACAGCAGTCCACCAGGTGTGGAATAGTATGTCATATTGAGGACAAAGATTAAACCTCCACTTGATATTACAAAAGAGATTTTATAAAAGGTGACTTAAGTAACACCACACTGTAAAGGTATAGGTCACCAAGATTCAGACCTATTCTTTAATAAGTTAATAAAATGTGGAGTAAGGGTGAAGGAGAGAAGTCACTCATTCCTTGACAATCTGTAATACATATTTGGAGTTTGATAACTCATCTAAAGATTAGCATTACCCATAGACCTCTTTATTAGAGACTCAGAGTATCTGCAAGTAAATGTTTTATATACTTTTTGATGTAAATGAAAACCATAAAGTCTTCACAAAAGTAAATACATGTTTTAATGTAAGTTATATTCAGGATGCTGTTCTATAAGACAAAAAGAAGAGAAAAAAAGAAAAGGGAAGGAAAAAGAACTGAAATCTTCTCCTCAACATTTCCTATCACAATGGACTTTTCTCCTCCACCTCCCCCAGGTACCTAGGCCTAAAAATTGGAGGGAGTGGTCAGAGTTCCATGGGCTAAATTTGTAAAGTTTTCACCACTTAATGCTGAAGAGGATTAAATAACTAAATTCCTATATCTCCTGATGAGAATAACGCCTAGCTGAAAGTCTTAAATCTGAAACGCTTTTCATGGTTTGCCCCAAGTCAACAGATCACTTAATTTATTGCTTTCATGCTTGGGGATAGTCATAAGGACAGAAAGATCTTAGGTATGCTCCTCTAAATCAGCGTATCTAATTGTGTGTGTGCATACACATATATGTATGCTGGCATATATAGCTATCTACCTATCTATATTATCTCCTACAGTGTATGTGGGCTGGCCCTAATTCCCTGAAGAGAAAGGTGAAGAGTCAATTGCTTCAAGTTTGGGATAGTCATGACTAATTGGCAAGGGATGACTAATCCTAACTCACAGTTACTACCATAGAGCATTTTATGTATTCTTGCAAAAATAAACAAACGTACTTTAAATTCTGTTTATTATTATACTTTATCTGACTGAAATAAAACTGCAATACATACTGTCCTCAGTAATGAGTGAGGGGGGAAATAGGATTGTGTAGGAAGTATGCCTAGTAATGAAATGACTTAAAGTCGAATTTTAGACAGTAAACCATAGAGAAGTCTTCATGATTCTTAGGGAATTTCTCTCACACACACACCTGAAATCAAGGCACCTAATAGTGCCCGTTTTGGCCCCTGTTTTCACCTGCGTACACTCAGGACAGCAGGGGCTGGAGGAGGCTGAAAGGGCAAGGATGGCAGTGGAGCTCGGGAGGAGGCGCTCGCGTGGATGTCGGGGTCCGGGACAGTGTCCACCAGGCCGGAAGCGAAGGAACGGCGCCTCATGCCCGGGTCTCGGGCGCAGTGTCTAGGTACCGGACGTGGGGTCCCGCCGTCCGGGCTCAGGCTCCCGGCGCTGTTCCGCCATCAGTGCGGGTGGCTGGTGTGAAAGCCAGTGGGGAGAGCCTGAGCGGAGGGGGCTCCAGGGCAGGGGCGATTTAAAGCCCGGTTTGTCAGTGCTGGGTTGCGAGTAAAGCTGGCTCCCAGCCGAGGGCGCCGGGGTTGGGCGGCGCGGCCAGGATGTTGGAAGCCCTTCGCGCTCAGCCAGGGGCGTCCTTTCTGGCCGGCGCGCCCGGGCGCCAGGCTTCACAGCTGGAGGCCGGGAGGGAAGAGAGTAAACACCCAGCCGGAGGGGCCGCCCTCGGGGAATGGTTGCAAGGGAGACGCGAAAAATAAATCAAGCCAGAGAGCCGCCCCGCCCCCTCCCCGCGCTGCCTCCGCGGGCGGCGCCACAGGTCCTGCAGCCTCCCGGCGGGCCCGCGCCCCCGCGCTTAGGGGGTGTAGCGTCTCCGCCGGGCCCGCCGCGACTGCGCCTACGAGCGGGTCCCAGGAGCGCTCCTCGCCTGCCCGCCCCGCCCGACCGGGCCCCTCGGGCGGGATAGAGCTCTGCTTTGCTCTTTTCGTTGGCCAAGCACAATTGTGTTATTGGAGATAATGAATTCAATCCCCATCAAAGGGCATTAGGCTCGCCCGGGCCCTGGAGTTGCTGATGCCTTTTTTTTTAAAACCAGGAATGAAAGGCTGAGGAGGAAAAAAAAAAAAAATTCTCTAGGGGAGCCTTTCCCTGATCGCCGCTTTTGAAGTGAAGGGGCCCGGGCATTGTTGTTCACCTCGCGGCCCATACGGCTGAAGAAAGCCTGGGCTTTTGATGGGCTGAGAACCGCCTTTGCAATGAGCACCACGTCGGGCCGCGCGGCCTGCGGACAGCATATGTCTCGGGGCGCCCGGGCACCGTCTGGCGGGCGGGGCCGCAGGCCTGGCGGAGAGGGGGCTCGGCCGTGCGAGCTGTGAGGCTGGGACCCGAGACCAGGCCCGCACCAAAGAGGTAGCGTCCTCTGGGGCCCCAGGCCTCCGGCCCCGGGGTCGCGGTTCCTCGTGCCCACTTTGTGGCGTAGCGCAGGAGTTCCAGCCGTGGTTAATCAGTTAAGGCTCCGAGTGGGAGACCAGACAGCCCTTTAGAGGTGAGGCCGGGGAAGGCAGGGCTCTCGTTGAGCGCAGCGGGCCGGGGAGGTTGGAAGTCTTTTGTCGCTGGAACCGAGCATCTAAGGTGGCTGGCCTATCTAGAGCTTGATGAGTCTGCGAAGGTGTACACCTCGGAGAGGGGCATCCGTGCGACACGCAGTTAGAATTTTTCACCTGTGGCTCGAGGACACCGCGCAGCGCGACCCGGCTCAGGGCAGGGGGTGGGGCGGAAGAAGGGGCGGGGAAGCGGACCCTCGGCAGCAGGCGCACGGCCGCTCGGCCAGCGGGGCAGGTTCTCTAGCGTCCGTGGCGTCCGGGCCTCGCAGTTCCGAACGCAAGACAGCACATTAGCATCAGATCACCCTTTCTAAATACTTGGTGCAGGCATTTAAGTTTGCTTACAGCGCCCTCAACGTGAACTTTCCCCACCTGGATTCGCAACCCGCGCACCCCTCCCCCTCCTGCCCACCAGCCCTCCCGCCTGCCCGCCTCTGAGCACGTTGGCCCAAGGGTCAGCAGCTAGAGCCGTTCAGTTCCCTTCTCTCCCTTCCGTGTCTCCAACCCCCTCCACCCCTCCTCAAAGGATCTGGGTTATCCGCCCCGTTAGTATGTTAGCCAGGCATAACACAAAGGAAGAGCGTGTCAGCAGAAGGCAGTGTGATTCCAGGAAGAGGCGAGGAAACCTGGCCGGTGCCCTGCGCTGCAATACGGCTCATTGCAGTCTAAGCTTGTGAATCAGCCTCCACCTAGGAAAAAAGCGGTGGAGAACGCGGCAGGAGGTGGCCCTCAGAGTTGAGTTAGGCGTTTGTAGCTGGGCTATGGGACTGAAGCACTAGGCTCCCAGATGGGACCCAGGACTACGGACGGGAACGTTCCAGAAACACCCCGGTCACCGGAATCGCGCAAAGAAAATCAGTTCTCCAGGAGTGCAGCACTAGGCGGGAGCCTACTAACTCCCTCGTGCAAAATGGGTCCTTAAAATTAAATAGATAAACGAAACAACCCCCCACAAAGCCCCTTACATTCTTCTCATTAAATTGCTTGTTTTAAAATAACTCCGTGTGTGTGTGTGTGTGTGTGTGTGTGTGTGTGTGAGAGAGAGAGAGAGAGAGAGAGAGAGAGGAAGGGAGGGAGAGAGGGAGAGGGAGAGGGAACTGACCTGGGACATAATTAGACAAGCATAAGAGTAACTGAAATTTTATGGGAGAGAGGGGAAAGAAACTAAGGTTTCCAGTTGAAAACATTGTTCCCTAATTCCAGGCAATGCTTTGGGGGAGGAGTATTTCCAGGTTGATTTTCTTAGTTTCAGGAATTAAAAAAGAAAGAAAAGAAAAAGCCCCTGATGTGTAATCTTGAAGAGGAGTTGAGGAAATAAGTAGAAAGTCAACCCAAGGCAACCTCACACTGAGTGGCGCTGGCTGGCCCAGGTCTGAACTTGATCTGGATGTGACTTGATTAGCATCCCCCTTGAATTCTGAAGTCTTCAAGCATTTATTCCATTCAAGCCCTTTCCTTCCCGGATTTTGAGAGAGAATATTCTGCTTTTATACTCTAAGTTGACTAGGACGTAGAGAACCCCAAAATATCAGGAAGTGGCATCTAGAAGGAGGGATGCTCCTCACTTTCCAGGGCTGCAGAGGGGAGCTCACGCTCATCACGAGCTCTGCTCTTACACTGCGCAGTCACAGCTAACAATTGGAGAAATGAGGAAGTTAGAAAAAGAAAGGTAGCAAGTGAGGATTTCCCCTTTCTTAGATTAAAAAGTATATTTATAAGTAGGAAAATGCATGCATTTTACAAGTTAAAGTTGAACTGAATGGGTATTTTCCAGCCCCAAATTGCTTACTAGTATGATGGCTGGAGAAGAAAAAAAAAAGGTGAGGGCTTCAGTCTGAGCTGTCCAAAGTTCAATGAACCGAGCTAGACTAGGAGCTAAAAAGAGAAACACCAATGGAAACATTATGGCCTCAAAAAGTCAGAATATTTAAAGTAATCTGTTATTAAATGTTATTTGGATACAGTAGATTGGATCATTGGTAGAAAATAAAACTTGAATAAATGGCTTCTTTTAAAAAACCTTATATCTTCCCAAATGGATTGTATTTTTAATTAGTAAGATTGTAAAACCTTCCAAGTTACTTCATTTAATTACATTTTTACTCTCATGAGTTTCTGCAGATGCCAATGATTCTTTCGGCTCAGGAACATCTTATTTCTAAATTTCAGCATAATTTAATTTCCTATTTAGCCCAAGGTAGCTTAAAAATAATCACCTTTTTGCACGTAATTACCTTGAAGTAATTAGACATTATCTTAACTCCATTTAGTTGCAAACACATTTTACTACAATTCAAATAAGCAATTAACATTTAATTTTTGAAAGTAAAACATTTTTACAAATTTATTAAACATCCATTACATAATTTAAGCAATTTTATCTCTTCAATGAGCTTTTCCTCTTGACATATTGAGGTATCACATTAAAATACATTATAGCTAAATGTTCTACAATATTGCTGCTAAATCAACAGAAGACCAATTGATCTTGAGGAAAGGTTAATTAATTTGGGCTACAGGTCTCCTACATTGGCCTCCACTGAAAGGAATTTGTATCGATCACAGAAGTTTTCTGGAAAGAAATGTAATAAGCATTTTCGTGGAATTGAGATCAATTTTTTTAAAGTGACAAAACAACAAAGTTTTAAAATTTTATCACTCCAGGAATTCTTTTCTGCTATGGCTTATTCAAATCTCTTAGACTCCTGAGTAAAATATTGTTTTTTATACTTTCAGTGAAATCAGTCGGGTATCTAGCTTTCAGAAAATGAAAACAGAAGTTGAGAACTTTAATAGGATTTTGTTTGTTTAATCCCTCCTCCCATAATAATTCTCACTAGTTTATTCTACAATGAGGGGATCACCAAGGGACAATGGAAATTAAATTTTATCTTTGGTTTAAACACTGTATTAGCTCTCGTGTAAGAAATACTGAGCTGCTTTCTACTTGGGAACACTTCTAAGTTGTGTAGTTTCTGAGCAGAACTGGTGAGCTTTTCTTCTTCCCTAAATTTAGTTGTCTTTTTTTATCAATTAAAAAAAATGTTTCAGGCTGGGACAAGGTGAAGGTAACATCTGAAGTTCCCCTCCCCAGCACTATACTCACTCTCAAAACATTTTTCTTGTTTTCTAAAAATGTTTGCTCGGTGGCGTAGTCAGTGGATCGGAGGGCCTCCGGAGCTTTGCACTTGGGTTTAAAAGAAGGTTTTCCCTTCTCCCTCCCTCCTCCCCTCTGGAGACCCCTCCCCCACCTCGGGCAAAATTCCTAAATAAAGCGAGTCCGGTGGACCGCAGCTGAGGGATCAGCATCCCCTTTCCGGCCCTCTTCTGCAGGAGCCTCCGAGGTGAAGAAATATAGATGCTCCACGACGAAAAGGGAGGTGGGAAGGGGTCGCGGGAAGGCGGCGCGCTCCGGGAGGGTCCCAGCACTCCCTCGAAACCACAGATGTTTTCCTCCTGGCCCTGGGGCGCGGCGCCCTGGCCCCGGGCGTTCCGGCGTTTGTGTGTCCGGGTTTCCGAGGAAGGGATTACGCAGCGGGAGCAGCCGCGGCAGCGCGGACGTTGGAGCCGCAGGAGCGGTAACGAGGCGCCTGGCCTTCTTTGTTGACTTTTAGGTCTCGGGCTCAACAGAAGATTTATTCGCTAGGAGGGGAAAATGCCCCAACAATGAAGAACTAACTGCACTTGTCACCTCGAGATGCTTGCGGTCCTTCCTTCTCTCTTCCCTCCTTACCCGGCAACCGGCCACCCCGACCCCAGCCCGCGCGCTCCCTAACGCACAGGGAGCAGATGGCATCGCCCAGAGGTGGCTTGAGGGAGCGGTCAGAAAATCGCGTGAGAAGCCCACGAGGCGAGCCCCGCTCCCCGCCACCCACAGGGCTAGCTCCCCAGGCAGGTCTCCAAAGTGGCCACGGCCGTAAACCCGCGGCGCCTCGGCCGCCGCAAACCCTGAAAAAGTTTCCGCCAAGTAAGAGCAAGAGCTAATAGGCCGACTTTAGCCTGGTGGGTGAATGCGAGACACTGATATTATTAACATGTTAAAGAGAGGGAAGGGAACAAAGTTAGACGATTTAGGTTCAGTGGGGCCGGGTAAAATTCCGAGGCCCAAGCTCACGCCTTTATAATACTTTTGGAATTCGAATTTGCCAACGTTTGCCCGTTGTATAAATATAAATAACTATTGGGATTGAAAGCTTTTTCCTCTCTTTGAGACTTTAACGTCCTTCCGAGAGGCCTCTAAATTAGATTGTGAAATTACTCAAACCAGTAATTTCCATCTCCTCCTTTCATTAGCTGAAGTGAGAGCGGGGGTTGGATCTCTGGATTTTTCTCAAGTGCTACATGGCACCCCTTCTCTCATCTGGGGAGGCAATTACGCGATAATTAAGGGACTCACACAGCTCTTTTTATCTTGTCCGCGGTAAGGAGTGGGGCGATCAAAGTAAAGGCTGTCCAAGTTCAAGCCCTGGCGAGGATGGAGTTCATACACAAGGGCTCAGGCAGGCCAGCCTCTGCTTGGGCTGGTGTTGTTATTGTTGATGTCAATCCGAACGAGGCTTACAAAGAAATAGGTGGACTGGAAAGTGAGCCTACTATCAAAGGAGATTAATGATTTTGTGATCTCAACCAACTGTAGGGGTGTGAAGCTGCATTTAAAAGCTTCTTAGAAGGCAAACAAATCATCAGTTTTAAGCTCTCAGGAAAAAAATTAGAAACAATATTTTAAAAAAATATCTTCACAAAATACAAAATAGCAGCAACCCTGAAATGTCCTGGTGGCACAAAGCTTCCCCTGCAGGAATGAATTAACTCATGCCTCCCCGGGCCCCCTCTAAAGCTACCATGATGGTTAAATTTTGCTGCTCTTTTAATAAAAAGAGGGTTCTGGATCCTCTGTGGTAGACAACTTAATTTTATCAGCTACATCTGATATTTTATTCTTAAGAATTCTCGAATACTTTTCAGATAAAGGAAAATGATACATTGGGGAAGGGGGGAAGGTAGTTAAAATAATAATATTTGAGTTTATTGTGGAAAGGCGCAAAGGAAGCACAGAAGGCTTAAGACCTTGTCAAAAATTGAAGTAAACATTACTGGGAATAAAGAATCTTAAAAAATCTCAATTCAAGGATATTAAATCAGTTTATCTACCTTTTTATTTATCAACTTTTATTGAATCTCCTTAATTGCTTTTTACTAGCTAGATGTTCATATAATAAACATAAACAAAACAAAATTTTAAGATTATTTTCCTTTTTGTCATTTATATTCAGTGCCCGGACTTTGAAAAATATCATATTTAGAATATCCATTTTGGATTTAATTAAGGAAAATAACAGAAATCCTCATTTTGTTAACATTTGGTTTATTTAAAGTCCTTAACTGCAAATGATCAAGAACATATTCCACGGCTTAAAATTTATCATTTTCATTATTTAAATCAAAATATTTTAATTACAATCACATTGATAAAAATTAACATTTTAATTTGTAATTTTAACTGTCATTTAAAGCAATTTCAGCTGTAAAGAAAAAAAGAATAAACCATGCAATAAATTAACATTGAGAAAGCGTAGAGGAATAATAATGAAACCCGTCTGGCTATACTAACACCATGTCCAACTGTGAAAAGTGCATTAACACTGAATGAAACAAGCACACGATGGCAATAATTAAAATGACCACAATCAACTGGATTTTAGAATCTTGGACCAAATTTTGAAATACATCTCCCTATAACTTATCTCTCCTCTAACATTGTAATATTCCGTATTTTTTTTCTGGAGAAAATATCCTTTAAATGGTATGGATACATCGAAGCTAATTTTACATGTTATGTGACCTCAGAATGATAAGACCATGGCCCTCTGCAAAGCAAGGAACAGAGTTATTCAGGAGGGCAATTCTTGAGGAATTGATTCCCAGGGCTATATATGGGTGGAGAGGAGGGGAGGAGGGTGTCTTTGTAACTTCTTGGTCAGGCAACTCTTTCAAGAGTGTGTATATCTCCTACCTATCACCTCTGTATGTTATGTAAATATATGGAAGATGTACATAGCTGAGCATGTGCATAAATAAGTTCATATATGATATATATGTATTTCATTTTAAGACATCTGCTATCTGAATGTATCTGAAATGTAAGCTGAAAAACAAGTGGCTCTGATGTTTATAATCTGTTTATGATTTGCTGCATAATGGCAGCCTTGTCCTTCAATACTTTTAACAGCCCTAGTGTCTACTTGTTTTCCACCCTTTCAGTTCTTATGGTTAAGAGTATTGCCACAGACCTGTAAACTCCTGTGTGTGTGTATGTGGGGATGGGGGTTAGGTGAGGAGGGGAAAAAAAAGCACAAACAAATATTTTACAAGCTTGACCATCTTTCTTTTTTTTAAATAAATCCTGCACAGACTAGAACACGTCTGCAGGTGGAAGAGGAAAGAAAGGGAGAGGGACAGGGAAGTAGGAGGATTTTATATATATACATTTGTGGATCATTAAACTTTGCAGGAAAAATTTTTGTTGGTTTGGGGTTGTTTTTTTTGTAATAATATACACAAAGCGTTCGGAACAGTAACAAAGTAACAGTCTTTTGTACTGGGGGTAAGATTGTGCACAAAAAAATAAAATAAAAATAGTTGGGATTTTACTATGCTTCTGTCGGCTTGGTATGTGTGGTTTTGTTTGCTGTTGATTTCTCTCTTTCTCTCTCTCTCCTGCTACCAGCAAGGCCATGCCAGACAAACCCCCAGTCCCAGGGAGCTAAGAAGTGTTTAGAACGGGTCTGGAATACACACCTTGGTAGTAGGCCGGCTCCAGGGCTGAGGGCTCAATGGGGCTCCTCGTGGCCACCGAGGCGCTGCCGAGGGGTAGGCTGGCGGGCAATGCGGTGCCATAGGGCGAGTACTGTAGTGCCTGCTCGTATGACTTGAAGTCCAGCTTGTGCTGCTGCTCCGAGGAGGACATGAGGTTGTTGATAGAGAAAGGGTGGTTGAAGGAGTAGTGAGGGTCCCCTTTCAGGTGCAGCTGGGACTCGTGGGGTGCCAGGCCATGCGCCGGGTGGGAGGGGGGCACAGATACCAGCGCCCCAGGCCCGGAGCTGATCGGAGGTGCAGCCGAGGAGGCCGGAGTCTTCAACTCCGAGGCGCCCCCTGTCGCCGCCGCCCCGCTGTGGTCCAGAGTCTGGGGGCTGGCAGCGGGCCCGGGGGCCGGCGCGCCCTCTAGCTGGCCGGCCTTACCGTGCACGCCCCGACGAAGGGGCGAGTCGGCGCTGGGGTTGGCAGCGCTCGAGGGGTCCTTACGGCTCTCAGGGCCGCCCTTGGCGCCGCCGCCGCTCCCGCCCCCGGTGCCTGGCTGCTTCTCGCACTTGAAGCGCTTCTGGCGGCGCAAGTAACAGCCGTTCTCGAACATGTTGCCGGAGTCTGGGTGCAGCGTCCAGTAGGAACCCTTGCCCGGCTTGTCCGGGGAGCGGGCCACTTTGACGAAGCAGTCGTTGAAGGAGAGCGAGTGGCGGATGGAGTTCTGCCAGCGCTGCTGGTTCTGCCGGTAATAGGGGAAGAGGTCCATGATCCACTGATAGATCTCGCTCAGTGTGAGCATCTTGCTGGGCGCCTGCTGGATAGCCATGGTGATGAGGGAAATGTACGAGTAGGGCGGCTTGGCGTGTGGGTAGCTGCGCTTGAAAGTTTTGGCGTCTCCGCCGCCAGCAGCCCGGCTGCGGCCCAAATTGGACGGCGCGTACGCCATGGGGCTCATGCATGGGTTCATGGCAGCGGCGTAGGGGCCCAGGCCGTTCATGGAGGCAGCGGGCTGCGTGCCCATGGCCCCCATGCCGCCCGGGCTCAGCGTCGTCCCCATGGCCGTCACGCCCGCCGTCATGGTATTCATGGCGCCCGCAGAGCCGCCCGGCATGCCAGCAACCGCCCCGGGGCTCAGGCCGGCGCCAAGGCCCGGGTTTGCGTAGGACATGTTGAACGAAGCCGGGGTCATGTTGCCGCTCGTGGTCATGGTGTTCATGGTCATGTACGTGTTCATGGAATTCATGGTGCCCAGGCTCGAGTTCATGTTGCTAACCGGGACCGAGTTGTAGGCCTGGAGCGGAGACAGCGTGAAGAGGCCCCGAAGGGCGGAGTTAGTAGTGGGCGCAGGCAGCCTACCGGCCGGGGCAAATCCGAAAACAAGAGAAGAGCATTTCTGCAAAGCATAGGTAGGACTCCCCACCAGGGGCAAACCTTCGGGCGCCCTCCCCAGAACCCGCAAAGAGTTGTCTTGCACGGCAGGGGAAAAATCCTATCTCCGCAGGCATGAAAGACAAGAGCTCACAGAAAATATGTCCCCAGGAAGATGTGTAATCGCCTTACACGCCAGGCTCGGGGGCTGGCTTCTAGGGCCCCTACGTCGCCTCTATCCATGCCACGCGGTATCCCAGTTTCCACCCCAGACCAGCCTCGGCAAAGCGCCCTTTTGGTTAAAAGGAGTTAAAACTCCGAAAACAGAATTAATCTCGGATCCTTTGCTTATTCACTCCACCTTAAGAGTACGATGGTGTGTATGGCGGTGCAGCCCCGCCCCCGCCCCCAGTAGGACCACAGCGCCAGCTCGGCACACATCTCACCTAAGCCTGCCAGGCCCGGCTTGACCACGTAGCGGCCTGGGCTGCGCGGGGTGGCCGTTAATTAAACTCTCCCTGATAGAGCAAATCATCCATGGCCATATGACCAAACATTTCCAAACAGCTGGCTTTACCGTCTTAGCAGTTTTCACCAAATGGTGACTTTTTGTTGTTTATTATATTTAGAAGCGGTGTTTTCCATCTACTTGTAGCGATTGTAATTTTAAAAGGGAAAAAAAACCTCAGAAGTTAACTTTTGGAAAAAAATTAAAAATAGATCTATAATAGGAGAAGGGGTAGGGAAGGGTGCATAATAATATCAAGGCACTACATACATTTAACTTTAACATGACTTTACAGCCATTCATAAACTTGCACTAATTTCATTACCTATTTTCAGGCCCCTAAAGGCTTGAAAATTTTGGTGACACAATTTGTAGAAATAATCATATTTTTTCCACATTCTGATATTTTGCTGCTGATAATCTCAAAACCTGGCTTTTCAAACTATATACGAATAGTTTCAAATACTTTACAATTCCAAAATCAAAGTCCGCTTATTTTCTCTTAATGCTATTCTACTTCCTAATTCCCAGTTTTAACCTGTAAAGAAGCTCTTTTCATAGAGAATTTAATTGACTAGTGACTGGAGATGACTGTATTTGAATTAAACCTGAGGAAGAGTTCTGAGCTCTTTCTTAAATCATCAGTAGGAGAAAACCCTTATCAATAGCAATCCGAGAATGCACTATATATGTTAAAAATATAGAGTACAGAAATATAAAAACTATTTCTCTTATTTAATAAAAATAATGATATCCTTAAATTTATTTTCATCAGAAAATATGACTTTATTTGAAAACATAAAAGGTGAACAAACAGATTTAACTAGGCACACGTTCTGCTGTAGTATGTAAATAAACTCGAGGTAAGTTTGTGAACATATACATATACAAATCTAAATAAATTAATTACCACGAAAATATTTCCTGATTTTATATTTTTCTGTGCATGTCTTAAAGTATTTTTTACTTTTCTTTTCCTCTTCCCAAGATTATGCAAGGCAGTTTCAGTAAACGTTTTCAATAATGGTAAACTATTGAAGGGTAATCGCCAGCTATTTCCAGACAAATACTTTTAGTAGGTGGTGGTCCTGCCTGTACCTGGTTTTCCTCGCAATCCCTTTGTGCACATTGTAAAATAAACCACATGAACGTGCCACCAAGGGGACAATGAAGAGAAACAGGTTCTCCGCCCGCCCGGAGTGCTGGAGGAAAAGTCAGCTCGCACTAGCGCCACCCAGCGGTTCTAGAGAGGAAGGAGCACACTTCTGCCCAAACGGCTTTTGAAGTTTTACAAAAATTTCGGAATCATTTCATTATTAAGACGCTCAACTTAGCGGCTGCGCGCTTTCATCAGAAGACATCTGAGAATCCAACTGCGGAAGGAAGAGGTCGCCCTGCGGGCGAATTCTGGCTTTTTCAAAGTTGCCTCAAACTCGTGCCGGCGCCCGCCCGCCAACCCGCGCTCGGGACCCGGGTCCGGGCTCTGGCTCCCGCTCTCGGCAGGGAAGAGGCAAGTGCGTCTCAGAGCGCGTGTTTTCAAAGCCAGAGTTTCCTAAAACCGTCTCGCCCTCTCTGAGCGCCGATCGCTGGGATCCAGTTCCCCGGCGGGGCTGCGGATCCGGCTCCCAGGCCCGGCCCAGGCCCGGCCTGGGCTAAACCCGGTGGGTAGGCACCGGTGGCACAGAGGAGGCGCCCCCAGTCCGCCAGCACCCCCGCCCTGCCGGGGGCCCGCCTCGCCCGGCCTCCCCCAGTACGGGCTCCAGGAACCCCCCCGCCTGCTGCCCGCCTCTCACCTCCTGTGTGTCGGCGTAGTAGCTGTTCCAGTCGCTGCTCTCGTGCCCTTCCATCTTCACAGCCCCTAACATCCTGGAGCCACCCTGCTCGATGCAACCATCCAGCCCTGTGCGAAGCGACTGGCAGCCGCGCGGGGCGGGGGGCGGGGAGCGGAGTAGCTGCAGTAAACTGAGCGCCCGCGCCGGCCCAAAGCCACCCTAGCGAGGAGGAAGCCAGGCGCTGCGGGGCGCGGCGTGCGCGGCGGCAACAGGGCGGGAGGGGGCAGGCGGCGGCCGCGGAGCGCGGCGCCCGGGAGCGCCTCCGCGGGAAGTGAGCGGGCGGCCTCTGCGAGATGAGTGCAGTTGAGCTGATGTGGATCTTACGTCGCTCGAGTGCCCACCTCCTCGTCCTCTCCCCATTTGTCCGCCGCACAAAGACGCTCGCACCTACAAAGCCCGAGGTGCACCTGCGAGGCGGCCGCCCGCCAGTCCAGCCGCCGCGCCTCCCGCCCAGCCACGCCGCCGCGGCGCGCGCCCCCTGCGCCCCCTCCCGCCGAGCCCCCTCCCCCAAACCCGACCCTCACTTTGTTTGCCAAGCGGCGTAATTGGTTTAAGCCGACAGGCTGGGGGGAAGAAGGAAATGGGTGGTGGGTGTGGGTGTGTGTGTGTGACCCCCTTTGGAAGAGGAAAAAAGAAAAATAGGCGGGGCCGGGCCGTCTAGCGAGGGTTCTGGATGAGAACGTCGCAGCCGGAGAAGGGATAGGGGCGGTGGCGTTGGAGGCCGGGCTCGCGGGGAAGTGCGGCTACATGACCCCAGGGTCTCCCCAGGGGGACCCACGACCCTCCGGAGGCCCTTGCGGCGGCCCCGTCCCGCGCCCCTCCTGCCTCCTACTCTTCTGCCAGCTTCCAGCCCCCGCCCTTCTGATTCCTGACCTAAAGTTCAACCGCGGGAGACTGGAAAATACAGACTCCCTCCACCACTCCCACTCCCCCGCCCCCGCCCCGGTCTTCAGGCATGATAAAGGAAAAAGCCCCACTTTTGCCCCGTCACTAGAAACTCGGCCATCTGAGCCGAGCTGAGTGACGTTAGGCCAATCCGGGCTCCTGGCTAGCAGAGTGGAGACACTGCCACGAAACCCGTACCTGCGGCTAACAGCAGGTGAGTCACAGCACCGTTTTATATCTTTATGACATAACTTTTTTTTTCCGCCTCCGTCCTCTCTACTCCCCCTTGTCATCTGTAGCGATCATAAAGAGGAAGAAACTGAGAACAGATGTCTGTGTGATAGGGCAGGCGGACCCGAGTCGGGCCGTCCTCCCTCTGCCCAGCTCCTCCTCCCGCCCCCCTTCCGCAGCCTCGGGGACTGAGCTGGAGGCGACAGTCTGGTTTCTGATAGGGAAAGGTCAGGGGGAGGGGACATCTCCCTAAATACGCACTGGGAGAGCCTGGGCACGGGAATGCATCTGCTCGGCTAGAGAGGTGCCAGGCCGAAGCCAGCGGTGGTGACGGCGGTGCTTGGTCCCATCTCTGATCTGGAGTGGCCAGGCTGGGACCCCCGGTGTTCACTTGGTTTCTAGTCAGTCCTGGACATCGGTGGGAAGCGCTCCTCCAAGCAAAGCCTTTTGGCTCCTATGAGGCTCTGGGTAGTGGATTGCCCACAAGTGCTGGGGAGGCCCAACTAAAGTGACTGGGTGATAAGCACTGAGTTGGTGAGAGGTTGCACCTTGGTGCCTGTGTGAGTTTCTGAGTGTGTGTGTGTGTGACCATGTATGTGTTGTACTTTCCGAGAACCACTAGGTTTCTTTAAGTAGCAATAAAGTCTTTCTAAAAGGACTAAGAATCCGCAAAATATTCTTGTTTGGCAAAGTTTTAAACTGTTATTAATCTCATTTTAAGAAATGTGTTTTAACTTGTCTTCCAAACAGATACCTTCCCCCCCCCCAGCTTTGTTCTTTTAAATCTTTCTTCCTTGAAATCTGGCAAGAGAATCACGTTAAATCCTTGAACCAAACAAATCTCTTAAATCAGCAGGGGAGCACGAGAGGGTGAAGATGTGCAGTTAAGGAAATAAAAAAGATAAAAGCGTTGGATTTAATTCCTTTTTTTTTTAAACAAAAAAAGGAGGGGGGGAGAAACGTCACATTGTAAGAAAAGAAATGAGTGAAATTAAATCCACCTGGAACTCAGTAGAGCAGGAGCCCTCCCCAACTGCAGCCTGTCCCTGTGACTGCAAGTCAGTCCTATCAGTTTGTGTAAATGTATCTGCACATGTATGGGTCTGCACATATTTCTCAGGGCTACAGTCAGAAACTAATTCTTTTGTGCAAAGTTCCCACCAGCAGCAGGACCTTAGTCTCATTTGTAAAGTACACGGATGCTTAGGCTCCTCAGCCTGATGGGGGGATGGGGGGACTTTCAGTGCTAATGAGCTTCCTTGTTCCTCCCCGCAGTGATTCTCCAACGCCCTCTTGGCTCTTCAACCATATCGAGCATGACCAGGGTATTTTCTATGGGTAATAACAACTTAGTAATAGCTTTTATGGTGCACAAAAAGCCGGTGCTTTAAGGGAAAAACAAACCAAACAAAACACTGTAACCGTAAAGGGGGTCAATTAGAAAATCAAATATTCTTCCTTTCAGCGCACATCTCAAACCTACTAGGCCTCATCTTAAATACAAAAAATCAGCTTAAGGGGGAACAAGCGCCCACTTTTCATAGGGGATGTCCAAAGCGAAGTTTCTCTAGGGCTTCTTCAAAGCCCAAGATCGGTGGTGAAGAGTGGCCTCTGCCAGCTTTAGAGCCTTGATCCAGCTTGGGGGTTCCCGGGTCCGCGGCCCGAGGAATGCCCGCGATCACAGCGCCTCCTGTCGTGGGAAGGGAACGCTGAATCCTCCCGAAGGCGCCCCCCACGGAGCGCCCGCAGGAGAGATTGGAATCCCGCACGCCTCCCTCAGCCAGAGAGTTTTGGTTCATAGAGCTGACTGCCCGAGGCCAAGAAGAAGGAAAGGTGGCAGCTCGGTGAGCTCCTAGCCTCTCTCCATCTCAGTGGCGGTATTCCAAGACACCTAACAAGTTTAGAAGGTGAAGTTCTAGTGTACCCAGATGTCTGTCAGTCATTTCCCCGAGGTTTAGAAAAGAAGCATCAGAGCCATGCTGGGTCTTTGATTTGGAAAATAAACAACAAACAAATAAATAAATAAGACAAAGCTGCTGTCTCTGGGTTGCTGACCAGTACACAGCCAGGTGACGTGCCTGGCTGCTGCAGCCATTTCCAACCTTTTCTCCCAAATAGGCCCTGTCTTTACTCGCAGAAGATTGCTGCGCTTTCCGGGGAACCAGACCTTACTTCAGCATCGGGAAGGCTGCGGGGGGCGGGACTCGAGGCAAGGGAGCCCCGAGGGCAGCCACATGGCGGCTCCTGGGGCGTCCCGGGCCAAACTCTCTTGGACCAGGGAGAATAGCGCGAGCCTGGACTGGCCCAGGTAGCAGGGAGGACAGGCTCCTTAGATGGAGGGAGTCGGGGCAGTCAAGACGGTGAGGTGCGCGGGTACTCCAGGTGACTGAGGAAGGAGGAAGGGGCCCCGCCCTTCGCGGAAGCTGCGCCTCCTAAGCCCTTGGGTTCCGCTCCCCGCGCAGTAAGGCCAAGGGAGCCGACGGCACGTGGTCCACCCGCCAAGCTCGACCATCTCTGCTTCGCTTTCCCAGCATAACGTGGCTGGGAGCCCCTTCCGCAGATCTTCACCGGGGCAGGGAGAAGCAGAGGGTGACGACTGCGAGAGAAGGAAGCAAAGGCCGGGGGCTCGCGCCTCGGGCCCAGCTGGCTGCCTTTGGCGGCACTAGGTCCTACCTGTACAGCGGGGCCGTTTAGCCGGGTGGGCAGAGAGCAGGGCCGGGCCGGGCCGGCGGGGTCAAAAAGTCTGTCCCCTTTCCCCTCCAACCCTCCCCCCGACGAGTCTCAGCCAGATCTCGGCCGCGGCCGTGGGCCCAGCCACGTTCGCTGCAGAGTGGTTCCTGCCCCTCTGCAGGCTCCCACCCGCCACCCGGATAAGAAGCTTAAATCCTCCACCTCCCGGGGAGAATCAGACGCAAAGAAACTAAGACCTGTCGTCTTTCACGCGGTTCAAAGTCGCCCGGGTCCGGGACCGGGGTCGGTTTAGGACTGAGGAAGGCCTGGGACGCTGCAAGCAACTGTTTGCTCTTGCTTGTGCCTGGCCTTCGAGTACAGAGGTGTGTGCCGGAGCTGGGAAAGGGCCGGGGCGCCGCGAGAGGGCGGACCCCGGCGCCTGCGGTCAGCCTCGCGCCCACAACGGCCCGAGGCGCGGCCTTCGAGTCCGGCCGCTGCCCGGACCAGTGCGAGGCGCAGAAGGGCAGAAGAGAAGCACCGAGGTCCTGTTACGTGGCTGCCTCTCTTTTCTTCTCCTTTACTTTTGTTTCTTTCCGTCCTTCCTCTGCCCTTCCTTCTATCATTAAGTCATTAATTAAGACATTAATTCACAATTCACAAGACGTCCGACCCTCAGTAGGTAGGGGCCACGGGACCGCCTTAACCTGTCTTGTCTGTTACGTGCGGGGAAGTCTAAGTTTTCCGGCCGCAGCCCTGGCCGGTGTTTCTGTGTGTGTGGATCAACACATGTGCACATCTAAGGGCTTTCACTTTACTGAAAAAATTTTAATGTAACATTTGAATCCCAATTCTTTACCACTGGGTGTGTCCCTTCCCCTACTGCTCCTGGAGCCGCTGCCGGGTTTCTGAGCGATCCGAGGCGCGGGCCTGGCTCGCCCGCAGCCGGATGCCAGAGCCGGAGCTACTTTCCACCCGGCCTCGCCCGCGGGCGACACAACCGTCTCTCTGGCCGTGAGAGCCAGCATCTCCTTGCCAAAAGCAACTCTCATTTTCATGTATTCAAACGAGAAATGGGAAGGGCGACTTGCCCTCCTGAGCAATCACTAGCCTTGGGAGGTAGAAGTGTCCGGTCGGTCCTCGCAGAGAGCAGGAGCCTCTCTCCCTGGAGGGTAGCGCACAAAGCGCCCCCCCGGCCAGGCCTGGTCCCCACGGCCGTCGCGCGTCTTCAGGCAGCTGTTTCTCCGAGTTACCGACGACTGCTTTATTCACATCGGTCAGCACCAAGTGCCCCAGTCCCAACTAGTCTCCCCTCACTCCTGCACGCCCCTGGAGTGCTATCTCTGCTTAGTGGTGCCCATACTTTTCCTCTGGCTCCTTGAAAACCTCTAGGGAGGGGGTGTTGGGGGGAGAAGCTGGAAATGCGCGCTTCAGAGTTGAAAAATTAGAGGGAAACATGACAAACTTTTAGGTCTGAGAGCAGAAAAGGACTAGAGTGGATGAGTCCCTACTGTGTGCCACCGACGGGGAGGGTGGGTGGGGGACTTTGAGATCCCGACGTTTTCCCCGTATGCTGCTCCGGCTGTGCAAGAGCTAAGAGGCTGGAAGCCTGGGCATTGGTGTTTCAGAACCTCCAAATGCGCAGAAGCTCACGCTAGTGGGGAGCAGTGATAGAAACCGAGGGTCGAGGCTGTTAGCTTAAACCTCAATCCTTCCCTAACAGTCGACGAATGTTTAACATCTCAGTCCCTGAACCGCCCCCTTCCCCATCCACCCGTCTCCCCCGCGCCCCACCACACATAGACCCAGGAGCTTTCCCACGGCCCTTCAGTCTGCTCTGATGGTTTAACTTGGGCTATTCAAATGTGATTACCCTCAAATTTACATAGTTCTATTTAACACATGCTTTTGTAACAATTATATAAATCATATCCTACACATGCGGGGAAAAGGGTAAAAATACATTATAGCCAGGCTTTCCGCATTGTATTGGCTTCCTGATCTCTCTCCTAATTTTAAAAGTGTGCTTTTGGATTGGCATGGCATGACTAGAGGGAGGTTACATTCATTATTTAAAATTAAAATTCGATTGGACAACACTATTGAGTGGCTGTTTTGGGACTTCCAGCAAGCTATTCCAGAGCTAAGATCAGAGGAAAGTTTTGTTTTAAAAATAGTGCATCTGCTTGAAGCCGCTTGATTTTCCTTGTCCTAAGGGTCACAGAGCAAAACCAGTACTTAGCTCACATTGCAGTGAATTTGCTTCTAAAGAGAAACACTAGGAAGAGGCCTCCTTGGCAGCATTCCCTTTTGCTAGGATACTAGCAAAATTTGTAGGAACTCTCACCACTTTCTGAATGCTGCCATCCTGGTTGCCTACTGTAAATGGATCAAAGTAAGGAAACGCAGCTGTCAACACTGGGCATTACCTGTGGCAAGTCCAGTGCAGCCTCCCTGGGTCTGTGGTGAGGACTTTGCAGACCTCCCCAACCAACTGAGGTCTACCCTCCTTAGGTCCACACCCTGCTCTAAATTCCTGCCGGGCTCTTATCACTCCTCGACAGCAAATTCCGTTTGTGTCTTTTCATTCTTTTCTCTCCCACACTGGATTAGAAGCTCTCTGAGGTTGGGGACCACAGTTGTCTGCACGGCCAGAGCAGAGCCTGGAGCATAGTAGACTTCTATGATGATTTGTTGACTCAATCACTGAACTAACTGCCCCAATCCAGAGACTAGCCAGGTTGATGTCAGATGGGAAAGGATGCTAGAGCCTAGAAACTGTATCCACTGACTCCAAAGTCTCCAAGTGAGAGCACCCCAGGGACGCGTCTCAGTCTGGTGGGCCTGTGAAATGAATGGACTAATGGACAGTAGAATGAACAAATGGATGGACAGATATTTCTGGCAGAATGGCCAGGGTCTCAGAGCCCTGGAATCCTGGGGCTTCCAGGCCCTCTGGGCATGGCTCTTCCCCTGGCAGCGATGCTTAATTTTAACCAAAATCATCGTGGTGACATGATCAAATGGGAGATGCCCCCACCTCACCTGTACCTGTCTTTTGGCAGAATCAGTGGCCGTGCTTTTCCACCTAGGACCGTCAACGTGTGACCCAAGGCAAATATTTTACTTTCCCCGCTGTGAAAAGGCAGCAGCGCACCTTTCAATAAAGATATCGATTAAAAGTTAAAGAACCCCATCAACTTTCCATCAGGCAAAATGTTTCACTCGGAGCTGTAAAGGAAACCTCCGTGTTTAAATAATATGTTTAAATTGTCCAAGAAATGAAGCCGATCCCACGCAGTGAGAAGAAATAGCCTTTCAGCAGATCTGCTAGTCCGGGGTTGTGCTCTCGGGCTTCCAGCGGGAGGCTCGCTGAGTTCCCGCCCTGGCTCTGGGGGGCGCCTGCGGGGCGGGGCGCGAACAGGGCCGGGTTGCGCAGGGCGAGTCACAGATGTGATCCTCCCGGATGCCAGACGCTCAGCGCGCCACGGAGGTGGCAGCGCGCTCGAAATTTATCAGGCTTTTACCTTAATTGTCTTCCTGTTTTTAGGATCTAAAGCATTTTAGTCCACACACCTTCCCAGTGCGATGTAATGATTTTCTTAAAGGATCACTGAACCTCTCAGAACCTGCCATGTTGTTACAAGGTATTAACTGGAGACCCGTCGTGTCAACTTCTCCTCCTGAAGTTTTATTTAACAGGAAACCATGCGTGGGAGTCCTTGAGAGAGGATGCATGTCTGCCTCCTCTTCTGGACTGCTGTCGCTCGGGAAGCCACCTGGCAGCGCGATACCCCCCAGCCGCATCTGGTGTCCTTGATGTGAAGTTCCCCTACACCCCACCCGCACCGGCGTTGTGAGCTCAGCCAAGGCTCGGATGCCGCCCGGGAAGCTAAGCGGCAAACTCCCTGCTTTCAGACCACGCTTTCTTCCCGGGGCAGCTACTCACGGGGACCCCGGTCCCGCGGCCCGGGAGAGGGGCTTGGCACTTGGATGGAGCGCGACCCACCTTGGAGGCTTGGGCTTCTAAGAGATCTGCTGTTTGGTTTGTTTTCTTTCAAACGCTTTGGATGATGCAGTCGGCGGGGTGGATCCCACTCTCCTCACCCCACTGGCCTCCTTCTGCCAAAATACCTTCCATTGTGAATGGCTACTCTCCTCTGACCTCCTCATGACCCTCCCCTCACGCCCCCCCCAAGAGAAGTGGTTTCAATAAATAAAGCACAGTGCTCGGGTTGAAGGTTTACACTAGGGCGGAAGCTTCTAAAACTCCTTCGGGTGCTGGAATGGGAATAAACCAAGGCATTGTCCCAAGAGATGGGAGAGGGAGGAAGCCTGGACTAGAGAGGATAGGAGGAGATACAGGCAGGATGTTGAAAGGGGTGGAAGGGCGTGGTCAGGAGTTTGGCTACCCTCCAACCGACCTTGAATTTGCTGGGGAACCCAGACAGATACTTCGGGCCTCAGTTCCCTCCTTTTACAAATGAGGAGCCTGTACTTGATGCCTGGCTTCCAGCAGCTGTCACTTGTAGGAACGAAACCTGGAGTGGCTGGTGCAACAGTCAGGCCTGAAGACCCCACCCAGGGGAACCAGGACTTGTGTGAACCGAAGAAGGAAACCATTCTGGTGATGGAGGGTGAAGAGGTATTACTCATCTTCTGGAGTGGTGAAGCATCTCTCTGTGAGGGGCGAAGACTCTGGGATAACAGGTAGCAGAAGATTTTCCTCCTGTTTGCTCTAGTTTTGTGGTCTATGTTTCTCCATTAATTTTGGGCAAAAGCCTTTTCCTTTTCCATTTCCCAACATCTCCAAAGACAGCAAGCAGCAGCAGCAAAAGTAGAGGCTGTGTTTCAGTTTCTCAGACCAGGCAAAGCCTCCTCAGCTAGGAAGCAGCAGCAGCAAAAGTAGAGGCTGTATTTCAGTTTCTCAGACCAGGCAAAGCCTCCTCAGCTAGGAAGCAGCAGCAGCAAAAGTAGAGGCTGTATTTCAGTTTCTCAGACCAGGCAAAGCCTCCTCAGCTAGGAGCGCTCTGCACACTCCCTTGTGCAGGGCTGGCACCTCTGAGGCTGAGGATCTCTGAGTCTTAGTCTCTCATTACACAAGCCCCAACCTGGCTTCTTCATGCAATTGACAAGGACAATAGGGTTTATGTTTAAGATCACAGATTTGGAATCAGATCTGGATTCCAATCTGTACTCTGCAGGAGACTTGCTCTCTCTGAGCCTCCGTTTTTTCAACTATAAAATGGGCACATTAGTACCTACATCGCACCAGTTGAGTGCAGAGTGTAAGTACAATAAATGGTAACAAAGGTAAAGCGCCTTCGCAGAACTCTAGGAACCTGTGTGGTGCTGGATGCTGGAACATGTAGTGGCAGGTAAAGTGAACCTGCATTCTAGGCGCCTTCGGCCCTCCCTTTTTACCGGTCTTTTCCAGGTGGTCACAAGCCAGGCTCCCGGAAATCATGGTCTCTCCCGGATACAGCTGGCAGGGAGGAGGAAGCACCCGCGTGGCTATTGAGCACAGGGCCACAAGCCCAGCCACATCTCTGGGCGTCCATCGCGACCCTGACTAGAATCTCCTCCCAATCTCCCGGAGCGGCGGGGCCGCCCTCTGGGGAGCTGGCAATGGCAGATGAAGGTTCGGAGGCTGCATCAGGCACATCTTAAGGACTTTCTGGTGGGAGGAGGCTCAAGGGGCGAAGAGATGAGAGATCCCGTGCCTCCGGACCCCTAGGACACGCAAAGCCTGCCCAGGGCAGCCAGACAAATTGTCTTTCCCCCCATCCTCCGGTGAGAGGAGGGAGGTCCAGCTCCAGAAGCCCTTCGTTGCTTCTCCCCCTCCCCACCGTCGACGGGGCACAGGCACACTAGGTGGACCTAAACCATCGTCCTGGCTCCGGTGGCCTCAGGCAAGACCTGGGGCCTGGATCCAGGAAGCATCCCTGTGGGAGAGGTGAAGGGAGTGAGTCTGGGCTTCTGGGAGGCTATTCCAGCTATTCCACCCTCAGCACCTGAACTTGGGGAGCACTGAGGTGAGAAAGCAGGACGCTTGATTCGCCCAAACACTTTTTTTCTTTCTTTTTGGGATCACCCTCTCCACTTCCCCTGTCCCTGTCATGGACAGAGTTAGAAGAAACCACTTAGGACTCATTTGGAGAAGTATCACTTAAGACATTTTCTAAAGTCCTCAAAACCTGAGACAATACTACTGCAAGGGAACTTTAGTTCCTGTCTTTTATAATTATTTGATATAGATTCCCTTATAAAAATGTTGCTTTCTGGTAGTCCAAGTTCATCTGAAATGAAGCAAGCATGCTGGACTTATGTCTGACCTTTCAAATATTAAAGACCCTAAACAGTACTTTGCATGTGCAAGAAAGCTTAGTGGGGCACGGAGGTGCAATCAAGACAAATAATTATAGTATATGAAAAGACCAAGCCACAAAAGGATTTTGCCAGATACATATAGATTCATCTGATGAGGTGAAAATTCACGAGTTGATTAACCCTTCCTACTGAGGAGGCTTGGAAGAGCTAAAGTTTTGGGGTGAATCCCTGGAGCTCATATGAATAACAGCCCACATATTTCAGACAGAGCTTGGATGGGCTAAGAAGGTCCCGTGTACAAGGTTCTAGTAAGTTTTTGAATTCTGCTTCACTTAGTAATAAGAGCCAGGCAGATAAAATAAAATATTTCCTTCCCTGGAGGACAGAAAAACAACACATCTTCAAAGCTTATTAATTTTCCTTGGATTGGTATTGGGGGAGGTGCATTCAGGGGAAGTGGGCTGGTACACAGAAGTCTCAGGCAGCAAGGGATCCCTAGCTAAATGCAGCTTCTGTTTTTACAGCTTACTTAGGGAGAGTTGTTAGTTTTTCTAAGCATAAACCAAGCATTGGTTCTCTAAGCTCAGTGTTTAGGCTACAAAGCATATCCAACAGTCTTACATGCTTACCTTTAGAAAAAAATGGTCTGACCCCAAACTCAGCAAAATCTCTAGTGCATTACCATACTTGGAGAACACCTAAGCAAAGCCCTTTGGAAGTGTAAAGTGTAACTGGAATGTCACATACCATCCACTACCTCCAAGAAAAATAAATCCTTAGTTCTCAGCCAGGTACACCTGCTTTGGACCAGGCTTATTAGTGTTATTTGTATCTTTTCTTTTCAAGTGGATAGTCTTACTCACAGACTTTTCTTTCTGCTCTGTGCTTGCTATTTTTATCTTACCTTAAAAACCCTGAGATCAGGCCTGGCGCCAGACTTCTGAGACACCCCAGGGAAGGGTGATGGCTAGCTTCCCAGGGGTCCATTCCTGAACTCTGTAAGCTCAGGTGTTAGAGTCAAATCAGAGTTCAGGGTCAGGAGGGGAGCCTGGCATATGTTAATTAGGTCACTACAGGGAAAGTAGGTGAACAGGCTGGGGTGAGCAATGCCAGGGAGGACCCTAAGGCGGGGAAGCTGTCTCAGTTCATTAGTTTCTGTGGATTAAAGCAGTACAGGCAACTTTGGGTAGTAGACTTTGCTAGTTATTCTCTGTTATTCTTCTGAGCTTCCTCCTCTGTTCTGTCCTCTGCCCCAGAGGCCAGTCTCTATGGGGGCACATTACCCAGTTTTCCTTGCCATGGGATTTCCACTTGGATTTGGCCAATGTGGGGATAATGATGCAGGCATGGAGAGAGCAGGAGGCCAGAACAGTAGGAGTACTTACTCCTGCTTTCTCCCTGCATCAGTGTGGCTTTGTCCTTAACTGCCTCTGTGTCTATAGCTCCTGTCAGGCAGCTCCTCTTCCCAGTTTCAGCTCTCACCGGGCTCTGCTAGCACCTCTTTTTTTTTTTACCCCCTTTCCCCTTCAGATCAAGGGTGGTAATACCTTCCTGCTGTTGCTAGACCTTGAATGTTAGTTCCCTTTAACCCCGCCTATACCCTGTAAACAGTTCTTTCCATTCTCTGTGTGTATCCCCCCAACCCCCTGCCTTTTGAGCATGTCATCTGTCCCCTGTGGGGATCTAACTGATGAGGAGAGGAATGGAAGTCAAACACGATGTCTTTAACCCTTTCCATTGTGATCTTCATATAACTCATCAAAAGGCTCTACTCTTTCCTTGTCACCATGGTGGGGTGCAGTTGTGAAGGCTCCAGGGTTTCTGTGGTGGTTGCTTTCTGCAGGCAAGGCTGCCTTTGGGTCTAGCAGGGGAGCAAACTCTGAGTATATTTGTTTTATATTCGCCGTGTTAATTTGCTAATTTGCGTTTGATATCATTGTGAAAGTAATTGATGTTAAAACCAAATACTGATAGCATCCAACGTTGTTTTTTTTTTTTTTTTTTTTTTTTTTTTTTTTTTTTAGCTCAGTTCTCCCTGTACCTGTGCTCTGGCAACAACTTGGTCTTGACTAATGCTAAATCAGTGATATTATTTAGGTGTGTCTATCAATGAGCACTCTCCATGTCCCAGGCTCTGTGATAGACACTAAAGAGACTCCATTTAAGACGAGAGTTTTGCCTTCTAATGATTGAAACGATTCTTCAGTATCATTATTGTTAACTTTTGCATATCTCTATTATTAGGAAAAGCTAATAAAAGTGAACTTTCTGGATCAAAAGACGTAAGTGTTTAAGACTTCTGAGACATTTTGCTACACAACATCTAGCAAAACAGCAACAGAAATCCTCACTCCTATGCATGTACCCCGTAACTTTGTAGTGTGGCAAAAATTACATACAATTGTTTTAATTTGCATTTCAGAGATTACTACTGAAGTTGAATATTTTTATATTTCTATCGGTCCTATATATTTCTTCTTTTGGGAACTCTGTTCACACCTTCTTTAGCCAATTTAAAGTTTTGAGTGCTTATCTATTTATCATTTAAAGAATATTAATCCCATGTCTGCCATAAATACTGTGAGTTTTTCACCAGGTTTTCATTTACACTATAATTTTGCTTATTCTTAAATGCATGGATTTTGAAGAACACATCCATCAATATTTTTATTTATAGTTTCTGCCTTTTGTAGTTCAATGCTTACAAGTTTTTTCTACACCTGCTACTCTTGTATATAACAAAATCTTTTTTGCAGTTGGAAATTATTATATGAAGTGAAGGTATAACCTTAATCATTTATTTTCCAAAAAGTTAGACCTTGGGGCAGGTCCTAATTGTGAGGGGCCTTGAATTCTCTTTGGAAAACTTTGTTTGGAATTTGTTCTGTGAGGATACGTTGGAGGTACAGAAGCTGAATGTTACATTGGACCTTCCTTCACTTGCTATGTAGTGAACCAATAGGGGGCTCCAAAACTAGATGACAAGAGGATGGGTAGGTGGCAGTTTGAGAGTGACAAGAACTAGATGAAATCAGTGTTTCAGTGACTGATGAGTAATTTTATGTTGCTCTTTGAGTTTAAGTTCTCTGTCTTTATGATGGCACCATAAGTATTAACATTTTCATACGAAGGCATTACAATATCAACAATGAATCTGAAATGCTTTTAGATTAATAACTAACTGCTATTCCTCCTTTCTCTCTCTTGCCCCTCTTCCCTTTCCTTCCTTTTCCCTTCCTTCCTTCCCTGCCTCCCTTCCTCCCTCCTTCCTTCCTTTCCCTCTTTCTTCCTCCCTCCCTCCCCTCCTCCCTCCCCTCCTCCCTCCCTTCCTCCCTCCCTCCCCCTTCCTTCCTTTCTTCTCTCCCTCCCTTCCTCCCTTCCTTCCTTTCCCTCTTTCTTCCTCCCTCCCTCCCCTCCTCCCTTCCTCCTTTCCTCCTTCCTTCCTTTCCTTCCTTCCTTCCTCCCTCCCTCCCTCCTTCCTTTCTCACTCTCTCCCCCTTCCTTCCTTCCTTCCTTCCTTCCTTTCTTTCTTTCTTTTCTTTCTTTTCTTTTTTTGGTGAAAGCAGACCTAGAATAGAGTTCCTAGTACAGGATTGATTACTAGCTAGGGGACCCAAGGTAAATCCTTAATCTCTTTGAACATTAGTACCTTATCTATAAAATGAAGCTAATAGTATCTAGCTTATGGATTGTATTATCCTATGATATAGATATCTGAACGCTTAAGCACTGTTGTTGATTATTAAAAGTACTAATGAACAATATTTATTTACCATTTAGATTGTTTCCTGATCATATGTTATACATATTTCAAGGTTACATTAATTTTTGAATTTTTCTAGTTTAGGAACATGGCCTATATGTTATTTTTTTTGCAGCATCCAGGATGGTACCAAGAACAATTAGTCACTTCCTAAGCACTTGGTTATTTGCTTATTACTTTAATTGGCACAGAAAAGTAATTTTCTTATTGTCTGAAGGGGTTACTCCCATGCTTAGAATGAAGCTGCCCTCATGGAACACCCACAGGGCGTGAGATGTGATGTGGGAGGCAGGGCCTTCTCTGTAGGATGCTTCTCATTTTGTGGGCATTCAGCAACAATTTTTGAACGCATTATGTGAGGGGGTAAAGCAACAAACCTTCGAGGTAAGAGTATTATCTTCATTTTACAGATGAGGTTACAGAAACCCAGAGAGGGAAGCACTTGCCCAAGTGGCAAAGCTGGGCATCCCTACCTAGCTTTGTATGCGTATAGAGCAGGAGCTTCCCTCAGGGAGGCCTAAGGATGTCTGAGTGCATCCACCTCCACAGGTGGGCTGCTCTGAGTCCCAGCACCAGGGAATTGTACACAGGATTCTTTTATCTTGAACTTCTGGGAAGCATATTGCCCCCCTTCCAGCATCTGGAGTCCTGTGGAGGACTTCCAGAAGGTTTTATTTGCCACTTTCTTGATCTCGTTTATTAGTTGCTTGGGTATTTGGAGAAAGACAGGTTAGTAGAGAGTAGAGGAATATAAAATAAACATTTGAGGGCCTGCTAAGTGCCAGGCACTGAGCAAAGCACTATCATTTATATGATTTCATCTAGTGGTTTTTCTTTTTCTTTTTGCCTTTTTAAACAATGATGAGATATAACACAGGAAAATGAGCAAGACAGAGAATGCTTTATCTAAAGAAAAAACTCAAACGGCCATCACCAACGTTAAAAACTAGAACAGTGCTAGCGCTCAAGACTCTGCCTATACTGCCCACCCACTCACCATCACCTTCTCCCCTCCTGAGATGACTACTATCTTGAGTCTTACAGTTATTACTTTTTTGTGTTTATTGGTACTCCATCAGCTGAGCATGCATCCATAAGCACTATAGTTTTTGCTGGCTTGGGTTTTAAGCTTCATTTGAATGGAATGGTACAGTAAGTACTCCTTTGGGTATGGCTTCTTAGTTCAACATAACATTTTTTAGAGATTCATCTTTGTTGTTCCCCACAGAGAAAGTTTCTTCATCTCCTTCAAGTATAGTATTGCATTTAAGAATATACCACAATTAATTTATGCATCCTACTTTTGATGGATATTTGGGTTTTTACCAGTTTTTAGCTATTATGAATGAAACTGCTATGAATATTGGTGTACGTGTTTCTTGGTACACATGTGCATGCATTTCTATTGGGAGTGAAATTGCTGGGTCATAGAGTTTGTGGATATTCAACTTTAATAGATAATGCCAGTTTTTGCTCCTTATAACCTTTCTTATCTTGGACATCAAAAACTGAATATGGTTGAACCCGGTATTTTAATAGGAACTCTCCAGAAGTCTGAATATCATGCCTTTGATTTTAAGATTATGTTTAAGAGTTGGGCTCTAGGTGGAGAGCATGGCAACCCCTGCCCCCCAGATGTACCCTTAACTGTAGTGTAGACATATAGCTTTAAAATATTTTTAAAAAATAATAAGAAAAAAGAAAAGAAATGAGTACTTCTATTCTTTGGCTTCCCTGGTGGCGCAGTGGTTGAGAGTCCGCCTGCCGATGCAGGAGACACGGGTTCGTGCCCCGGTCCGGGAAGATCCCACATTCCGCGGAGCGGCTGGGCCTGTGAGCCATGGCCGCTGAGCCTGCGCGTCCGGAGCCTGTGCTCCGCAACGGGAGAGGCCACAACAGTGAGAGGCCCCCGTACCGCAAAAAAAAAAAAAAAAAAAAAAAAAAGAATACTTCTATTCTTGTAGTCCAGTATTCATTTAAACGTAGAAAGAACCACAAGAGTGCCAAGAAATCAGCTGGGTTAAGCTGGGCAAAAGCAGCGATCTAGGAGACTACTCCAGGAGACTCTGGAACGAGCGTCTACACCGCCCGGGGAGGTGAGGTCTCTCAACTGTTTGGGCTCAGACTCCAAGGCGGTCCTGGAGCTGGTTCTGCGAGGCAGAAACGCACGAGTGGTAGCCCATAGCGCGGATGAATACGCGAGGGCAAGACCAGGGGCGGAGGTGCGTAAGCCGGCGCGGAGGTGCGCGCGCGGCTTGTTACTGGGCGACGGCGCGCATTCTTCCTTCCCAGAGAGGTGGTGCGAGCTCACCCGGCAGCTCAGCCCGGGAAAGGCCGGTTGGATACTGGGCCGGGCGGTGGTCCTGACAACCTCCCCGCCACCTGAATGGGAGCAGAGGCGCCCCGGGAGGCGGGTGAGAGGAGGACGCGCACTGGGGCGCAGGTAACTTCGTCTGGGAGGCTGTGGGAAGGAGTGGCTGCGATACTGGGGCGGAGAAGTTGTCTCCTCTGTTCCGCCCCTCTAATCTCCATGAAAATCAGGGCGGAAAATAGGGCTGAGGTTGGAGAAGGGATTGGGGCTGGGAGCAAGGGTTGAGGAGGAGCTGAGAGGAGTGAAAATCTGGTGGGAGGGAATAATGGGTAGATTGTGACGACTGGGCTGTAGGGAAAAGAATGAGTAAGGAAGGCAAAAAAGAAGGAGGAATCGGAGGGGCGGTGGGGAGGGCGAAAGGTCACAATGGAGGGAATTTAATTATCCAACTCCCTGACCTTTTCTGCTATCCCTTGACAGGGGCCTGGTTGTTTTGGACAAACCTTAAACACCGTTAGGTGACCTCCCCCACTGAGGTCAGTGTGTCTAACTTAGGAATAGGGAGCTGTTTCCTGAGTGTGGTCCTAAAACTCTTCGGTAGGCAGTGGGACACTCTAGGCTTAATTCAATAATTATTTGGTATCGAAGGCCACAGATCCACAGTCAATCTATTGGGGACTACCACTGCAGGCATCTAAAGAAGTTCAATAATTCTTTTTTATTTTTAACATTCAAATATAAAAGTTTAACATTTTCCCTCCATTTACAACTTTATAGAGGTATAATTTGTATTCAATAAGCTGTACAAAATCTATGGTTTGTATGATCAGGTGTACAATTTGATGAGTTTTGGCAGATGTGTACACTTTTGAAACAATTACTGCAATCAAAATAACAGAACCTTTTTCATTCTTCTACTGCTTCTACTGCTTCTGCTGTCCACCCCTGCTCTCACCCTCTCCTACTGCCCCCAACCAACTACAGATCTGTTGTGTAACACCATAGAACTGGTTGCATTTTCTGTCAGTTTATATAAATGGAAGCATCCAATATATACTCTTTTGTGTCTGGGTTCCTTTATGCAGCATAATGATTTGCCAGGACCTTTGCCTTGATTACTGAATAAACTGAGTTTCGAAATTGGGTAGTGTAAGTCTTCTACTTTTTCTTTTTAAAAATCACTTTAGCTGTTTTAAGACCTTTGAATTTGTGTATACAGTTTATAATCAGCTTGTAATTTCTAGAAAAAAGCCTGCTGTGCTGTAATTTTGATTGGGAATGCACGGAATCTATAGGTCTTTTTGGGGAGAATTGCCATTTTAACAATATTGAGTCTTCCAGTTTATGAACATGGTTCCTAAATTTATGTAGATCTTTAATTTCTTTTAGCAGTGTTTTGTGCTTTTCAGTGTAGAGATTTTAGACATCTTTATTAGATTAATTCTTAAGTACTTTATGTTTCGGGGGGCATTATTTTCCAATTTTTTGATGCTAGTATATAAAAATACAATTGGTTTTGTATGTTAACCTTGTATTGTAAGACTTAGATAATTCACTCATTAGCACTAGTAATTGTTTTGTAGATTCCTTGAGATTTTTAACCTGAAAATCATGTCACCTGCAAATAGGGACAGTTTTACTTTTTCCTTTTCAGTCTTAATTCCTTTTATTTCTTTTCCCTGTCATGTTGCAATGGCTAGGACCTCTAGTACAATGTTGAATAGATGTGTTAAGAGTCGAGGCATTTTTGCTAGTTTTCAGTTTTAGGGGGAAAGCAAAAATAAAATGTTAGCTGCAAGCTTTTTGTAAATTCTCTTAATCAGATTGAGGATATTCCCTATGATTCATAGTTTTCCCAGAGTTACTTATTTATTTTTATCACAGAGGGTGTTGGATTTTTTCATGTGATTTTCCACTACCTATTGAAATGATCATATTTTTTTTCTCCTACACTTTGTTAATGTTGTGAATTATATTGATTTTTAAATGTTAGATCAATTTTTTAACTCTGGGATAAACTCTATATGATCAGGATATATTATTCTTTTCAAAAATATATTTTCAGATTTATTTGATATTTTATTAAAAGTTTTTGCATCTATGTTTATGAGGGATATTGGTACATAATTTTCCTTTTTTAAAAGAATGTCTTTGTCAGGTTTGGTATTAGGGTTATGCAAATCTCAAAAAATGAGTTCCTTCCTCCTCTATTTTCTGAAAATATTTGTGTAAGATTGATGTTATTTGTTTCTTGAGTGTTTGAGAGAACTATCTGGTCCTGGAGATTTCTTTGTGGTAAGATTTTTGGCGATGACTACATTGATTAGTATAGAACTATTAAGATTTTCAGTTTCTTATTTTTTTTGTTTGTTTCTTATTTTAATTTTGGTAAGTTGCAGTTTTCAGAGGTTTGCCCACTTCACCTAAATTATTGGATTTGTTGGCATAAAGTTATCATATCCTCTTATTATCCTTTACTATCTTTAGGATCTGTTGTGAAATCCTTTTTTCATTGCTGATATTGGTGATTTTTGTTCTCTTTTATTTATTTATTTTTTTTTATTTTTTTGCTGTACGCGGGCCTCTCACTGCTGTGGCCTCTCCCGTTGCGGAGCACAGGCTCCGGACACACAGGCTCCGCGGCCATGGCTCGCGGGCCCAGCCGCTATGCGGCATGTGGGATCCTCCGGGATCGGGGCACGAACCCGCGTCCCCTGCATCGGCAGGCGGACTCTCAACCACTGCGCCACCAGGGAAGCCCTGTTCTCTTTTATTTTTGAACAGTCTAGCTAGGGGTTATAAAAATTTTATTGATTCATTTTAAAGAACTAGCTCTTGGCTTTGTTAATTTTCTCAATTTTTTTCTGTTTTCTAATTGATTGATATATGTCCTTATACTTATATCCTTCTATTTACTTTGGGTATACTTTACTCCTCTTTTTCTAGATTCTTAAGGTGGAAACTTAGGTTACTGATTTTAGACCATTTTTTCTTTCTGATTTAAGCATTTAAGCTGTACTTTTCCTTCTAACCAGTGCTTTAGCTGTACCCCACACATTCTGATATATTGTATTTTTACTATTATTAAGTCTAAAATATTTTTTAAGATTCAATAATTTTTTGTATTCCATTTTTATTATCTATTAACTTTTTTATTACACCTTTTTGTATTACTTTAAAAATTTGTTTCTCGGGGAATTCCCTGGCAGTCCAGTGGTTAGGACCCAGTGCTTTCACTGCGGCGGCCCGGGTTCAGTCCCTGGTCAGGGAACTAAGATCCCACAAGCCACGAGAAAATTTTTTCTCTAGGAATTACAATATATATCCTTAACATTCCATGGTCTAGAGTTAATATTGATCTAGTTCACATAAAATGCAGACATATTAACAACCATAGTTCCCTTACCTACCCACTCCCAGTCTCTTTAGTTGTCATATGCATTACATCTATGTATACAAACATCACATGAGACAATGTTGTCATATGTATGCAAACACCCCATGAGACAATGTTCATACAATTTTAAAAAACATGATAAAAGATGGTTTTTTAAATGTACCCAGATATTTGCCATTTCTGATCTTCTTCATTCATTCCTGAAAATTTTGATTTTCCACTCCTTTAATTTCCCTTCAGCCTGAAAAACTTTCTTTAACATTTCTTGTAGTTTTAGTCTGCTGGTGAGTAATTCTCTTAGTTTTCCTGTATCTGAATGTGTCTTCATTTTGCTTTCATTTTTTAAAAAATAAATTTATTTTTGGCTGCATTGGGTCTTCGTTGCAGTGCGCGGGCTTCTCATTGCAGTGGCTTCTCTTATTGCAGAGCACGGCACGCGGGCTTCAGTAGTTGTGGCTTAGTTGCTCCGTGGCATGTGGGATCTGCCTGGGCCAGGGCTCAAACCCGTGTCCCCTGCATTGGCAGGCGGATTCTTAACCACTGTGCCACCAGGGAAGCCCCTGCTTTCATTTTTTAAATAATATGCTTGCTAGATATCTAATTCTGGGTTGGCAGTTTTTTTGTCTTTTAGCATGTTACAAACCTTGTTTCACTGTCCTTTGGTCTCAGGGATGTTTTGTGGGAAGTCCATGGTCATTTGAATTATTTCCCTATAATTAATGTGTTGTTTTTCTGTTTCCTTCAGTATTTTATCTTTGTTTTTGGTTTCCAGCAGCTTACATGGATTTTCTTTATCCAGCTTGGAATAAAATCTTCTTTATTCCAAGCTTCTTGAATCTATAAATTTATGTATTTCTCCAAATTTGGAATATTCTCAGACATCATTTCTTCAAATATTCTTTCCACTCCATTCTGCCCTCTCCTTTTGGAATACTGATAATCCATATGTTAGAGCTTTTGATATTTTTTCACAAGGCTCTGAGGACTTTTTTTTTCCTTAAAACTTTTTTTTCTCTCTTTTAAATATTGGATACTTTCTGTTAATTTATCTTCCAGTTTACTGACTCTTTTCTCTGACATCTCCACTCCATTAGTAAAATTTTTATTGACAATATTATATTTTTTCAGATATAAAATTTCTATTTATTTCTCTGCTAAGATTTTTTCTTTTTATTCTTCTTTAACATATTTTCCTTTACTTCATTGAGCATAGTTAAGCTATGAGCTGCCTTAAAGCCCTTGTTTAATAATTTCAACATCTGGGTCATCTTTGGACTGGCATCTGTTAATCTTTGCTCTTGACATTGGGTCATATTTTCCTGAATCTCTTTATGCCAAGTATTTTTTTATTATACCCTGGACATTGTGAATGTTTGACTGTGTAAACTCTGGGTTCTGTTATATCCCTCTGAAGAATGTTTACTTTTTTCATTTAGCAGGCAGTTCACCAGGTTAGACTCGCTGTAAGCTCCATCTCGTTCCCTGTGGTTGGAGGTTAAGTTCAGCTAAATCTCAGTTCAGCTCTTTAAGCCTTTGCCTCTATTTTCTATATCATTTTTAACCAGCACAATATAAGTGTTAGGTACTATTATTGAGCTTTGAGTTTGTCCCATATGTGTAATGTTCAGAGGTCAGTCTAGACTTGTGTGGGGTTTAAGCACAGAATTGGGGGATTAACTTCTCTGGTTCTCTCTCCTTTGGGATTTCTCTCTCACTCCTCAGTGGTGGTTGTTGCCTGGGCTCTTTTCTCTAATTCTTCTGGCCAGAATGAGGAAGAGCTTTCTATCAAAGTCTTTGCCACCTGCATTATGCCATCCTTCAGTATGGAAGGCATTTAGGGAAAAGCCACAATAAGCCTGGAAACTCACCTTCAGGTCAGTGTTTCTATAAGTTTTAACTGTTCTCCACAACCTGCCTGCTTTTGTTTACTTCTAAGAATCCTCAGGTAGTTGTTCTTTATATTTTGTCTGGAGTTTATAAATTATTGTTAATGTGGGATTCGTCTGTAAGATGTAGATGTGAAACTCCAACAAAGTGCTTTTGAAATTGAGAACATGCAACATTTATCATGTCAAAAGCATGATGATAATAATTAAGAAAAAAACCTCTCCTTTCATCTTCCTGTTTTGGCTATTTAAGCAATTACATGAAGGAAGTCCAAGAAGGAAAGATAAAACGTGGGGAGAAGAAAAAGGCAGGGAGAGCATTTTGCTGTTCTATTACCTATTAGATATTTATGTATGCATGTATTTTGTATGTATCTATATGTATTCATAGGGTATGGACATACTCTAGTTACTGGTTATAAAGAGTTAAGTTATGTTTTTATAGTCATTGAAATTTCTGTGGGCTTCTGAATAGTTAAGAAAAAAATCTTTTCTGAGCTTAAAAACATCTTTTCTCTTTTTTATTTTATTTTTTTGTTTGTTTTTTAAATTTATTTATTTGTTTATTTTTATTTTTGGCTGCTTTGGGTCTTTGTTGCAGTGCGTGGGCTTTTCTCTAGTTGTGGAGAGTGGGGACTACTCTTCGTTGAGCTGCGCGGGTTTCTCATTGCGGTGGCTTCTTTTGTTGTGGAGCACGGGCTCTAGGCACATGGGCTTCAGTAGTTGTGGCACATGGGCTCAGTAGTTGTGGCTCGCAGGCTCTAGAGCACAGGCTCAGTAGTTGTGGCGCACCAACTTAGTTGCTCTGTGGCATGTGGGATCTTCCTGGACTATGGCTTGAACTCGTGTCCCCTGCATTGGCAGGCGAATTCTTAACCACTGTGCCACCAGGGAAGCCCAGGTTCTCTCTATTTTCTATATCACTTTTAAACCAGCACAATATGTGTTAATTACTATTATTGATATTATTAGGATTAAAGACAGCAAAACACGTATTATAGAAAGTGTGGGATAATAGAAAAAATTGCTGTTATCCTGTGTCTTAGCAAAATCATTAAAATATTTGTATATTTCCTTTTAGACTTTTTCATAAATTATAATCAGTGTACAAACAGATCTCATTTCTACCATTGATGTTACAAAAACAAATATGGTTTTCAGAATATTTTTATCTTCCTTGCAATGCTGAAGATTTTACTAGATGAGATAGGCTGTCTTTGGACATTTCTTCTGGAACTTTGGTGCTGTGTGTTGGGAGTTGATGTTGGTGTGAAATTTAGGAAGTGAATTGAGATATCTGGCTATGGACTCAAGAAAACCTAAATCTTGTCCTTAATGGGTCACTCTTCCCACCAAAGTGCCTGTATATAGGTGACTATATATAGGAAGAGGTCAAGGACAACTAATTCGTATAACCAGCTGGGGCTTTGGCTCAGTTCCCAATGCAATACTCTGATGGGCTAGGCCCTATGTGAGGTGTTCATGTGACTTGGAACCAAGTCATCTGGTAGTCTGCTTTATTTATTTCTCCTTTAGTTAGAGTCTAGAGCAGAATTCTGGATCTTCTGTTCTAACAGGAGGAACAACCACACCTGCAAGAACCAGAGAGCAACCTGTCTCAGAGTCTAGAGAATTCACACAGGTAGCCCTCCCTGGACCTTTAGCTGTTTTGGGCTGAGAGCTTCCTTTTTATGTCTGACCAGACTTGGCGGGAGAGGAGAGAAGGCTGGCTCTTGGCCTTTCTGACTACCTCACTGCTCAGGCATTGAACCTCTGGTGGAGGAGGAAGGAAAAGGCAGAGAGTTCCAATAGTTGGGAAGGAAGAGGAGAGTGAAATTACTGCTCAGGTTGCAAAGATTTCAAGCACATTCTGTCCCATTTCAAAGTGCAGGGTAAACAGTCAACCTAGATTGTGAGCAGCAGGTGTGACCCTGTATGTAGATTAGTACTGTATGTAGATGTAGATTAGCACATGTATGTATGTAGATTAGTATGTAGATTAGTACTTCCTCCTTTTGGGACAGCTACATTATTTTTCCTTGAGTATCTCCAAACCAGAACTAGTCTCTTTCTTTTAATAAATTGCTAGCAAAAAAAGAGAGCATGTTATTTTCCCATGAGATTGGATGTTTAAAAATCATTTTATACATTTTGTAGTGTTAAGGTGTGGCTGGGGCTGATAAAGGCACTGGCTTTGATGGATTGGCCCGTTTAACAATGGGATACCACCTACCTTGAAAACACAATAGAAGTTCCATTTCCTATTGGTTCATCTTTACATATAAAGAA
Organism: Mesoplodon mirus; assembly: GCF_964341445.2. NCBI lineage: Eukaryota > Metazoa > Chordata > Mammalia > Artiodactyla > Ziphiidae > Mesoplodon > Mesoplodon mirus. The sequence goes on from NC_138979.1 coordinate 127,522,597, forward strand.
CAACTTTCCTATGAAGAACTCAAGGGAGTGTACTGAGAAATGTTAAACAATGACCTACTTGTTAAACTTCAATAGCAAACCAAAGGCCTGAGAGAAGTTGGAAAGGAATACAAAGCAGAAGTAAGAAACAAAAGGGAAGTGCAGTTGAGAGAGTCAAATCAGATTCCCATCAGGTACTAATGTGTTTCTGGTCTGTACTCTGTTCCAGTTACTACCTTTCAGGCTTTTGTAGGAAGAAATGCAGATGGTGTCAGTATGAGCATATTACCACCTGTGCAAACAATAAACAGCCAAAACACTATGAGGTGGATTTTACAGCATTTTTTAAATAAGGAAACTTCCTTAAGGGCTTTAGAAGTCTTTTTTTTTTTAATGTATTTATTTTTGGCTTCATTGGGTCTTTGTCGCTGCGTGCAGGCTTTCTCTCACTTCAGTGAGCGGGGGCTACTCTTCATTGTGGCGCGCGGGCTTCTCATTGCGGTGGCTTCTCTCGTTGCGGAGCACGGGCTCTAGGCGCACAGGCTTCAGTAGTTGCGGCATGCGGGCTCAGTAGTTGTGGCTTGCGGGCTCTAGAGTGCAGGCTCAGTAGTTGTGGCTCACGGGCTTAGTTGCTCTGCGGCATGTGGGATCTTCCCGGACCACGGCTTGAACCCATGTCCCCTGCATTGGCAGGCGGATTTTTAACCACTGCGCCACCAGGGAAGCCCTAGAAGTCATTTCTAATGTTCATATTCTATGGCTTGGAAAAGAGGCAACAGATGATTATTTTCACTTTTTAATAAGAAATCTTGTTATGGATAGTATTAAATTGTCCAAGGTCTCGTCACTGGTGGAGCTGGGTGGAGAAAGAAAGCCTATTGATTCCCAGATGAGAGCTCTGTCATATAGCAGGGTCTTGAATTGGAGAACCCAAAATGGCTATTTTAGTGATTAAAAGCAATATGACTTTATTTAGAGGCTAAATAGGATGTTTTCTTCATATTGCTCTCACTACATGATAAATGAAGAAATCTAATTGTAAAAATAACTCTCTTATGAGGTGATATAAAAGAAATTCAACCAAGAAATATGGACAGGTGATAAGCAAAGAAATGCAAAGGAACATAAGAAAATATTTCTTTCCATATTTGTTTTAACCCATTGTATTTTGGCATAAAGTGCAGTAATCCCCCTCACCACCCACCCCTACCCCCATCATAGTCAACCAATTGCCTCAGCACAATCTATTGATTAATTCTTCTTTTATCACCAATTTAATGCTGTTATTATAATATAACCCATATTATTCTTAATTCTTTTGCTCATTCAGTTTACATGTGGATTCTATCAGGAGTGTTTCAATTTTAATTCTTATATCCATATGAGTTTTAATTATCTTGCTGGACAAGGGCTCCCTCATTTCTCTTTTTCAAAATTTTGGCTAATCTACCCTGTTTATTATTTCAAATGAATCCAGAATTACTTTTCAAATTTCAAAATATCATTTTTCAGTTTTGATTATGATGGCATTAAACTAGTACAGTATTTTGGGAAGACCTGATAAAATTAAAATATTTGGTCTTCTTACCAAGGAACATTAACTGCCTATTTAGTAGAGTCTTTCTTCTATGTCCTTCAGTAAAATTAAAAAATTTATTCATGCAGTTTCAGCACATTTCTTGTTATGTTTACTCCTAGATATTTACTCCTTTAAAAAAATTATACATGGAATTTTACCATTATGCTTTTGGTGTAAAGGAAGTTATTGGGGTTTTTTTTGTATTAATTTAAAAAACTTAAATGCCTTGCAGACCTCTATTATAATTCTAAACAGTTCTTTTAGTGCTTATGTTTTCTAGGTAGATATTTGCATCATTTGCAAATAATGATGATATTCCAGAGGTATTTCTGCTTTATTATTTTATTTTATTTTCAAAGAACCTTGGCCTTGGGTTTTCTAAGAAATAAGTAAATTAGTTTTTCTAATTCATTACTTTCGCTTTTATTTTCATTGTTTTACCCTTATTTCTTGACACTCTTCTCTCCTTGGGTTCTATGGAACTCTCTTCTCATTTTCCCAACTCTGTGATTGCTCTAGCTCCTCCCACCTCCCACCTGTGAGTGTCGGAAGACTCTGTCATTAGCCATTCTCTACTTGTATTTCTTGTTATCCTGGCTTTTGGTATTGATCCCAGAGCTTTCAAGATCTCAAAATTCACTTGTAATCATAGATAGCTGGCTCTGCTGAATAGCCTAAGTTTTTCTTTTATATTGTGATAATACACATAAACATAAAATTTACCATCTTAACAGTTTTAAGCGTAAAGTTCAGTGACTAGCAACAGCTTTCTTATGTACTTGGTTATGACCAAGACTTCATCAAAGCGATTCAAAGTTGCTATTTTATTTATTCCTAGTCATTGGCCAGATCCTATCAGTTTTACCTTATATAGTATTTTCACTCGGCTCTGTTACCAAACCCCAGGCCTTAGGCCTTGCAGACTCATACTTGCCCTCTCTCTATTCTTTCTCCCACTTAACATTAGTATCCCCCAAGCCCCAGAACCTATCAAGCCACTTTTCTGTTAAAAGGTTTTGAATGGTTTCCAGTAGCCCACAGAAAAAGTACAAACACTTGGCATTCAAGGCCTCCTGATCTCACTGCAGCCTACCTTGTGGCTGATCACCTCTCTCCCTTCATACACTCTGCTTTATTTCTTGTCAAACATTGAGGCAAGTGGGCTGGGTAAGAAATGGAGACACCCGGGGCCAGCTGGAGAAGTAAAGGGAAATTGCTACCCTGCCACAAGACTAGGGATTTGGCTCTTGAATTGCCAGGGCCTTCTTTTTTTTTTCCCCAGAGAAACTGCAAATCTGCATTTTTATATGAAAATCTCTCAATTTAAAATTGTTGGCTATGAATTAATATTTTTGAAAAACCCTGAGCAATTGAAAAACATGTTTGCAGGTAGGATCCAGGCCACATTTGACCTCTGTTCTCTCTTCTTGGCAGTGTTACTTTAGATTTTCTATGCCTATGTGGAGTGTGGTCTCTCTTGCCTGGAATTGGGGCACTACATTATAGTCTAAAGAAACATTAAAGTAAACCCAGTAGGGGTTTCGGAAACTCTCACTGTGAAAATGTTACTGATTTAAAGGTTTTTCATTATTCCTGTGAAAAGGCCAATAGTTGGACTTAAAATGATATAAACGAATACTACCCATCGTGCTTCAGCAAGCACAGTGAGCGCTCTACCATGAGAAGCTTTTTTGAGCTGGAATTTTGTATATCAGTAGTTTTCATGTATATATGTATAATATTTATTGTTATTTCACAGGACAAATTAGTCCAGATGTCCACGATTTCTAAGCACTTTGGACTGAAATACAAAGAAGAATCGTACATCTTTAAAGAACTTGAGAAGGTTCGCAAGGAGACTAAAAAGGAATTTCTCCAATTCAAGGAGAAGTTGGCCTCCAAGCCGGCTGTGGGTGAAGTCCCTGTTTTCGGCCTCCGGGTCCCCGGCCCGGCCCGGCATGGGGGGAAGTGGAGCGTTTCCCGCGCCAGACCCCAAAAGCCATCAGGCTCCCCTCGGGCCAAAGGCCGTGCGCCCCTCGCTGCGGCCCTCCCGCAGCCAGCGCCCCGAGGCGCAGCGCGGCCCCCGGGCCCGAGCGAGGCGGCCGCTCCCGGGAAGACCCGGCCCTTCTGCCCCCATGACTTCTACTTGCGGAGCTCCGCGTTCCTCTGGCACCGGCCCCAGAAGAAGCCGCCGGTCATCGCCTCCAGGGCGGGCACGTCCAGACCCGTGGTCCTGATGCCGCCACCTGCGCCCAGGGGGAAGGCCCGGGCGCACCAGGGCGCCAGGAACCCACGGCCCGCGGGCTCCAAGCCGGTCCTCGACCCGGCCGGGGGCCGCGACGCGAGCCAGGAGCCGGCTCGGCTCGCGGAGGCCCGCAAGGCCAGAGAGAGGAAGGGAGGCTCCCTGTCCGGAGACGAGGGAGACTCGGAGGCGGCCGGCCGGCGGAGGAAAGTGAGGATTCACACCCGCTTCCTGCGCGAGGGCTCGCGCGGCGAGTCGCGTTCCGTCCCTGTGTCGGTTTTCAAAACCGACCGCGAGAGCAATCCGCCGAGCGACGCGCGGGAGGCCGCCCCGCAGGCCCCGCAGCCCATGCGAGCGGTCCCGACGTCCATCGAGATCATCGCCTCGCTTCAGTCCGACACCCAGCTGGCCTCCGACCAGAGCATCAAAGAGCTCATCCAGAGCGTCCTCAGCCAGAACTACGACATTAAAATGGAAGTAGGTGACCCAAAAGAAGAGTAGTATTTCACCTGGGTAAATGTATCTTAAGGATACAAACATAAAATCAGTGCATGTGGTGTGTTATAAGCTAGACAAAACCCTGGGGTGTTATTCAGGTTTTTTGAATTTTGAATTTTCCATCGAGGGAGTATATCCTCTTTAAAAAGTGAAAATAATTGAGAGTATATTTCAAAAACTGGTACAAAGAACATCAGTTTTTTGACCTGATTAATGCATCACTGGTAACCTTTCCTTTCAGTCTTTGTGATTATTTAGTATTGATTTAGCAGATGTTTTATATGAAAGAGTCTTTTTCTGTACAGTTTATTATTATTAACAGTGAATCTATATCTTAAGAAGGTCAGTATATTACTAATAAGTTGAATTTATAAGAGTTCTGTACTATTTTCAGTGAAAACCGTTCTCTTAAAATATCTTTTAAAAATTTACTTTCTAGGTCTTCCCAATTATAGAGACTATAAGTGATTATTTGTCCCAATGACAACCCCATCAGGTGGGTACCCATAAGAGCCCCATTTTACATAAGAGGCTTCCTGGCTTTAGTGAGGTTAAGAGGATTGGCTCACAGTCCTGCAACTAAGGCAGAGCAGAGCTGGGATTCCATCCCAGCTGGTCACACCCCAGAGAGTAGACTGGAACCATGCCAGGGCTGGCTATTTGTTGATTGTGATGTGCCCCCAGCAGGGAGCAAAGCTAGATAGGGTCATAGTTTAAGATATCTTGTTCATTATATAGACTTTGCCTTGACAGGGACCTTCAAAGTAAAAATAATAGCAGGGGAATCTGAGTCCCACACAGAAAGAGAGAGAGGGAGAGAAGGAGGGAAGAAGGGAAGGAGGAAAGGACAGAGAGAGAGAGAGAGAGAGAGAGAACTTTTTTTTTTTTTGAGAATGGTAATGAGAATGGCACTTAGGGGGGAAGAAGATTCTATTACTGTTCTTGGCTGCAGCTCCAAACCTCTTGTTAGTACACAGAATACTGCTGCCACATTATGTCTTTAAAATAGTTTCAGCCCAGAATATACTCTTGGCTGTGATTTAAGGAATGTGATCCTAAAGCCCATTAGGGAAACAAAAACGTGTAAGGACAAGAGTCCCCAGTGTCGTCTTTGACCTAATGTTTGTCGGCAGAATGGGACAAATGTTTTCAGTTAAGACCCATACCTCGATACGGTTACTGAACAAGATCAGTGTGACTGCTCAGGCCGTTTCAAAATGGGTATTTCTAATTAAGTTTTCTGTGGGCCTAACAGAAAATGAATCAGGGATGCACACTGGAGAGCCTCAATGGAGAGAACAAAGCCTCATTGCCTGCCCCTGTGAGAAGAACTCTGTGACATAGTCAAGGCATGTGACATGAAGAGGGGCCTATATTAGAAGCTGGCTCGAGGTCCTGTACAGTTGGGGAAAGTTACACTTTTAGAGCAAGGCCCCATAGAGAAAGTACATTTTGAAGGGTTCAAATAGAATAGAATATAAGAAGGGAGTGTATCAGTGACGAATGGGCCCTGGGACAGTGAATTCTGTTCTTTCTGGTATTCCATTTCTCTTGTGTATCCTTTTCTGGTGCTTCAGCTACCTGAATTGTTTTATGTAGGAGAGTGGCCTGAAGGATTAGGGTCAGAAGCCAGGGTCACTAACTAGCCCCACATTGTAATAAGACTTGGCCAGTTTCAAATGCCTCAGTCCCATCCTGCCTTCCATTGTATTGATTTTTTTGTGTAGCTAGATTTTGTTCTTGCTTTTAAAACTTTGCCTCTGCCTGCCCCCCACCCAACAATTCCAGAAGATGGAGCTGTGCATTATTTTGGTTTCAGAAGTTTTATTAGGGTGAGAAGAGAACAATGGGGAATTTGTCGAAATGGCTGTGGCTGGGTAGGTAAGAGAAAGCAATGAGAATGCAAGTGTAAAAGTGGTATCTAAATTATGATTTTAAAAATTCTTAAGATTACAATAAGGACACTTGTTTTAAACATTTGGAGTTTATATAAACAATGTTCTCCCCATGATAAGCAAGGAATATGGTTCTTTACTTTAGACATCTTAATTTGGAGCCAGTCCCTGGAGGGAAAGCCAAAGGATAAGACAGTCCTGGCAGGGTGTGCTGTCTCTGTTTAGAGTTTGGGCAGAGCCCTTTCAGACCTAGCATTCAGAGTTCCACAAACAATTACATAGGCCAAAAGGTGCACAGAATATCTAAAGATTAAACTCAGCTGTCAAATGTAGGTCAAACATCTAAACCAGGGTTTCTCAACCTTGGCACTTAACTTTTTGTTTGAATAATCCTTCGTTGTGGGTGGCTGTCCTGTAATTGTAGGATGTTTAGAATTATCCCTGGCCTCTACCCAGTAGATGCCAGTAGTATGATCCTCTTGTCACCCTCCCCACCACCAAGTCATAACAATTGGAATATCTCTAGATGTTGCTGCATGAGACTCTGGGGAGAAGGGCAAAATCGCTCCCCTTTTAACCTCCCATCTAGTTAGGAACTACTGTCTTAAACAGTTTGCATACACTATAGCAGGAGGGATAGAAATGTTATAAGGGCCTATGTTTGTTTTACTGAGGAGTTCAATACTGTCACTCACAAAATACATTCTAATTATATGAGACTGAAGTTCAGAGACTACCTTCCAGATATTAATTGAGGATGAAGGAATCAGCCCATCCTGGCTTCTGTCATGTGTAGTTGTTTTTGGCCATATAGCTCAAAAGAAAAATGGCTTAACATGACCCAGGTAAGAGGGAATTCATGTCCCAAGGTCTTTTATAAACAAATAATGTATAGCTCACAAGCAGATGTTTTATCATAAAACTTATGCCTGCCTTTAACTTTAGGGAAGATGAAATAGATGTACTTTTCCCTCTTCTTCCTGCTAAGTACAACTAAGTACAAACCTTAGATGTTATTTATAAAACAAACATGAGAAGACTCCAAAAGGTGGAGAGAAGCAAACTGGCTAGGGACTTTGGGATCCAAGGAATCACATAACCTGATGAGTTCTCAGGTTTTCTTTTGGTCTCATGTCTGCCAGATTTGGAGCTAAAGAAGCTGGCAACCTAAGAATGCCAATGGGTGCAGACAGAAAAAGCCCCAGCAAAAGCCTGCTCTCTTTAGCTAAGGATCAAGAAAGGGGCAGCCTAGCAAGATGAAACTTTTAGACAATAACTGTGCTACTTTAGTCAAACACCACAGAAAAACCTATGGCCCTATCCCCACCCCTGCCAGCCGGGGCTGAGGGGGGAGCCTAAACTTTCACTCTTACCAGGCTGAAACAAGGTACCCCAACTCCTTCCCTAATGATGTGGTGTTAGTGGAGAGTCAAGACTTTCAACACTGCCCGGCAGTAAAGAGGCTACCCTACCCACCCCCCACCCACCCCACACCCGTAGTGTCACTGGACGCCTTGTAGGGAACGGTAATGAGAGACTTCTGTCCCTCCCCACCAGGATGGTATCAGTAGAGGCCTAGTGGGGGCCAGAACTCCTACTCCTGCCCAGCAATAGCAGGGAGCCCCTTACCTCTGGTGCCAGTGGAGACCAAGCTGGGAATATGGACCACTATCCCTACCTGGCAGTAATGAGGCAGCCTTGGCCCTCCTCCTACTGCCCCTACTAGAGCAGTTTCAGAGGAATGTTTAAATAAGATCCAGACTCTCATAATACCCCAAATGTCCAGGTTTCAATAGAAAATCACTTGTCATACCAAGAACTGAGAACATTTAGACTTGGAAGAAAAAAAGACAATTAATACCAACATTGAGATGACTGAGATGTTAGAATTATCTGACAAAGATTTTAAAGAGGCCCTCAAAAAAAAAAAAGCTCCAATGAGCAATAATAATGAGCACAGTTGGAACAATGAGAAAAAGAGAAAGTCTTAGCAGAGAAATAGAAAGTCTCAGTAAAGAAACAGAACATATAAAGAGAATCAAAGAAAAATTTTAGAACTAAAAAATACAGTAATTGAAATAAAACTCAATGGATGGCTCAAAAACTGAATGGAGGGGAGACAGTGGAAAGAATCAGTGAACACAAGGATGGAACAATACAGTTTTCTCAATCTGAACAACAGAGAGACAATAGACTGAGGAAAAAAAAATAGAGCTTCAGGGACTTGTGGGACTATAACAGAAGATCTAACCTTCATGCCATCAAAGTCCTGGAAAATGACAAAAGCCCAAACCAAAGAAACCCAAAGGAATCCACACCAAAACATGTAATAGTCAAACTTTTGAAAACTAAAGAAAAAGAAAAAGTCTTTGAAAGCAATGAGAGAGAAACAATGTGTTATGTATAGGGAAAAACAACTTGAATGACGGGATTTCTCATTGGAAACCATGGAGGCCAGAAGGATTGGCACAGCATTTTCAAATGCTGAAAGAAAAGCACTGTCCATCCAAAATTCGTATCTAGGGAAATTATCCTTCAAGAATGTAGGGAAAATCAAGACATTCTCAGATGAAGGAAAGCTAAGAGAGTTTGTCACTTGCAGTCTTACCCTAAAAGGATGACTAAAGGAAGTTCTCTAAACAGAAAGGAATGATTAGAAGAAAGGACTTGGAACAAACACCAGGAAGAAAGAAAGAATATAATAAGCAAAAACTATGGCTAAATACAATAGACATTCCTTCTCCTCCTGAACTTTTCAAATGTATTTGATGGTTGATGCTAAAATTATAATGCTGTTTGATGTGATTCTAAATGTATGTAGAGGAAATATTTAAGACAATTATAAATAGGGGAAGGTAAATAGATATAAAGGGAATATGGTTTCTATAGTTCACTCTAATTGGAAAATAACAATTCCAGTAGAGTGTAATAAGTTATGTATATATAATGTACAATCTGGAGCAGTGACCAAAAAAGCTATATAAAGAGATTCACTCAAAAAACATTATAGATAAATCAAAATAGAATTAAAAAATTTTAAGTAACCCACAGGAAGGCAGGTAAAATAAACATAAGCAAAAAACAGAGAATAAAAAGAAAACAAGAAATAAAGTAGCAGTTTCAAACTCAAATATATCGATAGCTACATTAAAGGTAAATGGTCTACATATACTGATTGAAAGCAGAGATTGGCAAGTGGATTCTATATATAACCCAACTATATATTGTTTACAAGAAACATACTTCCAGTATAATGATATAGGCAGGTTTAAAATAAAGCATGAAAAAAACATCAGGCACACCTTATTCAAAAGAAAATAGGAGGGGCTATATTAACTTCAGTTAAAGTAGACTTCAGAACAAAGAAAATTACTAGAGACACAGTGGGCATTATAATATGATAAAAGTTTCAATCCATTAAGAAGACAAAGCAATCCTAAATTTGTATGAACCAAACAACAGAGCTGAAAAAATATGTGAAGTAAAAACTGAAATAGATGAATCCACAGTCATAGTTGAAGATGTCAACACCGTTCTTTCAACAATCGATAGAAAAGTAGACAGAAATTTCCCAAGAATATAGAACTCACCAACACCATCAAACATCAGGATCGAATCTACATTTTTAGAACACTGCATCTAACAGCAGCAGAAGGCACATTTTTGTCACTGTCCATGTGACGTATACTAAGACCATATCTGGTCCATAAAAATGAATGTCAGTAAGTTTAAAAGCATTGACATCAGGGGAGACCTTCAAGATGGCAGAGGAGTAAGACGTGGAGATCACCTTCCTCCCCACAAACACATCAGAAATACATCTACATGTGGAACAACTACAGAACACCTACTGAATGCTTGCAGAAGACCTCAGACTTCCCAAAAGGCAAGAAACTCCCCACGTACCTGGGTAGGGCAAAAAAGAAAAAACAGAGACAAAAGAATAGGGATGGGACCTGCACCTCTGGGAGGGAGCTGTGAAGGAGGAAAAGTTTCCACACACTAGGAAACCCCTTCAAGGGCGGAGATGGGGGGTGGTGGGGGAGGGAAGCTTTGGAGCCATGGAGGAGAGTGCAGCAACAGGGGTGCATAGGGCAAAGCAGAGAGATTCCCACACAAAGGATTGGTGCCAACCAGCACTCACCAGCCTGAGAGGCTTCTCTGCTCACCTGCTGGGACGGATGGGGGTTGGGAGCTGAGGCTCTGGCTTTGGAGGTCAGATCCCAGGGAGAGGACTGGGGCTGGCTGCGTGCACACAGCCTGAAGGGGGCTAGTGCACCACAGCTAGCCGGGAGGGAGTTCCAGAAAAAGTCTGAAACTGCCTAAGGGGCAAGAGACCATTGTTTTGGGGTGCGTGAGAAGAGGGGATTCAGAGCACCACCTAAACAAGCTCCAGAGACAGACATGAAAGGTAAAAACCCACCAGACCAAACAGATGAAGAGGAAATAGGCAATCTACTTGAAAAAGAATTCAGAGTAATGATAGGTAAAGATGATCCAAAATCTTAGAAATACAATGGAGAAAATACAAGAAACGTTTAACAAGGACCTAGAAGAAGGACCTATCAGCACAAACACCAGAGACAGGCACGAAATGCTAACACTGCTGCTGCAGCCACCAAGAATCCTGTGTGCAAGCACAGGTCACTATCCATACCTCCCCTCCCGGGAGCCTGTGCAGCCCGCCACTGCTAGGGTCCCATGATCCAGGGACAACTTACCCATGACAACACACAGCACACCTCAGGCTGGTGCAACGTCACATTGGCCTCTGCCGCCGCAGGCTCGCCCCGCATCCATACCCCTCCCTCCCCCCAGCCTGAGTGAGCCAGAGCCAGCTGCTACTTTAACACCATCCTGTCTGGGTGGGGAACAGATGCCCTCAGGCGACCTACAAACAGAGGGGGCCCAAATCCAAAGCTGAACCTCAGGAGCTGTGCGAACAAAGAAGAGAAAGAGAAATTTCTCTGTGCAGCCTCAGGAGCAGCAGATTAAACCTCCCCAAAAAATGATGTACCCTGCATCTGTGGAATACCTGAATAGACAACGAATCATCCCAAAATTGAGGCAGTGGACTTTGGGAGCAACTGTAGACTTGGGGTTTGCTTTCTGCGTCTAATTCGTTTTTGGTTTTATGTTTATCTTAGTTTAGTACTTAGAGCTTATTATCATTGGTGGATTTGTTTATTGATTTGGTTATGCTCTTTCTTTTATATATATATATAATGTGTGTATATATATATATATATTTATATTTCCTTTTTCTCCTTTTTGTGAGTGTTATGTCTGTGCTTTTCTGTGTGATTTTGTCTGTATAGCTTTGCTTTTACCATTTGTCCTAGGGTTCCTTCGGTCCATTTTTTTTTTTTTTAGTATGATTTCTAGCGCTTGTTGTCATTGGTGGATTTGTTTTATGGTTTGGTTGCTCAGACTTTCCAAAACCTGTGTGGCTGACAGGGTCTTGGTGCTCCGGCCAGGTATCAGGCCTGTGCCTCTGAGGTGGGAGAGCCGAGTTCAGGACATTGGTCCACCAGAGACCGCCTGACTCCACGTAATATCAAACGGCGAAAGCTCTCCCAGAGATCTCCATCTTAACACTAAGACCCACCTCCACTCAAAGACCAGCAAGCTACAGTGCTGGAAACCCTAGGCCAAACAACTAGCAAGACAGGAACACAACCCCGCCCATTAGCAGAGAGGCTGCCTAAAATCATAATAAGCTCACAGACGCCCCAAATTACACTACCGGATGTGGTCCTGCCCACCAGAAAGACAAGATCCAGCCTCATCCACCAGAACACAGGCACCAGTCCCCTTCACCAGGAAGCCTACACAACCCACTGAACCAACCTTAGCCACTGAGGGCAGACACCAAAAACAAAGGGAACTACGAACCTGCAGCCTGCGAAAAGGAGACCCCAAACACAGTAAGTTAAGCAAAATGAGAAGACAGAGAAACACACAGCAGATGAAAGAGCAAGGTAAAATCCCACCAGACCAAACAAATGAAGAGGAAATAGGCAATCTACCTGAAAAAGAATTCAGAGTAATGATAGGTAAAGATGATCCAAAATCTTAGAAATACAATGGAGAAAATACAAGAAATGTTTAACAAGGACCTAGAAGAACTAAAGAGCAAACAAAAAACGATGAACAACAAAATAAATGAAATGAAAGATTCTCTAGAAGGAATCAATAGCAGAAAAACTGAGGCAGAAGAACAGATAAGTGACCTGGAAGATAAAATAGTGGAAATAACTACCGCAGAGCAGATTAAAGAAAAAAGAATGAAAAGAATTGAAGACAGTCTCAGAGACCTCTGGGACAACATTAAATGCCCCAACATTCAAATCATAGGGGTCTCAAAAGAAGAAGAGAAAAAGAAAGGGACTGAGAAAATATTTGAAGAGATTATAGTAGAAAACTTCCCTAATATGGGAAAGGAAATAGTCAGTCAAGTCCAGGAAACACAGAGTCCGATACAGGATAAATCCAACGAGAAACACGCCAAGACACATATTAATCAAACTATCAAAAATTAAATACAAAGAAAAATATTAAAAACAGCAAGGGAGGGGCTTCCCTGGTGGCGCAGTGGTTGAGAGTCAGCCTGCTGATGCAGGGGACACGGGTTCATGCCCTGGTCTGGGACGATCCCACATGCCATGGAGCGGCTGGGCCTGTGAGCCATGCCCGCTGAGCCTGCATGTCCGGAGCCTGTGCTCCACAATGGGAGAGGCCACAACAGTGAGAAGCCCATGTACAGCAAAAAAAAAAAAAAAAAAAAAAAAACAGCAAGGGAAAAACAACAAATAACATACAAGGGAATCCCCATAAGGTTAACAGCTGATCTTTCAGCAGAAGCTCTCCAAGCCAGAAGGGATTGGCAGGACATATTTATTTTAAGTGATGAAAGGGAAAAACCTACAACCAAGATTACTCTACCCAGCAAGGATCTCATTCAGATTCGACAGAGAAATCAAAACCTTTAAGACAAGCAAAAGCTAAGAGAATTCAGCACCACCAAACCAGTTTTACAACAAATGCTAAAGGAACTTCTCTAGGCAGGAAACACAAGACAAGGAAAAGACCTCCAATAACAAACACAAAACAATTAAGAAAATGCAAATAGGCACATACATATTGGTAACTACCGTAAATGTAAATGGATTAAATGCTCCAACCAAAAGACACAGACTGGCTGAATGGATACAAAACCAAGACCCATGTATATCCTGTGTATAAGAAACCCACTTCAGACCTAGGGACACATACAGACTGAAAGTGAAGGGATGGAAAGAGATATTTCATGCAAATAGAAATCAAAAGAAAGCTGGAGTAGCAATTCCCATATCAGACAAAATAGACTTTAAAATACAGACTATTACAAGAGACAAAGAAGGACACTACATAATGCTCAAGGGATCAATCCAAGAGGAAGATGTAACAGTTGTAAATATTTGTGCACCCAACATAGGAGCACCTCAATACATAAGGCAAATGCTAACATCCCTAAAAGGGGAAATCAACAGTAACACAATAATAGTAGGGGACTTTAACATCCCACATTCACCAATGGACAGATCAACCAAAATGAAAATAAATAAGGAAACACAAGCTCTAAATGATACATTAAACAAGATGGACTTAATTGATATTTATAGGACATTCCATCCAAAAACAACAGAATACACTTTCTTCTCAAGTGCTCATGGAACATTCTCCAGGATAGATCATATCTTGAGTCACAAATCAAACCTTGGTAGATAAAAGAAAATTGAAATTCTATCAGCTTATCTTTTCCAACAAAAACACTATGAGACTAGATATCAATTACAGGAAAAAATCTGTAAGAAATACAAACAGAGGGGGGCTAAACAATACACTATTAAATAACCAAGAGATCACTGAAGAAATCAAAGAGTAAATAAAAAAATACCTAGAAACAAATGACAATGAAAACACGATGACCCAAAACCTATGGGATGCCGCAAAAGCAGTTCTAAGAGGGAAGCTTATAGCAATACAATCCTACCTCAAGAAATAGGAAACATCTCAAATAAACAACCTAATGTTACATCTAAAGCAGGTAGAGAAATAAGATCAAAAAACCCCCAAAGTTAGCAGAAGGAAAGAAATCATAAAGATCAGATCAGAAGTAAAGGAAAAAGAAATGAAGGAAACAATAGCAAAGACCAGTAAAACTAAAAGCTGCTTCTTTGAGAAGATAAACAAAATTGATAAACCATTAGCCAGACACACAAGAAAATAAAGGGAGAAGACTCAAATCAATAGAATTAGAAATGAACAAGGAGAAGTAACAACTGACACTGCAGAAATACAAAGGATCATGAGAGATTACTATAAGCAACTCTATGCCAATAAAATAGACAACCTGGAAGAAATGGATGAATTCTTAGAAAAACACAACCTTCCAAGACTGAACCAGGAAGAAATAGAAAATATAAACAGACCAATCACAAGCACTGAAATTGCAGCTGTGATTAAAAATCTTCCAACAAACAAAAGCCCAGGACCAGATGGCTTCATGGGCAAATTCTATCAAACATTTAGAGAAGAGCTAATACATATCCTGCTCAAGCTCTTCCAAAATACAGTAGAGGGAAGAACACTCCCAAGCTCATTCTATGAGGCCACCGTCACCCTGATACCAATACCAGACAAAGGTGTCACAAAGAAAGAAAACTACAGGCCAATATCACTGATGAACATAGATGCAAAAATCCTCAACAAAATACTAGCAAACAGAATCCAACAGCACATTAAAAGGATCATACACCATGATCAAGTGGGGTTTATCCCAGGAATGCAAGGATTCTTCAGTATATGCAAATCAATCAATGTGATAAACCATATTAGCAAACTGAAGGAGAAAAACCATATGATCATCTCAATAGATGCAGAAAAAGCTTTCGACAAAATTCAACACCCATTTATGATAAAAATCTTCCAGAAAGTAGGCACAGAGGGAACTTACCTCAACATAATAAAGGCAATATATGACAAACCCACAGCCAACATTGTTCTCAGTGGTGAAAAACTGAAACCATTTCCTCTAAGATCAAGAACAAGACAAGGTTGTCCACTCTCACCACTACTATTCAACATAGTTTTGGAAGTTTTAGCCATAGCAA
Source organism: Mesoplodon mirus (assembly GCF_964341445.2). Lineage (NCBI taxonomy): Eukaryota > Metazoa > Chordata > Mammalia > Artiodactyla > Ziphiidae > Mesoplodon > Mesoplodon mirus. The sequence continues at coordinate 127,537,945 of NC_138979.1, forward strand.
TCAGAGAAAAAGTAATATAAGGAATCGAAATTGGAAAAGAAGAAGTAAAGATGTCAGTGTTTGCAGAAGACATGATACTCTTCATGGAGAATCCTAAAGATGCTACCAGACAACTACTAGAGGCAATCGATGAATTTGGTTAAGTAGGAGGATACAAAGTTAATGCACAGAAATCTCTTGCATTCCTATACAGTAATGATGAAAAATCTGAAAGAGAAATTAAGGAAACACTCCCATTTACCATTGCAACAATAAGAATAAAATACCTAGATATAAACCTACCTAAGGAGACGAAAGACCTGTGTGCAGAAAACTATGACACTGATGAAAAAAATTAAAGATGATAAAAACAGATGGAGAGATATACCATGTTCTTGGACTGGAATAATCAACATTGTGAAAATGACTATACTACCCAAAGCAATCTACAGATTCAATGCAATCCCTATCAAACTACCAATGGCATTTTTCACAGAACTAGAACAAAAAATTTCACAAGTTTTATGGAAACATAAAAGACCCTGAATAGCCAAAGCAATCTTGAGAAAGAAAACGGAGCAGGAGGAATGAGACTCCTGGACTTTGGACTATACTACAAAGCTACAGTAATCAAGACAGTATGGTAGGGGGCACAAAAACAGAAATATAGATCAATGGAACAGGATAGAAAGCCCAGAGATAAACCCATGCACATATGGTCACCTTATCTTTGATAAAATAAGCAAGAATATACAATAGAGAAAAGACAGCCTCTTCAATAAGTGGTTCTGGGAAAACTGGAGAGCTACATTTAGAAGAATGAAATTGGAACACTCTGTAACATCATACACCAAAATAAGCTCAAAATGGATTAAAGACTTAAATGTAAGGCTGGACACTTTAAAAGTCCTAGAGGAAAACATAGACAGAGCACTCTATGACATAAGTCACAGTAAGATCCTTTTTGACCCACCTCCTAGAGAAATGGAGATAAAAACAAAAATAAACAAATGGGACTTAATTAAACTTAAAAGCTTTTGCACAGCAAAGGAAACCAGAAACAAGACGAAAAGACAACCCTCAGAATGGGAGAACATATTTGCAAATGAAATAACTGACAAAGGATTAATCTCCAAAATTTACAAGCAGCTCAATATCAAAAAAACAAACAACCTAATCCAAAAATGGGCAGAAGACCTAAATAGACATTTCTCCAAAGAAGATATACAGATTGCCAACAAACACATGAAAGGATGCTCAGCATCATTAATCATTAGAGAAATGCAAATCAAAACTACAGTGAGGTGTCACCTCACACCAGTCAGAATGGCCATCATGAAAATATCTACAAAGAATAAATGCTGGAGAGGGTGTGGAGAAAAGGGAACCCTCTTGCACTGTTGGTTGGAATGGAAATTGGTACAGCCACTATGGAGAACAGTATGGAGTTCCATTAGAAAACTAAAAATAGAACTATAATACGACCCAGAAATCCACTACTGGGCATATACCCTGAGAAAACCGTAATTCAAAGAGAGTCATGTACCACAATGTTCATTGCAACTCTATTTACAATAGCCAGGACATGGAAGCAACCTAACTGTCCACTGACAGATGAATGGATCAATAAGATGTGGCACGTATATAGAATGGAATATTACTCAGCCATAAAAAGAAACGAAATTGAGTTATTTGTAGTGAAGTGGATGGCCCTAGAGTCTGTCATACAGAGTGACATAAGTCAGAAGGAGAAAAACAAATACCATATGCTAACAGATATATATGGAATTTTAAAAAATGGTTCTGAAGAACCTAGGGGCAGGACATGAATAAAGACACAGACGTAGAGAATGGACATGAGGACATGGGGAGGGGGAAGGGGAAGCTGTGACGAAGTGAGAGATTGGCATGGACATATGTACATTACCAAATGTAAAATAGCTAGCGGGAAGCAGCTACATAGCACAGGGAGATCAGCTCAGTGCTTTGTGACCACCTAGAGGGGTGGGATAGGAAAGGTGGGAGGGAGATGCAAGAGGGAGGAGATATGGGGATATATGTATATGTAAAGCTGACTCACTTTGTTATACAACTGAAACTAACACACCATTGCAAAGCAATTGTACTGCAATAAAGATGTTAAAAAAAAAAGAATTGACTCATGTAGAGTGTGTTCTTTGCTCATAATGGAATCAAACTAGAAATTAATAACAGACTGTTAACAAGAAAATCTCCAAACACTTGGGAACTAAACATTAGAGTTCTAAATAATCCATGGGTCAATGGGGAAGCCTCAGAGAATTTTTAAAAATTGAACTAAATTAAAATAAAAGTACAAAATATCAATATTTATGGGACATAGGTAAAGCAGTGCATTTATCCTAGAGAAATGAAAATTTATATTCAAACAAAAACCTGAGATGAATGTTCATAGACGCTTGTAGTACTTAATAACCAAAAACTAGAAATAACCCAGATATCCTTCAAGGGGTAAATGGTCATATATTACTCAGTAATAAAAAGAAATAAAGTATTGATAGCTGCAACAATTTGGATGAATCCCCAGAAAATTATGCTGAAGCAAAAAATCCAATCTCAAAATGTTACATACTGAAAAATTCCATTTATACAACATTCTTAAAATGACTAAATTATAGGAATGGAGAACAGATTTGTGGCTGCCAGGGGTTGAGAACAAGCTTGGAGTAGGGGAGGGTGAGAGGGAAGTATGTATAGCTTTAGAAAGGCAACATGGGAAAGCCTCATGGTGATGGAGATGTTTTGTATCTTGATTGTGTCAGTGTCAGTATCCTGCCTGTGATTTTGTATTATAGTTTTGCATGATATTCCCATTGGGGAAAGCTGATAAAGGGTACATGGGATATATCTGTATTATTTGTTACAAGTGAATATGAATCTACAATTACTTCAAAACAGAAACTTTAATTAAAATGTTACCAGATTCTTTATAAAATTTATTTTTACAAGTTTTAAGAAGAAACATAAGGAAACAGTAATAAATTCTCTTCTAAATCCCCTTTAACTCACCAGCAGTAACCAATACTAGTTGTTTATCCTTCTATTTATCTTAAGTCTTTAGTACAAATGTGTACACATACATACATATATAGGATTTTTTCTTATAAAAATAAGAACATATGGTACACATTATTCTGCAGCTTATTTTTTGACACATATCAATGGAGATTGATTTTTAATTTATTCTTTTAAATAGCTGCATAGTATTTAAACATTTAAAATAGTATTTAAACATTTCCTTGGCTCTTTGCTTTTCAAATTTTATGTTTCCCTATCCTAGGAACAAAGTTTTGCTCATTAGAGGTATAAATCAGGGAACCTACCAGGATCTGGGCAAAGAAAAGCAGTCTATTGTTTGAATGTCACCAGTGCAGTTGGGAGGGACTAGTTTGGACAAATCTTTTCTCTTCAGAGTGACAGATGCATTTATTACACTTTTCTTTTACACATTCCCTTTGTGCAGTACTTTTTTGTTTTCATAGATGTTAACAGCTTAAAGTAGTACAAATAATGTAATGATTAAGAAGTTTCTTGATTTACAGTTTTTTTTTCCTGTGGAGTTTTAAAGTCTTTCAGATAACATTTAGATGCCTTCAATAAATACAAAATGCTTATGTGTTTAATTTCATTCATTTTTAAAAGGTGGAAAATATTATTTTTATTAGTTCTTGAGAGAAAATTCCTATTCCTTTAGCTGGTTTGGTTGTAATAATAATTTTGAACCAAGCTAGGAGTTGCTTCTTTAAAATAAACTTATTCTTGGTTGGATACAAGCACATTTTATTTTCCATGAGGATTTTTTTTCAAGATTGAAATACAGAGTTACTTGAAAAATGAAATGCTAATTTATTATAGAATTCAGGTGTACTTTTCCCCTGATTGTTAGTACAGATACTGCCCAACAATGATTTTTTTCTTTTGCCTGTTTGCATAATAAAGTCTCTTCATTTAGACTATAAAGGACAAATGAATTTGAATCTTGAAAGTAATCCATTTTCACATATGCCATGGTTTGAGTACATGTGAGGTTTTTAATTTTTATTTGTTTGGCTGCACCACATAACTTGCAGGATCTTAGTTCCTCGACCAGGGATTGAACCTCGACCCCTGGCAGTGAGAGCACCAAGTCCTAACCACTGGGCCGCCAGGGAATTCCCAAGAATTTTTAAATGTTAGTGAAATAATTGCTTTTTTCTGGTTACTTCGGGTACAGTTATTTGTATAGTTAGGATAAAGACATTTCCCCTCTATGGATTGTTATTTCAATACATAACTCAGTTTTAACTTTGATTTCCTAATGTAGACTTTTTAAAAAATAGATCTTTATTGGAGTATAATTGCTTCACAGTACTCTGTTAGTTTCTGTTGTACACCAAAGTGGATCAGCCATATGCATACATATGCCCCCATATCCCCTCCCTCTTGAGCCTCCCTCCCATCCTCCCAATCCCACCCCTCTAGGTCATCACAAAGCACCGAGCTGACCTCCTTGTGCTATGCTGCTGCTTCCCACTAGCTAACTATTTTACTTTTGGTAGTGTATACATGTCGATGCTACTCTCACTTCGCCCCAGCATCCCCCTCCCACCTCGTGTCCTCAAGTCCATTCTCTATGTGTACATCTTTATTCCTGCCCTGCAACTAGGTTCATCAGTACCATTTTTTTTTTTTTAGATTCCATATATATGCATTAGCATACAGTATTTGTTTTCTTTTTCTGACTTACTTCACTCTTTATGACAGAATCTGGGTCCATCCACCTCACTGCACATAACTCAATTTCGTTTTTTTCTGACTGAGTAATATTCCATTGTATATATGTGCTGCATCTTCTTTATCCATTCTTCTGTTGGTGGACATTTAGGTTTGTTCCATGTCCTGGCTATTGTAAATAGTGCTACAATGAACATTGTGGCACATGTCTCTTTTTGAATTGTGGTTTTCTCAGCATATGTGACCAGTAGTGGGATTGCTGTGTCATATGGTAGTTCCATTTTTAGTTTTTTAAGGAACCTCCATACTGTTTTCCATAGTGGTTGTTTCAACTTACATTCCCACCAACAGTGCAAGAGGGTTCCCTTTTCACCACACCCTTTCCAGCATTTATTATTTGTAGATTTTTGGTGATGGCCATTCTGACTGGTGTGAGGTGATACCTCATTGCATTTTGATTTTCATTTCTCTAATAGTTAGATGTTGAGCATTTTTTCATGTGCCTCTTGGCCATCTGTATGTCTTCCTTGGTGAAATGTCTATTTAGGTTTTCTGCCCATTTTTTACTTGGATTGTTTGTTTTTTTGATATTGAGCTCCATGAGCTGTTTGTATATTGTGGAGATTAATCCTTTGTCTGTTGTTTCATTTGCAAATATTTTCTCCCATTCTGACGGTTGTCTTTTCATCTTGTTTATGGTTTCCTTTGCTGTGCAAAGGCTTTTAAGTTTAATTAAGTCCCATTTGTTTATTTTTGTTTTTATTTCCATTACTCTAGGAGGTGGGTCAAAAAAAGATCTTACTGTGGTTTATGTCAAAGAGTGTTTTTCCTGTTTTCCTCTAAGAGTTTTGTAGTGTCTGGTCTTACATTTAGGTGTTTAATCCATTTGGAGTTTATTTTTGTGTATGGTGTTAGGGAGTGTTCTAATTTCATTCTTTTTCATGTAGCTGTCCAGTTTTCCCAGCACCATCTATTGAAGAGGCTGTCTTTTCTCCATTGTATGTTCTTGCCTCCTTTGTCGTAAATTAGGTGACCATATGTGCATGGGTTTATCTCTGGGCATTCTATCCTGTATCATTGATCTATATTTCTGTTTTTGTGCCAGTACCATACTGTTCTGATAACTCTAACTTTGTAGTATAGTCTGAGATCAGGGAGTGTGATTCCTCCAGCTCCATTCTTCTTTTGCAAGATTGTTTTGGCTATTCAGGATCTTTTGTGTTTCCATATAAATCTTAAAAAATTTTGTTACAGTTCTTACATGGTGATATTTAACTGAAAGAAAAATTGGTACCTGGAAGTGGGGTGCTGTTGTAACAAAATCATGTGGCATTTGGTAAATAGTAAATATATGTACAGTTTTCTGGGGAGAGGATCAATAACTTTAATTAAATCTTTATAAGGATATAAGGCCTACAAAAAAGATTAAGAACCCTTGATCTTAATATATCTCAATAAAAATTTTAGTGTAAAGATGTGGTAGATAAAATATGATCACACATTTTTTTGCTCTAATTTAAAAATTTCATTAACAACCAGAAACTCATCCATGGAGAACGTCAAGTTAAGAATCCCTGGCTTGAGTATTGTTATATTTTCATTAACTTTCAGTTTACCCTCTCCATCTGCAGATACAGTTCTTTATTTACCTTATTAAAATTGTTTTTCACTGGATATTTGGGTAGTTAGCATTAAGACATTTCCCCTCTGTGGACTGTTATTTCAATACACAACTCAATTTTAACTTTGATTTCCTAATATAGACCTTTTTTTTTTTTTTTTTTTTTTTTTTGCGGTATGTGGGCCTCTCACTGTTGTGGCCTCTCCCGCTGAGGAGCACAGGCTCCGGACGCACAGGCCCAGCGGCCATGGCTCACGGGCCCAGCCGCTCCGCGGCATGTGGGATCTTCCCAGACCGGGGCACGAACCCGTGTCCCCTGCATCGGCAGGCGGACTCTCAACCACTGCGCCACCAGGGAAGCCTATAGACCTTTTTAATGCTTTAAAATTTTAAGGACTAGTCCAAGGGCTTAGAATCTCCTCCAGTGGGTGGTGAGGTGGGTACAGCTGATAAACTGCATGTTTAAAATATAGCACTAATTGCCACCTTAACATTGTAGAGTTTGGGTCCATTTGTGATACCTTCAAGTCATGATTTTTACCTATTCTGTGTAAAATGAGAGGAAAGAGTTTATGCAATTCAAAGCAGTTTTAAAAAACGTAAAGTTTATATTAGGGCTTAGAATAATATGGCTACCTTGACAGCAGATTGAACCAACTAAATGTCACAGTTAGGTTACATGTTGACTTATTGTACACAGTAAATCATTTATTTTTTATTACTGAAAACTACAGTATTTGGTGGTGATTTAAGTCAGTCATTCTGTAGCTGTAAACAGCCTGAAGCTAGGCAGCTGTATTCTTTACAATGCTTGTTTTAAAGCATAATAGGTAAACATGTGGGTTTTAAGGATTGGTAGATAAATAGTTTTGACAGGAAAATCAAATCTTGAGAATTAGCCAACTACAATCATGTTTAAGCATCTCTCATCCCAAATGGAAGTAATCTAATAGACTGTACAGCACATTATCCAGTTGTGCTGAATATGTATGTCATTTTGGGGAGAATATTCTTTCACAAGTACCTGGTTTCCTTAGTCCACTGTAAAGTGCACTGCATCTTTTTTTTTTTTTTTTTTGAAAAAGAGAATCCCTCACTGTACTTAGCACCAGCTGTACAACAGAAATAGCTCCTGGCACCACCTTCAAGAATAAAACCAAAAATACTGTTTAAATATTCTAATTTCAAAATGTTGATGTTCTCCTTCCCTAAGGCACAGTTAAGAGGCCCCAGAGTAAAGCTGGTAACCCTGAGGGATGTGCATTGGAAACGATGTGTCTGTGTGTCTGTGGGGCAGTGACGGTGGGGTGGCGTCGCTCCGAGGCAGCCAGCTGCTCAACGGCACAGTGGACTTTCTTTGCAGTTTCTTCAAATTCTTTCTGCTTATTGTTGGCTCCCTTTGCAGTTTTGTTCTCTGCTCTCTTTATCCTGTTTCAAAAATTCGCTGAGGGTTAATTCTTCAAACTGCTTCTTGACAGAAAGGAAAGCACAACCAGATGAATGCTTTTTATGTTATTCTATAGGGTCGTCATCTGGCTCCCAGCCTTCTAACTTCTTGAAGCAGAAGAAACACTGAGCCAGGTCGGGCTCGTTCTCAGTGGAACAGTGGACGAAGCCGGCCGTGGCCATCTGCAAAGGAGAGCTCGGCTCAGGCCCCAGTGCGGAGGGGTTCTCCCGGGATCCAGGAGCCCACAGAGGGCTGCACTGCATCTTGGTCTCACTATAGAGAAGGATGGCTTGACACATCAGCCATATTTATTATCTGTATGAGTTTCTTTAGGCATAGTAGGAAAAAGGTTAAATTCTTAGTCTATTGCATTGAAACTAGAAATAATACATTCTTATTTAATAAATTTTCTTTTACATATTTTACTTTGTGTTCTTATGTGGAAAAGGACTTTCAGAGTCCTGTGATAAATTTTTCCATAGTGTTTTCTTACCTTCATTTTTCATTAAAATAGAGTCTGGAGCTGGAAGATAACCTAATTAACTTTGTATTATACAATAGATAACAAAACTGAGACCCAGTGGGAGAAAGTGACTTTTGCAAGGCCATACAGCCAATTAGCATAGTTGGGATCAGAACCAATTTAGTTCCTTTGACAACGAGACCAGAATTGTTTTTATTCTTACTACATCATGTTGATGGCACTTCCTTTTCCTCTTTTGCTCCATCTTCCTTTCTTTTTTCCCTCCTTACTGTCTTAAGACTCAGACCCCAGGTATCCAGAATTACTTCTCATTATGAGTTTTCCCCTCTCAGATCTCTGTGATGACTCTGCATTTAGTGAGAGGCCCATCACACTCTCCTGTCCTGAGATGGCCACCCATAGCCTCTTGCTGGTGACTTCTAAACCCAACACACTTAGGCCTGGGAAGGTCAGCAAGAAGCAAGGATTTGCTGCTCACAGAGCAGTGTGGTGGTGGTAGAGATGGTGTGTGTGGAATGGGACTTGGGCTAAGATTGTGTCATAAAGGGAAAGAATACAGGTGGGATGAATATAGGTAGTGATGGCATTAACAGTTGACTATATGATCACTAACCAGTTATAGGTAACCAAGTACCACTGATTCTGCCAACTTAGGTTGCTGTTAATATGAATAAAAGATGAAATTGCCATTATCTGCCATCTCTCATGGCAGAATAAGTCTGACCCATGTCTGCTTCATCTTATTAGCTTTATTTTATTTTAAAATCTTTTAGCTATTCTCAAGGTGAAGAAATGCCTGCATGTACTTTTTCTTTCTAGCCCAGTGGTATAGGTTATGAGTCCCCATCCTTCTGGGGAAGGAGAGTTTCTTTTGACATAGTTGAAATCTTATCTGTGATGGATTGGGGTCTTGTTGAGACTCCTCGACTTGAGAGAATGGAGTGTGTCAGTGGCTTTACCAAGAATTCCCAACAGCTAGGAGGAAGAGTCAACACTTTGGATATTATCTAAGTACGACTGCAAGATTGCCATGATCACATGGTTAACTGTTAATTGGCATTCTGGTCATCAGATTTGGCCAGTCTTGATAATGAGTAAAATCCCCTGTATCCTCCACCCCTTTCCCACCTTTTAAATTGGTAGTCTATCTTCTTTTTAGATCTCACAGATAATACAGTAAATAAAATTCCTGTCCTTTGCTTGGCTTACTACAAATTTATTAGGCACACAGGAGAAGATTAGAATAAAGCCAGACCTCATCATTTCAGCCAGATTTCCCCTCAAGAACATCTCTAGTATCAAGCTCTTCATCTCTTAATCATTGGAAATAGGGTTTTGAAGAAATGAAAGATTGAGACAGCTGGGACACTTTTCATTGTTCTGATTTCATTATGCTGTTGAGACCTGCCTAGATGTACAGTCTTTGACAATCAATTATTACTCTGGAAAGTGATTATTAAACAGTTCACTGAATTATGGCTTTTTATGCATGACTCTGTTCTATTGCTCTTTAGGGTTAAGTGAAAAAGCTTATTAAATATCCATTTACAATGGAATCTTTGAAAATGCTAAATGGAATGCATAATTCATATAGGTTGTCACTAGTACAATGCCAAATCAGTTTAGCCCGATATCAAGTATCAAGGAAATGGGAGTAAGTGGCAGTCGTAATAGAACTAGTTCAGGGCAGCTAATGGGTGCAAGATAATCAGGAAACCCCAAATAATAGTGACTTAGACAAGGTGGAAGTTTATTTCTCTCTTATAGAAAAGTCATATGAAAGGTAATGTTGAACTGATACGGTGTTTTGTAGAGTCAGGGATCCTGCCTTCTTATTCTTTATTTTTTTTTTTTTTTTTGCGGTATGCGGGCCTCTCACTGTTGTGGCCTCTCCCGTTGCGGAGCACAGGCTCCGGATGCGCAGGCCCAGCGGCCATGGCTCACGGGCCCAGCCGCTCCGCGGCATATGGGATCCTCCCAGACCGGGGCACGAACCCGTATCCCCTGCATCGGCAGGCGGACTCTCAACCACTGCGCCACCAGGGAGGCCCCTGCCTTCTTATTGCTTCTCTGAGTATACCCCTCATTACCAAGGTCATCTCAAGGTCCAGTCTAGCTGCTCTGGCCATCACATCTGCATTCCAGCCAGCAGGAAGCCTTTAAGCAAGAAGAGCATGTACTTGAAGTTGTCCACCACTTCTGCTTATATTTCATTAGCCAGAACTTATCTACATGACCACATTTACCTACAAAAGATGGTGAAAATGAAGTCACTATTCTGGGCAGCTGTGTGGCAGGGTTCACATTCTGTTAGTATGAGGGTAGAAGAGATATTGGGTCAGTTTCTGTTATTGTCTCTATGGGTCTTGCACTGTCTATGGAGACTTTTGTGGTTGAAAGAGTTATTCCCTCTTCCAGCAAAGGTTTATTGAGCACCTGCAATGTTTAGCATTGTGTACTAGGTACTAAGTGTTGAAACATTTTGTATGTGACAATTTTTAGCTTTAAGGAGTTAGGTAACCTAACAAGAGAACTCACAGACAATGGAAACTGGTGAAGAAAGCCCTGGAATTGCAGTTTGATGACCTAGATAGAGATCCTTGACTTGTAATTTATTTGTTACTTAAACTTATTGGAGCCTCAGTTTTCTCATCTGTGCAGTGGAGTTAATAATGCTTATTTTACAATACTGTGAGAGTAAAATGATCTTAAATGAAACAGCACATGTTAAATATACTGCAGTTTTTAAAGGCTCTCAGTACATATTTCCTCCCAGTAACATTGAACCACCTACATTACCACAAATAATGAATACCAATCTGTTTCTCTACATTCTCACCAGCATTGTGTATTACTGTGCTTTTGCATTTTTGCTAACTTGAAAGGCCAATGGCTTTCCAATACTTTTCAATTGTGGAACCTTTCTTCAGATGAAACATTCAACAAATGTTCAATATCCCAAACATTTAATAGCATGGCAGCATTGTGTCAGTTGTCAATGAAGGACCTGGAACCAACCTACTAGGTTCAGGCTCCTACCAGCACATTCTATGGCCTTTAAGACATTCGCCTATCCATTCAGTTTTATTGGGTACCTACTATATCTGGCACCATACTAGACACTGGGAAGCAGCAATGAACAAATGAAGCCCCTTTCTTGGGCCACTTTGCATTCTAGAGACATGAGGCTGAGAGTAAACAAATCAGTAATGTCTCAGGTGGCAATAAGTGACATAAAGAAGAATAATGGAGAGATGTTTCAATTGGACGGTCAGGAAAGGACTGTAAGAGAACATGGCGTTTGAGCAGAGGTCTGAAGGAAGTAATGGAGCAGGCCATATACTTCATGTATGGGGGAAGATCATTCTAGGCAAAGGGAAGAAACATTGTAAACCTTCAAGGCAGAAATATTTCTGTGGTGTTTGAGGAACAGCAAGGTGGGGGGCTTTGAATGGGGGGTATGATAGGAGAAAAGTCAGAGAGGAAGCCAAGAGCCAGATCAGCCAAGGCAGTTGTTCTCAATACTATCAGACTTAGCACTCCCTTCTTATTGCATGTACTTTGCATGTAATTTTACCCCTTTTACTAACCTGAAGTGAAATTAATAGATAATTATCATCTACCTACCTATGTAATGTCAAAAATCAATATAATGCCCTATTTGTAATATAAAGAAAAAAATGAGTGATGAATAATTAAATTATAATTATAAATGACTACACTGGAAGACATAATAAAGTTGTTAGCTGCTTGTATCTACTGATAATGAATGTGCTTTGTGTAGGAATATAAATGGTCATAATTTATAAGAAAGACCAAAAAATGAAAAAGCAGCACAGGTGGCACTAGAATACACATTAAGATAAATAATAGCAGACTAGACTTAATGTGTGTATGATAAGAGAAAATGGGAAATAACCTTAAGTGGGGAAGTATGCTATGAACAATTAAAGACTTTTGAAATGGAGAAAATGAGCTAGGCCTCTTTATAAGTGTACTGTCAAAATAAATTTCTTTTGTGACATGGGACAAAGTGAAAAAGCATCAAAAAAAGCCCCATATCTCCCAACTTGAAATTTTAACAGATGTCAGGACACATTCAGGGTCCGGAACTTAGAGCTTGCAATACATATCTTTTGATAGATGATGAGACTACAGGATGGACTGGAAAAAAAAGAGTAATACAAGAAGACATGGAGAAATGGACCATTGTGGACAGTTTGAGAGTAAAACAAACAAACAAACAAACAAACAAACCAAACCAGGCCATTCAAAATTAAAAAAATAACTTCAACATGTAATTTTTATGACAAATTTATTATCCTTTGCTAAAAACATTTAAGAATTACATAGATTGGTAATGATATATAGTTTGTCCCTTTATTAATTAAATATTATTTCTGTGTTTCACGTCTTTGCTAAATTAATTATGTTCAGTTCTAAGTTTACAAAATTAACTTCATCTATCCTCCTGTATATATTTGTATGCAACTGCTAACGATGCATAATGAAACAGGTGTGTTGTTCTGGTGAACAAACTATTAGCAGAGTTGCCTTTGGTTGACCTGATATTCTAAAATGGTAAGAAACTCTTGTTGAAGTTCCCAAGAAAATAAGGTACAATCTTTCTTTGGTTTACATAGTAGTTGCATTCCTGGAAAACATAGTGTGGGTTAAATAAGGGGAATATTTTGTGCTTTAATATTTAAAATGGGGTTAGAGTCTGGTCTCAGATATTTATAAAATGCTTTTCACCCACAAGAAAGCCTTCCCAGACATTTGAAAAACTTATACACGATGAGGGACATTTTTTGTTTTGTGGGACTGTCCTGTGAACTGCAGGATGTCTGGTGCATCCCTAGTCCTTCCTTGTACATTAAATGCCAGTAGAACTTTCCCGTTGTAAAAACCAAAAATGCTGCCCCCACCCTCAGGCAATTTATAAATGTTCCCTAGGAAGCAGTATCATCCCTGCTGAGAATCACTGATGCGTAGAGTGCTGTAGTCTTCATAAGAACTTTGGATTTCACTCTGAGTGACATGGGAAGACTTTGGAGGGTTTTGAGCAGAGGCATGACATGATCTGACCTTGTTTTAAAATGATCAACTGACTACTGTGTGGACAGTAAATTACAGAGGAAGGAGTGGTGGAGGAAGACCAGTTAGGTGCCTGCTGCAGTAATCCACATGAGAGATGATGGTGGCTTTGTCCAACTATGGTGATAGTGGTGGAAAGGAGGTGAGAAATGGTCTAAGCATGCATTCTGAAGGTCACTTATGGGTTGCATATGTGGAGGGAGAAGAGTAAAGGATGACTTTATGGTTTTTGGTGGGTGAAGCTAACTGGTAGAATATAGTTATCATTTTCTGAGATGGAGAAGACCAAGGGTGAGCTAGGTTGTGGGGTTGATTTAAGTTTGAGGTGCCTAATGTAATTCCAAGTGGAGATGTTGAATAGGTAATTACTTATAATTCTAGAGGTCAGAGGAAAGGTTAGGGCTAGAAAGATTGGGACTCATCAGGGATTAGGTGGTATTTGAATTTATTAAACTGGAAGAGATGAGCAAAGGGAAGAGTATAGTTGGAAAGGAGAAGAAATCTAAGGACTAAGAGCCCGGGGACCCACCAATGTTTAGAGGCTGGAGAAGAGGTAGAATGAACAAAAGAGACTGAGAAGGAGAGCCAGGTATGGGAGGAAAACCAGGAGAAGGTATATGGGGTCTTAGAAACCAAGTGAAGGAAGTATTTCCAGAAGGATGTGATAACTGTGTCAGATCCTCCTGGGTCAAGTTAGATGAGCGCTGTAAGGTTTAACCATAAAGTTTTAACTATAACATTTAGCTATACACATGTAACTATATCTACCTTATAGATTTTATTGCTCTTGTGAATGAGATTGTTTTCTATTTACATTTTTGAATTGTTTATTACCATATTGGTTTTAATGTGTTGATCATGTATCCCATAACCTCTCTTAACTCTCTTATTTGTTCCAATAGTTAGCCTGTAGAACTTCTTGTTTAATAAAATTTGTGTTGAATAAAAGTGGTGATAGTGAGCCTCCCTGTTTTATATCTGACTTTAAAACAAAGGCTTGGTTTTTAGTTTCATCACTAAGTATGATGTTTACTATAGCTTTTTGATAGATGCTCTTTATTTTCTCTTCCTTTATCAGCTTGCTAAAAATTTTTATCATTAACGGGTGCTAAATTTTATTGAATTCTTTTTTTGCCTCTTTATTCTGTTGTTGTTATGTGGTAGTCCATCTGAACTGTTCTTGCATTCTGAGAGAAAGTTCTTGTTTATGTTACAGTATGTTTTTATACACCGAGAATTTCTATTGGGGTGTTTGCATTTATGTTCATATGTGAGATTGGTGTATACTTTTTTTCTTGTACAGTCCTTGTCCATTTTTGATATTAAGGTTGTACTAGCCACATAAGTTGGATGCTTTCTATCTTTTTCTGTTTTTTCAAAACAGTTTGTATGAGAGACGGGTTGTTTGTTCCTTGAAACTTTGGTGGTTTTCACTTGTAATGCTGTGGCTTGTGTCTTGGGTAAAGAGAGATTTTAAAAAATTATTTGTTTCTTTAATGATTATTAGTTTATTCAGACTTTCAATTCCCTCCCTCCCCCAGGTCAATTTTGTGACATGTATTTCTAGACAATAATTTTTTAAATTAAGTTTTGCTGCATTTACTGGCATGGAGTTATTCATAGATTATTTCTTATTCTGTGGTTTAGTCTTTTGATTTTATAGTTGTGGAGTCTGTCTCAGCATGTAGTGGGTATGAATCTCAGTCTCCAAACACAGATGTGCAAGAAATATGTTTATTCTCTAGAACTCAATTTAGTCTTTATTTGGAGTTCTCATTCCATCAGGACCACAGAAATTTGGTCTTAGGCAATTTGGGGATTCCCTATCTCTGGGATAGGGATATTTACAGAGTCCCTTAAGATTACATCCCATTCTGATCTTTGTTGGGACATACTTCCATCTGGTGGTCCACTTAGGTCATGTTGAGAAAGGGAGTCTCATACATGAAGTCCCTTGACCCTCCAACTCAGCCACATAAGAATGGGCCTTGGGCTTGGAATACTCCCTACCAAAAGATAGAGTCCTCACAGCTTGTGTTGGACTTGTATCCTTGTGTGGGAATATCTTTTCCTGTTTCAGACTCAAAATGTATGTCTTTGTTCTGCTTAAGCATGTGTATTATATGGCATGTGACCAGCCCCACTACTTTATCTGCCCACTGCAGGGAGGGGACGGGGCCCTTTCTTGTACAGCACAAGAGAGGTGTAGGAAGGCCTATGGTCCTGCATTGGCTGTCGGGAGGGACTTGCTGGCCATGGCGGACCTCCGGCCACTAGTGAAGCTGATCTTACTCTGTCTCTTCTCTATGTAACATTGTTCCCTCCCTCCAGCGCTTGACTGTGTTGTGCTTTCCTCCAGTACCAAGATGCAGTGGGCAGAAGTGTTTGGACTTCTACTCCTGGTGATGGGCAACAGATGCCACTTGCTTGACAGATCTCCCCTCCATCATCAGTCTACAGAGGTCCCTGCTGAGTTGCCCCTTGTTCCCATCTCTAAGGCTCCTTCAGTTTCCCCAGATTTCCCATCTGTGTTTGCCACTCTTGGGTATACAGAAGTCATTTTGCTGTTCTCAAGACACACTGGGGCCTGGTAAACTCTGTAAGATTATACAAAGCTCCATCTGCCTTGATGCTCCCACATGGTCATGTCTTCTCAGGGATCTTGCTGCTTCTTGGATTCTCCATGGGACATGATCTCAGATCTTTTCTGCTCTCCATTCCTGCAAACACATCTCCCTCTTGTTTCCTTTGGGCTTAGCCCTGGGGAGCTGGGTATGCGTCCCTATCCCAGGGATTCACCGGCATCTATGTTTTCATCACCTCCCCACAAACTTCTTCTGGTCCAGGAATTCAATTCTTTTCTATCTGTGAAGGAGGCACATATTACTCAGATAAACTCATCTTGTTTTCTCCCAAATCCATTGTTATTGTCCTATGTTCTTCTTTTCCACAAGACTCCCCGGATTTTGACACCCAAAAGCCAGAAAAGGACTCTTCTTTTATCATTTTATGTTCTGCAATAGCACCTTTTGCTTAGGGCCATGGGCCCAGAATTGCCAAGTTGAATAAAGGGAGAATATTGGGTATGTGGGATGGGGGGAAATGTCAGTGGATTTTTGAAAACTATCTCTTCAGACCCTCATTCGACAGATGAGGAGACAGAGTCTCAGCTGACTTGCCAAGGTCATATACAGTTAGCGGTGGAGCAGAGAGAGCAAACTCCAGATCCTCTAACTGCTACTTCTGTGTTCTTTGATGTTATATATTATCTTAACAGTTATTTGAAACATGTATGGAGTTTAGATTCTACAACTCAATATATATTTCACCTAGATTTCACATACTTTGTAACTGTCATCATGAGGGTCCCTTAGCAAATGAACCATTGTAGATGCTGAATTTTCATAATAATTTGGATTCAAGAAAAATATGCCCTTTTAAAATGTTTACTCTTCCAGTAGGAACATATTCTAAAATCTGTTATACTTCGTCCCCTTTGTAAAAGTGGGCAGGACTTGTCCCCCCTTGCATTCCCATTACCTAGCTCAGGTATGCCTTAGCAGAGGTGCTAAGTTGATCCTCTTCTTGAGGACAAAGGACGCCATTTTTGAAGTTGTTCCTTATCCTATGCTGTAATAAAGTGATGCCATGGTCTTATTGGGTGAGTGGGATGTTTGTCCCCCACACCCTATATCCAACTGTGCTTTGAGTTCCCTTGTTTTCTTTTTATAATTTTTGTTTCCTCCTTCCCATTAGGCTGACAACTGTCTCTGTTTTGCAGTCGGTATTTCAGTATGCTGTAAGTAGCTCCTCTCCCATAGCTCTCTTCCTAATATCTTATTTCTATTCTGCCTTAGGCTTTGAAACTAGGTAAATAAGCTGGGTAATATTGTTTGTAAAGTGAGAGTAAATAGCCTCTGAGGGAGGGCCTCCCAAGCTTTCCTATGGGAAAGTTTGTGAGCTTCCTCTGCACAAGCCTTTGCTGACATCTCTACCTGCTCAAAGGCCTTTTTTGCTTACATCCTGCTTCGTCTTGGCTAGATTTGTGAGGGTGCAGGATGTCTGCACAGTGAACAGGTGAGGAACAATTGTTTTTTTTTTTTTCTTTTTTTTTTATTGATTCAGAGATACTGTAAAAATATTTTGCATTTGAATATGCCACATTCTTAGCAGAGAGCTATTAACTAGATAGTTGCAAATCAGAATAAAAAAAATAACCACCACAGAACCACAGGATACCTTTGGGCCATTTGATGTAAACTATACTGCTGACCTTGGGGGCTTTTTGAACCACAGCTGTCAGTTTAAACAAAACTCCAAACCCAATTAAACTTTTGTTGGATGAGGTGCTAGTTTGAGAACTGGTTGGACGGCTTTTAAAATTTAATGACGCAGTTCTTCACCAAAAGATAAATAGAAGTACTAATACTTGGTACATATATTCCCTAAGGCTAACCATAAGTTGGTCTTAGTTTTATCATTTTTTGGAAAGTGGATAACAATTTCCTGAACACAGATTTGTTGTAATGTTTGCAACTTTTCTTCACATAGTTGTTACACAGTAAAATTGAGGTGAAGCTGTTTTCTTCCAGACTCCTCTCCTCTCTGCCTTTTCCCACTCCTCTTTTTCTTTCTCTCATTCTTTCCTTCTCTCTCTCTCCTTCTTTCAATACGACTTGTTCTTAGTTCCCTGTCACTATGCATTTGAATATTTTAGTAAACATAATCAGCCTTTTCAGTATTGACTTGGCCCATAGAAGAAATTGAATTTTTATATATTTTTCATCCCTGATTACTTTTGGGATCATTTAAGAAAACACTGAATGTTTAGTATGACTCAAGTATAGAATGCAAAGCTGTGCTCAGTCTAGGATGGGTACAGAGAATGGAGGAAGATAAGCAAGAGAGGTAGACAGTGGTCAGCGTTTCACTGTGGGAGAGAGTTTAGGTTTGATTCTGATGGTATTGTGATGCATTTTAAGTAGGGGAGTGACATGATACAGTGAGTGTTTAGAAAGACCATTCCGGCAGCAGTGCCAACATGGCCTGGTGGGAAGCAAGCATTAGGAGGTTAAAGCCTTAATCCAGAAAGAAATGAAGAATGTCTGAATTAAGGCCGGGCAGTGTGGCTGGAGAGCAGGGTACAAATGAAACAGACGGCAGGACATATTCAGGTGATGGGCTCAGAATTTGGTGGTAATGAGAGTAAGCCATTAGGTTGAACCATATGAAATGCTCTTTTTATAGGTTAAAAAATGATGAGATCAACACTTTTCCACATGGTTGAATTTAATCTATTGCAGCAGAGTAGAGGATAATTTGCAGGAAAATTGGCTGTGATGGAAAGAAAAGAATCTGGACTATGGCTGGAAGAGGTTATATAAGGATTTTCTTTGAAAGGATGTTTATATGCTAAGGGGAAAGACCTGGGGGAGGAGAGAGAGAGATTGAAGACATAAGAAGAAATGGATTTAATGTTGTTGTTGTTTTATTGCTTTATTTTTTGTTTTATTTTAATTTTAATTTTGGTCAAAATAATACATAAATATAGTTTAAAAAGTCGTATAGTACTACTTGGTTTATAACAACAGTTCCATACCTCCCATTTCTACTCCCCATAGAAAATTACTATTCAACCTTTCAGCTATTTCATCTTACATATATCTTTGTATTTCTAACTAATATTTTAATGTTGCTATTTCTGATTTTTTTATATTAGATAGCATCTATTGATTTCCTTTATGGAATATGACAATTTAGTGATTTTACTACCACTTACCCCCACCCCATGGCACATACACTTTCCTATCTTCTCAATATAGTTAATCATAATTTTTGGTATTTGAAATATATTATTTAGGAAGATATCACAACTAACATTTTCTTTATTGAGTAACTCCTTTTTCCTAGAATTGACGATTACAAAGGTTCTCTTTTTTCCCCAAATTTCTTAGTTTTTTATGTAAACATCACTAATTTATTCCTGAGCTCTTTGATACGTCATATAATCTCTCATGTTCTTTCTTTGAGACATTCCTTTTGGAGTTCTTTGATTTCCTGGTAAGATCAGGATTAATTGCTCTCTGGGCTGCTACTTAGCTGTGGCATTTGCCTTCAACATCCGTTGATTGAATCCCATATTTTCCCCTTTCTTGATTTACTAACTACCAAGAAAGGATACATGGGAGGTACTTTTTATAAAAGGTCTCACTTGTGAAAATCATTATTCTACCTTCACTTAATGGTTTGGTCAAAGAATGCTAGGTTGCAAGTTGTTTTACTCAGAATTTTGGGAGTGTTGTTCCATATTCTTCTAACATCTGTGGTTGCAGGTGAGAACTTCAATGATGTTCTCATTTCTATTCCTTTTTAGTGACCTTTTCTCCCCTCTCCAAAAGCTTTTTACCCCAAGTTTTCTTCAATTTCACAATGACATGATGTGGATCCTTTATCATTCATTTATGGATCCTTTATCATTAATTTCTCATTTAAGGGCCCTCCATAGCCCTTTCATTCTAATAACTCATACCCTTCAGTTCTGGGAAATTTCCTTTTATTATTTAGAAAAGTCTTCATCTGTGTTTTCTCAATTCTCTTTGGAACTCATATTATTTGAATGTTGATTCTCTGGAACTCCTATTATTTGGGTGTTGGTTCTCCTATTATTTGGAGTGATTCTTTTATTTTTATATATTTCCCTACTATTTTCCTCCTTGTTGTCGCCTCTTTGTTCTGGGAGAATTTTCTTAATTTTTCTTTTTTTGTATTGATGTATTCATTCTTGCTGGCGTATTTTATTTTCAACCCTTTCTGTCCTCTGCTCTGGTGTGGGAGAGACAGTTATTTGGCTGTATGAAGGGGTGTCTAGGGAGGCTGTCTTCAGCCTCACTTGCACCCTCACTTTTGGAGATTGTTGCCTCCAATTCCTAAATCTTTCTGAGGTTCTGCAGTTTGACTTCTTTTGCTTCTGGGTTTTCATTTTTGTAAAATGAGGTTACATTTCGTAGAGCATTTTTGATAAAATAATAAAATATTTACAAGATATTCTTAGGTCAGCTTATTAATGTTTATTGTTGTTTTTAAGATATGCCTTTATTTGCAACTTACTATACGCATTACAATAGTAAGACACAAGAATAAATAACAGTCTTGCAGAATACATTTTGAGGTTCTTACTGTCTTTTCAGTCATGTCCAAAGTAAACTTCCTTTAATATATTTGCTCCCAATTAGAAGAGTGTTTATTTAAAGCAATGTCTTCTTATAGTTAAAGCTTGTCTGAGATAATTGTTTTATTGTTTTTTACTCTTATTTATTTATTTATTTATTTGGCTGTACCCGGTCTTAGTTGCAGCACATGGGATCTTCGTTGCCACATGAGGGATTCATTGTGGCATGTGGGATCTTTTAGTTTCAGCACGTGGGATCTAGTTCCCTGACCAGGGATCAAACCCAGACCCTCTGAATTGTAAGAGCCGAGTCTTAACCACTGGAATACCAGGGAAGTCACTTACTCTTATTTTAAAATTGAAGTATGGTTAATTTACAATGTTATGTTAGTTTCTGGTGTACAGCAAAGTGATTGTTATACATATACATTCTTTTTCATATTCTTTTCCATTATAGTTTATTACAAGATATTGAATATAGTTCCCTGTGCTATACAGTAGGACCATGTTGTCTATCTGTTTTATACATAGTAGTTTGTACCTGCTAATCCCAAACTCCTAATTTATCCCTCCGCCCCTTCCCCCTTGGTAACCATAAGTTTGTTTTCTATGTCTGTGGGTCTATGTTTTTTATATAAGTTCAATTGTATCATTTTTTTTTAGATTCTACATATAAGTGATATTTGTCTTTCTCTGTCTGGCTTACTTCAATTAGTATGATAATCTCTAGGTCCATCCATGTTGTTGCAGATGGCATTATTTCATTCTTTTTTATGGCTGAGTAATATTCTGTTGTGATACACACACACACACACACACACACACACACACCCGCATCTTCATTATCCATTTATCTGTCAATGGACATTTAGGTGCTTCCATGTCTTTGCTATTGTAAATAGTGCTTTTATGAGCACTGGGGTGCATGTATCTTTTCGAATTAGAGTTTTCTCTGGATATATGCTCAGGAGTGGGATTGCTGGATCATATGGTAACACTAATTTTAGTTTTTTAAGGAACCTCCATACTGTTCTCCATAGTGGCTGCACCAATGTACATTTCAACCAACAGTGTAGGAGGGTTTCCTTTTCTCCACACCCTCTCCAGCAATTATTATTTGTAGACTTTTTAATGATGGCCATTCTGACTGGTGTGAGGTGATACCTCATTGTGGTTTTGATTTGCATTTCTCAACTAGCTATGTTGAGCATCTTTTCATGTACCTGTTGGCCACCTGTATGTCTTCTTTGGAGAAATGTCTATTTATGTTTTTTGCCCATTTGTTGATTGGGTTGTTTGTTTTTTTGTTATTGAGTTGTATGAGCTGTTTGTATGTTTTGGAAATTAATCCCTTGTTGGTAGCATTGTTTGCAAATATTGTCTCCCATTATGTGGGTTATTTTTCCATTTTGTTTATGGTTTCCTTACCTGTGCAAAAGCTTGTAAGTTTGATTAGGTCCCATTTGTTTATTTTTGCTTTTATTTCTATTGCCTTGGGAGACTGACTTAAGAAAACGTTGCTAGGATTTATGTCAGAAAATGTTTTGCCTATGTTCTCTTTTAGGAGTTTTATGGTGTCAGGTCTTATATTTAAGTCTTTAAGCGGTTTTAAGTTAATTTTTGTATATGGTGTGTGGGTGTGGTCTAACTTCAGTGATTTACATGTGGCTGTCCAAGTTTCCCAGCACCACTTGCTGAAGAGCCTGTCTTTTCTCCATTGTGTATTCTTGCCTCCTTTGTTAAAGATTAATTGACTATAGACGTGTGGATTTATTTCTGGGCTCTCTATTCTGTTCCACTGATCCCCATGTCTGTTTTTGTGCCAATACCATGCCGTTTTTTAAAAAAATATAAATGTATTTATTTTACTTATTGATTATTTTTGGCTGCATTGGGTCTTCATTGCTGCACACGGGCTTTCTCTAGTTGCAGCAAGTGGAGGCTACTCTTTGCTGTGGTGCACGTGCTTCTCACTGTGGTGGCTTCTCTTGTTGCAGAGCATGGTCTCTAGGCACACGGGGTTCAGTAGTTGAGGCATGTGGGCTCTAGAGTGCAGGCTCAGTAGTTGTGGTATATGGGCTCAGTTGCTCCGTGGCATGTGGGATCCCCCTGGACCAGGGATCGAACCCACGTCCCCTGCATTGGCAGGCAGATTCTTAATCACTGCGCCACCAAGGAAGTCCCCTACCACGCTGTTTTGATTGCTGTAGCTTTATAGTATTGTCTGAAGTCTGGGAGGGTTCTGCCTCCTGCTTTGTTCTTTATCCTCAGGAGTGCTTTGGCAATTCTGGGTCTTTTATGGTTCCATATAAATTTTAGGATTATTTGTTCTAGTTCTATGAAAAATGTCACAGGTAATTTGATAGGGATTGCATTAAATCTGTAGATTGCTTTTAAAAATATTAATTATTCCAATCCAAGAGCATAGGATATCTTTCCATTTCTTTGAATCATCTTCAGTTTCCTTTATCAATGTTTAATAGTTCTCAGCATATAAGTCTTTCACCTCCTTGGTCAAATTTATTCCTAAGTATTTTATTTTTTGATGCTATTTTAAAAGGGATTTTTTAAACTTTCCCTTTCTATTAGAAATGCAACAGATATGTATCTGTTATTCTTGTATCCTGCTACCTTGCTGAATTCACTTATCAGTTCTAGTAGTTTTTGTGTGGAGTCTTTAGGATTCTCTTTCTCTATAGTATCGTGTCATCTGCGTATAATGACCTTGTCCCTTCCAATTTGGATACCTTTTATTTCTTTTTCTTGTCTGATTGCTGTGGCTAGGACTTTCAATACTATGTTGAATAGAAGAGGTGAGAGTGGGCATCTTTGTCTTTTTCCAGATTTTAGTGGGAAGGCTTTCAGCTCTTCACCGTTGAGTATTATGTTGGCTGTGGGTTTGTCGTAAATGGCTTTTGTTATGTTGATATGTTCCCTCTATACCCACTTTGCTAAGAGTTTTTTTCATGAATGGATGTTGAATTTTACCAAATGCTTTTTCTGCATCTATTGAAATAATCATGTGGTTTTTGTCTTTTCTTTTGTTGATGTGTTATATCACATTGATCTGCATATCTTGAACCATCCTTGTGACCTTGGGATGAATCCAACTTGATCATGGTGCATTATCTTTTTTACGTGTTGTTGGATTCTGTTTGCTAATATTTTGTTGAGAATTTTTGCATGTATATTCATCAAAAATATTGGCCTGTAATTTTCTTTTTTGGTAGTTTCTTTGTCTGATTTTAGTATCAGGGTGTTGGTGGCTTCATAGAATAACTTTGGTTGTGTTCCCTCCTCTTCAGTCTTTTAGAGGAGTTTGAGAAGAATTGGTATAAGTTCTTCCTTGTATATTTGGTAGAATTCCCCAGTGAAGCCATCCAGTCCTGGACTGTTGTTTGCAAGGAGATTTTTGTTTGTTCATTTGTCTGTTTGTTTTTAATTACATTTCCTATTTTGCTTCTAGTGATTGCTCTGTTCAAATTATCTATTTCTTCTTGATTCAGTTTTGGTGGGCTATATGTTTCTAGAAACTTGTTCACTTCTTCTAGGTTGTCCAATTTGTTGACATATAATTGTTCATAGTACTCTCTTATGGTTTTTTGTATTTCAGCAGTATCAGATGTTATTTCTCCTCTTTCATTTCTTATTTTGTTTATTTAGATCATCTCTCTTTTCTTGGTGGCCTGGCCAGAGGTTTGTTGATTTTGTTTACCCTTTCAAAAAATGAGCTCTTGGTTTTATTGATTTTTTTCTGCTTTTTTGATCTCTATTTATTTCCTCTCTGATCTTTATTATTTCCTTCCTTCTGCTGACTTTAGGTTTTGTTTGTTCTTTTTCTAATTCTTTTAGGTGGTAGGTTAGGTTGTTATTTGAGATTTTTCGTGTTGTTTGAGGAAGACCTTATCACTATGAACTTCCTTCTTAGGACAGCTTTTGCTGCATCCTATAGATTTTTGTATGGTTGTATTTTAGCACTCTCAGAAATATGGTTAAGTCAGATATTTGAGTCATTAAAATTTTTTGTTTTCTAATTTATAGAGAATAAGGCTAGATTTTATAGTTGATTATAATCTATTAATGCTAATCTGGAGATTATGCTTTTCCATTTATCAACTTGTTCCTTAAATAATTTCTAAATCCATACTAAGTGTGTGATTTCATTACCCTGTGGATGGGTTTGGAAACTCTGTGAGTGAGTTGTTTTGGCTGCTCTTAGGATGTGCCACTGACTCCTTTCACCCCCACCCCCACCTCACACCCTAGCTGTTTAAACCACTTTCATGTCTAGTGTAGCAGGCCTAGAGGTTTTGACATAAAGACTGGAAAAAAAAGAATCATGGCCAAATACCACCCTTGAATTTTGATACTGTAAAGATGAATATTTATGATAAAACCTAAAATGACAAATATGTTTATCTAAATTGAGAAACTGAATGGTACCCAGAAGAGCAAAGACTAAAAAAGAAAAAATACTCTTATGTATAAAGTGAATAGTTTCTCACATTAATTCTTCTATTTTCCATTTAACTTCTGCATTTTAAGCTATTTCCAGCAGTTTAAAAATAAAACCTTGTGTCTTAATTTCTATATTGCTACTTTGCTACCACACTATTAATATGAGTTATGATATCTTGAATTTATAGAGTATGAACAGCCAACCAGGATTACTCTTTTCTTCTACCTTTGTGTCAATTTGAAGTAACCTTCCTTTTCTTTCAACTTTTTGCTGTATCTATAATGTAGGCACATCATATCCCTGTTCTAGATTTTTATTTTTCTAACAGCTCCTCCCAGGCTTATTCAGCATGACTCAGTATCATGCAGGGACCCAAAATACTTTGAACAGAGATCAACAAACGATAATGAAATAAGGCTGTATATTCCCTGGAAATGCAAAGATAAATATTAATCTGATATTACCACTACCCAATACCTGCCATTACCCAATATTTCATTTGCAGGTATTCATAAAGTACTTTCTTACAAAGTCTTAACCACTGCTCTTAATTTCAGTTTGTTGTTGTTTTCTCTTAATATGAAAACTGTTGGAATGATAATTGTCATTATCACCTGGGTTTGTTGAATATGTTTGTCAAGTGTTCAGTGATGCCTGGAGCACTCTAAGCGCTCAGTAATTCTTAGCTTTCTTAGTTCATGGCACATTCTTTTGCCTTTCTCTTGTCAAGTATCTAGCTTTTGAAGGTGGGTTAGATATTTTGGAAACAAGCAAATGTCATTTAAAGCAATGTGTTTCAAATAAAATGGGTGAACACTTTGGAGTAAAACCTTTCTGGGTCAAAAATTCAGGTGTAGCAATGAAAACAAAGATAATTTTTCTTTTGTGGATGGCAAACTGTCTTTGAAGGCAGTTCCAAAAGATATTCCAAAAATTATAGAATTAAGTATGGAACTTCCAAAATGGACTCCTTTAAAGTAGTTGGCAACCTCGAGAATGCAAAGAATGAGGTGTTGCTGAGCATTAATCCAATCATGAAATGTCTTTGAATGGCCACTGTAAACATATCATACCCTTATGATCTAGTGGAAGAGACAGGCTTCAAACTCCAGCACAACTTTGCAAGCCACATGGTGCTAGGATCCCTTGTGATATGGGTAGATGAAATAGTCAGGGATGTTAGTGTATGTGTATATGGATGAGAGTTTGATTTAAGAGGATTATCCTGACTGTAGTGTGGGAAATGAATGGCTGTGGTAGGAGGTGGTTAGATTGGTTGTGGGTTGTAACAGTTAAGACGCTATGGTAAGGGTTCCAGAAATATTTATGCAGCAATTTAAGGATTTGGTGATGAACTGGATTTGGGAGGTGAGGGAGGGGAGAGATGTCAAAGATAGCTCCTCCTTTCTGCATATGCACTTTGGGGATGCCACTCTGGAGATGAGGAACACCAGAAAACAACCAGGTTCTTGAAATCTGTAAAGACGTAGAGGTGGATGATTCTAAAATCACATTCTAGTCAGATAGAATGGCATAAATGCAAAATAGAAGTATAAGTAATGCATTGTGGGAACAATGAATTCTGAGTGAACATTCAAGGAGGAGAGGTATTTCAATAAAAAACTGTTTTCAAAAGTTTTGGAAGGTTTGGAAGCTTTCCAGTAAAAAAAAGAAAACCTCCTCCTCCCCCAAACCTCCCAAATGTCTTATTTATCTACATATGCTACATGGAAAGAACCACTGCAAGAGGGTATTCAGAAAGAAAATTCCTGACAGAGGGACAAACATAAGCAAGGGCACTGAACCAGGAAAGGACCCAGTGTATTTGGGAAACTATACCAGTATGAATAATTTGAACTATAAAGAAAAATAAAACGTTTACAGTCATACCTCACAGATATTGCAGGTTCGTTCCAGACCATCGCAATAAAGTGAGTCACACAAATTTTTGAGTTTCCCAGTGAGTATAAAAGGTACGTTTACACTATAATGTAGTCTATTAAGTGTGCAGTAGCATTATGTCTAAAAAATGTACACACCTTAATTAAAAAATATTTTATTGCTAAAAAATGCTAACCGTCATCTGAGCCTTCAGCGAGTTGTAATCTTTTTTGCAATAGTAATATCAAAGATCACTGATCACAGATCACTGTAAGAAATATAATAATGAAAATAGTTGGAAATATTGCAAGAATTACCAAAATATGACACAGAGACACCAGGTGAGCAAATGCTGTTGGAAAAATGGCACCGATAAACTTGCTTGATTCAGGGTTGCCACATACCTTCAATTTGTAAAAAATGCGTTATCTATAAAGTGCAATAAAGCAAAGTGCAATAAAACAAGGCATACCTGTATTGGTATGCTTCATGAATTGAAAATTATTTAATACATTGCTTGTCATTAAGTAGATTTTTTCACAGATATCAATTTTATAAAATATTATTTTGATTAATAAAAATCTTGTCAAGTTTAAAGCAGAAGGGAAAAGTAGAGTGGTTGCTTAATTCTTTGACTTAAACTCCCAGTAAAGTTAATTCTGAGAGGAGATCCCAATTTCTCTTGTTTTTCAGACAATACGATATGTAGTGAGGTGATAAAATCAGTTTAACCCATGTAACTCTACATAAGGAGATAGTTTGATTTCTTTTGTTGATATGTACCAACTCTTAAAAGTATTTGTTTTGTCTGAAATTTCAGAGTGAAAAATTCATTCCTTTGGTCCTCTTTAGAGATGCATTTTTCCCACAGAGTGGTGATTTCTTATTACTTATCAGTCATTTACATCAGGGATCACCAAACGTCTCTGTAAAGTACTAGGTAGTAAATAGTTTAAACTTTGTGCGCCAAGAGGCAAAGTCAGGAATAGTATGTAGGTACTTATATAATGAGAGAATACAAATTTCCAAAAATATTTATTGATGAAATTAAAAATGATATTAATGGCCATTGAATTTCACATAATTTTCACGTCATGAAATATTTTTCTTTTGATTTTTAAAAGCCACTTAAAAATGTAAAAAACATTCTTAGCTCATGGACCAAACAAAAACAGGTGGCTGGCCAGATTTGGTAGGTGGGCCATCCTTGGCCAAATCTTGACTTACATTGTATTATGAAAGACTCTGTCATTTTATGTGTTCAAGTTTTCCTCTTTTGAACAAAAGAGAGACCGCAAAGACCTTGGCCATTGTTTTTTTTTTAAATTAATTTGTTTTCTTTCTTTTTTTTTTTTTTGGCTGCATCGGGTCACCATTGAGGCATGCAGGCTCTCTTGTTGAGGTACGCAAGCTCAATAGTTGTGGCTCACAGGCTTAGTTGCCCCGCAGCATGTGGGATCTTAGTTTCTTGGCCAGGAATCGAACCTGCGTCCCCTGCATGGTAAGGCAGATGCTTTACCACTGGACCACCAGGGAGGTCCCTTGGCCATTGTTATTTAAAAGTGCATGTGAGCTGGTGGGACTTGCAGTTGGCGTTATTCTTGGTTTGGCTAGTCTTGGCTTTCTGTTTTTAGAAAAGCCCTGGATAAGTAAAATATCTGAAAAAGTCTTTCACCTTCACTTTAGAAATGGATGTGAAGTGAAATGATTATGGAAACTCATGACATTTTTGGGAATATATCTATGCTTCCACTCTAAAATTTAGATCTTGGTCTCACAAAACTGTAATCGTTGAAGTATATGATTTTTTCTTTTGAAATATAAATTATACGATGATTAATTACCAAGATTTACATGTTGATTTCAAGTGTTAGTCTAAATCATCAGTTCTCTTACGTTATCAAATTGAAACTTGCCAATTGCTTCAGACGTGATGTTCATGGTATTAACATAGATAAAATTTTGAGAAAACAGTGTCATTTGTACCACTGTTGACTGTTTGAAAAAATCACAGAATTGCCATGATGAAAGTCAATGTGGAGTTTTATCTTATGAGGCGGTCAGGTTCCCAAATCAACACTTAAGTTGAAAACGATGAACAGTCCTAACTACCCTTGAATATCTTGAAGGAAAAGGGGCCATATGAGACAGCCACACAGTCTCCAAGTAAGTTCAGGGGAGCTAGGCTGAGTCCAAGATGACCTGGCTGGTTATGTTTTGGGGCTGTACATGTCCTTAAAACCGGAATCATACTTCTTAGGTGTGATGTTCGTACTCTGAGGCTGCACCAGGAACTAAGGCAGCAGCCGAGTCAAGCTTGTCATCTCACGCACATGCAAGAGCCTTGATTTAAATAGCTTACTTCTTTTTCTTACCCTACTCCAGCATATATAGTTAAATATGTTGGAGCCAAATGAATATGTAA
Organism: Mesoplodon mirus; assembly: GCF_964341445.2. NCBI lineage: Eukaryota > Metazoa > Chordata > Mammalia > Artiodactyla > Ziphiidae > Mesoplodon > Mesoplodon mirus. Next base: position 127,567,258 of record NC_138979.1, read on the forward strand.
TTATAAAGTAATTTACAAACGAAATGAGTTCTAAATGTAAATTTGTTCTTCGATCGACCCATCTATATTATGTTGTAACTTAGTAAGAACAGTGATTTCTAGTGTCCCAGGGAGTCCTGGGATCCTGTGGAGGTGGGCAGGAGGAATGAGTGGACACTGGCCCTCCCAGCACTCTCCATCAGCCCTCACCTAAGTGCAGGTTTCCCTTTTTTTTTTTTTTTTTTCTGGTACGCGGGCCTCTCACTGTTGTGGCCTGTCCCATTGCGGAGCACAGGCTCCGGACGTGCAGGCTCAGCGGCCGTGGCTCACAGGCCTAACCGCTCCGCGGCAGGTGGGATCTTCCCGGACCGGGGCACGAACCCGTGTCCCCTGCATCGGCAGGCGGACTCTCAACCACTGCACCACCAGGGAAGCCCAGGATGCCCTTTTATATAGATAGATTTTTAAAAAGATTTATTTATTATTTATTTATTTTATTTATTTTTGACTGTGTTGGGTCTTAGTTGCGGCACGCAGGATCTTTGTTGAGGCATGCGGGACTTTCGTTGCAGCTCGTGGGCTTCTCCCTAGTTGTGGCGTGCGGGTTTTCTCTTCTCTAGTTGTGGTGCGTGGGCTCCAGGGTGTGTGGGCTCTGTAGTTTGTGGCACGCAGGCTCTCCAGTTGAGGCACGCAAACTCAGTAGATGTGGTGCTCCGGCTTAGTTGCCCGCAGCTTGTGGGATCTTAGTCCCCTGACCAGGGATCGAACCTGCGTCCCCTGCATTGGAAGGCGGATTCTTTACCACTGGACCACCAGGGAAGTCCCAGGATTCCCTTTTGATCTACTTTACATGCTGGACCTTCAAGCATGAATTTGACAAAAAAAGATCCTGCTTTTAAACAAGTTATCCCTGGTTAGGGCAGGGGGATTGGGTTGGAGAGAAGGGCTCTTCTTCATCCCTTAGCGAGATGTGTTAAGTTAATTAACTGTTTCATTGTTTATTTATAACACTCATCCCCCCAAACACATACCTACTATGAATCAGACATGAGTCCTGATGGGCTGGACGAGGAGACAAATTTGAGAGACAGAATTGTCACCTCTCTCAGATCAAGGCTTTCTTGTGGGGTTCTGCTCATCATGGCTAGGTTTTTTATTCTTTGGGTTTTTTTCCACAAGTGACTCTATATTCATGCAGATGAGATTTTGGGAAGTCTGTCCCATTAGACTTTGCCAGACTGTCCAAACATATCTGAATTCCATTTAGACTCAAGAGAGCCTCCCTATATTTCAAAAACTTGAAGGTTATTTTTTTATTAATCTTTTCTTTTGATCTGTAAGGCTATCCTTAAGGAATTGAGAATGAGAATTTAAAGAGAATATTCTTTTAAACCTTCTCCTTATTTCCACTGACTGTGTCTTAAGTTAGACCCTCATCAGCTTTCACATGGATCCTTTCAAGATCTTCGGTACCAATTGCTAGTTCTTATCCCCCACTAAGTTTATTTACCAGAAACTTGTTATTATGTTATTTCTGACTAAAAATTTGGCTGGATACCTGCTGACCACAGAATAGAGTCCAACTCCAAAGCATAGATAGCATAGAGCATCCTTCATGATTTAACCTTACTAGCCTCATACTTTTCTCTTTCAATCTAATGTCAATCACCAGATGTATCAGTCAGCTAATGCTGTGTAACAAACAGCTCCCCAAATCTAGTGACTTAAGACATTATTATTATAGCTCTCACATCTGTGAATTGGCTCAAGTCAGTTGATCTAGGCCGTACTTGCACATGTGTCTGTGAGTCATTCAGCTTTTTCATGTATCAGTGGGTCAGCTGGAGACTTTAGCTGGGGCAATTCTGCCCTGTGTCTCCCCTCTGGGACCAACATCTAGAGCAGGCACATCCATGCATGTTTTTACCCTGGAGCCATTGGTTTGACCAAGCATGCCTTTCTCATGGTGACAGCAGAAGCTCAAGAGAGCAACATGCAAGACACCTTGAACCCTAGGCTTGGAATTGGCACATCATTACTTGTGCCAAGTAATGGCACTATTGGTAAGGTTTCATTCAGAGCCATTGTGTCATGAGGAAGCCTGGCAGGTCTATTCTTGCTGAAACACTATTATGATGCTTCTCTCTTCTTGATTTTGTGACTCCTTTGGTCCTTCTCCCATTGATTCTGTGAGTCTTGCCAGTCTTTCAATGCCTCCTGTATGACAAGAGTCTGTTTCTGATGCTCCCGACTGAGAATGTTGACTGAATCACTTGATGACTTGAGTAAGCTCCTTGCTTCCCCCAAGAGATGAACTTTCTTGCTTCAGAAATTTGCAAAGTAGGAGGAGGGAAATGAAGGACATAGATAATCTGGTACATGTTCTTACAACTTCATATAAACGAGATGAATAGAGTGATTTCCCTTTTGACTTGAAACCTGCTTGTCAGAAAAGCCATTTAAGAGAATCAGGTGAGCACACACAGCCAAAAGACTCATTACCATCCCTTGGAAATAGATGTGGGGGAAGTGAGGGAGCCAATATGAAGATCTTTTCCATCCTCACCCTGCTTATCTTCAGTAAGTGACGTGTGTGCCTGCCCCCGAGGAAAAGAAAGGACCTAAAAATTTGCCCAAAGAGTCCTTCTCCACATGAAATGCCTTTTGTATGCCCCAGACACATTTAGATCCTACCTTTCTCTCATAGCCCATTTTAGGGAAATATTGCCTTCTATTCTAAAAATATTTAATTTGCCCCCTCCTTGCCCTAACTCCATGGTACAAATTTACTTTCTGCCTCTCTTATGACACGTATTATTGTTATTTACATACACACCAATATATGTGTTTGTCTAGCTGTGAATACCCAAGTGATCAGAATCGAGTCTTACTTGTCTTTCTATTTTTAGTAGGATGGATCAAATGAACGCCAAATCTGTCTTGTAAGACTGTAAATGACCTGGAGGCAACATTATTTATCTTTTGTCTTTTTATCCCTCACATCACCCCCACATAATTCCTCGTAGTTAGTAGTCACTATAAATACATATTTGTCGAATGTTGTAAATAAAAATAAGCTTACTCTTGGAGACCTGAATTTTATTATTGAAGTGTTTATGTTATTAAATCCTGTGTGAGATGAGGAGGCTTCAAGAATATTCTTATGGATTCTTCTGAAAACTTACCATTTCCACTCCCAGATCCATATGAGAAAAGTTTGCAGGAGCTGGAGTTTAGTATGGGGAAGAGATAAATGAAATCTGATTATTAATTCTCTTTTATGGATGATATTAGTCATTCTTCATCTTAACTAAGGAAGGTGTATACATTGCCTAAAATATAAACATAGGTTGGATATTATTTATAGATTTGTGTTTCTCAGGGGAGTTACAGAATTTCCTTCATTGACTTTACCTAGTAATAGGACAAAGAACCATGTTCTTGGGGTTCTTGGTGTTGGTGTGTAAGCTCTTTAATTCTCTCTAATTCTGTGGTTTTCACAAATACTATAGTAATGGTGCATAGCATGTGTCTTTTAAAGTTGCTGACATATGTAATGAAATGTTAGATGATAATGTTTCGTGATGTACAGGATAATTATGTGGGACAAAGAAAGGCGTGTTAAATATCACCCAGTATTTATTGCTAATGCACATACTTTTTGTATTGCTTAAAGATCTAGCACAAAATACTTAACTTTTTAATGGACTTTCTTAAACAATATATATCTTTTAAAAGGGCTAAGAAAAATTATGTAATTATAGGTAATAAGGAAGAAAACACATAATTACCTAAATAAAGAATTGTAATTGTTTTGAGATCTTGAGATCTTAGGTTCTCTAGGAAATGCCATGAAATATCTGAAGAGCTAGAGTTTTACCTTTAGTGCCTTTTAAAGTTGTTTATTTCTTTGTAACAAATCACCCCAAAGCTTAGTAGCTTAAAACAATGAATATGTATTATTTCACCTAGTTTCTGTGGGTCAGGACTTCAGGTGCAGCTTAGCTGGATGATTCTGGCTCAAGGTCATGGGATTGTGGTCAAGATCTTGTTAGGGGCTGCCATTATTTGAAGACTTGATTGGGTCTGGAGGATCCACTTTCAGGGTACCTCAATCACAAGACTAGCTGTTTGGTGCTGGCTGTTGCTGGGAGATCTCAATTCCTTATCATGTGGACCTCTCCATAGGATTGCTTGAGTGTCCTCATGACATGGCAGCTGGCTTCCCCTAGAGCTAGTGTTCTAAGAGAGAGCAAGGTTGGAGCTGCAGTATCTTATATGATAAAGCTACACATTTCCCCTCTAGTTTACTAATGACACAGGTCCGCCGTATTCACTGAGTAGGGGACTACTGAAGGGCATGATTACCACCAGATGGAAATCATTGGGGACCATCTGGGACCCTGGGTATCAGAGCCTTTTTGTAATAAGATCTGCAAATGATACTACGAATGTTTTTGCTGAATATTAGAGATAGGTTAGCTGTGTAGTAACTTGTTGAGTTTTATTTTAGTTAAAAATTTTTGAATGATTTTACAATAGAAAACATTTAAGAAAATTAATTGAACTTATTATTTGATCTAGAACAGTGGAAACTGAAAGAAACCATAACAAATATGTTTTCATCCTTCTTCAGTTTGTGTCTTGAAAGTTCCAGTTTTATAGATTCCTATTGACTAAGTAAACAAAAGAGGGATATAGGAACTTTCAAAACGAATTAACACAAGCACATATTTTCAGGCGGTCTTATATTAAGACATGAAATGAGAACCGCCATTGTCCCTTCCCTCTTCCTCTGCCCTTCCAACCCAAGAACCCAGCTCTTCCCCAATTTTATTTCCCAGTGGTATAATTGGAACTGGTGCATTTTCTTGTATTTATACACTTATCCTCATCTCTCTATATAAACTGAATCCCTATTGAACTTGGAGCCTGTGCATAATAATTATGCTTGATTGAATACATTGCTTTGCATTTTAAAAAACATTGTTTCTAGTCTGTTATTTTCAGCTCTCTAACTAGATTGTAAACTTAAAAAAATAATTAATTGATTTTTGGCTGGGTTGTGTCTTCACTGCTGTGTGCGGGCTTTCTCTAGTTGCGGGGAGCGGGGGCTACTCTTCAGTTGTGGTGCGTGGGCTTCTCACTGCGGTGGCTTCTCTTTGTTGCAGAGCACAGGCTTCAGTAGTTGTGGCACATGGGCTTAGTAGTTGTGGCTCGTGGGCTCAGTAGTTGTGGCTTGCGGGCTCTAGAGAGCAGGCTCAGCAACTGTGGCACACGGGCTTAGTTGCTCTGCGGCACGTGGGATCTTCCTGGACTGGGGCTCGAAGCCATGTCCCCTGCATTGGCAGGCGGATTCTTAACCACTGTGCCACCAGGGAAGTCCCTAGATTGTAAACTTCTTGAAGAAAAGCATCTTGCCTCATATTTCTCAGGGATTCCTAGCCTTGATGCTCTGTAGCATAGAGCTGTCACATAGCTGGCTATAACTCACTAAATAGTTGGTGCTTAATTCAAAGGAATGTCATATCTGATACAGCAGATACTATAAGTTAGAAGCAGGCATATTAACTAAAATTTATTTATAGGCTTCTGAAAGGAAAAGCCCAGATTTTGTGTTGTCTTCCCTAGTAAGAATGTCAGGGAGTAAAGGATAGTGTGTTACTTGACTGTAGGCTTTATCATATCCTGAAGATATTTTATTGATTGCCTCTGTTTTAGGTGACCTGGATTAAACAAGCCTTTTATGAATACTTCAATAATTTTTTTCTAAAAGCACTATATAATTTTATAGTATATAGCACCTATCAGAAATGTGATATAAGAAGTGAAAATCCACTTGAAACACTGTATTCTGGAAATATATATTTTTGAACAGGCTTAAGTAATGGACATTGTTCTGTTAGGGCTTTGTGGAAAAGCTACCATACATATTTAGTTATAGATAGTGTCTGTAGCAATTTTGATGTTTACATTTATATGGCTGCCATTCCGGTTCAGTTTTTTAAAATCATATTTTTTAGAACTGACAGTTTACTGAATACAGGGGCCAGCCATCCAGAACAATCATATAAAATGTTTAATTAAAAAAAAAAGTCAAATGTGGTTAAGAATGAATGCAAAGCAGCTCTGACACATTCTTGTGCCTGTAAGCAGGATTCTACAGGCCAATGCCGGCAGGGTTTTGCCTGCGGGAAGCAAGAGAAAGTCAATGCAAATCAGGGCAGTTTCTCAAGAAAATAACCTGTGTGGACAAGTATTTGCTTAGGGCCATAAAAATGTCTTTTCTTTCCTTCTTTCTGAAACTTGAACTTCATAGTGAGTCATTTAAAGGCCGTGCACCTTGAATAAGTGCTGACGAAACCATAAAAGAGTATGTGGTAGAAATACACTTTGGCCTCTATCTTAGCAGCAAGCGTCATTTGGGGAGAACTGGATTGCTTGAGGAAGAGTAGGAGGAAGTTGCTCTCCCCATCACTTTTTTTTTTTTTTTTTTTTTTTTTTTTTGTGGTACGCGGGCCTCTCACTGTTGTGGCCTCTACCGTTGCGGAGCACAGGCTCCGGACGCGCAGGCTCAGCGGCCATGGCTCACGGGCCCAGCCACTTCGCGGCATGTGGGATCTTCCCGGACCGGGGCACGAACCCGTGTCCCCTGTATCGGCAGCGGACTCTCAACCACTGCGCCACCAGGGAAGCCCTCCCCGTCACTTTTAAAAGATGATTGAAAAAATACTGCCCTGCCTAACAGGCCAGCGGAACACTGCTGCTTCTGTTGCTGGTCCATCTGCTTGAAGCAGTTTAGGGGAAAGACCACAGACTCTGTTTGTTTTGAATACTACCCAGCACGCTTTGGGGCTTAAAGCTCTGGTTTCAGTGTCTGTGAAATTTGGGCTTCCTTCAGACTTTACTAATCTTTCAAGTTCCTTCCAGCTCTGATATTTTGGATTCTAAGTTAGACGCCACAGTTTGAAACTGCCCTGAGAAACACATGAAAAATGTATCTAGGATTGTGAAGCTGGACTGCTGATGGCTGTGTACATTTTCAAATTTTAAAAGACCTGTGAAAGATGCAGAACAATGCTACTCATTATAGTTTCTGACTCAGTTGGGGAGACAAAATAGAATTAATACATGTTAGGCAAAATACTAATTGTGTTTCTTTAAAGAATTATCTTTGCTTTTATTCTTAGTCCTAAATCCAAGACTTCTGATTCAAGGCAGTTTTTATATCTCAGTAAAGTTTTTTAGTTTTCCTCACATTTGTTAAGACACTGTTTTGGTAGTTTATATTTTTTGTTGCTTTTTGTGACTTTTGTTCCTTTTCTCGTTTTCTAAATTTGGTTTTTACGAATTGATTTTATGTCTAAATAACACTATTTCTAATACTTTTGCAATAGATTCTTTTGGGGTTTCTAGGCATATAGTCATAGCCTTTTTAAATCACAGTAATTTGGTTAAATCATTCTTATAATCTTATATTTTATTTATTTCATATCTAGAATTTCTAGTATAATAACAAATGATGATGGTGACAATAGCCATCCTTATTTTGTTTTTTATTTCAGTGTGAACAGTAATAGCTATTATTACATACAAGATTTTTTGTTTTCATGTATTATTTATTCCTCACAATAAACATAAGAGATATGTACTATTATTATCTCCATTTTATGAAACCAAGGCCCAGAGAGATTAAGTAACTTGTTCAAGTCTGCCCTAAAGTGACTGAGTTAAGATCTGAATTGAAGCAGTTTGACTACAAAGCAAGTGTACTCAATCATCTTATCACAGTGCCTTCCCATATGATTCTCACTTGAGACTACCATGGTAGTAACTCTTACCTGTTACCTCCACATTCATGTATGTTACTAAATTTATGTTAAAATTTCGATCTAACACTAAATTGTTATCAATAAATCATTATTTTTTACATTACATGTCTTTTTAAAATGTCAAATGTGAATTTTATTTCTATAAATTTACTATAATACAGACAAGCAAAATAAGTTCTTTTGTTATGGGACAATGTCTTAGAATTATCAAGTATAAATTTTATTGCTATATAAGGAAGTGTTGAAGGAGCAGGAATATTTTCAGGTGCTCATCAAACCCAATCACTTTTCTTTTCACATTGAGGTGAAATTCACATAATATAAAATTAACCACCTTAAAGTTCACAATTTAGTGGCATCTAGTACATTCACGATGTTGAGCAACTATCACCTCCATCTGGTTCCAAAATGATTTAATCATCCCCAAAGGATATCCCACATGCGTTAAGCAGTCACTCTCCATCTACTGCCCCTCTCCAGCCCCTGGCAACCACAAGTTGGTTTTCTGTCTCAAGGGATTTACCGCTTCTGGATGTTTCATATAAATGGAATCATGCAGTATATGACCTTTTGTGTCTGGTGTCTCAATTAACATAATAATTTTGAGGTTCATTAATGTTTTAGCATGTATTAGTACTTCACTTCTTTTATTTTTTGCTGAATAATATTCCATTGTCAGTTGATAAGCATTCAGGTTATTTCCAGCCTTTGGCAATTGTGAATAGTGTTACTAAGAACACTGATGTACAAATGTCTGTTTGAATACCTGGCTTTCAATTCTTTTGGGCATTTTTCTAAAAGTGGAAATGCTGGATCATATGGTAATTCTATGTTTAAGTTTTTGAGTAACCACCAAACTTTTTTATTGTGGCTGCACCCTTTACGTTCCCACCAGCAATGTATAAGGGTTCTAATTTCTCCACATCCTCACCAGCTTTTGTTGTTGTCTGTTTTTTCTTTCTATTATAGCATCCTATCTGGTGTGAAGTGCTATTTCATTGTGATTTTTTTTTTTTTTGGCTGCACTGCATGGCATGCAGGATCTTAGTCCCCCAACCAGGGATCAGACTCACACCCTGCAGAATCTTAACCACTGGCCTGCCAGGGAAGTCCCTGTATTTCACTGTGATTTTGATTTGTGTTTCCCTAATGAATATCTTTTCATATGCTTGTTGGCTATTTGTATATCTTCTTTGGAGGAATGTCTATTCAAGTCCTTTGCACATTTTTCTTGACTGTATAAAAATGAAAATTTACTGGCTATTTTCTCTCCTGTGATTTCCTTCTCACTTTCACTAAATAAATCACAGGGTTTTCTAAAGCAGAGAGTTAGTGCTTCAACTCCCGGAATATTTTTATTGCATATTAGTGTCAAGATTGTGCCAAAGGAAAGAACACTAGATGGTTTTCTGTTGCATGGTAATATTATAATATTAATGATGAACAAGTGATTCTGAGAGGAAAAGCATTCTTGTGTGAGAAATGCTGAAGTCGTTGACACTAAAGAATGATTAGTATTAGGATTAAGGTCAGAGAGAGTGGGGTGGTCAGGAGAGTTACAACAGGTAGTAAGAGGGAGGGAGGGAAATTCTTAAGCTAAATAATCAGGACAGCTCCTATTGATTCCCTCCTTTTGCTTTTCCCCAACTTCAAAATTACTAGTGTTATTGCCAAAGAGTATTATCAACTTCAAAGCTGGGATCGTTTGCCCATTTTTTTTTTTTTGCGGTACGCGGGCCTCTCACTGTTGTGGCCTCTCCCATTGCGGAGCACAGGCTCTGGACGCGCAGGCTCAGCGGCCATGGCTCACGGGCCCAGCCGCTTCGCGGCATGTGGGATCTTCCCGGACCGGGGCACGAACCCGCGTCCCCTGCATCGGCAAGCGGACTCTCAACCACTGGGCCACCAGGGAAGCCCTGCCCATTTTTAAAGTGGGATTTTTTTTGTTTTTGTTGAGTTCTAAGAGTTCTTTTTATATTCTGGATACATACCCTTATCAGATAAATGATTTGTAAATAGGTTGTTCTCCCATTCTATAGGTTGTCTTTTCACTTTTTGATGCATGAAAATTTTTAATTTTGATGAAGTCCAAATTTTTTTTCTTATGCTTTTGGTGTCATTTCTGAAAATCTATTACTAAATCCAAGGTCATGAATATTTACCCTTACGTTTTCTTCTAATAATTTTACAGTTCTTACGCTTAGGTGTTTGATCTATTTTGAGTTAATTTTTGTATAACATGTGAGATGGGGGGCCATGTTGATATCCAGTTGTCCTGGCACTATTTGAAGAGATGATTTATACCCCTTTGAATGATCTTGGGACCCTTGTAAACATTAACAGTTGGATGAGATTATTTCAGGACTTTCAGTCCTATTCCATTGATTTAGATGTCTGTCCTTGTGCTAGCACCACAATTTTTAATTACCATAGCTTGATAGTAAGTTTTGAAATAGGGAAGTGTGAGTGCACCAACTTTATTTTTCTTTTTCAAGATTGTTTTGCCAATTCAGGGTCCTTTTCAATTCAATTTGAATTTTTGGATCAGCTTTTCTATTTCTGCAAAAAAAGGCCTTTAGGATTTTGATACAAATTGTATTGAATCTGTAGATTGCTATGGGGAATCTTGCCATCTTAACAATATTAAGTCTTCCCATCCATGAACCTGTGATGTCTTTTCTTTTATTTAGGTCTTCTTTAATTTTTTTCAGCAATGTTTTATAGAAGTCTTGTGTCTACTTGGTTAAACTTATTCCTAATTATTTTATTCTCATCAATGTTATTGTAAATGGAAGGTTTTCTTAATTTCATTTTTAGATTGTTCATTGTTAGTGTATAGAAATTTAATACTTTAAAATATTTTTATATTGTACCTGCAACTTTAGTGAATTTATTTATTAGCTCTGATAGTTTTTTGGTATTATTTATGGTTTTCTATATATAAGATCATATCATCTGGGAATAAAGATAATTTTACTTCTTCTTGTGCAATTTGGATGCCTTTTATTTTTTTTTCTTGCCTAATTCCTTCAACTAGAGTTTCCAGTGCTATGTTGAATAGAAGTGGTGAAATTGGGCATCATTGTTCCTGATATTAGGGGGAAAACTTTGTCTTTTACCATTGAGTATAATGTTAGCTCTTGGTTTTTCATAGATATCCTTTGTCAAGCTGGGAAAGTTCCATTCTATTCCCAGTTTTTTTAGTGTTTTTTGTTTTTGTCTTAACCACAAAAGGGTTTTGGATTTTGTCAAATCCTTTTTCTATAACAATTGAGGTGATCATGGTTTTTTTTTCCCCTTCATTCTATTAATGAAGAAGATGTAATGTATTACATTGATTGCTTTTTGTATGTTGACCCATTGTTGCACACTTGGGATATACCCCACTTGGTCATGTCTTATAATCATTAAAATTTGCTGCTGGTTCAGTTTGCCAGCAATTTGTTGAGGATTTTTGCATCTATATTCATAACAAAAATTGTCTATAGTTTTCTTTTCTTGTAATGTCTCTATCTTTCTTTGGTATCAGAGTTATGCTGGCCTCACAGAATGAATCAGGAAGTGTTTCCTCTTCTTCTATTTTTTGAAAAGTTTGAGAAAGATTGTTTGGTAGAATTCACCAGTAAAACCATCTGGTCCTGGACTTTAATTTGTTGGAAGTTTTTTGATTACTGATTCAATCTCTTGCTATAGGTCTAATCAAATTTTCTGCTTTCTCTTAGGTCGGTTTTAGTAGTTTGCTTGTATTTTAAAATGTAATTCTTGACATTTACACTCAGTTTTGTTAGCCATTTAAAACTTATTTAGGCTATTATTTATGTTTAAAGTTTCATTGCATACCACTTTTGCTCATATATTTTTATACTTTAACCTTTTATTTTGGAGCACTTAATTGCATCTTCAAATAATTTTTCTAGAAGGTTATTTCATGTATGGTGGGTTTTCTGAGCTGAGTATATCTGTGATCCCCACTGCAAAGGAGACATGCAGAGTTCTGAGCCAAAAGGAGAGGATGTCCCTGTTCTCTCTTTGTGTGTCTCTTAGCTTCATGGAGTCACCTCTGAAAAGTGTTCCTTTAGCTTCTGTCTGTAGAAGCTTCTAAGGACCAGGCATCAGTGTCTGAGACAGATTCCACTGTTTTCTGAATCATCCAACCTTCCCACTGTTGTCTGCCTGAAACCCTCTCTGCATTTTCTGCCCAAATTGACCATTGGGAACTCTGCTGACAGGTCAGCATTTGCTTCCAGAATCTGTCAGAATATCTTTTTCTGGGCACAAACTTACACATCTGCTACATTTCTAATTAAATATTTTATAGCATATGTTTAGGTGTGCTTTTATTTTCACTGATTTTTTCCCCTGGAACATGACAACACAAACCCTTTTAACTTACCTACACCTTTAAAAAAAATCAGTTAAATTATTTTGTATCCAGCTACTCACTTTTGCTTTTATTTAATTTACTTTTATATTAAAAAAACATCATTTACCCTCACATTGTCTCTTCATTTTCTCTGATTTTATTACCATCTTCCCATTGCTTCCACCTCCATCCCCCCCATCGCCCTTTAGTCATTTTCCTCTATATTTTGGAAGACCTTATAATTTGTCCTCTACCATCTGATTTGATTTTCTTCATTAACATATTTTAAAATCTGCTTTTTAAGATGTATTTAAATATTTTAATACTATTATTGCATTTTAATTTTTTTCAAACCTTCTTAGTTGATTCAGTTTGTTTCATTTTTATCTTGCAGTTTTCAACTCATTATCTTTACTCTGCATGGATTTCTATATTTTTTGGCAGAATTCATATCTTCTTGCATCTTTTGAGCACATCACACAATTAAAAAAAATTTATTCCTTTGGTATTTCAGAGTGTTGTCTCTTTTCCCTTATCCTGCAATGGTTTTCCATGGACCTTAAGTTGCCTTTTTCTCTTTATTCATGAAATGAATATGTTCTTTAAATCTAGAAGTTTATTCTAATATAAAATAAAAAATTTTTAAAAATCATTAAAATTATATGACCTTAAAAAAAAAGTCTAGAAGTTTATGAACTGAATGCATTTGTGGGCTTCTTTTACCCTGCACTGTTTTCCAGAGCCCTATCTATTGAGTAGGTTGACTTGCCAAGCTCTGAGTCTCACTTCCTGGTTCTAGTAAGCTTTCACTATGGAATCTCTATTTCACTGTAGTGTAATCTTCTTCAGTACCCATGGTATGGTTTTCTAAAATGTTGAACTAACGAAAAGTATGAAAAGCTGTAGGTTTCTTTTTGTACCGTTTTTATCCCCTATTTATTTTACTTTATATATATATATATATACTTTTTTTTTTTTTTTTTTGCAGTATGTGGGCCTCTCACTGTTGTGGCCTCTCCCTTTGCGGAGCACAGGCTCTGGACACACAGGCTCAGCGGCCATGGCTCATGGGCCTAGCTGCTCTGCGGCATGTGGGATCTTCCTGGACCAGGGCACGAACCCGTGTCCCCTGCATTGGCAGGCGGACTCTCAACCACTGCGCCACCAGGGAAGCCCCTACTTTATATTTTTAACTTATTTTCTTAATGGTTACCTTTGAAATTATAATTAACATCCTAACATAATAATCTGGTTCAGATTTATACAACTTAATTTCAATAATATAAAAAATTTGCTCCTGGATAGCTCTGTTCCCCACTCTTTGTGATGCTGTTGTCATGTAAATTACATTTTTAATGCAATATGTGTCCATCAACACATATTTATAATTATTGCTTTATTCATTTTTTTAAAATCAGATAGGAGAGAAAAGTTACAAACAAAAATTTTATTTGTATTGTCTTACATATTTACCTATTTACTTTTACCAGTGCTCTTTATTTTTCATGTGTATTTGAGTTATTGTCTAGTGTCTTCATTTCAGCCTGAAGACTCACTTTAGTGTTTCTTGTAGGGAAATTATATTAGTGACAAACTCTCTTAGTTTTGTTTATTTGGGAATATTTTCATTCCTCCTTCATTTCTGAAGTATAGTTTTGCTGGATTTAGAATTCTTGGTTGACATTTTTTTTCTTTTAGCACTCTAAGTATGTCATCCCACTGCCTTTTAACCACCATGGCTTCTGATGAGAAATCAGTTGTTGATCTTACTGAGGATTCCTTGTAGGTGATGAGTTGCTTTTCTCTTGCTGCTTTCAAGATTTTCTCTTTGTTTTTGAATAGTTTGACAGTTTGGTTATGGTGTGTTTAGCTTCTTTGATATGTAGATGATTTCACCAGGGAAATTTTCTGCCATTATTTCTTCCAATATTCTTTCTGCCTTCCCCTCTTCTTTTGGAACTCCCATTTTGCTTGATGGTGTCCCACAGGCCTCTAGGGCTCTGTTCAGTTTTTTTCATTACTTTTTCTTTTTCTTTGTGTTCCTCAGACTGAATAGCCTCAACTGACCTATCTTCATGTTCACCAATTTTTCTTCTCAGTCTGCTCAAATTTCTACTGAGCACTTCTATTGAATTTTTCATTTCAGTTAATGAACTTTTCAGAATTTCTATTTGGTTCATTTTTATAACTTCTATCTCTTTATTGATATTGTCTGTTTGATGAGACATTATTGTCATACTTTCTTCAGTTGTTTAGACATGGTGATTTAAAGTCTTTGTCCAGTGTCTGCGCTTCCCCAAGGATGGTTCTTTTGATTGTCTTGTTTCCTGTGTTGAGCCATACTTTCCTTGTTCTTTGCATATCTCATATTTTTTGTTATAAATCGGTCATTTAAAATAATATAATGTGATAATTGTGGAAATAAGGTCCTCCTTCCCCCCCCCAGGGTTTGTTGTTGTTTTGCTGTTGTAGCTCTTATTTTTATTGTTATCATTTAAAAAATTTTAGTGGCTTTCTTTTTTTTTTTTTTTTTTTTTTTGCGGTATGTGGGCCTCGCGCTGTTGTGGCCTCTCCCGTTGCAGAGCACAGGCTCTGGACGCACAGGCTCAACGGCCATGGCTCACGGGCCCAGCCGCTCCGCGGCACGTGGGATCTTCCCGGACCGGGGCACGAACCCGTGTCCCCTGCATCGGCAGGCAGGCTCTCAACCACTGCGCCACTAGGGAAGCCCAAAAAAATTTTAGTGGCTTTCTTGAACTAATTTTATAAAGTCTGTATTTGTAGTCATGTATGGCCACTGAAGTCTCTGCTTGCTAAGCTTAGTGATCAGGTGATGACTGAATATAGACTTCCTTGAATGCCTGGAACCAATGTCTTTCAGTTTTTGCTAAGGAGCTCTTTTGTGTGTTGGGACACACCTTCAGTGCCCAGGTAGGCAGTTTAGAACTCTGCACTAGCCCTCACTTACAACTTGCCTAGAGCCTCAAGGTCAGTCAGATGTGAAAATTTAGGGCTTCTAGGTCTTTTCTGAGCATGTGCACAGCCCTTGGTATGCACTTCAGTGCAGTGTAAGTGCCTGACAATTAGCTTTTTTGATTTTAATGTAATTGCCTAACATTAAACTTTTGATTCCTGAGGCATCCAATTCAAAGACATCCATCTTGAATAAACACATTGCCAGCTACACAACTAGATTAAGAGCCAGACCACCTCACCCATGAAATTCCCCCTTTTGGAAATCTCTGGTTGATCTAGATAACTGACTGCTTGACTGAACACTTTGATTCCCACCCTTATGTTTTAAATTCATCAATAGCGAGTGAACCTGTAAAACCCTGGCCACCTCACCCTTTATACTAATAAAGTCAGAACCCCAGGTCCATTCTCCCCCCACCCCCCCTCTCTATCTGCCTGAGATCTCACTGTGTGGCCCCAGGTATGCTGTGTATCTTTCAGGACTCATAAATAATAAGCCTGTCTTTTCAAAGTTCCCAGATGGTTTTGCTGAGGTATACCTTGCAATCATAATGGTGCCTCCAGTCAGAGAAATGTCTGTGGGAGCTTGCCACAAATAGTATGAGCCCAGTTGAGTGCTCACAAGCATTTCTAGGTGATAGCATCACTACTGATAGGCTGAGACTGACTCAGAACAATCAAACTACACATTTATATGGACTAGTCACTAAAATATTTATTTTATTGTTATCTTTCTTTTTCAAGGCTACACCTGAGCTGGACAGAAGAGTATGGGAATAGAAAGTTACAACAATAAAAAAACCTCATTGTTCTTACTGAGATTCATTAGTCTTTGATGAACATGTGCTCCTTAGGTTACTATAAGTCTTTCAACAATAAATTATGAGGCACAGAGATAAACAAGAAAATATGGCCCATACACAGAAAAAAATTAATAGAAACTGTCATTGAAGAAGGACATTGGACTTACTAGACAAATACTTTAAATTTTCATATATTTTTGTCTTCATACTTATTTTTTGGGTAGTTTGGAGAGGCTATTTTTGGCCATTTTGATGCCCTTTTAACCTGGCCTTTTGTGCTCAACACAATGGTTTTGAGATTCATTCATTTCATTGCTTATATTAATAGCTAACTTTTATTTTGAGAATGGCATCTTAACTGGTTATTGCTGGTATGAAATTTCATTTGTTGAATTTGTTAGGCATGCCTTTTACCTCTACTCTGGTCTGATAGTTTTTCAAATGATTTCCTTTTTTCCACCAAATATATGGTCTAATTAATATATTTCTAGTTACTTTTCACTCAGAAATAGGTTGAATTTTATTGATGATTTTTGTCAGCAGTTATTGAAAGGATCATATGAATTTCCATGTTAATCTGTTAATCTCATAAACTGGCAATGAATTATCCATCCAGTTTGGCAAAAAATTTCCTTTGTCAAGATGCATTGTTTCTAAATATGCTGATTAGTTAGATTTGCAAATATTTTAATTGGGGATTTTTGCATTTATGTTTACAAGTGATGTAAGCTCTAGGTTTCTTTATTAAGATGTTTTTATCCATTTTTGACATTTTTATGTTACCTACATTAATATGTGGAGAAATATCTTTTTTTAATCATGATATATTTCAATTGTAGAACACATACTCTTCACTCAGATTTTTCAAAATTTATTTATTTATTTTTTACCAAATTCACTTCAGATTGTTTAAATAAATAGAAAATTAGAAGTAAAGAAGAGGCCCCCTTTGTATCTCTTTCCAGTAATTCTCTTCCACCTCAGATGTGAACAATATCCTGAATTTGGTGTTCATTGTTGTCATGTTTTTATACTTTAATGATGTATTTATAAAGCTAAAAGGTGGTGAAGAATTTTTTTGTAGGATTTCACATTTAAAATTAACTGTTTAGTTATTATATTTGTAAAAAGTGTAGTCTCTGGAGCCAGATAGTCTTTGTTTGAAGTATCTAACTATAATAGTGAGATTTTCTGCTTCTGTTTTCAGTTCTTTTAGTTTTTGTTTTATGCCCTATGCCCTTTGTAGCTTTGTCATCAGTGCATACTATATGTCTTCTGAGGCACTTGACTCTTTTTTTTTATTATGCAGTGATCCGATTTTTCCTTCTAATACTTCATGTTTTGAAGTCTGCCTTGTCTGATGTTAATATAGCCATGCCAGTTTTCTTATGCTAGTGTTTGCATGTTATATTTTCCTTCATCCTTTTACTTTTAACCTATTTGTGTCTTTATACTTAAAGTAGGTTTCCCATAGCAATCATATAGTAGGATCTTGTTTTTTCTGCAGTGTGACAATCTTTGTCTTTTTTTTTTTTTTTTTCCGTACGCGGGCCTCTCACTGTTGTGGCCTCTCCCGTCGCGGAGCACAGGCTCCGGACGCGCAGGCCCAGCGGCCATGGCTCACGGGCCCAGCCGCTCCGCGGCATATGGGATCCTCCCAGACCGGGGCACGAACCCGCATCCCCTGCATCGGCAGGCGGACTCTCAACCACTGCGCCACCAGGGAGGCCCAATCTTTGTCTTTTAATTGGAGTGGTTAGCATCATTTACATGCAAGTATTGATATGGTTGGGTTTGTATTTATATCTTGCTATTTGCTTTCTATTTGTCACATTTGTTCTTTGCCCCCTTTTCCCTCTTTACCTGCCTTCTTTTGATTAATTTTTAGCATTTCATGCTATTTCATACTGTTAGCTTATTTACCTTTTTGTTTTATTGTTTTAGTGAGTGCTATGGGGTTTACAATATGCATATTTAACTTATCCCAGTAAATCGTATATAGTATAAGAAACTTATAGCTGTATACTTCTTTTTCCCTTCTTCTGTTATTGTGATTCTCATTTGTGTATACTTCATATCTATATAAGTTATAAATCTCAAAATATATCATTTTTAATTTAAACAGTCTGTTATATTTTTAAAAACTTCAAAAAGGGAAAAAGTCTTTTTTATTTACCCACTTTTTAAATCATTTTATCATTTATTTTCATTGTGTGCATTCAAGTTTTACTCCTTCTGCTTGAAGAATTTCCTTTAACATTTTTTTGTAGGGCAAGTTTGATGGCAATAAATTTTTCACCTTGTATTTGCTACAAAAGTATTTCACCTTCAGTTTTAAAAGATATTTTTGCTGGATATGGTATTCTATGTGGACAGTTGTTTTCTTTCAGTACAGGTACTCTAAATATGTTGCTTTATTGTCTTCTGTCTTGCACTGTTCTGACACGAAACCTGCAGTATTAATTTGTGGTAATTAGTT
This sequence comes from Mesoplodon mirus, assembly GCF_964341445.2. Classification (NCBI taxonomy): domain Eukaryota; kingdom Metazoa; phylum Chordata; class Mammalia; order Artiodactyla; family Ziphiidae; genus Mesoplodon; species Mesoplodon mirus. The sequence goes on from NC_138979.1 coordinate 127,585,690, forward strand.
GCCAGTAATTCTTTATGTCTTTGTACTTATTGTTTCTCTGGATGCTTCTAAGATTTTTTCCTGTATTACTGTTTTATTTTTTTTCATTTTGATTATAATGTGCTTGGCACAGTGTTCTTTGTGTGTTTCTGCTTGTGGTTCATGGAGCTTTTTGCACCAGGGGTTTATAGTTGTTATCAAATTTAGAAAAATGTTGGCTATTTTTTGTACAAATGTTTTCTGCTCTCTTCACACCCTCCTTTCTGTGACTCTAATTAAATATATGTCAGTTTGACTGTTAATTTTGTTGCAATTTTTATTTCTCTAGGTGATTTATTTTGTATGGTTTCTATTGCTACGTCTTTAAATGATCTTTTCCTCTGCAGTATTTTCTCTGATATTTATGCCACTCAGTGAAATTTTTATTTCAGATAGTGGACATTTTATCTGGACATTCCATTTGATTCTGTTTTTTGTCTTACATTTGCTCCTCATTATGTTTACATCTTTGAAATTTATAATATTTATGTTAGAAGTTTCAAGATCTTTATCTCTTAATTCCAATGTCTGCTATTTCTGGGTCTTTTTCTGTTTTTTTCTTCTGGTTATGTGTTACATACTCATGCCTCTTCATATGACTAGTAACTTTGATTAGGTGCTGAACATTGCGAATTTTACATTGTAGAGTACTGGATTTTGTTGTCTTCCTTTACAAAGGGTTAGAGTTTGTTCTGTTAGGCAGTTAAGCTACTTAAAGATCAGCTTGATCTTTTAAAGTATTATTTTAAAGTATTGTCAATGTCAGAGAAGCTATTACTCTAGGACTAATGTATGATCTGTCTGAGGTTTGTAATGAATGTATTGGGTTGGCCAAAAAGTTCGTTCGGTTTTTTCCATAAGATCTTACGGAAAAACCCAAACACACTTTTTGGCCAACCCAATACCATGTATTAAGAATGTCTGGTGGGAGATCTAATGACTCCTAGCATTGTGTGAGCTCTGGGAATTGTGGCTTCAGCTCTTTGGTAATTGCTTTTTTTCCCCTGGCAGTTTTTCTTTGTCTGGCCTCATGGGTTTCACCATTGTACAAGCAGATTGGTGTTCAGCCAAAGACTCAAGGATTCTGTGCAGATTTCTGGAGCTCTTTCTCTATGCAGCTCCCTCCTCCCCATAATGTGCCCTACAAATTCTACCCTCTTTGTCTTTTCCTTACTCTAATTTCTGTCTCTTTAACTCAGTGAGATACCTGTGCTCTGTGTGATTTCTCTCTCCTTGTGTTGTGGTCTGGAAATTGTGTAAGGCAGAAATCTGGGGTGATTTAGCTCTTAGCCTTTTTTGTTTCCATTCTCTTAGTCATTATAGTCTTGCACTGCCTGTTGTCCAACCCTAAAAGAGTTGTCCTTATATTTTGTCTAGTTTTATAGTTATTTTTGACAAGCGAGCAGAAGTAGAAGCTAGTAACCTCAGCTGAATCTTTTTAATTAAGCAAAGATAGAAAAGCAGTATTTTAAAGTACAAGGAATGCTCATATTTTGCTACTGACATTACTAAAAGGCTAGAGGAGAAAAGGACCTTAAAAAGTCATGAGCATCCATTTTAAGGATGATAAAACTGAGGTAAAGGGAAGCAAGATAACTTGCCTATTGCTGTCTGGTCTGTGACTTTACAATTTGGGCAGGAGCTGGGTCTCTTTATTCCTATTCATTGTTGGACACTGTAGTGCACTATCTTTTTACCACTTCAACTGAGTTGAGGATATATCATAGCAATTAGCATTAGTTTTGAAAAAAATGACACTAACAGTTCTACCCATTAACGTTTTTTTAAAATACTTATTTATTTATTTATTTATTTGGGTGCGCTGGGTCTAGTTGTGGCATGCGGTTTCTTGCCGCGTTCAGGATCTTCGTTTTGGCATGTGGCATCTTTAGTTGTGGCATGTAGGCTCCTTTTGTTGTGGCATGCAGGCTCTTAGTTGTGGCATGTGGGATCTAGTTCCCTGACCAGGGATCGAACCCGGACCCCCTGCATTGGGAGCACGGAGTCTTAACCACTGGACCACCAGGGAAGTCCCCTCCATTAACATTTAAAGTATATTTATATTCCTTCTCACTCTTGGTTAGATTAAATTTTACTTTTGATTTTATCTTTCTTGTGCAGCCATTTAAAAGCAGTGTTTTATGGTATCTGATTTAATATTACCTAATTGTCTTATTAAATCTGATGATATATCTATAGAGCCCAGTAATTTAAAAAGCCGTAAAATTGGAACAATAGACAAAATATTTTTATTGTATCTTTTGTTCTATATTTCTCATTTACTGCATCATATTGACTAGCATTTTACTGCATTGAATAATATCTCAGTGATTTTTAAAATTGACATTGTTTTAATTGTTTTCTTTTTCTCCTTCAAGGATATTTCTTTATTGGGAAAAGTGTACTGGCCCAAAACACTGGAAGTGCAAGCAGAGCAAGGACTGCAGATAAGAATTAAGGAACCTCAAATGGTAAAGTCTTTAATAAAAAAATCCTTCTTGCCTATATTGAAGTAATAGTCTGCTTCTGTTGCTTGAATGTTTATCTAGAGAGTTAAAAAAATTCTCCTCTAACTTATTTTAGAGGCGTGTTTAACTGTAAGCACATCTAATCTAATACCACATTGAGAGTCTTGGCTATTTTGGCTCTCCATTGCTGCCTATCATAGACCTTCGGAGCTAAGGCCCAAGGCTCATTTCAGAAGGAAAAGATTTTAACAATTCTTCTCATCTAAAGACATTTAGATCTAGAAGGTAGCTGGAGAATTAATTAAAAATTATTAGCTTCTAAGAAAGCATCCATCACTTTATTCTTTATTTACCTAGAAGAATTGTGAAAAGCATTGACAAGGGGCATATTTTGTAGAGAAATATGGACACTTGGTGACAGAAGTTTGTTTCAGAAATAGAACTTGCTTTTCATCCATCATTGGCAAAATACTTAGGGATTCAAAGCAATCTGAAACATATTCCTTGTGAATGGGAAGTGCCTCCCTGTGTGTAGAAATCCACATTTACATAAAACAAATGATGGCACGATGATCCGTCTTTTACAAAGGATTTGTAAAATGATATCATTAAATAACAAGCTCCTTTATTTCCTGAAAATATGATTCCACACACATAAAAATTCAGATCACAATTCAGTTTTAGGATAATATATCATGTTTAGAAAATGTATTGAATCTTTTCTTTTCACAAAAATCATGGATCCTGTAATGTTAGAGTTACTACACATGGTTGACTACTAGAGTTTGAGATGCTTCTGGGTTGAGATCATGTATTTTTCTCCTCTGTATTCTCATCACCTGTCTCAAGACCCAGGAAATATGGCACAATATGCGGATAAATCAATTTTGAAGCCTCACCACATATGCTATGGGCTTAAAACTGATATCTAGGGTAGCTGCCTCTAGGTGACACCATTTACAGGTAGATATCAAAACCTCTGACCTGTAAGTTTCTAATAGGTATAGTAAACTGATAATACAAGATCAGTTAGGTTCAGAAAAATAGAAATCTTCATTAGTAGGATAAACTTGACTTAATACCATTCACTGAATATTCATATAAAGTATAAGAAAAAATTATTCCATTTTGAAGGAAACTATGAAAAAGGACAATTACCAGATACCTAGCTTATACATCACCTTGATTATTTAGAATAAACATTTAAGCAAAAATATTAATTGCTTTGTAATTCTGTAGGAACCATACCCTCAGCTTTGACATTTACAAGCAATTACTGGACCTCTTCTGGTCACTGGCTTTTTAAGAGGAAGCTTCCCACTTCTTTAGATGTATAATACCTTTTAAGCTGATACCTGGCCATGGTAAAAAAGCTCCTCTGTGGTATCTTTAATTCCAAACACATTTTTTGGGTACCTGCTCTGTGCCAGAGAACAGAACTCTATCTGTTCACTGTACCTATCCCTTAGACTTGTAGATGCTTCCTGGACTGAGATTTGCCTGTGCAGCACTGGCCAACAAGCACCCATCTGGAGAGGGCCTGCTCTTTCTAAGTGGTACCAGGCACCCTACCATTAGAGCATGGCAGCCTCAGTTGTGAGCATCTCAGTGCCACAGGCCAGAGTGCTCTTAGTTCTTTGATGAAATTTATTTTCTTTTAAAAAAGAACATTCTTAATGCAATATCTTTCCAAGTACCCACCATTTTAAATATAATTGTTTTTGAATCATCATGGAGAATGATTTCCTCTCATACTTACCAAAAAATCAAGGAATTCATTCCTTTTCCTATGATGTGGTGAGCATTGTTTTAGACATGGTTGATATAAAGATAGAAAATACAGCTCTTGTGCTTGAGGAACTCATTGTATAGAGTAGAGCAGTATATAGAGACAAAGTACAATACTGTTTAATAAATATTCTAAATAGAGACTAATTACATAGTAGAGAAGAAATGTATATAATTTCCTTTCATTCATTCACAAATAATTGCACAAGTTCTACAATGTTCTAAGTGCTTGAGGTATAAAAAACAGGTGAGACACAATTTCTTTTTTAAGGAATTCTCAAACTTGAAGGTTTTGAAGTACTCAAAATTTTTGGTCTCAGGATGGCTTTAAACCCTTAAAAAATATTTTAAGGACCCAAAAGAGTTTTTGTTTGTGTGGATTCAATCAACCAACATTTACCATACTAGAAACTGAAACTGAGAAAAACAAATTATTTATTCATTCATTTAAAATAATAATCAGCCTGTTATGCATTAACATAAAACATATTTTTAGGAAAAAATAATGTGCAAAACAAAACAATTCAGTGAGAAGAGTAGGATTGTCTCACACTTTTTGCAAATGTCTTTAATATCTCGTTTAATAGAGAGCTAGATTCTCATATCTGCTTTTGCATTCAATCTGTTGTATGTGTTCTTTTGGTTGAAGTATATTAAGTAAGTCTAGTCTGATTAGATTAGAAGGGAGTCATTTTAATAACCTTTTTTTTACATAGTTATGGATGGTCGTCTTTGTTAATACACCAAAACTCCACAAGTGATAGTTTCTTAAAAATTAGTTGCAGTGGAGAATCTGAAACCAGATAAATGAAATTATTGTGTATCATTACTTTAAAATTAATTGATCTACCTTGCTCCTTGAACAGACCTTTAACCCCCTGCATGATTTTGTACCTCATGTATTAATTACTTGAAAAGTATTG